>NC_068916.1:5489558-6114558 GCF_023091745.1 Budorcas taxicolor | reverse complement strand
CCAGATAGGAATGGAGAGAGGCTGTACAGAAGAGCTGTCTCAAAGGGCCCTCTCTATTCGACGTCCACTCCTCTCTCATCGTTTCATTCATTTCTGTGAGCTTTCAAAACGCTGGACAGTGACTCCATTCTGGAAGCTTCCTGGGCAGCCCTCAGGCATTACTAACCAAACCTATGTGTGTGTCTGGTCCTTCTCAGGTCTGGGGCTCTGAGTGCTCCCAGGGGCAGGGACGAGGTTTTACCTGGACTCTGGGGTCCATGTCTAGTACAGAGCAGACCTCGCTGAGAGTGGGTGCAGCTGGGAAGGATGGGGCCTGGGAATGACCTTGTGGGTGGAGAAGTAAGAAGCCCTGGCAGAGATCTGGGCTCCAGAGCAGGCTGTGGAAAGACAAATGAAAAGGCCCAGAGGCCTCTGGAGGAGACACCTGCCCGGTGTGAGCTACAGGGATCTCCATTCACTCATGAATATTCATGTGCTGCGAAGTCTGGGCAGCTAGAGGCTCACAATTCCTGCCACCTGAGCCTGTTTCTTTAATCCATTTATGGCCTGGGAGACTGAGGGGCGAACGCGCTCCCAGGGAGAAGGTTCCCTTGTCCTAATCAAGGCAGCGAGGAGCAGCAGGGAGGGTTCCAGTGTGGGTGGGAAGAGGGTGGAGAAGGGACAGGAAAGGTCGACCACAGGTCCCCCAAGGGCAGGCTTGCACCTAGCTTCTGGAAGGCTGCACAAGTGGAAGCAACAAGAGGAACAGGGGTCCACTGAGCCAGACAGCTCTTCGTGAGTTTTCAACTGCGTCTCAGAATCAGCCTGCCCGGTCTCCTGGGGCTAGAGCACAGCCATGCCCCTGAGGCCAGGCTGCAGAGTGCAGAGCGCTGCAAGGAGACCTCCTCCCTGTCAGCAGTCGCCCCAAAGCGAGACCCACGGTGGCAGGATACCAGCTGGCCGCACACTGGGTTAACACCATTTCATTTAATCCTCGCGGGATCTCCTACCTGCAAGGTAGGTGCAACTGTCCCACTTTACAGATGTACAAACAGCACCTCATGCCAAGATTACATGGCCAGGCTGAGCCTGAAACGGCTGCCTTCTCTCTGTTAAAAACACACACTTCAGGCACAGGAAGGTTCCTGCTCCCAGCTGTAACTGAGATCACACTGATGCTTCATCTGTCTGCTGAGACTGGCGCGATGCACTCACAACAGTCTGAGCCACCACACGGGCTTTCCTCAGCCCTGGACGCCTGCAGAGACACTTGGTTCCCCACTTACCTCTTGGACTGCTAGGGACCTGTGATGTCCCCACGTGCCCCAGGTGACCTGGGTCAGCCTCACCTGCCTGAGGTTCACTCTCATCTCCTTCCAATGACCCACCCCCCACAGGGGCGCCCATTTCAGGCAACAGCAGCCCTGGTCCCTTCACTGTGCAGGCCGACACCCTCAGAGTCACCCTGGACTCTTCTTGGCTTTCTCTGGCCCACATCCCGTCCATCAGTAAGTCCCACCAGCTCCGCCTCACCCCGCCTGGGCCCCAGCTCCGCCTGGACCACTAGCCCACAGGCTGCTTTCCACACAGTAGTTATAATGGCCAGGTCTTCTACCCAAATCCCCACCGTGGTTTGGCCCCCTGACACCTCTCCCAAAGAAGGGGCACAGTGCGGACACCCACCTAGAGACCCCATGTGACCTGGCTGCTGCCACCTCCACTTCCTCACCGCCCCACCCCCACCGCCCCACTCTAGGCACAAAGGGCTCGCTGCTGACCTGTGCCTGCCCTGGGCTTCTATCAGGCCTCCCACCTTGCTCCTCCTCACCCACCATGCTCGGTTCTGCACATTTCTGTAGCTGACAGCCCTGCTCACTGCTGCCTCTGGGTGGGCAGATGGAAGAGAGAGCACAGGGTGTCGGTGCCGGTTCATTAATGAACACTCGCACACGCATGCGCGCACACACACACTCGCGCATGCACACAGACACTCAGCTTACCAGCAGAGCAGCGCACTGTCTTAACCACAATTGCAGCCTACTGAACCTGAACCTTTCGATGGCTGAGACGCGGTCTTGCCCACCTCGCCGACCCACTGCACACACCAGGCCCCACCCATCCGTTAAACAGGCTAACTGCTCCATCCTGTGCTCTGGGCAATGCAAGCAGCTTTAAGAGGCACAAGGCTCTGTTGCTCTTTGCATGTTGACACCTGGCCTGCAGAGTGAGTGCAGCCTGCAGCCAGTACCCTTGAGAACTAGGGCAAGCTCTGTGTCACATGTGAGGATGCCCAGCCATGCTCACCTTCTTCTTGGACACGGGGCGACCCCGAGGCCTGTCATAGGCAATTCGAACTGGTTCGTGAACTGGAAGACAAAAGAAATGTGTATATACAAATACACAGGTCCTTTCTCCAGATTACTTAGAAAACAAGCGTGCTGCAGCTTTGGCTAACGGCCCTTCTGCCGGCAGAGCAGGCTAGGAGCTGCACTGCGGGGCCAGCCGCTTGGCCCGCAGAGCACGGAAAGGAGCACAGAGGCTCAGCTGAGCACTGCCTTGCTGGAGGAGTCTCCTTAAGTGTGACCGCCACGTTTACGATGACGGACCCAACACACGCACTGCTTTCCATGACTGCAGGAAGGCATTTTGCTTCAATAAATAACTGATTTGTGACACTGCGCCCTCTTCATGTCTCTGCAAGTGTTCCATAGATAAAGAAATAAAGTCCACAGAGAACTTTCCAGTAAAAACAATCACACTTCTCATACAGAGCACTGCTGCTGTTGCTGTTGCTGCTGCTGCTGCTGCGAAGTTGCTTCAGTCGTGTCCGACTCTGTGCGACCCCATAGACGGCAGCCCACCAGGCTCCCCTGTCCCTGGGATTTTCCAGGCAAGAACACTGGAGTGGGCTGCCACTTCCTTTTCCAATGCATGAAAGTAAAAAGTGAAAGTGAAGCCGCTCAGTCATGTCCGACTCTTCACAACCCCATGGACTGCAGCCCACCAGGCTCCTCCGTCCATGGGATTTTCCAGGAAAGAGGACTGGAGTGGGGCGCCAGCGCCTTCTCCATACAGAGCACTAGATCATATTATTATTATAATACTTGACGAAAGGAGAGACTAGCAGGTCTGGTACTATCTCATCAACCACCCTATCAAATAACTGAGAGCTTCTAAAATTCAGAGAAGCTCACTTTTCCCCCAGGAAGGCCATCATAACAAGCATTCTGATGTGCTACTGCCCTCTGGTAGTAGAGAGTTAGCAATCGGTTGCAACACTGTTTCTAAACAGAAACCATGAGAACTGTTAGCAGGCAAAACTAGACTGACACTGTTGGGTGTGAATATGATGCTCTCAAAAACTTAGAACACATAGATTCTACACACACAGCGGGGCACTGTTCACCAAAACCACCTCCTCCCACACAAGCGTCAAAGGATCAGCCCCACAAAAGAAACCCAGGCCTGGCTGTGCGGAGACCTGGGTGGGCAGCAGGGAGCCCACCAAAAGTGGCACATGCTATGATTTACAGTCCGAAAAAGGCAAAACCACAAGGCCAGAAAGTGGTCAGTGGTTGCCGGGGCCAGGGAGGAGACTGTGGAGGGCAGAGAGACACTTCTGGGAGAAGCCCCAGCTTGGCAGTGCTGGAGGCACGCGCCTGTGCACCTCTGCCAGAACTCCATGGACTGTCCACTGGGAAAGGGTGCGCTTTCATTGCTGGCAAACCATACTTCAAGAACCGTGACCCGTCCTACAGACGAGCAGGAGACGGCCTTCCATGGCCAAGGCCGGCAGAGCGTGGACTCCACAGGCCCCACTAACTGCGGCCCCAGACTGCTCCATGGCCCCTGCCTCAACATCATCAAGCAGCTATCACTACCCTGGGGCCTTGCAGGAGGGAGGCGGGCAGTGCTCAGAAAGCTGGGCACCCCTCTAGATCACAGGCAGTTAACAGCCAAGACGACCCAGGCCTGTTTATTCCACAGCCAGGATCCCCCTGTTGGAAGCTGAGCAATAACGGAAAATAACGAGCAACATGCGGGGTGCTGGAAGCCAAAGGCAGCATCTCCTTAGAGTGCCATCTCTGGAAACGTCAATTTCTCATGAACATTTTGGACTGTGTGCAAAACCAACAGGACTATCCTAGGTTAAATAAAATACAAGACCAAAGAGCCCCTGCTTGTGCTGGTCCTAGGGGGATTCTCAAAGGTTAGCTGGAGTGATCAGAGGCAGAAGGGGTGACAGGGGCCAGCAGTCATCTTGCAGCTAAACTTGGGTTGGGGGGATCAGGTAAATTCCTCAAAACAGGCCACGTCTCCACAATTTTCCACGGCCCCCAGCTGAGCATCATTCCTCCTCAGGTATTAAACAGAAGATGCACTGTGGCCACTGGACTAATACCCAGGCACTCACCCTTGGGCTCCTGGATGAGACACAGCCTCTTGGGAGCTGGGATCATGCCGACCTTCAGTGACTTGCTGCTGATCCTCTTCCGGGGGAAGCAGGCCCCTGAGGAGGCCTGGGACAGGGCAGGCCCGCCAGCCGGGCTGTCCTCGGCCACCTCGCTCAGGAGGCCATCAGCTGGGGGGCTGCCCTCCGAGCCCTCAGACTTGGACCCTTCTGCCGGCCTGGAGGCCCCTTCAGGAGGGGCGGCCTCCTCACCCCCTTCCTCGTCCTCCTCTTCGTCCTCCTCCTCCTCCTCCTCAGGCATCACCTCTGGGCTCTCCAGCTCAGCCTCATGCTGAGAGGGCTCGTCCTCAAACTCTCCTTCTCCTTCCATGGGCTCCAGGGGGCTCTCCTGAGAATCGGCACTCTCACTGGCGTGGAGGGTCAGTGGAGATGACGCAAAGCAAATCGACGGGCACAGTTCAAATACCTTTTTTCGATAGAATTTGAAAGCTGAGCTATTTTGGTCATGTAGAAACCTAGGATAAAGATGAGATACACTGGTTAACCAGAGGGTTCTCTAAACTTTCCTATTTGCTGAAACTGTCCAAATGGACCTGACAGAACTGGAGGTGGCACAAAGCAGCAGATACATGACCGCTTTCTTCCAGCTGTGGTAGAAAGTCAGCCTTTCTTTCTTGATGGCAAGCCTTACAATGAGACAGAAAGTTTGAGGAGTATTAGTAATTTAACAAAGGAGCAGAAACATAAGAGCCCTAACTGCTTTCTTGGGGAGGGAGTTGGAGGAACAAAGTTTGCAGGGACGGTCAGGGAACACGCTGGAACGAGCTCTGCCACCACAGCCGGGAGACCCGGCCCGGCCTTACCTCACCTCTCTCTACGCCACCGGCCACTCTAGGCCTGCGTGTGGCGTGACTCTCTGCTCCTCCCGCCCTCCAGCCATGAGATGGAGAAAGGTGTGCCAACCACAGCACCTCCTGCCTCACGTCCCGCAACAAAGCTGTGTGAATACGGGGGCAACAAGGCCTCTCTGCACCTCAGAGTTCAATGGCCTTAGTCATAGCTTGGAGGTGTGGCTAGTGCTGAGAAACCAAAAACACACAAAATATACTTGGGCCAAAGGAAAGACAGCCCTTGTTCTTGGAAAGGACAACTCGGCCTCATAAAGGAGTCAATTCTTCCCTAACTAAATATTAATGTATAAAAGTAAAAGCATCATTTTTTTTCTGGATCTGAATGTGATTCTTAAGTTCATGAAGTGAAGGGTTAATCTCTCAGTCGTGTCCAACTCTTTGTGACTCCACAGACTATAGCCCGCCAGGCTCCTCTGTCCATAGGATTCTCCAAACAAGAAAACTGGAGTGGGCCGCCATTTCCCTCTCCAGGGGATCTTCCTGACTCAGGGATCAAACCCAGGTCTCCCGCACTGGACGCAGATTCTTCACCGTCTGAGCCACCAGGTACGCATGCAGAAACGCAAGTATGCAAGAGTACCTAGGAGCACCCCCGGAACAAGGTCAGTAAGAGGCCCAGCTCCACCACATATTACAAAGTGTGTAAAGCCTCTACAGTTAAGACAGTATGATACTGGTCTATGGACAGATAGATCCAGAGAAAGACCAGAAACATAGTATCTGACGAAGGTGGAAAAAGAACAACCTTTTCAACAAATGGTGTTGGGACAACTAGGCAGCTTTTTAGAAAAATATTTAAACTGGTTCTGTGCTACAGGAAATATTTTTAATTGTATTTTTTTCACGCATAATCAAAACTTTATTGAAAAACTGACATCAAAATAGGAGAGCGAGTTGTATACCTTACAAAATGAAGCATCATTAGTTAATGAGGCAGATGAACTGGAATTACTGAACTGATGAGGCTTCCTGTGAGAACACAGGCTCAGGAGGGTGTGTGGATCACCAGTGTTGCTTTTCTAAATGAACACCCTTCTAGGAACCTGGTCTTTCCTCCTACTGACTGACACAATACTACTGAACATCTTACACAAAGCACCAGTCTGAGCATGGCTGACTACCAGGGTAATCTTGTAGCTACCTGGACTTTGTACATCCATAAAGTAAGAATTCAGACTTTGAACAAGCTGTTTCTTTTTATGTTTCTTCTTTTCCAAGGAAGGATGCAGTAAAATTCCTGCCAAAGGCAGGCTGATCCCTTTGCAAGTCCAGCCCATGCACATCTCTTAATTGTACTCCGTTTTTTCCAAGGCGTATTTATTTGTTTTTGTTGTGCTGGGTCTTTGTTGCTGTGTGCAGGCTTCTCTGGCTGTGTCAAGCAGGGGCTACTCTTCCGAGGCGGGCGGGCTCCTCACTCTGGTGGCCTCTCTCACTGCGGAGCAGGGGCTCTAGGGCGCTTGGGCTCCAGCAGTTGCGGCATGTGGGCCCAGCAGGGCTGCGGGATCTTCCGGGGCAGGCACTGCGCCTATGCCCTTGTGCTGGCAGGCACACTCGCAAAGCCTGGCTGCAGCGAAGCCTCTTAACTGCATTCTGAAGCTGACCCATAACTCAAGCACACTGGGAGCAGGGCGAGATGTGGCTGCATGGGCAGGACAACACAACAGGCTGGAGAGCAAGAACACGGGTGGGACAGGCAGAGGGGCTTCTGAATGTGTTGTGAGGGGGAAAGCGAGGCACAAAAGCCCCTGTTACACACAGAAACCTACCTGTGCTGTAAGACCTGAGAGAAAAATACTCACACACATGCTACAAATAAGTGAAAATGGCTTCTTATTATTGATGGATTGGGGAATGAGACTTCTCAGAGTTTGCCTTTTGTAATTTTTACTTTAGAGCCATACAAATTCTGTACTTATTTTAAAAATTAAATTTAGAAAGGAAAAAAACCTTCAACTAGATTCTCAGCAGAAACAAATGAACTTGACTGTGTCAAACTGATGACATAACCACAAACACAAAATGAATTAACTGAAGCAACTACTGAACACATTACAGGTGGGATTCTTCTAAGGGAAAGCAACACAAAGTCATCTTGCTGTTTACTAAATAGGTGGGTGCTGGATGCAGTCATTTTCCAACTATCCTACGAGCACTGGGGGCGAGAATGCATCACCCCACTAAGGCTGCTGGAGTTTTCTAGCTCTCTCTGCAGGGTACAAAGTGGACAGCATCTTCTGAGAACACTGCTCAGAAAAGGCTGCCACAGAGACTGAGAAATAACGCCAAACCCTGCCAGTGCCAAGTAAGCAGGACAATGCAGAGTTCTCTTTCTGCATTGGGAGAAAAGAGAAAACTGCTGAAATGCTCCCGCCTGCCCTTCACTGAGTTGTCCCCTTTGCCTGGCCCTGCCAGTGTGAGGTCCTGCATGCAGTGGCAGCCCAGCAGCCCCAAGGCCTGTAAAAGGCAGTACTAGGCTGAGTACCTGCAAGGTCACCAGTGCTCCCTGTGGCTGGTCTGGGTCTCACAGGAAGGAAGAGGTACACAGTGCAGGAGACCTACTCAACGTCCAAATTTGCTATAAGAGCCTAGACACACTGACTCCCAGAAATGTTCCAGGAAATGTAAAATTTTTCACCGTATCCTTAAGTAAACTAAGGCACAACTCTCCAGCACGTTGGGATCAGGGCAAGGGTCCAGAAGCCCTAGCTGGCTGTAGAATGCAATCCAGATAGCATGGGAATCCCACCCACTCCAAGCAGAGCTCAGCCACGTTAAGGCTCGGCACTGAGAACACATGGCCCTCAGGCGGCCTCCCCCTTCAGGAGAATTCGCACCCCACAGGCAGAGTGGGTTCTGTGGCCTTTGGGCTATAGAATGTTGAATGTTCACCCCACTGAAGAATGGACAAGGGTGCCAAGGCAACACTATGTGGACGTGCCTGTTGCTCACACTGGGACCAAATGCCACTGCTGTGCCACACGAGCAGCACACCCAGCCCGGCCAGAGCTGCCAGCACCAGCAGGGGCAGCGCCCTCCTCCTCAGGCTCACGGCGAGCACACTCTCCTCTTTGCCTCTGCAAAGGTTCTGGGGAGCCTTCACGTCCTTCTGCCGGGGCGTTCTCTCCCCTTCCCCTGGCCAACATCCACTGAGCCTTTGGATCCAGCTTAAACTTCCCTCTGGGGACGGCTTTTCCTGACGCCCCAGACGAGGGCAGGTCTCCAACAACCCCAGGCAGATGCTTCTCCCGAAAAGCCCCGAGTTCAGTGGAAGAGAAGTCATGATCCATCCTGGCGGCAACCCTCTATGGGCTCTCAGGACACTCATGAGGTGACCATAAATCAAAGGGGAGTGATGGGTACGTACCACAGGTCAGGGTTGTCAATGCTGTTTTCTATGCTGAACTGTTCAATCTCTGGTCCCACCTGAGCAACAAATTTGGCCAGTTTCTCTGCAGTCTCCATTGTCTTCGTATCAACTACAAAATAAAGCAACTGTCATGAACCGGTTCTGAGCTGGCAATTTCCATGTGAACATCATGGGGTTGTGGAGACTGATTACAAAGACGGCCCGTCACTGTGGTCTTACCCTTCGCCACGTGCCTCTGCCGCTCTGTCCAGCAGAGGTGGACTCTCCTTTGAACTGGGGCTGGCCCTGGGACGCGTTCTGACTGAGAATGTGACAGAAACGTGGAGCCTGGGCCTGAGGCGCCTCAAGCACCTCCTCTGTGTCTCCTGGATACCCAATCCAACCATCAGGCTTATTGCTGGGGGGTGACAGGCATGTAGCCCACAAGCTTCATCTCCTCAGCTAACAAACAGTCCCTGACTACTGGCCACTGCCTGCAGCTAGCAGGCCCAGCCTAGCCGACCTGAAACAACACCCGATGCTTTCTTTGAAGCCATAGTTTGGACTGGCTTGTTACATAGCAATAACTAGAAAAATGTTTTTCCCTCTACATTCCCATCTAGTGCTGAGGGGAAGCACTGGCCATAGGGCAGCCCTGTTGTGGAAGGAGAAGGCAATGCTCAGGAGAAACAGAAGAAACTGCAAGTCACCTAACCCTAAGGAAGGAAACGAGACAGCTTAGCAGGAAAGAGGAAACAGAACGAGAACCAGGGCAGCCCTATGAGAAGCGCAAGGGGCAAGAATAGAGAGAATCTGATCACGGAGCTCAACGCCCCAAGCACGTGCATGTGGCACACCCTGCTGGCCAGAAGGGGAACTGCGCAGCGAAGCACAGACTCGGCAGGCGGCAGGCGTGCTGGCCCCACGCTCAGGACAACAGGAGGGGGCAGCAGGACTCCAGGGCCAGACCATGCGGAGGCGAGAGGAGCATGCCTCGGTGTGCGCCATCCTGGCCGGGTCCCTTTCGCTGCCGTCTGCTGCCCAGCCCTGCCCTGCCCAGCTCACGGAAGCTGCCTGCCTCTGCAGAGACCCCTGGAGATGGATCAGAGTTGGGGCTGGGGCCCAGAGAACAGGGGCAGGGGTGAGCACTCACCATCAATAGACGGGCAGGGAGAAGAGGTCTGAGGGGCTTCGGAGACATCCAAGCCTGCTGGTTTGGGGGATGGGCCGGAGGCTTCAGGGCTGGGGTCCCGAGGTGAGGGTCCAGCCAGCTCTGGGGGGCAGTCCTTGGCAGCATCACTTCTGTCTGGCTGGGGTGGCTTGCCCTGCAGGGAGCCCGGAGCCTGCCGGCCATGGTGTTTCAGCCTGGTGCCTGAGGAGAGTAGGGTCTGGGTCCCGGTGGTGGCTCTCCTCACTTTCCAGCCCCGGAGCCCTTGAGTTCGAAGGTGCCCCCGCCGCCGCCCTGGTAGCAGCCTCCTCTTGAGGCTCCGGACCGCCCGGGCATACAGCATAGCCCGGACCGCACACTCTGCTGCCACTGGCTTCTGATCTGCTCCTGACAAGGTCTGGCTCATCCGCTGCATTTCTGCCAGCTTCAGCTTGTAATATTTATACTCCAGACTACTGTCATCAGACAAAAACCTATGTAACAAAACAGGAACAGCAGGACATCTGTGAACATACCAGCACAACCAAACTGCTGCTGTAAATGCACTTCTGCAAACCCTTTCTACTTGGTGGCCTCCTTGCTGATGGAGAGGCTCTGCCCAGCTCTACCAAGGGCCCAGCGCTGGGCCCTGGTCATGTGTCCTGCTCAGAGCGACCACAGGGTGATCAGGAGCTTTGATGGAGCACTGGTTGATTCCTCCTTGATTTCAGCACCATGGAGGAGCTCACAGCTCCTGGTGGCCTCACATGGAAGCCCTCTGCTGCCAGGGAATGGCAGGGATTGCTCCCAGACACTGCCTTCAGGAGGTGAAACCCTTCAAATGGTGGACACTCAGCGACCTTTTAATTACATCATTAAGGACAGTGTGCCATTGATGTGAAATCACGTGCCGGAGGCATAAGGAGAAGAGTCCAGAAAAGAGGAGTCTGAGTTACATGCACTGACATTACATGTACTAACACAGACAGAGACCCGTGATACAGCCCGTGGAGAGCAAGCTCAGAAATCCAGCACTGAAACGTACCCTATGAAGCTGCCTCTGTGTACATGACACCCATGTGTATTTGTGTTTTTCCACACAGGTTGAAAGAATAAAAAGTGAACAAGAATTTGCTCTAAGGAGTGGGTGAGAAAGGGGAATGGGGGGGTCTCTCACAGTATTTACTTTGCAGACCATTTCATTAGCACTTTCTTTCGTCTCTGTTAACCCCTCCTTCCTAGTCTGGGCTTTTTTCACCATTGTTTCCTTGCCTCATGAATTGAATGGTTATCTTCACTCTTTATTTCTGATAAACACATGCAAGGTTGTACCTTTCCCCCAACCTGCTACTTCCTTCTGAAGAGTTTCTAATTTCAATTCTAATTCTCTTTCATATGAAAAGTTATTAGAAGCCAGTTTTATTTAGGCTGTTGCTGGTTTCAAGTTATGGATTGCACAATGTGGCCAACATGATTTTCCTTTCCTGGGATGGTCTGTAATTTTCCCCATGACCTCATTCATACCAAGGTTTTTGTGAACATTCAACTTCAGTTTGTGTTAAAGAGTAACTAGTGTCTGGTGAGTATGGCAGTATTCCACGAGGCTTTTGGACTGTCTGCTACTGAGATCGTGTATTAGATTAGGTTCCCCATTGCCAGACTGGCCACGAGGTGGCAGTGCACAGCAGGATGCTGGCAGCTCTCTGTGCTGTGGTGTGTCCCTGGCGGGCGGCTCTGCATGGCGCTCCTGCCGATGCTCACTACACAGTCAAGGTCTGGCTGGATCTGGGGGAGCAGGCTGTGCTGGCTCCCCTGCTGCCCGAGACACTCTGCCGGGCAGCAGCAGCATCCTGTAAGACTGCACCCTAACCAGCCTAGGCTCCCACATGAGGGAAGACGGGCCAACAGGGATGCTCCAGGTCTCAAGTCAAATGCAGCCCCCTATCCACAGCAGAAAGCGGAGTAAATGCCAGGTGACCTGGACCCCCGCCACGGGAGTCCCTTTTCTGTGGTCGATTCTAATGCCAAGTGCAGGTTCAACACATCAGTCACAAGCCCATTTCCCCCAGCTCTAGTGGAGCACAACATCAAAAGGCACAGCGCACTCCCGAGCTAGCCTGCCAGGCTCAAATCCCAGTGCAGTCACTCACTAGCTGTGAGATTTACTGAATCTTTCTGTGCCTCAGTTTCTCCATCTGTAAGATGGGACGGGTGATAATGATAAGTTATTTCACCATGTTGCTGTGAGGCTTGAATTATATACTTTTCATTATAAAGAAAATGCTTTGGGAAATTCCCTGGTGGGCCAGTGGTTTGGACTTGGTGCTTTCACTGCCAGGACCTGGGTTCGATCCCTGGTTGGGGAACTAATATCTCACAAGACGCACAGCTCAGGCATTTAAAAAAAAAAAAGAGCAGCATCGGTGTGTCATCTCTAGGGATATAACAGTTAACTGTTAAAAGTAGCTTAAAGAACTAAAAATGACTGTCTCTAAGGAGCAAACTCAGGGACTTCTCTGGCAGACCAGTGGTTAAGACTCCACTCTTCTACTGTAGGAGGAGCACGGGTTTGATTCCTGGTTGGGGAATGACCCCACAGGCTGCACTGGCATGGCCAAAAAAAAAAAAAAAAGAGTGGAACTGGCATGAGAATGGATCATGGCAGAAACATTTTGCTCTTTGTTATAACATTGATTTTTTTGGTAAATCACATACAAATACCATTTTGACTTAAGAATTTAAACATATACACCAAAACCCTAAGCTTACTTTTTTTTTTAACACTGTTTCCTAGCACACTCTTCCTTCTTATAGGCTCTGGGCAATTCTGAAGAAGTTCACAGGCAATCAAATCTCTGAGTCAGCTCCCTAATCTGTTCTTCATTCAGGTTGCTTCTATCAGCCAACCACTGAGATTATTTCAACAATCATTCTTCAATTCCAAGATCCTTAATTGGCTATTTTCCATAATAAGCAGTTCCTCTTTCATGGATATAATATGCTATTATCCATCTAAGACTATTAATCACATATGTATTTTTAGACAATCTTCTTTTTCTTATAGTAACTGTCTTAGGTGTCAGATCTGTTGAGTTGGGTGATCCTCTTTCATGATGCTGATTTTCCTCAAACACATGCTTACCTTTTGATTTGCAGGCCTGCCCACCACCACCACACATACCAAGCCTGGCTCGGCTTCTGTCCCCCACCCTGGCTGTCAGTGACCGGGAGCCTGCGGGGAGTGTGCAGCGGTCACGGGGCCAGGGACACATGTTCCCAGTCCTCTCAGGACCCCTTCCCTGCAGCCCAATGACCTCGACAACCCCCTGGACACTGCCCCTGGGTCTCTCAGGTCTACATGACATCCTACCCAGAGGAATTGGTCCCTGCTTTCATCTGTCAGTCTGAGGCTATGTCGCCTCCTTCCTTCCGCCTAAGCACTGCTGAGACCACAGCGCCTGAGTGTGAATCTCAGCTCTGTCTGTTACTAGCTGTGTAGCCTCCAGGCAAGAGGCCTCTTTAAGCCTCAAGTTTTCTGTCTGTCTGTAAAGATGACAACATATCTACTTCAAGAGGTTGTTTATGAGGGTTCGGCCAGCTAGTGCTTAAATCAGTAAAGTGCTTATGGTACCAAGTGCACAAAAAGCAAAAGATTTGCTAAATAAAAAGTATTCAATAAATGATACTGGGGCAATTAGGCTATTTTTTTTTTTTAACTTTTAAGTTATATGCCTATCTTATTCAACATATGAACATGACCTTGGTGAATTCAAGAATTCTGTCAAAATAAAACCATAACAATTTCTAACTCTCCTCCCGGAAATCATACTGGTTACCACCAAAGCTCTGGCCCCGTTACACAGAAATTTTTACCTTTCAAGCATCTTTAGTACAACAGCAAGAACAGAAAATTCGGGGATTTCCCTGCTGGTCCAAATCCACCTACGAATGCAGCAGGCATGGGTTTGATCCCTGGTTGGGAAAGATTCCACATGCCATGCGGCAATTAGGCCTATGGGCCACACCTCCTCAGCCCACATACTGCAACTGCTGAAGCCCATGCGCCGAGAAACCATGCTCTGCAACGGAGTCACAGCAATGGAAAACCCGTGCCCTGCAACAAAGGGCCGTCCCCGCGCGCCACAGCTAGGAAAGGCCTGTGCGTGCCACAGCTAGGAAAGGCCTGCGCGCACCACAGCTAGGAAAGGCCTGCGCGCACAACTAGAAAAGGCCTGCGTGCACCACAGCTAGAAAAGGCCTGCGCGCACCACAGCTAGGAAAGGCCTGCGCGCACCACAGCTAGGAAAGGCCTGCGTGCACCACAGCTAGGAAAGGCCTGCGCGCAGCACCACTAGAAAAGGCCTGCGCGCACAACTAGAAAAGGCCTGCGCGCACCACAGCTAGAAAAGGCCTGCGCGCACCACAGCTAGACAAGGCCTGCATGCAGCAATAGACACCCAGCGTAGCCAAAAATAAATAAATTAAAAGAAAAAAAAAGAATCTACTGTGCAACACAGGGGACAGAGGTTCAGCAGCTGGTTGGAGAACGAAGATGCCACATGCCGCAGAGAACTAAGCCCACACACAGCTACGGAGCCTACATGCCACAGCTGGAGTCCACGTGCCTCAGAGAGAGCCAGCCCCCACGGGGGCAGCCAAGACTCGACTCAGTCAAGCCAATACATGATGGCCAACGTTTAAGAAATAAGGGAAGGGTACGTCATTATAAAACAAAGCATTCTAAAAATCCAACAGAGAGGGATGGCTGAATAAACTGATCATCTACTCTTCAGGACGGTAAACACAGCCATCTGAAATGTCTTCAAAAGGCAGGAAACATGAGCACTTTCAAGGAGTAGGTATATCACAGCATAATTACAACTGTGTGAGAAACCAGAGAGCCTCCCATGAGCAGAAAGACTGCTAACAAATACCCCCAGATGCCAGCGCGTGCCAGTAAGAGCACAGGTGGCTTCGCCCAACTTTCTATTCTTCTCCTTTTCTAATAAGCAAATGCTGTATTAATATTCATGGTAGAAACTTTAATTTTAAAAAATCGTTCTAGTCAAGCAAAGAGGCAATAAGACAAAACGAAGACAGTTGAACAGAAAGTAGCAATAAATCACAAACAACTGCTGTGACGTGTTCCTCATCTTACACTCACTCTTTGCACGCGTCTCTCACCTCATCCTCAAATCAGCAGACAAGGAGTCTGAACCCATATGAACCTGACCCACCCTCATATGCTTCCTACTGACTGACACCACAGCTCAAAATAAACACTTCACTTTCTTCTCTGGACACTATCAGAGCAACAGAAACAGTGCCCTGTACTTTACGGGAGGGATTCAGAAGAGCACATTTAGAGACCTACCAGTAAGCAGGGTCCTCCTTGAGAAGAGCTCTCTCTCTGGGAGACAGGTTGCCTCCAATGACGCGTGCGACCAGCTGGTCAATGATGTCCGCCACCTTGTGATCTGCTCGCTGGGGCACCTCTGGAACACACAGAAGGTCTTCTCTGAGAAACATACTGGACCGCATGGGGCCTGGGAAGATCAGGGTAGAGCCTAAGGATGGAGCCTAAGCAGGCGCCAGCAACTGAAATCCTCCTTCACAAGAGACCAGCACTGAAGAGGGAAAGGGCCTGTTATTCTAGAAACCAATGTGCAAAATATCCTCTCAAAAGCTACAGGAGCATAATCACTAGGAGAGAAATGGTCGCAAACTTAGTGACTGTACAGAGCAATATTCTATAGAAGGAAACAGTATGTAGCAACTCGTTATCACTTTTTGCATACAGCTTAACTTGTTCACAATACTAAGGGGAAAACAGACATAAAATGCAGCTAGGTTTAAAATAATGTAAAAAGTATATCTAAACTGTAATTTGCAATATGAACAAAGGAAGAAGAGATACAAATAAACAGACACACAGAAAAAGAGATTAGACAGAAATATACCAGAAAATCAGCAGAGGTTATCTATGGGTGGTAGATTTAGCAGGGATTTCACTTTTTTGTGTGCTTTATCTATAAAAAATAAACACATGTGATGCATAATCAGAAAACATACATAAGCTCACAAAGAAAAATTGTCCAATTAAAAAATATTAAAAAACATCAATAGTTCCAAGATAGGTGTTCACAGAAAGCATCTGTTGAATGTTTGAAAAAAAATTTTTTTAAGTATGAATTTCCTTTGATATTTGCTAGTTTTAATAGCACAGATGGTCTATCTGCTCATTCAATCAATAAAAATCAGCCCTGAACTGGAGAGGTTTTCCAGTTTGTTGTGGAATGGTATCGACATTCTCAGCATCAGTGAGTTCTTAACACAGGATGCGTCAATCCTTCAATTGTCATCTCATTTCCCCTCCGAAATTACTTTCTTTTTTTGTTGTGGGCTCTCAGTTTATAGAACTGCTAGTTTCACAGGATTTTACAAAAACAGTAAGAGCTTCAAAGTCAGAGGTTTTCAAAGACAATGAAATTTGTGCATCACTGCAACCAACTCTAGAGAAGATGACCACAGTTAAGGGCCAGAAAGTGGATCTTACCTTTGGCCCAGCAATCTTTCTGTGGATATCTCCTTTAAAGAAGAATTCAAATTTTTTTTTTTAATGAAAATAATAGTAAGAATCTAGAAATTCAACCGAAGATATCATCCCAGCATTTCTAGCAGAAATGGATGTAGTGGCAGCCTGTGTCCCGTAAGACGTGGACACTGGCGCCATCTACCTGATGACCAGGCAAGGGCCAGTGCTTGGCAGATGCCAACTTCACAGGGACCTCGCTCTGCTCAGGCTCGGAAGCCTTTAATAAAAGGCACTATGACTCCAACATCACGGGAGAAGCAGCAAATGCTGCGAAACACAGCAAAGAGCCTTTCATAATCCTGTAGAGGACCAGACTGCAGTGTTTTCAGTACAGCAAGATGGCAGCTACAGGCACACCTGCACAGCAGCACAAGCAGGGGGTGGTTGTGGGCAACTTTAGGTTGTGCGGGACTTTTTCGTTCCTCTCAGTATCACTGTTACACACTTTCCACCCCACTATTTTGGGGGATGTGGGGAAGAGAGGTCCCACTTCAGCCCTGAGCTCACTTCTGAAAGGCTCCCTCTCTGGCAATAGGTGCGGCCGCCCATCCATGGAGGGACCTACCTAGTGCCTGGAGCAGTCAGGGCTCCACAAGGGTGCCAACTTGACTGGGGCAATGGAAGCCGAAAACTGTATCAGAGGAAAAAGGGACTTCCTCAGTGGCCACTATGTGTGCTCATGACTTCTGGGCCTTCTGGGCTGTGAAAACATCCATCCTGGGAGTGCAGGGGGAGGGAAAGGGACACCACACAGCCAGTCACTTCTATTTCTATTACCTTCTTCCCTGTCTTTCCCCTCCCCAGTAAGCCAACTCCTTAACTGCAGGTTACCATGTATACTGAAGTGATCTCTCAACTTCTAGCCAGTCTAGAAAAGTGAGCAGGTGGAAAGGTACCTCCACCACCTAGCCCTCAGAACAGTTCAGAAATAACCTTCCTGACTCCCCATGCTGGGCTGGGGCCTCTCCTATATCCCCTTACTCCCAGCATAGGAGGGGCTGGGTTTGTGATTTCTTCCCCTCAGAAGCCTGGGGGATCCTTGGAGACTGTGGCCTGTATTTACTTTCAAGTAAAAACTCGGGGCGGGGCAGAAAAGGGGTACTTTTGGAACAAGGCTTCTTAACCTTGGCTGTAAGATGATACAAACAACCCAGAGAGTAAAGCAATACTATGTACAAACATACATCCACACGCTTATAGAATGAGTGGCAGGCATGTATGAATGAGTGGCAGGCACTGTGAGTTTTCTCCTAAAATTCTGATTTGTTTCCAACTGGCTAAAGAACTTCTATGTACAAATATCAAAAAGAATGAGAGAAATGACAAAAAAGCAAACAAATCACAACAAATAGAAACTGCTGCTGCTTTCCTTACCATCACTCAGACCACTCAGAGCCTTGGCCTGAATTTCAGGTTTTGTAGGAGGAACAGCTTTCTCCTCATCTCGGGTTGGCTCGGATTCAGCTTTCTTGACCTGGAGTGGACACCCACTGCTGACCAGCCAGGCCTTCAGGTGATCGATGTACTCTCTCCCAAACAGAGTAGAGTCCTCGAAGTTTGGAAATGCGGCAGGAGATGGAGCTATATCTTGGAGGCCGACGGCTTCCAGGATTTTCTCTTGCCGGAAGGAAGAGGCCAAGGAGAATGTCTGTCCCAGAAGAGCTAAAGACTTCCGGCAGAGAGAATTGGTGGTCTCCAGGGCAATAGCCAAGTCCAGGGGGTTAGTGAGGGTCTTCATCTTCACACTCAGCTCGTAGGCATTGCAGGCCATGAGCAGGGGTGTGACACTCTTCAGCAGCCGGTCTTGTAGTCTCATTATGTATTTATCAAAGGGCTTTATGATTTCAAAAAAGCAATTTTTGGTCTTCACAGCACCTTTGTCTAAAAGCATGTTTAAAAACTCGTTATCAACTCTGGGTGTTTTCAAAGCAGAGTGCTTTAAAAATTTGATAGTAAAAAAGCAAAAATCTCTGTGCTCTGGTTTTAATGAGCATTTGAATGAGGCGAGCATTTTAGCACAGGTTTCTGTTTCAAGTTCAAAGAGAGTCTGGAAAAGCTGGGAAAATTTAACATCATCTTTTATGGTGTGGAATCCTGCCCACTTGATTATTTCTATCCCAAATCTCGAGAAGACATCCGACTTATCTATGATGTCGAAGCTCATCTTTCTCCTGGGGAGCCGGACATCCTTCAGATCAAGCCCCAGAGGGACTTTCCGGGTAGGGAACTGGACCTCTTCTGTCCCTGGGTTCGTCGCCAGGGTCACATCAGGACTTGAAGTGGTTTTCTGGATTTGGTTAGTGCCCTGAGTTTTGGGAGTGATACGACTCATAGTGGGTACCTTTTTCGTGCTCACGTTTCTCAGCATGACAAGTTTCCCAACCCCCGCTTTAGAAGTGAGCAGGCCTTGAGTCTCCCCCTTTCCCAAGAGAGCACCCTCCTGGTCGGCAAGGCTCAGGCCTCGGCCTCTGCCCTGGGCTTGGCTGCTGCCCCTGAGCACAGAGTCTGCCTCCCCTGGACGGTCCACGTCATAATCACGACTCTCTTTCTCCAAGCACTCTTTCTCAATCAGCCTGGAGGAGCCAAAGCTCCCCAGTAACGAAGAAGGGCCAAAACTACACTCCTGTGACCAAGAGGGTTCTTGAGAAACTGAGTGGGCAAAGTCTTGTTCCCAAGAGCCATGGAGTGCAAACTTCCAGTCCTGAGAACGGAAATGTCCCAGTTTCCGGTGGCCAAAGACCTGGTCTCGGGAGTTAGGGTGGGAAAATTCCAGATCCCGGCTACATTCTTTGCGAAAGTAGCTGTCTTCACTTACAGAAGGGTTGCTTGACCTGAAGGAAGGTCCTGGAAATATATCACCTCTCAGGCCTTCTCTCCCAGTGTCTCGAGGATGAGTTACAGATGCACCCAGAGTGTACCTGCTGTCACTGTGAATGTCATCAAACATATCTGCTCTGGCTCTTGGGACTGTCCTTAGAAGATCTGAAATAAGCAATCCAAAAAGAAACACAAAGGTATGTGTCAGACCAGAGGCTGCAAGTGGGTGATCTGCAGACCACCAGCAGGGTGCTTTCCCAGTCAGAGTGCATTTTAGAAACTCACATGGAAAATATGTGTGGTTTCACTTAAAAACTTAGGTTTCTACTTATGCAAACAGAAAAGCTATGAGAACTGGGCCTGCATCTGGCCTTGGTTAGTCCATGGAGGCTAGGCAGCAGTGCTGCTCACTCATCCAGATCCTTTGCCCTACCTCTGTTTTACAAGGCTTCCCTGGTGGCTCAGCTGGCAAAGAATCGACCTGCACTGCAGGAGATCTGGGTCTGATCCCTGGGTTGGGAAGATCCCCTGGAACGGCTACCCACTTCAGTATTCTGGCCTGGAAAGTTCCACGGAGTAGCACAGTTGGACATAACTAGCAACGTTCACTTCACTTTCTGTTTTACAAGCCTTCTTTTAGACTGAGGGATGGGCATTCGGTTCCCACATAACCTGGTCCTTACTGTGACCGGAACGCCTGTGAAGTTCTCCTTCTATCACACAGCAGACAGGTTTTCTAGAGGCTGCCTGCCTCCCCTGCTTCCTATGGGGAACTCTCGGCCCACAGTGCCACCGAGGCAGGAGCTACATCTGACGCCGCACCCACCACTGCTGGCTGGACCTTAGCTGAGCGCTTGATCCAAAGGAGGCTGACGGGCTCCCTCAGAAAAGGTCATTAAGCCAACCAACACCTGAAAAAAGAGACTGAGCAAACAAGAGGGGAGGCAGAAGGCAAACAGGCCATGACAACAGAAACCACAGTGGAAGCTGAACAGGGTGTGCTCTCGTCCTCCACTCTGCAGAAATGAGAAAAACAGCGAACTACGTCTGCATGTGTTCATTCACGCACGAAGAAACTGTAAGGGGAATTCCCTGTGGTCCAGTGGTTAGGCCTCCACGCTTTCACTGCCAAGAACCTGGGTTCAGCCCCCGGTCAGGAAACTGAAATCCCATATGCAGCATGGCGTAGCCAAAAAGAAGAAAGAAACTGTAAGAAGTCAAAAACAGAAGAGAACTAGGGCGCACAGGAACAGAGAGACATCTCTCAGGGAGACATCTGTACAGAGCACCCTTCTTACTTTCTGAACCAGAATCGATCAGCTAGTCCAAAAGTCAATCGTAAAAGAGAAAGATGCCAGGAAGTAGTGACGAGTCAACAGGCCACAGGAAACAAGGGCTCTGTATAAATCCAAGTTTATCTGTCCAACCAGTGCTTACTAAGCACCTACTGTATGTGGGCACTGTTCTGGCCCTGAAGTTACAGCAGGGAAGATACAGCAAAGTCCCTACTTTCCTGGATGTTTCAGTTGAGGAAGCCAGTAATAAACACAAAATTCTTCAGCTGTAAGGAAATGCCAAACCGGCGGGAATGTGAACAGGGAAAGCCATTTTTAAACAGGCTGGTGAGGTGGGCAGCTCTAACAACAATGTGTCTGAGCAGCAGAGGCCTGGCGTGAGGGGTCAGAACGTGCAGTTATAGGGAAAGCCTACCAGGTAGAGGGAGTGTGAGGACTAAGCCCTGAGATGAGTACAGGACAAATGTGGTGAGAATGCAAGAGGGAAGGAGGGACAAAGCGGTAAGAAGGCAGCACCTAGATTCTGCTGCACACTGAAGTCCTGGGGCATCCTGACTTAATTAACTAGGATGAGGTGTGACCTGGGCATTAGGACGTTTAAAAAGCCCCCAAAGGATTCTAATGTGCAGCACAATTAGTGAACTACTATGACAGGAGATGCAAACAGAAGTGGGTGCAAACCACATCAAGCCAGGCCCTTGACAGGACTCCAGAGTTTACTATGAATGAGACAGAAAGCCATGGGGGGGTTGGAGCAAAAGGATGACCTCACTGGCTGCTGTGTGGGGAACAGATTGCAAGGGACAAGAGTGGAAGTTCCAGCAGAGAGTCCACCAAGATGATCCAGACACCAATGGTTTCCGACGGCCTGGTTATGGTGGGAGCATTAGAGGAAGAGCAGTGGCTGGATTCTGCCCCACAGGACCTGGTTTACAAGGCCTCAGAAAAATGCAGCAGACAGAGAAAGGCTGACTGATGGACCATGCAGCTCTATGACACAGAGATGGTTCCAGAACCATCTAGTGTCCTACTGGGTTCAGAGTCTCCCCCTCCCCAACCTTTCTTGAGGTAACTTAAGGTATGTGTTAGTGTTTGAGTCTCTAGATAAGATAAACCAACTGAAATCTCCAAATATATATATATATATACATACATAGATATACACATACACGTTTTTACGTATACATATATACGTATGTACATATGCACACACATACATGTACATATACATAAAAACACATGAAATATTCCGGATTCATATATGGCTAAAAGAATTAAAGGATGCACAAACCACCACAGATACGGTTACTTCTGAGGAATAAGGAAGCAGCAAAGAGGCTTTTTGTATTCTATTCCTGTGTTTTGGCCCCGCAGTGTGGCATGTGGGATCTCAGTTCCCCAACCAGGGATCAAACCCTGCCTTAGGAGTGTGGAGTCTTACCACTGGATGGCCAGGGAAGTCGTGACATTCTGTGCTTAACTACTTAATCCTTCCAATCTTTTGTAACAGGAAAGGTTTTGTCTGCTGCTTATACAATTTTTGAAAACTCAGACTTTGGAGACAGTTTCTAAGCCTCAGTTTCTCTGGGTCCAAAGCACACAATAAGTTATCCCCACCCCAAGCACTTAGACTCATCCAGCCAACACCGAGGAAGCCTTCTCTACACCAAGGCTGGCTCAAGGGCTGGTGCAGCAGCAAACAGTACAGGCCCAAAGGAGGCCTGGAGGAGGCCAGCCCATGGCAGGGGGTCAAGTACACAGTGTAAGATCAATCTCCTACTAGGGCCTACTAGGGCCTCCTGCAGGAAGACATCTGTGGACCAGGTCTTACTGACTGAGGGAGTTAATCGCACAGAGCTGAGAGGAGGGATGCACAACACAAACAGGCACACAGTATCAGTGATCCCAAGGCAGAGGATGAGAGCTAGGAGCCTCATGCACTGTGGGGTGGGACCTCCAAGTTGTCCTGCCATTTACACTAGGACCATTTTTTATTCTGCTGACATGATGCTTCAAAACTTCAAAACATGATGCAAAAGGAATGTTTTCAGGCAGGGCCTACATTCAGCAGCTCCACAAGGCTCCGAGGCCCTCCTGTCTTGCATACCAGTTACTTGGCTGCTCCTGCACTTATCTGAGGATGTAAAACCAAAATAGGGAGCCCCAAAAGCCTAAGCTTGGCCTTGGTCCTGCAAAGTTAGCATTAACAGATCTGTGGGGAGAGAAGATCTGAGGGAATGAAGCCAGAAACTGAAAGACATTTCAGGAGGAGATTACTGCAATGATCCAGGTAAGACCTGATACGAGCTCAAACCTGGGTAGTGATACTGGGCACAGAGTCAGGCAATTTATTCAAGAACCCTTCTTTAGGTGGGGCAGGATGCCTGGGGAGAAGCTCTGGATAATGACAGTACATCCTTCTACATAATGATTTAATAGGTGGACCAAGAGAAAATTTTATCTCCACTTAAGAAGGTAGAATCTAAGGAGTTGCAGGTTGGGCCCCAATTCTAAATACACGCTCCATCCACCTGCCTCACTCCCCCCAAAACCACACACTTTAATTTACCTTGAGCTTTAAACTGAAGAGTTTCACCTACAGCCTCACCACTGGGGTCCATATATCGGTTAGCTTTTTCCTGCAATACAGCATCAAAAGTCTCCTGTGCAATTCTCCTTGCTGCCATGTTTCTCTGACCTGTAATGAGAAAAGGGGGGAAAAAGACACTAAGAATGACAACTAATGCTCACAAAGCCTGATCTATTCCACTTAATCCTCAGAGTAACCAAGCAGTAATCCATAATCTGGTATGGCACTTCAGAAGAAGGCTGGTTTATTTTAAGGGGAGCTCTGCCCACATAACCTCACAGGTGTGCACTGGGTAAAGAAGTAAGACAATGCTGTTGATCCTGGACAATCTATTTTGCTTCTCTGAGGCCATTTTCTCAGAATTCCTTAAAAGAAGTGCTATAAAAGTGACTCTGTCTCCTGGGGCTGCTAAAAGACTGTATGAAGCAACACAGGTAACAGGAGCATAAACCTTTACAAATAATGTTTAGGAAAGACACGATTTTCCCCATTTCTATTTTCCTATTTCACAGACATGGCGAAGAGGCTCTGAGAGCTAACTTCCCCTGACAGAAGCGTCCCAGCAAGTGAGGGGGGAATCCCTGACTAGTGCCAATGATGTACTGACAGAGCTGACTCTGTGCCAGCTCCTGTTGAAGGGGAGGGACTCCCACAACACTTCTTGCAACAACCCAATAAACAAGTGGGGCCTATTATGAATGAAAGGACACAAAAGTGCAACAGGGAGGTTCAGGCTACGTGACCCATCCAAGGTCAACCAGCCTGGGCTGGAAGCTGGCAAACAGGGCACTGGTTGTGGGGACAAAGCCCTGAAGACTGATTAGAGAAAGGCTGAGAAGCAATATTGAGAAATCCAGAGGTGGTGTCCTTACCCAGCAAGATATTCCTTCCATCTAGAAACCTCCAACCTCAAAACCCAAGCCTGCCCCTGCCCGACAGTCATTTCTTATAACCATTACCCCCTTTCCCTATCCTTCAGGCCTTTTCCCTGGCCCCCTTGTTCTCTGCTATACAAGGGCAGGGTGTCCCAGCCAGGTGGCCAGGATCAATTCAAGTGATCTAACCTCTCCGTGCCTCCGCTTCCCCATCTAAACCGGCAGCTCTTGGTAGGGGTTGCTGTGGGGACCGAACCAGTTAAAAAAATAGTCTAGAGGCGGAGTCGGCGCCCCGCCGCCGTTATCACCCCACCAGAGGGGCCGCTCCCGGCTCAGGCTGAATGAATGAACGAACGAATGAACCCATTCAGGCGCGGCCCGCCTCCTCCCGGCCTTTAAGGTCGAAGAAGAGGGGGCGTCGGGCCTCGAAGGCCGCAGATCGCCCCCCGGGCCGACCCGGCCGCGATGCGTCCGCCGCGCAGTCCAAGGGCCGAGCCCGCCGCGCCATCGTGGGGACCCGGGGTTCCCGGGATCGAGCCCAAACCCCCCACCCCCGGGCCCACCCGCCGACAACGCCTGGGCCCGGGCCTCACCCCCAGCCCACCGCGCGCGGAGCCGCCCCCGCCACCGCCTCAGGCTCCTCAGCCGCCGCCGCCACCGCGCGAGGCGGGGACATGCAAATAAGCCAACGGTCTCCGCAGCGCCGCGCCGCGCAGGCGCAGGCCGCGGCCGAGCCCCGGGGCGCAGGCGCAGGCGGCCGCCGCCACCGCCTCTCGCGCAGGCGCACTGCCCAAGCTTCAGGGCGGACACTCTCGGGGCCAACAGTTTCTCTCCCTGGGCCGGCGGCGACGGGAAGCGACCCGAAAAAGGCGACAGAGACGCCGTCGCCGCAAGCTGTTGGCTCTCTCAGCTTGACCTGTACTCGCGGTCACTCTTGGTCACCCCGGGAGCGGGTCACAGGCTGACGGAGGCCGAGGCGCGGCCTCGCCAGAGCGCCTGCGCACGTACGGCGGCCGAAAGGGACCAGGGGCGGTGCAGCCCGAGACCGCCGCGAACCGCACCCTGTCCCCACGTGGCCCCGAAGACCGGGAGAGAGGCGGCGGCCGCCGAGCCCCCTCGCGCGAGGAGCCGGGAGCGGACGCCGCGGGCTCGGATTAGTGACGGGGGCGCGCCCCTCGAGGACTTGGCCTTGGGTAAATGATAGACTTACGGAAGCCGTCCGTGGACAAAATTGCCCACACGCCTGTCTGTCGTTTTCTTTTCATTTATTCGTTTTTCACTATGTACTGAGTGCCTGCTGCGTGCCTGGCCGCATCCTAGGTAGTGGGGGGTACTTAATAAACCGAGCCCCAGCTCTCATGCAGATTAAATTTCATTGGGGAGGAGGCTAGGGCAGTAAAAGCAAATAAATAGAAGAAACATTTCACTCCATGTTGAGATATGTTAAAATAATAAGACAGAGTAGGAGAGCGGGGGCTGCTTTATGAAGGATGTCCCTCGGGTAGCTGGGAAGAATGAGAAAGAAGCAGGAAGGCACAGGTGAGAAGGTCTAGGTAAGGCAAGTGTTGGTAAGGAGACTGGATTTTGTTCAGAGAAGGCTGGGAAGCCACTTGAGGGTTTTAAATAAGTAAGTGAGATGGTCTCTGCTTTCCATTCACCCTCTGGCTGCCTCCTGGAGAACAGAAGCACTGGGTACGGCCGGAAGGAAGCAGGTGATGCCACCTGAACCAAGGTGGGTGTGGCAGGCGGGGGAGGACTAATCATTCAGGGCCCCTGGTTTGTCAGGGCACTCTTTTCTTGATAAGCAGAACGGTGGCTTAGAGAGGGAAGCGGGCTGTTAGTTGGGAGCCTTGGTGACTCCCTTCTCCTTCAGTTCAGTTCAGTCCAGTTGCTCAGTTGTGTCCGACTCTTTGCGACCCCATGAATAGCAGCACGCCAGCTTAGCATGCCTTTAAAAAAAAATTATTTATTTTAATTGGAGGATAATTACTTTACAATATTGTGATGGTTTTTGCCATACATCATCAACATGAATCAGCCACAGGTATACATGTATCCCCCTATCCTGGACCCCCCCTCCCTCCCCACCCCATCCCTCTGGGTTGTCCCAGAGCACTGGCTTTGGGTGCCCTGCTTCGTGCATCAAACTTGCACTGGTCGTCTGTTTTACATATGGTAATATATGTGTTTCAATGCTGTTCTCTCAAATCATCCCACTCTCACCTTCTCCCACGGCGTCCAAAAGTCTGTTCTTTACATCTGTGTCTCCTTTGCTTCCCTGCATGTAGGATTGTCATTACCGTCTTTTTAAATTCCATATATATGTGTTAATATACAGTATTTGTCTTTCTTTTTCTCATTTCACTCTGTATAATAGGCTCCAGATTCATCCGCTTCATTAGGACTGGCTCAAATGCTTTCCTTTTTATAGCTGAGTAATCTTCTATCGTGTCTATGTGCCACAACTTTCTTATCCATTCAACTGCCGATGGACATCTAGGTTGCTGCCAGGTCCCGGTTGTTGTAAATAGTGCTGCAGTGAATACTGGGGCCCAGCCTGCCTTGGACGCAGCGTGAAGGCTGGTAATGCTGTTTCTCTCCTTTCCCGGCCTGCGCTGTTCCCCAGGTGACTCCCAGAGGACCATTCCCAGGCACCATCTTTCTCATGAGCTCCAGCCCTGTACTTTCCTCGCAGCCCCCAGCCCCACACACAGGCTTTGCTGGATCCAGGGGACCTCGAAGGACTCGTAAGTGGTGGTTCCAGAGCCGGACACTGACCTCCCTAGCCCAGAGATCTCAGGGCTGGGCAGAGAGAGGTTCCTGAGTTGGGAAGAGCCATGGGTA
Organism: Budorcas taxicolor; assembly: GCF_023091745.1. Taxonomy (NCBI): domain Eukaryota; kingdom Metazoa; phylum Chordata; class Mammalia; order Artiodactyla; family Bovidae; genus Budorcas; species Budorcas taxicolor. Next base: position 6,087,748 of record NC_068916.1, on the reverse strand, counting down.
CACAGGCTCTGTCTGAGTAGCCAGGGAAGGCTCCTGTGAGGAGGCACCCTGGACAAGCAGGTGGAAGCTCCACAGAGGAGCTAGGTGGAGGGAAAGTGTTAATGAGACAGAAAATGGTCTTGGCAGGTTTCTTGCTGCATCTCTGAGCTTCAGATTTGTCACCCTTAAAGTAGACACAATGACATTCCCCTTTATGACTTCTTCTCTGACCCAGTGGCCTCTTGTCATTGGCCCACTTGGGTCTGAAGCATGGCCAGGGTGGTGGAAGCAACATGTGGCAGAGCCAGCAGCAGAGTCCCCCCAGTAGCACCCAGCCCCAGAGCTGGCCAGGACCCTTTACCCTCACCAGAGCAGGCTCCCCACTGAGAAGTTCTTGTATCTTAAAAAAAAAAAAATTATTTATTTGGCTGCATCGGGTCTTAGCTGCAGCACCAAGATCTTCACTCTGTGAAGATCTTTCATTGCAGCACACAGGCCGTCAAGTTGGAGAAACTCTTTATCTTGAAACAGAAGATCCTTATTCTTTTCTTCCCGCTTTGATTTGGAAATCCTTAGCAACCGTTGAACAGGCTCCCTGTTCTGGGAAATAAAGAGGGGGAGATCTGCAAGGGAGAGAGACAAGGTGTTTAAGTCCCTAAAATCCCCTACCCACTAAGGAACTGGCCGAAGCACCTCTTAAGCAAAAGAGGAAAAGAACGACTAAGTGATGTTTATTGAGCTCGGTGCCAGATCCTGTTCTCGGTGCTTTGTTGAAATTGGTGGGTTGGATTTTCACCACATTCTGTGAGGCAGATTCTTTGTCCTTGTGTCACGCATGAGAATTGACCAACAGCCTCCCCTGTCCTCCCCCACGTGACCCTGAGCTTCTGCACAAACACAGGTGGAACAGTCACACCCTGTGCTGCCTGCACAGAGACAAGCGAGGGCTTGGGTGGCTTGTCCCCCCACGGCACACACTTGCACACTCCTGTGCCATTGGCCTACTGCCATCTTTGCCCCCGTCTCCCTAACACAGTTTCTGTGCTTTCCACATGATTCTGGAATGGACCCAGGACCAGAAAAAAAACAAAATTGTTCCAGAAGACGATATTACAGTAATCAAGAAAGTCCGTCGTGTACTGTATGTTAGAAAATAGCATCATTGTCAGTGTGAAATCCCTTGTGTTAAATTTCAGTTTTGCTGTGAATGTATAAGAGAATGTCCTTAAAAAATTTTTTTTTAAATACTTGTTTGTTTATTTGGGTGCCTGGGCTCTTCATTGCAGCACACGGGATCTTCGTTGTGGCTTGTGGGCTCAGAAGTTTTTGTGTTTGTTCTTTTTTAATGCTCATTTGTCCCATCTTTAGCTAGCAGGTGCCCCAGAGGGTTGGCTCCTGAGTCCTTTGACATGACCGCAGTGGTCTTCAGATGCTTCTTTGCTTTCTGGTCTCCCTTGATGCTCCTGGCTCCTCTGGCCTGTTTCCTGCCTAAAACTGGAATCCACGCTTACTCCAAGAGCCTTGGTTTCTTTGGTGGGAAATGGTAGAGACCACAGTTGGTGTTCTGGGTGCTCATTGCTGCGTGGTAGTATTACTTTCTCCAGGCATTTTCAGTTCATATTAATAGAAAATTGATTCTTTATTTGCTCAAGAGAAAATGAGTTCATATTATATTTCCAATTCAAATTTAGGAGTTCTGAGTTTTTACTTCTCTGATTTTGTTAAAATCTTATTTTTTTTATGCTGATTATTCATGATATAAACATCATTACTTATTTACTATATCTGTAATCATTTCCAAATGATATTACTAATGAGGTTTCCAATAACATATTACTGAAAACTGTTGAAGGTTTTCTTTTGCAGTTCTGTCTTTTGAGTTGGAAAGATCTGCTGGAGAAGGGATAGGCTACCCATTCCAGTATTCTTGGGCTTCCCTTGTGGGTCAGCTGGTAAAAGAATCTGCCTGCAGTGTGGGAGACCTAGGTTCGATCCCTGGGTTGGGAAAGATCCCCTGGAGAAGGGAAAGGCTACCCACTCCAGTATTCTGGCCTAGAGCATTCCACAGGTCCATGGGGTTGCAAAGAGTCAGATGTGACTGAGCGACTCACTTTCATCTTTAGGGTAGATCCCAGTCAGAATATGCAGTCATATCACTGTGTTTTAAAATTGCCTGAAATGATCTCATTCACATAGACATACTGTTAGGTTCATGGGTTTCATTTTGCTGTTAATTTTTAGGCATTGCTTTTATTTTTATTTTGGTATATTGCTTTTCTTAATCACATAAATCATTTACCTGAGTTCCAAATTCAACCCTCTAAAGCAAGGTACATTAAGAGAGAATAATCCAGCTTCTATTCCTGCTCTCACCACCCTTTTCTCTACCTCCTCTTACAGGTAACTATTTCTGTTAGCTTCTAATTTACTTATTATTAGTAATAAAAAAAGTAAAAGTCTAAAAAGTAATCATAGGTGTGATTTAATATTAATTTTAATTAACATCATTATTAATTTCATTTATATTTTATTAGTGCCATGGTATGCTAGGATAACATTATTTCATTATATAATTATATATAAAGTACATAACTGTATAATAGAGTAGTATGCTGCTGCTGCTGCTGCTAAGTCACTTCAGTCGTGCCTGACTCTGTGCGACCCCATAGACCGCAGCCCACCAGGCTCCCCCGTCCCTGGGATTCTCCAGGCAAGAACACTGGAGTGGGTTGCCATTTCCTTCTCCAATAGAGTAGTATAACTTTATATTATAATGTTATTATAATCGCATAACGTATACCGTATTATCGCTTTTTAACTATTTATGTATTTGGCTGCTCTGGGTCTCAGCTGTGGAGGAACCTTTGATCTTCATTGTGGCAACTGGGCTTTTTAGTGGTGGCATGCAAACTCTTAGTTGCACCATGTAGGATCTAGTTTCCTGATCAGGGATCAAAACCGGGCGCCCTGTACTGAGAGTGCAGAGTCCTGGCCACTGGACCACCAGGGAAATTCCACGACATATATTATTAAGATACTGTTTTACCTCTATTTTACTACTGCTGCTTTTCACTACTGGAGCTTCCCTGGTGGCTCAGCAGTAAAACAATCAACCTGCTAATGCAGGAGATGGGGATTCGATCCCTGGGCCCAAGAGATCCCCTGGAGAAGGAAATGGCAACTCGCTCCAGTATTCTTGCCAGAAGAATTCCATGCACAGAGGAGCCTGGCAGGCTACAGTCCATAGGGTTGGAAAGGGTGAGACACAACTTAGCAACTAAACAACAACAGCAACTTTTTACCATTAAGGGCATACGTTATATTAACATGCCCCATTCAGGTAAAATACACTAAACTACCTGCCTTCTTGTGTACTTTTAGGCGTTCTGTGGCTGTGGGGATATCACCCTTTGCTGTGACTCAGGCTGTTAGAATTTTCCCAGGACAGTTACAGGCTCTGGCCTCTTGGAAGGTGCTCTCTAGATGGTGGCCAGGTTCTCCGTTGCCCTCTGATCCTCAACAAGTCTAACTTCTACCTTTTCAGCTTGAGAGCAGCTATTGGGTGTCCTTGGCCCCACGTGGAGGAGATAAAGATGGCTTCCAAGCGCATCACCCAGGAGACCTTTGACGCAGCTGTTCGCGAGAACATCCAGGAGTTTGAGATGGGGCCGGAGGAGGCGGTGAGAGAGGCCGTGGAGCAGTTTGAATCTCAAGGTAGGGCGGTGCGACTGGGTCTCGGCGCCGGGCTGGCTCTTCGCCTCAGAGTCACCTTCCGTCCGCGGCTCTTTTTGTTCTTCTTGTTGCCACACCACCTGGCACATGGGATCCAAGTCCCCTGACCAGGGATCAAACCCATGCTCCCTGCGTCTAAAGCATGGGGTCTTAACTGCTGAACCACCAGGGAAGTCCCATCCATGGCGCCTCGTGTGTAAAAGAGCGGTGTCCTGCCGCGAGCACATCCTTCCTGGCATGACTGCCTTGGGCAGTGTCCTCTCTCTACACTGTGCCCCGGGCAGGCTGGCCACCCCCTCCCACCTCGCTGATGCCTATGCTCTACTCGCCTGGACCGCACCCTGACATCTACAGGGCTGGGTCTCTCCAAGTGGGTCTCATTTCAACGGTCGCTTCCTTGAAGAGACTTTTCTTGACTTCCCTCCGAAGAAACAGGGCCACCTGCCACCCTGCCCCCCCTGCACCCGAGTGTGAGTTCATGGAGGCAGAAGGGGTATTGGTCACCAGCCTCTGAAAACAGGTAGCAAGCCCTAGCCAGACCGTGGAGGAGAATGGTTAGGAGGGAGCTGTTTGCAGTCACGTGGGCAGGGTTGGGAGACCGTGCTGCCCACAGCAGGACCTACCCCTTCCCACGACAGGCCATGCAAGGAACGGGGGTCACCTGACAGAGGCAGAGGCAGGAACCTGGGAATGAACACCCTGTCCTCCCACTCCTCCTGCCTCTGCTCTCAGATCCGGCTTCCCATTGGCCAACCCAGTCAGACGCCAGATGGCAAGGAAGTCCAGGGATCCAGCCTTCCAGGTCAGGAGCTGGCATCCCGGGCACAGAGTAGGGACTAAACATTGGACAGGGACGGGAGGGGCACCTAGACGTGTTCCGCACAGTGGGGGCCTCTTCTGGGTCTGCCAGCAAGGGTGGGATGCAGCCAGGGTGAAGACCGCAGGCGGCACTCCCTTCTGAGCCCTCCAGGCAGAGTGCCTCCCTCACCGCAGCACTGGTGTGCGTCCTCCCTGCTCCTCTGCCCCCCGCTGGCTGGGCAGGGCCAAGGTGCAGAGACCCCACACCCCACGCAGGCATGGCTGCTGGGCCCTGCCCAGGCAGGGAGGGGTGGGGTGGAGAGCTGGGCAGATCCCAGGCCTCCAGAGTAGGGTGGTCCCAGCTGAAGGGACACCAGGTGTGACTGCTGCAGGCCCGCGGGGTTGACAACTGTCTCTTGTTTCCTGACTTCCCCGCCCTCCCACAGGGGTTGATCTGAGCAACATTGTAAAGATGACCCCAAAAGTCTCTGCGGATGGACCCCAGGATCCCATACATGACATCCTACAGGTAGGAGAGGGCAGCCTACGTGAGCCTCACGTGTATGATCCTGCGTCATGTCATTACTCTGTTGGGAGCACCTTTTTGCGTGTTTCCAGATGGCAGGCACAGAATCAGAAGGTCCAAGCCAGCCCAGCAAGCACAGGCAGGCCTGAGTGTGCAGCTGGGGTTCCTGAGTCAATGTCTGAGGGCCTCGTGGGGGCCCCCGTGCTCTGCCCACCCACCGACGTGTGACACTGTGGGATTAGAGCTGACATAGTAGACAGGGAAGGGATAGCCCTCTAGGCCTAAGGGGTGGACAGTGTTCATGTTTGTCCTGGTGTTGGGAGCCTTGGGGTGGAGGGCCCCCTGGAGGAACCTCTCTCGGCCTCCCAAGCTCTGAATTTGCTCAGTAAAATGGGCAAGAATCCCAAGAAAAGAGAGTGTAATCATAGGCTGTCACTTATTAAGCATCCACTGTTTACTGACACATTACAGCCCCTCCTCACCACACTTAAACTGGCCTGTGTGAGGTAAGTACGTCATCCCTGGCTTTCTGATGGGTGAACAGAGAGACCCAGAGCCTGCCCTCACTCTACCGTGACCCAAACAAGGGAAATACAGCTCACAAAGGTTCAGTCTTTCCTTAAGGTCATCCATCAAACTGGTAAGCTGTTGGTAAAACAGCAGAAAGTTCTAGTGTTTATTGAGAACCATCTGTGAATTCAGTTCTATACTAGGCACTTGCTTTGTGTCGTCTCAGTTATTAGCCCAAAGATACCTGCAGGGGTGGGGTTATCAACCCCATTTAACAGATGGGAAAATTGAGATCCAAAGAGGAAAAAGTGACTCACCTAGCTGCAAAAGAAAGCAGTAGTAGAAAGAGAAGTTGGAGGAGGCAGCCCTGGATGTGAACCTAAGGGAAATTATACAGTATTCATCCTTTTGTGACTGGTTTATTTCACCTAGCTTGATGTCCTCAAGGTACATCTGTGTGGTACTACTTGTCAGAATTTCTTTCCTTTTTGTGGCTGAATAATATTCCATCTATGGAAATACCACATTTGTTTATTCACTCACTGATGGGCATTTGGGTTGCTTCTGCCTTTTGGCTGTTGTAAATAATGCTGCTGTGAAAATGGGTGTGCCAACATATTTTTGAGCTTCTGTTTTCAGTTCTTTGGGGTGTGTATCTAGAATTGCTGGATCGCTTGGTTTAATTTTTTGAGGAACCACTGAACTTGCTTTCCACAGCAGCTGCACCATTTTATATTCCCACAAACAGTACACAGGGTTCCAGTTTTTGCCACATCCTTGCTAACTCTTGTTATTTTCTGTTTCTTTGTTGTAGCAATAGCCACGTTCATGGGTGTGATGGTGTCTCACTGTGGTTTTGATTAGCATTTCCCTAGTGATTAGTGGGTGGAGAAGGCAATGGCACCCCACTCCAGTACTCTTGCCTGGAAAATCCCATGGACAAAGGAGCCTGGAAGGCTGCAGTCCATGGGGTCGCTGAGGGTCGGACACGACTGAGCGACTTCAGTTTTACTTGTCACTTTCATGCATTGGAGAAGGAAATGGCAACCCACTGCAGTGTTCTTGCCTGGAGAATCCCAGGGACTGGGGAGCCTGATGGGCTGCCGTCTATGGGGTCACACAGAGTCGGACACGACTGAAGTGACGCAGCATCAGCAGCAGCAGCGATTAGTGATGTTGAGCACGTTTTCATGTGCTTAGTGGCCATTTATATGTGTATCTTTGAAGAAATGTTTATTCAAGTCACACATCCTGGTTTTAACTAATTTCTTAATATTCAGTTTCGTCAGAACATATGCTTAGTTAAGTCCACAGATTTGAGCTCAGCAAGGACTGGCTGACAGGCATGGTTGACTGTCATGGCAGGGCTGATGGTGTCTGTAGACCCACTCTCCTTAGGGCTGGATGCAAAGAATGCCCTAAGCTCCGAGTGCGCGGGTTCATCGTGGGCTCAAGCTGAGGCAGGGCCACAGTCAGGGTACGGAGTGGACTTGTCTGTCCCATTCAGGCTGTTGTCTCTCATTATGGCTTTTTCCCCCAAGGGCTTAGAGTTGTGCATGGTAAACCAACCATGTTTACCGTCTGGTTTCACTGGGCAGTTGCTCAGTACATACTTGCGGAGGGAAGGAGAGAGACAAGCAGGAGGCATATGATACGGGCAGAACCGGTGGAGGAGGCTTTCACCTTCCTTAGGGAGCTGGCCGTTGGTGGGTGTGTCGGCTAGTTATGGCTGCCTAACAGCCCCAAACAATAGCCATTTTATTGTTTGCGGTGATTTTGCTGGGTTGACTAACCTCAGCTGGATGGTCCTGCTGGATGGTCTCACTTGGGGACTTCCTGCACTGGCGCCCAGAGCTAGAATGTTTCATGTCTGTGCTTCTGTGTGTGTGGCTCCTTGTCAGGGACGCTGAGAAAGCAAGGCCTCTGTCTCGCTCTCACTCTCTCTGTGGCCTCTCAAGCCCAGTCAACGCTCCTAAAAGCACAGGTGTGGAAGCGGCCCCAGCTGGAACTGGCCCCACAGGACTTCCACCGAGGCCCAGATCCCAGGCGGAGGGATCCCACCAGGGCCCAGCACGGGCACTGTGACCTTCCTCAGACTGAGCTGGCCCTGACGTTTCTCCCCTGTCCCCTAGGCCCTGGATGACCTGCAGGAGTCTGTGGCCCGCTCGCACCCCCAGGAGGTGTCCGCACACCTTGCCCGCTTTTGCGAGCAGTGCAAGCAGGAGAAGGCCTGCCGCTTTCTGGCAGCCGAGAAGGGGGCCTACTCCATCCTCCTGGAGGCCTGGAAGTTGGCCGCGGCGGGCGACCAGGGCCTCCTCCTCCAGGCCCTCAGTGCCCTGTCTGCCCTGACGGATGGCCAGCCCGACCTCCTGGACACCCAGGGCCTGCAGCTGCTCGTGGCCACGCTGTCCCACCATGCTGACTCGGCCCGCGTGACCTGCTCCGGGATCCGCTGTGTGCGCCATGCCTGCCTGAAGCACGAGCGGAACCGGCAGCGCCTGGTGAAGGCCGGCGTGCTGCCCCTGCTGACTGGCGCCATCGCCCGGCACAGCCACTGTGCCGACGTGGTCCGCGAGGCCTGCGGGGCCCTGCGCGTCATGACCTTTGATGACGACATCCGTGTGCCCTTCGGTCATGCCCACGACCACGCCAAGATGATCGTGCAGGAGAATGGAGGCTTAAAGGTGCTCATTGAGGCCGCCAAAGGTAGGAGCAGATGTAGCGAGAGTGAAGAGTCGGGGTTTAGGACAGCTTCAAGCAGGGTTGGCTCCAGGCACCAGTCGTATCTGTCAGTTCGGTCCTACCCCTAGCAGGACGCTGTCCTTACCCCTAGTTTTTCCAGGAGAGTTCCAAGCCAGCGATCACTGGCCTGGACCACATCCCGTGCTCAGCTCTAGAACCATTTAGGGAAGCGCTCGACTCTGTCCAACAACAGACTGAGAGTGGGGTGGGAGGGCTCCTCAAAGGGGAAAGGAGGGTGCTGCTCCCAAAGGTGGGGAGGTGTTGCTGGCCCTCACCGGGGCTGCTCCCAGGGGGAGGCTTGCACTTTGGTTCGTACTTGGTCACCAGTTCTCGGGCGTGGCCGTGTGCCTGACTCCGAGGTGACCCCGGTGAGCCAGCCACAGGAGGCCACAGCATGGACTCTCGGGCACCAGAACTCCTGCCCCTGGGCACTGCATCCCCTGGAAGAGGCCGGACTGGGGTCTTGCGCGCAGAAGGTGCCAGGAGAGTGAGCTTGCCTTTGCAGCCTGCCCTGTGGCTCTGCCTTTGTTGCCAGGCCAGTGTGTGCGACTCTGGTCTGTCTGGGGGGAGTGGGGCCTGCCCCAGTCTCCCCTCTGCCCCTCCAGAGAGGGGGAAACACGGCCTGACTGGCTGCAAAGCTGAGCTGCTTTTCTGAGGGGTGGATTACATCTTCCTTGTTTATTGACAGGGGTTCATATCAGTGAGTGGAGAAGGAAATGGCACCCCACTCCAGTATTCTTGCCTGGAGAATCCCTCAGACAAAGCAGCCTGGTGGGCTCCAGTCCACGGAGTCGCAAAGAGTTGGACACGACTTACACACACACACCAGAGAGAGTGCTCCAGACAGACAGAACCAGTAGGGGGCGTGTGTGTGTGTTTTGGCATACATGAATACATATACGCACAGGAAAATTTATGGCAAGAAATTGGCTCATGTGGTTGTGGTGCTTTCAGACGTCTGTAGCAGGCTGAGGCTTGGGCAGGAGCCAACACTGTAGTCTACTAGCAAGCTTCTTCCTCTTCAGGGAGACCTCAGTTTCCCTCTTAAGGCCCTCGGCTGATTGGACGAGGCCCACCCAGACCATTGAGGGTCATCTGCTACACTTAAAAGTCAGCTGGTCATGGATGACACCGCATCTCCAGAGTATCTCCACGGCGTACCCAGTTACAGTTCATGGAGCCACTGGGGGCTGTGGCCTGGCCAGGGGGCCGTATGCACTGACTGCCGCTGAGCTCTGTGTTATTACGGCTCTTTGTGCCCACCCTCCGCCGGCGACTCCCTAACCCTCCTGCCCACCATCGCCCTCAGTCAGGCCTATCCTCCCTGGTGCCTCTGAACTCTGTCTACAGCATCTGTGTCTAATTTTTGCCTGGGCCAACTCTGTCCATATGTCCTTCTGCAGTTTCTAGGTGTCCTGTTGCACTTAGAAAGGTCATTCCCAACCCAAGATCATAAAAATAGTCTCGGGTGGTTTATTATAGCACTATTATGGTTTTTCTTTTTTTAGTCAAGATCATCAGTTGTTCTGGAATTTATCTGGGGCACAGCGGAGGGGAAAGCACATTCCTGTGTCTTCCCCAGCAGCCAGCAGGGGGCACCGCAGGCCTGGGCAGCCCCCAGTGGTCCTTCCTCTCCCCCTGCCTTATTCGTCCACCCCACCAGGCAGCCACCCAGCCAGGCAGAGGGGCCAGGCTGCCCTGGTGGAGCGGGATTCGGGATTCCTAGCAGGAGTGCCGGCTCAGAGCCAGGGCTGGTTCTCCGCTCCTCACCCCGGGCTTCCCCCTCCCCTCTCTGCAGTGTTCCCCGACAATCCCAGCATCCTGAGCGAGCTCTGCAGCACCTTGTCCCGCCTGGCTGTCCGCAACGAGTTCTGCCAGGAGGTCGTCGACCTCGGGGGCCTCAGCGTCCTGATGGCCCTGCTGGCTGACTGCAGTGACCACCAGGTGGGTGTCCACAGCTGTGTCAGGGTGTGAGGTCCCTTTGCCTGAGTCTGCCTTATTTATTCTTGGCTGCTGTGTGTCTTCGTTGCTGTGTGCAGGCTTTCTCTAGTTGCAGCGGTGAGCAGGGGTTACTCGAGCTGCAGTGCATGGGGTTCGCATTACGGTGGCTTCCCTCGTCGCAGCGCACAGGCCCTAGGGCACTCGGCTCAGTAGCTGTGGTGTGCGGCTTTAGTTGCTCCTCAGCCCATGAAATCTTCCCAGGCCAGGGATCGAACCCACGCCCCCTGCATTGGCAGGTGAATTCTTAATCACTGGACCACCAGGGAAGTCCCTCGCCTGAATTTGTCTGTTGTTTTTCTCGATATCTGGGAAAGGCTCTGGGTCTCCCAGGGAACTCGGCCCCTCTGGGCCCTGGTCAGCCAGACAGGCTTGCATCAGAACATGCTGGCCTTGTCTGCAGAGCCCAGAATCAAAGTTCGGTTTTCGCTTGTCAAGACCTGTGAGAAGGAACTAAAGCTCAGGGGAAAAACAGACCCACCCACCCTCTCTTACCATCCTTTGGCACCTTTGTATTTTCAATCAGGAGTGAGAGAAGCAGAGTGGGTGTGGTGGGGGCAGCTGAAGGGTGTGGCACTTGAGCGAGGCCCCCTGTGCTCTGGGTGCTGACCTGAGCCACACACCCCTCTGTGTGTCTGGAGGGGGTGATCAAAGTCATCCAAATGCCTGTCCTGGACGCAGGTGGCCAGAACCACAGGGCCCACCTCCCCAAGCCTCCCCTGCCTTCTCTACACAGTGAGTGATAGATAAGCTTGCTGTTCCATGCTGCCTGCACACCCCAGAGTGGTCCCCTGTGTGTTCAGACAGCAGACATTGAAACAGCCCCACACCCCCCACCATCCAGCTGCTGATGCCCGGGTGCTGCTGGGGGAAACCTGTGCACTGCTGTCTCTCCAGGAGCTGGTGAAGCAGGTGCTGAGTGCTCTGAGGGCCATCGCAGGCAACGATGATGTGAAAGACGCCATCGTCCGCGCCGGTGGGACCGCGTCCATTGTGGCCGCCATGACCCGGCACCTGGCCAGTGCCCAGGTACCCACCCCAGGGCGGGGGGTACACAGGCGGGGCCACATGGCTGGAATGCCGGATCAGTACCTGTAGCCACATGATGGCCTTTCCCATCTCTGGAAGCCAGGCCAGGCCTAGGGTGAGGCCAGCAAGCCAGAGGCTGAAGGCGGGGTGAGTGAGGGCCAGGGTGGGGCGAGACTGTCACCCCTAAGAGCTCGGTTGATGCATCCGGGTATCGTTCCCGTTTCTGCTGGTCGGTACACATGTAGATGGACAGTGGTCTGTCCCAGTGGGGTCGCAGAGCACTCACTGGAGGAGTTGGTTGGGGGGGGGGGTGGTTCCGTCTGCCTCCTCTCAGCCATCCCCGTGGCCTCCCTGCAGGTGTGCGAGCAGAGCTGTGCAGCCCTGTGCGTCCTGGCCCTGCGCAAGCCAGCGAACAGCCGCGTCATCATGGAGGGCGGCGGGGCCCAGGCCGCGCTGCAGGCCATGAAGGCCCACCCTCAGGAGGCTGGCGTCCAAGTAGGCGTGGGTGACAGGCGGGGAGGACAGGAACCTGGTGGGCAGGTGGGGCGAGGGCCAGCCAGCAGGTCCTGGGGGTGGGCAAAGCGGAGGGTGCAGGCCCTCTCTGGCCTGGCCCACCCCCGCCGTGACCCAGGCCTCCAGGGCCTCCTTCCTGCTCAGCCCCCAGTGTCCTGCATCTCCATCCCAGCCTCCAGAACGTGCTGAACTCTGCCCACTGTTGTCCTTTCTCCTGTTCCGTTGCTCTTCTTGCCTTTGATCTTGCCTTTTCCTAACAGTCTCTCTAGAGGGATATGGGCCGGGCGGGGGGAGGTGGGTGGACCCACAGATGGGGCTCTGCTGGGATTCATGGAAGCTTCCCGGCTCCACCTTAGGCTGCTGTTGCGGAGGTCAGTCAGGCTGAAGCATAGACAGGGCCATATACACCCTTGTCAGAAACCCACCTTCCTCCCGCTCCCACCTTTCATACCATCCTGACTCAGGGATCTCCTGGTTGGTCTGCAGATGCACCAGGCTCAGTCCCACGGGGGGCCTTGGCTCCCTCATCTAGGATGCTGTGCCCGCGGCTGGCCTATTACCTTGCCCACTCCTAACCACCCTGGCCAGGCAGGCCCTCATTTCACCTGCTTCTCCCCGGCTCTCTCATGTTGGGGTGCTTCTCAGGACTGCTGCCCAGCAGAGGCAGCAGGCCCGGATGCTAACTGAATGAGCCCACAGTGTGCTGACTGATGGGCCCTGGGCACAGCCCTGCGCTTCCCTCTGTCTCCCTGCCCTCCTCCCCCGGCCAGGCTATTGCCAGCACCCAAGGACGTTGCTCAGAGACTTTGAGTCCCACGCCTGAGGAGTCAGCCCCGCCTGCCCAACACTCGGCCACCCTGAGCTTCAGTCTCCTCACCTGGGAGCTGGGGGAATCAGCCCAGCCAGGGTGCCGAGAGGCTGAAGTGGAGGCGTGGGCCTCACTTGATGAGTCAGAGCGTAGGCACCCGCTGCATGTTGCCAGCGGTCCTGTTGTGTTATGATGACCCCAAGGTCAGAGTGGGCCCCACCCCCTGACTCCCAGCCACTGACCTGCTCTCCTTTCCAGAAACAGGCCTGCATGTTGATCCGGAACCTGGTGGCCCGCAGCGAAGCCTTCTCACAGCCCATCCTGGACCTGGGGGCTGAGGCCCTCATCTCGCGAGCCCGAGCCGCCCACCGCGACTGTGAGGATGTGGCCAAGGCCGCCCTGCGGGACCTGGGCTGCCACGTTGAGCTCCGGGAGCTCTGGACTGGCAAGAAGGGCGACCTGGCGCCGTGACCGCAGGCCCAGTGTGCGCTGCGACTCTGGGCGAGTCGTGTGACTCAGGAACGGCCTGGGGGCAGGCCAGCTATCCGTGTCCTGCCACTCTGCCCCCAGCTTCCTCCCCCGTCCAGAAGAGGACTTTTCTGACCGGTGCCAGGTGGAGGCCAGGGAGCGGGAAGGGATTCTTAGTGAGGTACCCGCACGGCAGAAAGTGGCCCCTGGGTCCTGGCCCCTCTGCGCGCCCTTCCACTCAGTCGCCGGTTGAGAGCGTCGGCTTCATCTGCCCTGTGTCACCCCACCCCCACCCCACTGCCCTTTGCTAGGAGAAGTGCCCCCTCAGCGTTGCTTCCGGCTGGAGGTCCGTCTGAAATCTGGAAACCGTCCTGGCTGATCTCAAAGCAGGGCAGGGATCCTGCTTCTGTTCCTGCAGGTCCACTCGTCACTGCTGCGGCGTCTCTCACCTGTAAGTTGGGCCCCGGTGCCTCGCCGTGCTGACCGGAGGACAGGGACCAAGGCTCGTTGGTCTCCAGGTGTCCCAGGCCAGCCAGTGGAGCCTGGTAATAAAAGACTGTTGGTTGAACAGTGGAGGGGTCTCTTCCATAGCACCAGGAGGTGGTGGCGGAGGCAGGGGGCTGCGTGGCGTGCTGCAGCCAGTGGCCTCAAAGGACAGGGGAGAGGGGTGTGCGTTTGGGGAGGTCATGGGTTCACTGAGGAAAGCAAAGGGTTTTGAGAACAGCCTGGGATATATGATTTGCTGTCACTCTGAGACGGGCGGGCTGCTGGGGTCATCATCAGACTTGGGATCTGCGGGTGCCGACGCCACTGTGCCTGGATGTGCACTGCCCTGGGGGCTCTGGAGCACTCAGTGTCTGGCCCCCACTCTGCTCTGTGGCTTTGAGCTAGTGACACAACCTCTCTGAGCCTTGACTTCCTCCTCCATAAAATGGGGAGATGGGAGGGGCTAGAGCCCCCTCCAAAGGGTGGTGGTGCAGAGCTGGGTACATGGGAGACACCCAGTCATCTCACTTCAGCGCCCGAGTCACCCCAGGAGAATCACCCTGCGCTCTCCCCAACCTGACTGTCTCGAGGTCCTCGGTAGCTGGCTGGCTGGGGCAGCTGGCCTTCCCTCTCTGAGCACCCGTTTCCCCATCCGTAAGGTGGGCATCACTATTGCTGCCCCCATTGCCCACCCTCTGCAAGTGTCTTGGAGGTGTTGCCCGGCAGCGGTGCCTGGCAGACCCCAGCTCTCCTCTTTATTCATCCTCGGGCTCATGGTGTGGTCACCTGGCAGCTCCGGGCATCCCCCGTGTTCCAGTCAGGTCGGGGCCGCCCCAGGCCCCCTGGTGGCCTCCTGGCGTCATGCCGGACAACCCGAGCCCACAGGGCAGGAGCCCCTTTCACCCGTCTGAGTCCCCACCACCCTGCTTGTCATTTGCCCCCCCTAGGCTGAGAAAGGTCTGAATTCAGTCCTCGAAGTTAGCGCAAGCCCTTTCCCAGGAGGCTCCTGGTCCCAGTGGAAATTGGCCCGTGGGAGGACCGTCATCTGGGTCCCACTTACCCTCCGGATGGGGAGGGCCCTGCCAGCTCCATGGGCTGATGAGAACCTCTGCCCCAGCCCCCCTAGGTCTGTCTTTGCTCAGTGGGGACTCAGCCAGTAGGTGGGATGATCCGTACCCGCTCCAGGCTCCAACCATGAGACTTTGGATCAGTCTTGTGTCCCTGGAGGCCCCGCAAGCCTCCTGTTCCTCCATCTGTCTCATGGGCAGTGGGTACTGCTAGTCCATTTCGGGGAAGCCTGAGGTGCCAGCCCTGTAACTCCTGCCTCAGCTCTGCTCTGAGTCTTCCTGTAGCTCCATTGCCCTCCACATGAAACCAAACCGTCCTCCAGGCCCTACCCCCTCCCATCTGCATCTTCCCCGTGTTCCCCTTTAATCACATTTCTGGTCACTCCAGCCTCCCCACCTCAGGGCCTTTGCACATGTCATGCCTTGCATGGAGCATCCTTCCCCAGCCCTCCCCATGGCTGGCTCCTTCCTGGCACCCAGTTCCAGCTCACACGTTGCCTTCTCAGAGAAATGCCCTAGTACCCCCTTACCCTGGTGCCCCGTGACCACGGGCTGTGTCCCTGACCTCTGCCCCCATCTGAGGTCACCTCACTTGTGTGCTTTTCTCCTTTGACTCCCCCGCTTCGGCCCACTGCCCATGAGCAGGCTCCTGTCTCCCCGCTCTGCGCCAGCTTCCCATCAGTGTTTTCAGATGTACACCCGAGTAAATGAACAGATACCCAGGGTGCTTGTAGGGTAGGCCTCTGCCCTGGCCACCCTAGTCTCCTCCCCTGGAATCCCGTCCAGCTTTCCCACAGCTGCAGCGCTCTTCTAGAAGAGTGGCTCCTGCCTATCAGTCCTCCCCACCTTGCCTGAGCGTGCCTTCAGTGGGTGTGGGTCAGGGCCTGTTTGGACATCCCCAGGCGGCTGGAACCCCACCTCCAACTGAAGAGCCTGCATTTCACTGAGATCCACCAGGCCCACGTTCCAGCCTCTTCTCTGCCCCCTCAGGTGGCCCTCCACCTCCTCATCTGGAAATGGGCTTAAGTGTGTCCCTGCACAAGGCCAGAGCCCCCAGCATGGTCTGGCTCGGGGTATCTGGCACACAGCGCTCTTCTATCCTGTCCTCCTTGACGACAGAAATGTGGGCCGAGGGGGAAACTGCCTCAAGGGAGGGGCCGGCACATTCAGTTCTTCCTCTACTCCCGTGTGCTTGTAGAGGAGGGGGCTGGCCTCTCTGAGCCTCTGCGACACTGACTGAGGCTGCCTTGAAGCCGATCAGTCCTGACTGTCATCTCCGTGGCGGCCAAGATGTCAAGGATGTGTCCCGCCCACCAGGGAAGGGCCCGGGGTCCTGGGAAAGGAACAGCGTTGCTCTCACTGTGAACACCTTTGAGAGGCAGGGCTTGGGAGCCCCATTTTCCAGATGAGAAGCAGACTCGCCGGCTTCCGAGGGGCCAAGATGGGATGGGAACCCGGCTCAGCCTGCCTCCATGCCCCTCCTGTGCTGCCAGTGTTGCTAACCTGACCTTGGGCAAATGGCTGTCTAGCCTTGGTTGATTCAGCCCTCGTCACCGTGCCCAGGCCTGGCTCATGGCTGCCGTGTCAGATGATTCCTGGGATTCCCAAGACAGAGGGAACTGGAGATGCAGAGAGTCAGTGTCCTGCCCAGGGGAAGCCAAGTGGACAGGGGAGAGCTGGATCCCCTGGGCACCCTGGCCAGGAACAGCCAAGGTGCCTGTGGTGGGGGGTGTCTATTGCTGATGCTGAGAGGCACTGTCTGCCATTGTTGAGAGGTGGGCCAGTGCCAGCTTGCTCATGAGCAAACAGAAGCCAGAGCCCAGTGAGCACCTCCAGGGCCACTGCCTGACCCTTGCCCCAGTTGGCACTGTCCCTGGGGGTGCTGTGGGACTTTCCAGGAGCTCGCTGCCTCCCTCACAGGACCTAGCAGGTGGGCGCTGCAGCTGGGGACTTCTCCAGTACAAATACCTCCCTCTTTGCATGGCAAACCATCCCCATAGTTGGTCTATGTCTACATTCCATCAGGTGCTGTTTACAGAGAGGGAAACAGAGACCCTGAAAAGAACGGTTTATCCAGCCAACATTCAGCAAACACTGGCTGCGGCCAACATGTGGTTTGCTTCCATTCATCTTATTAATATTTCCATCAACCCTAGGAGCTAATTGAAACTGAGGCAAGGGAATTTGAGGCACTGGTGGAAGGTCCTCTGGCTAGCAAGTCAAGAAAAGCAGGGGTTCAAACCCAGCCCCGGGCCCTCCCAGCAAGAAACATTTGTTGCACAAAGCTCAGTTTTCCCATCTGCAAAATGGGCATCATCACCCGCATCTGGAAGTCAGGTCATGAGATGGTGTTTGAGAAGTGTCTGGCTCAGGAAAGACCCAACACCCAGCAGGTGTTCAGCACACAGCTTCCTCTTCTTCTCCAGAGGGCAAAATCGAGACCAGGGCCTGGAAGTTGCAGGGGAAGCAAACCACAATTGGGAGATGACTGAGAAGAGGCTCAGGTGGGAATATGCTGGGAATATCAGGAGTCGGATAGTAGGCCCAGGCTAGTGGCTCCTACTTGTGAGCCCCCCCACTGTTTCTTTACAGAGGCCCTTTGAGAAGTTATAGATTATGTACTTGGCAGGGAGTTTGCACAGCCCTGAAGTGTGAGCCATTTTCACAGCCTAGCTCAACCTTGTTCTCTCCCAGGCTTCCCTGGCTCTGAACTTGATCTCCACCAACCCCAGCCCACACCTAGAGGAAATAAGAGCCAGTATCTGAAACATTTGTAAACCTCTCTGCCCTGGCACTTGGTGAGTCAGAGAACAGGGTGGCCTCGGGAGAGGTGCCAATGACACAGCCTAGCACTGGACAGCAGCTGCTTCCCTATCTGCAAAGAATCCCATGACCCTGCACCTCACAGAAAAGCTGGGGCTCGCAGTCCAGATGTAACCTGCAGAGGGGGTAAAAGCTTTCACCTGAAGGTCATAGGGGAGGGCTGGAATATAAATTCTCCCAGAGGAGCAGTCCCAGAGAGGAAAGGTCAATGTGTAGGAATCATTGTCCCATGAGGAATCTGAGGGCCTTACTCAAGGTTGTGTCGTCAGCCAGTGGCTGGTCACTCAGGCCCCCAGTGGCTGAGCTCTCACACTGCCTTGCAAGCATTCTAAGTCATTTCAGTCGTGTCGGACTCTGCAACTTTATGGACTATAGCCCGCCAGGCTCCTCTGCCTATGGGATTATCCAGGTAAGAATACTGGAGTGGATTCCCATGCCCCCCTCCAGGGGATCTTCCTGACCCAGGGATAGAACCCACATCTCTTATATCTCCTGCATTGGCAGGCAGGTTCTTTACCACCCCTTTTCCAAAAAGTAGGCTACTTTGAGCCTGCTGAAGTGCTGTGTGACCAGGGGCAAGGAGCTTGACCTCTCTGTGCTCTGGTTTCTGTACAATGGAACCAATGGTCACTTTGACCTCACGGGCTTGTGGTTAGGATTCGGTTTATTCACAAAAGGCTTAGCAGGGAGGTGACCCGGATGTCATTTGATCCTTGGAAGAGAAAGCTTAAACTCGGAGAAATCAAACATTTTCAGAAAATCATAAAGCGCGTGAGTAGGATTCCGCCTATTTCAACGTCTTCGCACTACCCTGCGCTGCAGCTGAGTGACCTCCATTGAGTCTCTGTCCTCTCTCTATCATCTGCAGCGGAATAGTGGGTAGTAAGGAATTGAATTATTCACGGGTCCTTCGGCCGTGATGGCCAAGTTCACGGCCTAAGTAGGAGGTCTTGCTTCTTACACTGGGTGGCCAGAGGGTCTGACTTCGCCACAGCCTCAGGAGACCCTGCGTGGGACGCTCGAGGCAACCGCCGGCCACCGCGTTCAGAGCCAAATTCTGCACTTTGCTCCAAGTCTTGTCCGGGCGCACGGCCGACGACCCCTACGACTGGTCGCCGGCCTTGCCAGTCTTTGCTTCTTAGCCAATCTCCGTCACCCTCCGGGCTACGCCCTCAGTTCCTCTAGCACCAGTCGCGCAAGTTTTTTCGGAGCCCCGCCCTTGATCCCCAGCCATTGGCCATCAGGGCTGCCCGTCTTCCTCCGCGACTCCAATCTTCGCCCGCCTCCGGGCCCTCGCCTCCTAGCACCTCGCGCCCAGCTGGACCACCCGGGGGCCCCCATAGTCTCTCCCAATAGTCCCGCCTCCACCCCTCAGTGATTGGCTTCAGGGGCTGCTCGTCCGCTTCATGTCCACCAATATCCGCTGCCTCCAGGGATGGTTGGCCAGCACGCAGCCAATCGGAGTACGGTTTGGACCCCTCCCGCGGCGCGCGCGGAGGGTGCACGGGGCGGGGCTGTGGCGGGCTGGAGGCGGCGGCGGCGGCGGCGGCGGCGGCGGTGGCGGTGGCGACGCGTCCCAGCCGGTGAGGGGGCGCGGGGGGCGCGGGGCAGCGCAGGCGTCGAGGGAGCCCGCGCCTGTCGGGCCGACCTAGGGCGAGGCGCAGTCCTGTCATGGGCCCGGGGCGGGGGCGGACGAGGCGGGGCGTGACAGCAGCATCGCGGGGACGAGGAGAGGTTAAAGCCCACCCCCCCGACCCCCACACCCCGCACCTGCTGCCCCCTTGGGATCCCCACAGCCGTATGTGAGGCCCTCGCCGACAGCCCACACGTACCTGAGAGCGCAGCCCTTCTCGTTGGCATCTTCCGTCAGACACCTGAGTCTGTCCACCTCGCTGACATCCCCCGCCCCCCTGGGGCCGTGCCTCCAGTGCCTCGCACAGTTGACTCTGCACCGCTACGCGCCCCTGTCTCTCTGACCCCCTTATATTCCTTCCCCTTCACCCACCTGACACCGCGCCCCCAACTCACGAACACCTCCTCCTCGCACATCGTCTGAGACCTTCCCTGACGATGCTCCCTACACCTAGGCCGTTCCTCTCCTCTCGGCGCCACCACACCTGGGCCTGCACCCCCACACCGACGCCTGAGCCTGTGACCGCAAACTCGCCATTCCCCACTCACGTCTGGATTTGTTCCTGTTCCCTCACTGGCTTTTTCACACCCAGGTCTGTGACCCTCTCACTGCCCCCATCTTCAGTCATCTGGGTCAGCGCCCTCAGGTGCTTCCACCTGCACATGTACACACCTGTCTGGTGCCCTTGGCAGCCCCTTGTGACTTGAACCACCCCACCCCCCCCACCCCCCCACCCCCCCACCCCCCCCACCCCCCCACCCCCCCCACCCCCCCCACCCCCCCGTCTGTACCCACCTGTACTTTCTTCCACATGCGCCTGAGTTTGTGCCCACTCTATAATCCAGGTTTTCCAACATTCACTCAAGCCTTGCTATCTCAGGATCACGGCCCCTTCCACCACCACCCTCCTGAGAAAAAGCCCACCCAGATGTTAGTTTTTCATTTATGATGGTCTGTTAAGTGATTTCTGGGCTTAGCATAATCCTATCAGCCAGACAAACTGGAATTATCTCCATTTTACCAGCAAGGAATCTAAAGCGGTTTGAACCCGAGTGGCATTGCCCACCTCTTCCCAAGCACTGAGCATTGCTGCTGACCCTTCTCTGTGGACCTCCCCCACTTTTGCCCATCTGTTCTGTTTATTTCTGAGGGATTGGTAGGGAGGGGACCCCCACCCTCCCTGCAGCTGTTCCTCAGGAGTCATGACTTTGGCTGGGTCTGGAAAGGCTGAGCTGGAAGGGGCGGCCCCTGGTTGCTTTCTGAGCACGTGTCTCAGAGTCCAGGAGCTGCGGGGGGCGGGGCACTGTTGCAGCTGGGCTTTAACACCTAGGGTGCCTCCAGCCCAGCTCACAGTGTTGGCTGGTGGCGGGGCTTGCCAGACTTTGGGACTCTGGCTCCAGCTCTTACAGACTGAGTCTCCTTGCTGACCCGGAAGAGCTCCTTGGGCCCTTGATGCTGATAAACTGAGAGAGTAAGGAAACACTCTTCAGAGTGAGAAGGCTAATGTTTCAGCTGCTTAGAGATAAACTGCAAAACTGTAGCCTGGCTTGGTGCTGGGGATAAAGATTTTTCTGGAACTTTTTAAGTTCCCTGGAGTGTGATTTGCAAGTGTGCAGTGTGGAAGGAGGCTGGTGGCTTTATTGTTAAAAAAGCAATAACGTGCCGTTTCCTGTAAGGCTTGCACAGTACTTCTTAACACCTACCCACCCCTCACCCCCGTCTCTCCCTGGAAAGATGGTGCTGGAATGTTCTGAAGGGTCTTGTTCTAAAGCCAGTGGGGTTTTCTGTCCAAATTCGAACAGTCATTTAAAATGTGTGTGTGTGTGTGTATCTGTAGATGTTGTATGTATTTGATTATACACATGTGCACATTTTATATGTATATACATGCATGTATTTTATATATATATACACATATGCAAAGATATGAATAAACTGACAAGGTAATTGATATACATGGAAAAAATAAAATCAAGCAGTACGAAAGGAAGCAAGAGTAAAAACCAGGCAGGTCTCCCCATTCCTGTCCCCTGTCCCCTTCCGGAGGGCATCATTGTTAATAGTTTCTCCTATATAACAATGTTCCCTTCTGCTGCTGCTGCTAAGTGGCTTCAGTCGTGTCCGACTCTGTGCGACCCCATCAACGGCAGCCCACCAGGCTCCCCCATCCCTGGGATTCTCCCGGCAAGAACACCGGAGTGGGTTGCCATTTCCTTCTCCAATGTATGAAAGTGAAAAGTGAAAGGGAAGTCGCTCAGTCGTGTCCGACTCTTTGCGACCCCATGGACTGCAGCCCACCAGACTCCTCCATCCATGGGATTTTCTAGGCAAGAGTACTGGAGTGGGGTGCCATTGCCTTCTCCGATGTTCCCTTCTAGAGGTGGTCTAAGGGCCCCTTTTAAACCACTGGTAAATTTGTATCAAATTGTATCAAAAGGGTGGGTGGCTTTATAACCAGTTTCTTACTGATGGCTGTTTAAGTTGTCTCTCATATGTTGCTTTTTTTTAATAAAATATTTATTTTTTATTTATTTTTGCACCCGGTCTTGGTTGCAGCTGTGTGCTGTGTTAGGTGCGGCATGTGGGAGCTATTTCCCTGACCAGAGATCGAACCCAGGCCCCCTGCATTGGGAGCATGGAATCTTAGTCACTGGACCACCAAGGAAGTCCCTCATTTTGCTTTTACAAACCAAACTGCAGTGAATAGATTGAGTCTTGCATGAGCAAATAGGTAGTAAAAGTGTGTGGGACTCCAGCCAAGCACAGACACTTCAAACCCTCTCTGTCTTCATGGAGTTTAACATCCAACTGCAGCAATCTCCTAAGGGTGGCCAGGCCACAGGACACGTACATCTAAATGGTTAATGCTCCTCCGTGGAGGCCGTGCGGTCATCAGTATTCTCAGCTGTGGAGCTGGAATGCCCATTTCCTCCCCTGGCGGCCAGGGCCGTTACTGTCAAGCTCTGGTCTCTCCAATCTTTCTATCCGTCCCTCTCTGAGGTGTTCCTGCCCGTAGTGGGTGGTGATTAAACATTAGATTTGTTTCTCGTCAAGAGTCTAAAGTTCAGTCCAAAAAAATATTTGAGTCCCTCCTCTGCAGGGCTCTGAAGGAAACTACGGTGGTTGGCGGTGGGAGAGGCGGTCCTTTCTGGAGAAGGATGCAGGCACTGCCTGGAGTCCCAGGATGGGAGGTCGTAGATATTGACTGTTGCTTTCTTTTTTTTTTTTTTTAACACTTGGATCCAGCAAAAGAATGAAGGTGTCAAATGAGGCTGACTCAAGTCACAGATGTTAAATCTATTTGGGAAGTTGTCTTGAGACTTTCTTGCGTTGTCAGTGATTTCCCACTATTGGTGCCAGGTGGAGGGCGTCATCAGACCAAGGGCAGGCCTTTTCACATTTGTCATCCCGTATTTTAGTCTTC
The DNA here is from genome assembly GCF_023091745.1 of Budorcas taxicolor. Classification (NCBI taxonomy): domain Eukaryota; kingdom Metazoa; phylum Chordata; class Mammalia; order Artiodactyla; family Bovidae; genus Budorcas; species Budorcas taxicolor. The sequence goes on along the minus strand of NC_068916.1, from coordinate 6,065,212 downwards.
TTTTTTGGCACTTAGACATTAGAGGAATATTGAGTTGATCGAAGCTGTTAGCTTGTTTGGGTTTTGCAAGCCAGCTCTTAAAAAATGCATTGTATTTTTTTATTTTAAATGTGAACTACTTCTTAGTAATAATAGTACATAATGTGCACATGAAAAGAAAGAAGGTAGAAAGAATAAGGAAACCAACACCCAGTTTAAAAAGTAGAATGTTGCCTCAGCAGCCCCTCCCTGGTCCCTGTGCTATTTTTAAAACATGCTTGTCAACGTTTGTTTTCTTCACTGAATACCTTTTGCTGCAGCTGAGAGCTTAGGTTACAGGGTCTCAACAGTGATCAGGAGAAGCCAGGTTTTCTGTTGAAGCCTGGCCATCAGGGCAACCTATGGGATACAAAGAGAGGTGCAGTGACCTCAGGGCCGTGGGCAGGTCGCTAGCCAAGGCACAGTATGCACTTGGGAGGCTCAGAGTCCTGCTGTATTAGTTTCCTGGAAGTGCCACAATAGATAACCCCAGACTGGACAGCGTGAGACGACGGGAGTTCATTCCGTCACCGTTGTGGAGTTCACAAGTCCAGAATCAGGGGGTTGGCAGGTGCTGTGGACTGAATGTTTGTGTCTCTCCTAAAATTCATGTTGAAACTTAATCCCCCATGTGACGGTATTAGGAGGTGGGCCTTGGGGAGATGATTCTGTTATGAAAGTGGAGCCCCCACAAGTGGGATTAATGGCCTTCTCAAAGAGGCCCTAGAGAACTCTCCTGCCCTGTCTGCTCTGTGAGGATGCAGAGAGGTGGACTTCTGTGAACCAGAAAGAGAATCTGAACACACACCAAATCTGCTGGCACCCTGACCTTAGACTTCTCAGCCTCTGGAACTGCAAGAAATCCATTTCTGTTTACAAGCCACCCAGCCTGCGGTGTTTTATCACAGCAGCCAGAACTGACTAAGCCAGCAGGGTTGTATCCTACCCGGACCCTGAGGGAGACCCTTTCCTTGCCTCTGACGGCTGCCAGCAGTCCTTGAGTTCCTCAACTTGCAGCTCTAGCACCCTAATCTCCATCTCTGTCTTCTGAAGGTTAATTTAAAAATTAATATTTATTTATTTGGCTGTGCCGGGTCCTACTTGCGGCATGCAGGATCTCTGGTCTTCGTGACGGCACACAGAACCTTTAGTTGGGGCATGAGGGAGTCTTTTAGTTTCGGCATGTGGGATCTAGTTCCCCAGCCAGAGATTGAGCCTGGGCCCCACGCACTGGGAGTGCAGAGTCTTAGCCCCTGGACCACCAGGGAAGTCCCTTTGCCTGTCTTCACGTGACCTTCTTCCCCGTATGTGTATCCTCCTTTAAGGACACCCATCGTTGGATTTAGGGTCCACCAAATCCAAGATGACTCATCTTGATATCCTTAGCTAATTACACCTGAAATACCCTATTCTAAGGGAGGTTACTTCCTGAGGTCCTGGGTAGACGTGAACTTCGGGAGACCTCATTTAACCCCTACAGCTGCAGAACCAGCATTCCTGCCTGACGTTATTGAAGGAGGTGCTCGTCCGGCAGCCTCTGCTGTTTTGAACAAGACAGGGCCGGCAGGGTTGGAACACACTTCTCAGGCCCTCCAGGTGGCCCGTGTGCACAGTCCCCGCGGCTCCCTCACTCACCTGCCTCACTCACCTGCTGGAAGATGGGAGCACCTGCTCGGTGCTAGCAAGGACCCAGACACGTGAACGGATGTCTTCATTTTGCTCTTTGCCACTCCTTGGCACGTGCGTACCTACGGAGTTTGGTCTGGATCATCCCAGTTTTACAGAAGGGTGACCAAGGCATCGGGGGACCTTGGTCCAGAGATACACAGGGAAAACGTGGGAAAGTTAAGGCAGACCTAGGTTGTCCTGAATCCAGGTTCTGTCCTCCTCCAAACAAGTCACACACAGCACTGTGCTTCCTGCCACTGTTAGAATCAGATACTTATCCAGTGTCCTGGAATGCCACCACCAGCACAGCTTCCAGGAGGGGAACAGACCTGAAGCCTGACAGCACTGCTTTTCTGTAATCGGTAAATGTCTATGTGCCGGGGCCGGGGACAGGTGTGGGGGAGGCAGAATCACCCGCTCAGAAGGGTATGGGCCATAGGTGCGGCTCAGCCACACCCCCAAGGAACTGGGGCACTGTATTTGATGGGTCCTGTGCAGAGGCTGGGGGTGCTAATTCAGGGGCTCCCAGGGACCTGAAAGCCAGCAAGGAGTTAGCGAGGTGACAGAGCGTTAGGAGCAGAGGAAACAAGCAAGCCTGAATATGGCAGGACCCAGGAGAAGGCTGGGCCCGGAAACACGCAAGGGTCCTGAGAGGGGACTGGGTTGAAGGACCTGGTCCGTGATGAGAGACACAGGAGAGGGTCTTGCACTGAGGCCAGGCCACTGTAGACAGGCCGGATCAGCAGACCCTCTGGCCACCTGTACCTCCCCGACTATGAGATGAGGACCAGAATGGAAGACCTGCCTCGTGAATGGTGTCGAGACTGCCAAGGTGGAAGTGTGCCAGGACAGAGCTCCGAACGGATGTCAGAGCCGTTGCTCTGTCTCCAAGTGGTACCCCTTTGCCGTGGTACAAGTTGAGAAAGTCAATATGTACATTTCATTAGGTATTAATTAGCCACACACTTAGCCACACTGACCCACGACCTGCCCGCTCTACAGTGTCAACACAGCTAATCTCACCCTCACCCTGTCTAAAGAGCTGATTCCTAGGTCACACTCAGTAGCTCTGATTTATGTCTTAGGGCGAGAGCCCTGCACAAATGTCCCCAGAGATTCTGGGACAGGCGCTCCTGGGGGTTTAGTTGAAACGCTGCCCTCCCCTCCCCTACTTTGGGCAGGTCTCTGCAACCATGCGAAGGGAGGGGATGGGGTGGAGAATATATACGGCTTATAGCCTTGCTGGTCACACCTTAGCCAGTGACTGGTCTAGCCTTCCATTAGTGATGAGGTGCCTAAGAGCCAGACTTTGAGGAACAGACAGTTTGGGGCCTATGAGCCCCATTTTTTTGGCCCTGCCACATGGCATGTGGGATCTTAGTTTCCCAACCAGGGAATGAACCCTTGCCCCCTGGAGTGGAAGAGTGGAAGCTTAGAGTCTTAACCGCTGGACCACCAGGGAAGTCCCCCAGGGCGCCTCTTTGATTGGTCAGAGCCAAATGTTGACCTGCCCTGAATGTCTGAGGCGGAGGTTGCCTTGCTGACTGTGAGCAGCTGTGGTGGTAGCGTGGCTAGGGCCGAGGGCTTGGTGGAGAGCAGGAGCTTCCTAAACTGCCGTCATTTAATGGGCAGTGGGGCGCCACTCTCCAGATTTTAACACTTTGAGGAGATGAACCTGCAGGAGACAGAGTCGAGGGCTGGATGCCACAGACTGGTGCTCAGCCCTCTGGGAGGCCCCAGCATGGAAGTGTGTGGGTACATGGTGAGGCCTGGCAGCTGGGGAGGCCTGCTCAGAAGAACCGGGTGACCTTAGCCCCGGTCTGACTCCTCATTAGGGAGCACGATCCCCCAGAGACCTGCTTGGGCAACCCCAGCCTCAGAAGATAGTGACAGAGGAGGAAAATGAGGCCAAGGAGGTTTAGTAACACGTCCAAGGTCACACGCTAGACTCCATCCTCCCACAACACCAGTTCAGCATGGCAAGGAGCCTGGGTGTGCTCCCACCCGGGGAACAAGGCAGACAGTGATAGAAGAGGCGCGCTCATGCTGCTGGGGCATGATGCCTGCAGGGCAGGAAGACAGCAAAAACTGTCTTCACAGTATCTTCAGGTCCACAGCTCTGGCTTTCTGCTAGGCACTGCCACTAAGTGTGACCCAGGCCCCTTGCCTTCCAGGGTCCCCAGGCTAGTGGGGGAGGGGAGTGGAAAAAAGCCCCTCCCAGCGCAGCAGAGAACCAAGGAGTGCTCAGTCCAGGGCAGACCGGCTAAGCTTGGGAAGGTGAGACCAGGATATTTAGGATGGGCTTTGAAGGATGCAGAGGAGTTTGCCAGGCGTAACAAGTAGGATGGAGAACACGGCCAAAGCAAAATCAATTCACTCATCCTGTAAATAATTGGGTAGGTGCAACTGAGGAGCCCCGTGCTGAGCTCCGCGTGTCAGGAACACACGGCTTTGGGGTAAAGATGTCACACAAGTGCAGCCTCTTAGCAGAGGAGCATGAAGACCATTAAGCGTCTCAGTTTGTTTTAGGTTACTTCACACACCATTGACCACAGGCGTTGGCAGCACTGTCTGCCAGGACCAAGGACAGTGACCGCGCATAGAACGTGCTGGGTCTTTGAGGACATGGGGGTCTGACCTGTAGAGAGAGCAGCACAGGGTTGCAGTGACTGGAGCTGGTCTGCCGTACATGCACCGGAGAGCACGTGCAGCAGGGAGAAGGAGCAGGCAGCAGCCAGCTGGGCCAGAGTTAACAGGGAAAGGCCATTACGTAAGATGCCTCCCCTCACTTAGGCCCATTAACAGCCTTTATCAACAGGCAGGATGTTGACAGGCTTCTCTTTACCAAGAGATTACGGGGTCTGTTCCATGGCTGCTGGGAAATCCATCTCCCGAGCAACTGCCCTCCTGTTTGTGTAAACACCTCGTCCTTCCGGGGGGGGGCACCCAGCTGTGGGTGACCCTACCGCAAGCTGGCACACCTGGTGGCCCTGCTTAGGGAGCTGCCTGTGAGTGTGTGTGTGTAAGGACAGCCTCGGACATGAAGCGGCTGCAGTGTGGCGCCCGTAGGACAGGCCGTCTGAGGCCCCGTGGCCCCAGCCTCGTGTTTCTTCTCTTTGTTTGCACGTTTAGTGGCCTCCTTCTGGCTGTGATGGCCATAGTTGCGGTGCACAAGTTGTCACTGCTGCAGGTGGGCTTTCTCTAGCTGCAGCATCAGGGGCTACTTTCTGGGTGTGGTGCACGGGCTTCTCTTGTGGGCTCAGTAGTTGCAGCTCGAGGGTTTGGTTGCCCCAAGGCATGTGCAGTCTTCCCAGACCAGGGCTCGAACCTGTGTCCTCTGCTTTGGCGGGCGTATTCTTAACCGCTGGACCACAGGGAAGTCTGCGGTTCATGTTTCGTAGATAGTGCTGCTCAGTAAGTTATAGTGCTGCATGGCATCCCTTGCCCCCATCCCCACTTCACTTTAATTTTTGTTTAATGAGTGGTATAGAAATAGCGGGTGAAGAGATAACCACTTGGGTTTTTTGCTTTTTAAAAGGTATTTATTTGGCTGTGCTGGGTCTTAGTTGTGGCATGTGGGATCGAGTTCCCTGACCAGGGATTGATTCAGGCCCCCTGCTTTGGGAATACGGAGTCTTGGCCCCTGGACCCACCAGGGAAGTCCCAATGAACACTTGTTATTTGGAAAAAACCCCCATCCCAAACTGGGTGAACTGAAAAGGGGCTTTGTGGGCTCCCGGGAGAAAAAGTCCAGGTGCTTCCTGTACCTTCCAGATTCTTTCGGCCTTCTGGGTCCCAGGACACCCCAAGTCTGCTGGTGTCTGCCTCCCCCTCCTGACCTTGGCTCTGTGTTGACTGCCCTTGGCCTAACTTCCTCTCCCTGGAGAAAAAGGACTTACCTAGCACAGGGGGCTCCCTCGAAAGTCTCAGCTTTGGGTCCAGCACCCCAAACCCAGGAGAGTGAGCTCTCATGACCTGAGCAGGGTCACCCAAGTCACCCTGGAGTCAAGGGGAGGGTCAGTGTTCCCTTCTCCAAGGAGATAGAGGGCAGAGTAGGTGGCTACCAGGGTGCAGTCTCCAGGAGAGGTCTGGTCGTCCACGGCATGTGTGGCCCACCTTCCAGGAGCTTGAGCATCTCCTCCAGACTGTCAGTTGTTGTCAAAGTCATCCGAGGTATATCCTCTGCGGGTGGGGAGGGGAGTGAGCAATAGGGAGCAGTGTGCGTCAGCCCCATGCCCCAGATGCCATCACAGCACCCTGGGGTTTAGGAGCATGACTCTCGAGCTCCGACTCAGTTGGCCTGGGAGGGGCCAAGAAGGTTTCTGCTTTGTTTTATGGCTTTAAAGTGTTTTATTGCACTGTAATTTACACACAGTAGACTGAATAACCCATAGATGTACAGCTCAGGAATTATTACGTCCATTCACACGTGAAACCTGATCAAGATACAGAGCATTTCAAGACCCCCAGCTGGCCTCTCCACACCCCTTTCTTGTCTTACCCGCCAAAGGTAACCCCATCTGATCCTAACGTCACAGATGCATTTTGTCTATGCTTGAATTTCTTGTTTAATTGTGTTAAGATACATTCAACAAAAAATACAGCTTCCCAGGTGGCTCAGTGGGAATCCTCCCGCCAATGCAGGAGATGCTGGTTCAATCCCTGGGTCAGAAGATCCGCTGGAGGAGGAAATAGCAACTCACTCTAGTATTCTTACCTGGAAAATTCCATGACCAGAGGAGCCTTGCAGGCTACAGTCCATGGGGTCACAAAGAGTCAGACACGACTGCACGTTCATACACACACAACATAAAATATACCATCTTAACATTTTTTTAGTGTACGGTTCAGTAGCATTAAGTACAGTCACACTGCTGTGCAACCGTAACCACCATCCATCTCTAGAACTTTCCCATCTTCCCAGACTCAAACTCTGTCCCCATTAGACTCTAACCGCCCTTTCCCGCCAGCCCCTGTCTCCATGCTGAGTCTCTTTGGTTGTGTCTGACTCTTTGTGACCCTGTGGGCTGTAACTCGCCAGGCTCCTCTGTCCACGGGATTCTCCAGGCAAGAACACTGGAGTGGGTTGCCATTCTCCACCCTCTTCATGGTGGCACTTCCCCAGAGCATGTACATGGCAACCAGCCAGTTAATCCGACTCAAAATAACCTAGTAGGGGAGAGGAGGATCACAAAAAACTGTGGAAAATTCTGAAAGAGATGGGAATACCATACCACCTTACCTGTCTCCGGAGAAACCTGTATGCAGGTCAAGAAGCAACAGTCAGGACCGGACATGGGACAACGCCTATTTCCAAATTGGGAAAGGAGTACGTCAAGGCTGTATGTTGTCACCCTGCTTGTTTAAGTTATATGCAAAGTACATCGTGCAAAATGCAGGGCTGGGTGAAGCACAAGCTGGACTCAAGATTGCCGGGAGAAATACCAATAACCTCAGATATGCAGATGGCACCACCCTTATGCCAGAAAGCAAAGAGGAACCAAAGAGCCCCTTGATGAAAGTGAAAGAGGAGAGTGAAAAAGCTGGCTTGAAACTCAACATGCAAAAAACTAAGATCATGGCTTCTGGTCCGAACACTTCATGGCAAGTAGATAGGGAAACAATGGAAACAGTGACAGACTTTATTTTGGGGAGGGGGGCTCCAAAATCATTGTAGATGGTGACTGCAGCCATGAAATTAAAAGACACTTGCTCCTTGGAAGAAAGGCTATGACCAACCTAGACAGCATATTAAAAAGCAGAGACATTACTTTGCTGACAAAGGTCCATCTAGTCAAAGCTATGGTTTTTCCAGTAGTCATGTATGGATGTGAGAGTTGGACGATACAGAAAGCTGAGCACCGAAGAATTGATGCTTTTGAGCTGTGGTGTTGGAGAAGACTCTTGAGAGTCCCTTGGACTGCAGGGAGATCAAACCAACCAATCCTAAAGGAAATGAATCTTAAACAGTCATTGGAAGGACTGATGCTGAAGCTCCAATACTTTGGCCACCTGATGCAAAGAGCTGACTCATTGGAAAAGACCCTGATGCTGGAAAAGATTAAAGGCCAGAGGAGAAGGGGACAACAGAGGATGAGATGATCGGATGTCATCATCAACTCAATGGACATGAGTTTGAGCAAGCTCCGGGAGTTGGTGATGGACAGGGAAGCCTGGCGTGCTGTGGTCTATGGGGTCACAAAGAGTCAGACACGACTGAGCAACTGAACTGAAGGGAGAAGAGGGCTGGTGAGGAGAGGGAGGCCTGAAGTGTGACCAGGCTCCTACCACCCTGGAAGGGCACTGGAAGCGCTTCTCTGATGGATCAGAGAAGGGCCTCCCAGGCAGATCTGTTTAGTGTGCTGCCTTAAATTTTGTTTATTTATTTTTGGCTACACCGAGTCTTCCTTGCTGTGCTCGGGCTTTCTCTGGTTGCTGTGGGTGGGGGCTCCTCTCGGGTGCAGTGTCTTCTCACCGGGGTGTCTTGGTGCGGAGCACAGGCTCTGAGCACACAGGCTTGTCTGCTCTGCAGCATGTGGGCTCTTTCTGGGCCAGGAACTGGACCTGTGTCCCTTGCATTGGCAGGCAGATTCTTATCCTCTGTGCCACCAGGGAAGGACCAGCTGGGGGTGTGTGTGTGTGTGTAAAGGACACATAACTTGAAACTCACCATTTTACCTTTTGCTTTTGGTCTTTTGGCCGTTCTTCACAGCACGCAGGCTCTTAGCTCCCTGACCAGGGGTTGAACCCGTGCCTCCTGCAGTGGAGTCTGAGTCCTGGCCGCTGGAACGGTAGGGGATTCCCCCATCCTACCAGCTCAGTGGCGTGTAGAGCAGCCCCAGTGCTGTGCTGCTGCTGCTGCCAAGGAACCTCACTGTCACCTGCAGAGGAAGCCTGTTCCCTTTCCCCCGGCCTCTGACCGCTGCCGCTCTGCGTTCCGTGCCTGCGGGTCTGCGTGCTGTGGACACTGGGTGTATATATGTGGAGTCTCGTAACATCTGGCCTCTGTGTCTGCCCTCTTGCTCTTGACATAAGGTTTTCAGGGTTCATCCATGTTGTAGCACATGTCAGCGCTTCGTTCTTTCTTTTTTCCCGAGAGGAATTCCTGCCTTTTTATGGCTGAGTAATAATAATTTAGCGATTGCAACTAGTGCTGCTCTGAACACGGTGTGCAAGGATTTGCTTGAACATCTGTTTTCAGCTCTTCAGAGTGGGAGTAGAATCTTGGGGTCACATGGTAACTCTGTGTCCAATTAGTTGGGGAGCCTCCAGACTGATTTCCACAGCGACAGCCCTATTGCACATTCTGGAACATGAGGATTCCAGGTCCTTCGGGCAAGTTCGGGCAGACCTCAGCAGGATGAAGTCGGGGGAACATGGTTCTCTGCGTTCTGGCTCGCTCACTCCAGGCTTGGCCAAGCCCAGCTCACTGGTCAGAGAGCCCAGGCCCCCAGGCATTAGGGCACTGCCCAAGGGCGTGCACTAGGCGAGGGGCAGAACCAGCTTTGGACCCAGGACTCTCCCTTCCCAGTTATACTTCCCTGACAGGTGGCAGAGGGGAGGCCGAGCACCGCCCCTGGAAGGGACCGCAGGAGTGACCGTTGCAACCAGCCCAGAGGTCAGGGTGAGTGGAGAGGCAGAGGGTGGTGGGGAGCGGGGGAGAGGAGGCAGCACCCCCAGACAGGACTGACGCGAGGTGGTTTCCAGTGCAAATCCACTGGTTTTTTTTCAATATTTATTTATTTGTCTGCATTGGGTCTTAGTTGCGGCCTGCAGGCTCAGTAGTTACAGCGCATGGGCTTGGTTGCCTCACAGCATGTGGAATCTTAGTTCCCAGACCAGGCATCAAACCTGTGTCCCTTGCATTGAAAAGCTGATTCTTCACCACTAGACCAGCAGGGAAGTCCCCCACTGGTCTATTTTTTAATTAAACTTAGATCCATTGTATTTTTTGCCCTCATATCCTCCCCAGTGCTGTAATGGGACCACGAGATAGTACCAGAAGCCTTGGCACTCTCTTCTCAGTTGGGAAGCTCAGGGTCGGGGGTGGGCAAGAATCTGCCGAGGGTGGAGCCCCTGAAACAAGGGTACCTGCCCTGCCGGCCGCCCTTCCCTCGCACTGGCCCATCCCGGAAAACAAGCCCACCACTCTGGGATCTCAGAGAGGAAGTGGGTGGGTTCCTGGGTCCCCTCCAGCCTCCCTCCGTCAGACCCTGTCCTGCCTGAGTGACCCCACAGGCAGCCTCTCTAGGCCTCCTTAGCCTGTCCCCGGCTTCCCCGCTGCCCGTACAGATCGACAGGCTCTCCTCTCTCTGGCTGGTTCATTCCTGCCCGGAGGCCTTTTGCACACCCTGTCTCACTGTTGGAATGCAGCTCCTGCCAACCCCTCTACCCCCAACCCCGTGTATGCCAGCGTCAGCTCCAACACCCCCCCTCAGGAGGCCAGCTTGGCCACCCAGTCTTGAATCTGGGTCCCCGTCTCCCTGTCCCCTTTCTTCCTAGGGTGTGCAGGTGCAGCTCCCTGAACTGTCTTGCCTGCTTCTGTGTGAGGGCATGTGCCAGTTTGGTGCCATGCCTCCAGGGCCCAGCCGGGCCTGACCCGAGCAGGCTCTGGGCACCTGCCATTGTGAGCAAGCCCAGCCTCCCTGGGGCAGCGCCGGCCGTTGTGGGCTCTGACGTAGAGTCACTCTCCTGTGACTGCACACTGTCCCCAGGGCCACTGCCCAGCACCTTGTGGCAGACTGTCAGTTTCTCATGGCCGCAGTAACACACTGCCGCACACATGGAGGGAAAGCCACGCAGGCGCAGGGTCCTTCGGTTCCGGGGATCAGATGTCCAAAATGAGTCTGCAGGGCTGGAGGTTCCAGAAGAGAATCTGTTTTCCTTGCCTTTTCCGGCTCCCAAAGGCCATCTGTGTGCTCCTGACAGTGGTCCCTTCTACCGCCTTCAAAGCCAGGGTCGCATCTTCAGATCTTTCTGAGATCTGCCTCCATTCTCACTTCTCCCTCTCTGACCTTCCTGCCTCCCTCTCTCTTTTTCTCCATTTACTTGGTGGCACCGGGTCTCAGGTGTGGCACCCAGGATTTTCTTGGCTGTGTGCGGGCTCCTAGTTGCAGCATGTGGGATCAGGTTCCCTGACCAGGGATTGAACCCGGGCCTCCTGCATTGGGAGCATGAAGTCTTAACCACTAGACTCCCAGGGAGTCCTCTCTCTTAAGGACTTGTGATGCCATTAGGGCCATCCTGATACTCCAAGACAGTTTTTCTATCCCAAGTTGCTTAACTTGATCACACCTGCAGACTTCCTTTTGCCGTGTACGGTGACACCCACAGGTCCCAGGGAGCCAGGACACATGTCTTTAGGGGCCACCATTCAGCTTACCACAGCCCTTTAAATACTGGACCAGAGTGGTCCTTAGGGCTCCCTTTCCCGGGACCATTTCCCCAAATGTCAGGACAAGAGGGTTCCAGGCCATTTGGTCCCTACTCACAAGCCTCCCACCCTGGCCCTGCCTGGTGGCACCACTGCCCTGTCTGAGGTCCTCTTAGCCAGAGCGAAGGAGTGAATTCCCCTCAGTTCCCACTACCCAGGTGCTGGGGGCAGGGGGTGGCTGGGCAGCCTTCAGAGGGTTGTCTGCAGAGCAGCGGCGCCTGGCCTCAGGAAGAAGTAGGCACCCTGCCCTGCCTCTCGCCCACATCCATGTGCACAGTCAGGTTTGAGGCCTATAGGTGCACACTGAGGTTTGTTCCTTGCACACGCCCACTTTTGACTCCTGCAGCCGCTGGAACCTTTTGGACCACTGTTTCATCATCCTCGGGGTCTCCCTCCCCAGACCCGCCCCTCCACCTCCAGTGGATGGAAAACAGCTCAGTCCACACGGCAAGTGCTGGAAGAGTGAAGCAGTCAATAAGTAACAGAGTGCTGATTTAGCCCACAGTATACACTGATCTGAATAAATGGCTGAATAAGCAAATAAACATGGGCTTCCCAGGTGGCGCTAGTGGTGAAGAACCCACCTGCCAGGGTAGGAGACAGAAGCGACTCGGGTTCGATCCCTGGCTCGGAAAGATCCCCCGGAGAAGGAAGTGGCACCCCACTCCAGCATTCTCGCCTGGAGAATCCCATGGACAGAGGAGTCGTGGGGTCACAAAGAGCTGGACACAACTGAAACGATTTAGCATGCAAGTAAATAAGGGAGGTGGGGAGACCACTGTTCTGGAAGAATCCTGAGTTGTGTATGTATATATCCTCCCCTCTCAACCTCTTGCTTAACTCCCCTTTTCCACCCCACCTCTTGCCCGTGCTGCGCTGGTTCCAAAAAGAAGAGTCTAGAAAGGGGAAAAGGATCACTAGACAGGGGGTTAAAGACCGCCACTTTAACCAAGAAGCCCAGGTTCATCTCCCCTGGAGTAAATCTGTGCCCTCAGGGCCCCCTGGTATAATGTTTGGGAGAGGGCCCTCCACCTCTGTGTACCTCCTGGAACCCCACAACCCAGGCTAATGGTGAGAAAACACTTCAGACAAGCCCAGACTGGGGGCAGAGGGGAGTTATCCTGCAGGATGAGGAAGGCCTCACGCTCACGGATGAGATACAGGGGCAGAAAAGGGAGATTCGGGGAATAACTCGCAAAACCGAAGAAAGCCAGGAGCGCAGCTGACAGCTGTGTTAGCACAAGGGCAGTGAAGGTCTCGCCCGGGTCGGCCCCGGCTTGCTTTGCAGGGCCGCCCTTCTCAGACCTGTGGACCGTGACACTCGGGGGTCTCAAGAGGCCCCTGCTTCTTTCTTTTATCAGGCACTGCCACGTGACACTGCCCACTGCCCCTGTCACCTCCATGCAGGGAGTGGTCCACACGAGGCCCTCCGTTGAGAAGGGGCAACTGGGGCTGGAATCAGCTCTAGCCCTTCCCTGTTGAACGACCCGTCGGCATCTTCCCACATGGCATCTGCCCAGCCCGCCTATGCGGGGTGGCTCTGCTCCGTTCATCCAGTCTCCCCTTGCGCCTCATCACCTCAGGTCGGGCCCAAGATGTTAGATTTTTTAAATCCCACAAGGTCCAGAGTATCATCTTTCCCCAGACACTATTTCCACTGGCTCTTTCCAGGCTTGAGGGAGCCAGAGACTGGGGCCACCTTCTTCCAAGTTCAAGAGTGAAAGTTCTCAGGCTGCCCGACACCAGGCCTCCGTCCCTCCAGCACCTTCCTTCTACCCCGCGGCCTTTGGTGAGTCCCCACCAGGGACTGGTTACCCAGGGTCTCCATCGCTGCCTGCTCTCCCCACCGACTGCTCAGCTGGCCCCTTGGCTGCCTCTTCCAGGCTCACATCTCAGGAACTTGCTGATTTTGGCCTCCGGTGACCCAGCCCCCTCAGATCTCAGGGGTCCCTGCCCTCTGGCTTCAAGTTCTGCCTGGCTCCCCTGCAGTACTGCTCCTTCAGGTTAAACAAAATCTTTCTTAAGGGGCACATGCTTCTCTGGAAGAAGCATTCAGGATGAAATGATATTGAGGTCACCGAGGAGCCAGGCTCTGTGGAGCTGGACTCAGCTGTGGCTTTGGAGTCCCGTGTCAAGGCTGGAGCTGCTTCTGCTCTCGGTCTGGCCAAGCTGCCCCACATCTCATCAGCAAAGCGGGAACTGTGATGGCCCCAGTCATCAGCTCTGATGACTATCATCATGACAGTCTCCAGCAAGGACGCCTGCTGCCTCGGCCTCCCCATCTGTAAAGCAGCATCCATGGGCGTTGGTTAAGGCTGGACAGAGAACACGGGGGCAGAGGGGCTCAATGAACAACAGCTGCCATTGTTCCGTAGTGTCGCGTATCAGCCTTCACCCCATTCTCACCCCCACATGCAGAGCCAGAGGCAGAGGGTGAAGGCCTTGGCCTGAGGAGAGACCAGGCCTGGGTGCGCCTGCCAGGAAGGACACGGTCTCCCTTCAAGCCAGGCAACACTAATCCCTCCTGTGGGGCAGTGACTGCTAGCACCCTTCCCCAGCACAGAACTTGGAGATGCTGCTCAAAGGCACCCAGGGGGCAGGGGGGAGCCAGGCCACTGTGCCAGCCCCTCTAGCCACAGGCATCTGACGTGTTTCTCTGAAAACTTTGGCAGTCCCAGAAGCTCCTGGTTTTCTCATAACTTTTTTTTTTTTAAGCTGTGTATTTTGAAATAACTTTAGACTCACAGAAAAATGACAAAACTAGCTGAGAGTTCCTGATACCTTTCACGCAGCAGCTCCTGTGGTTAGCGTCTCGCATGACGCAGTTATCTGAACCAGAAACTAAACGTTGACGCAACGCTAGGGTCTTGTCTCCAGACCGGAACCTCACGTTATCAGCTTTCCCCCTTAGGTTCTTTTTCTGGTCCAGGCTCGGATGTTGCATTTAGTCCTCGTGTGTCCTGAGTCACCTTCGATCTGTGATGTGATGGTTCCGTAGCCTTCCCTTGTTGTCCGTGACCTTTGCGCTGAGAACCACTCAGCTGTTAGCAGAGTGTGCCTCAGTGTGGCTTGTCAGATGTTTCCTCGGGATCAGATCAGGGGTTGTGCGTCTTTGGCGGGAATCCCACAGAACTGATGTTGTGTCCTTCCCGTTGTGTTATATCCAGCGTGCGAGCTGTTGCTGTGTCCTGTCCTCTGTGGATGACCTTGATCGCTTGGTCAAGATGGGGTCTGCCAGCTTGCTCTGCCCAGAGAAATTAAGTGTCTTGTGGAGAGATGCTTGAAGACCACACAGATACCCCGCTTCTCGTTGTATTTTCACTCTCTCCCTTTAGTATGGGTCCACTGTAGCTCTTTTTTGTAAAATTTCTCTACGTTAATGAATTATCTGTTTCTGGCTGTGCTGGGTCTCCCTCCCTTGCTATGTGTGGGCTTCCTCTAGTTGCAGCAGCGGGAGGCCACTCTCGTGCTGTGCAGGCTTCTCCTTGCAGGGGCTTCTCTAGCTGAAGAGCACAGGCTCTGGGGCGTTCAGGCTTCAGTAGTTGGGGCACATGGGCCCAGCTGCCCCGCAGCATGCGGAACCTTCCAGGAGCAGGGACTGAACCATGCCCCTGCATTGGCAAGGGAGTTCTTAACCACCAGCCCAGCAGGGAAGTCCCATTCGCAGTTTTTGGCAGCAGTAGTGAACACTGACAGTTGTCTGTTGGTGATTTTCTGTGTCCAGCATTCCTTATATGTTCATTAGTTGAAATTCTGCCATAAGGAAGAGCTGTCTCTTCTCCTCTCTTCATGCAGTTACCTGTGGAAATAAATAAAGGCCACTTCAGTGAAAACAGCAGAGGCTTGCTAGAGACGGGGGTCAGCTGCCACCACTGCATTTGGCAGAGACTCAAAGACAGCAGCAGGGAGAGAGCTTTATGGCGGAGAAGAGAAGGTTCAGGTGTGACTGTTGGAGGCTCTTGGCAAAAGCAAGTGGGGTGAGGGGATGGCTGCCAACAGCAGTTGCCTTCCATGCATGGCCAGAGAGGCATACTATTTTTTGATTGTCCTAAGTTGGAAGCAGAAACAAAAGTTAGGGAAGCTGCAGCCACCAAACTCCAGCTGTTTTGGGCCAGTGGCTGGAGCCGTTATGGTTTGCTTCCCTGGCGGCCTATTGCAGAGGTCATGGGTCAGAGCCCTACCATCAGGCCTGATCTGGCTCTTGTTCCTGTATGTGTTCTGTCTCTCTTACCGGAAGATTTTTGGGTTTTGTTTTGTTTTTGTTGTTGTTGTTTTACTGAGAACTCTATTTTTTTTTTTGAGGTATAGCTGATTTACAATCTCATGTTAGTTTCAGAGGTACAGCGTAGTGATTCAGTTATATATTTTTTCCTGATTATATTCCGTCATAGGGTGTCACAAGCTATCGAATGTAATTCCCAGAGCGGTACAGTAGATCCCTGCTGCTTATCTGTTTTATGTATAATAGTTCATATCTGTTCATGGGGGTGGGTTTTTGCATTTTTTTAATTGAGGTATAATTGACATATTATAGTCACCCGTTGTTATCCTTGGGCTTCCCAGGTGGCGCTAGTGATAAAGAACCCACCTGCCAACGCAGGAGACATAAGAGATGCAGGTTCAATCCCTGGCTCAGGAAGATCCCTTAGAGGAGGAAACGGCAACCCACTCCAGCATTCTTGCCTGGAGAATCCCATGGACAGAGGAGCCTGGTGGGCTACAGTCCATGGGGTCACAAAGACTCGGACATGACTGGAGCGACTTAGCACCCACGTTGTTATCCTTAGGGGATTGGTTCCAGAATCCCCCTCGGATATAAAAATCTGGGGGTGCTCAAGGCCCTCATTATAAGATGGTGTATTTGCATGTGACGTCCTCCAGTCCACTTTGAATCATCGCTGTGCTGTGCTTAGTCCCTCGGTCGTGCCTGACTCTTTGCGACCGCATGGACTGTGGCCCACCAGATCCTCTGTCCATGGGATTCTCCAGGCAAGAATACTGGAATGAGTTGCCGTGCCCTCCTCCAGGGGATCTCCCCGACCCAGGGATCGAAGCCAGGTCTCCTGCACTGCAGGCAGATTCTTTACCAGCGGAGCTGCCAGCAGGGCCCTAAACCATCTCTAGGTTACTTACGATGCCTAACACAGTGTGTTATAGAAATAGTTGCCTTGGACTGTAGCCGGCTGGACTCCTCTGTCCGTGGGATTCTGCAGGCAGGAGTGCTGGAGTGGGTTGCCGTTTCCTCCTCCAGGGAGTCTTCCCGGCCCAGGCACGGAACCCACATCTCCTGCACTGCAGGTGGACTCTTCACCACTGAGCCACCTGGGAAGCCCCGGTGCTCAGCAAATTCAAGTTTTGCTTGTTTGGAACTTTCTGTTTTGTTTGGTTTTTTCTTTCTTTCTTTCTTTCTTTTTTTAACCTGTTCTCAGTCCTCAGTTGGTTGGATCCATAGATGCAGATCCTGTGGATCGAGGGCTGACTGTGTATTAGTTTCAGGTTTACCGCATAATGACTCAGTATTTGTGTACATTGCAAAATAAGCGTCACAGCGAGGTAAACGTGTCATCAGGCATAGTTACACATTGTTTCATTCTTGTGCTGAAGATATTTTTAAGGAGGATCTCAGATCCCCTCCCACCCCTTACCCGCAAAACACCCTCACCTAAGTCCCACTGCCTGCACAGTGTTCTTCATGGGGCCCTAGTCTGCCTGCAGGACCTAAACCAAGCCAGCGCCTCACTTTAGAGTTTGCTCGGCTTCCCCTCTGCACTGAGGAATGTGCACTCTAACACATATTCTCTCCTGGAAGGAGAGCCACAGGGCAGTGAGCTCAGCAGAGTGCCTGCCAAAATAACCTCTGGCCCGAGAGCTCCCGCCGGTCATGGGGTGTTCGTGAACCTCAAGAGGAGGCTGGAGCGTTGAGGGTGAGCACCGGTCTCCCTGTGAACCGGCGTCCAGAACCTGAGACTGAGCTGAGCACAGAGCCCCGCGGGGAGACAGTGTCACCAACACAAGGGGTGGGAATGTGCATCCCTCTGGTCCTTGAGATCCGCGGTCGTGCAGCAGACACAGTGTCACAGGAGGTCAGACATTCCAACAAAGGAACCAAGAGAGAGGCACGGCTGCAGGGAGTGTGTGCCGCTGAGGGCCCTGGGGGGAGCTCTCTTCCATCTTTTTGGAAAGATCGTTTTTAGGAGCCAACATTTCCAGCTGGCCGAATCTAATGTTCCACACCCTCTCCCTGCCGCAGATATTTTATATAAATACATCTTCGAGTTTGTGAGCAACTTGCATTTTGAGAAAGTTGTGTAGGGTTTGATGTGAAACCAAAGGTCTCTCTCTGCTCCCCACCCAAAAGATGCTTATGTGGTTCATCCGGGCCGGAAGTATATTTGCTTGTCAGGGAGCAAGACTGTCACTCTGAGCAAGTGGCTGCCCCAATCTGACCCTCGCCCTTGAGCCCAGGACCGTGTCTTGGTTTCTCCCCTGGGGTTCCTGGACCACCGAGAGCATCTCTGCTGTGATGAGAGACACAAGGGTGACTCGTGGGCCTGGTGCCTCTGAGATCCCTAGGGACCTTCTCTCCCAGTTATGAAAGCTGCACCTCCTGTTCCAGGATTCACTTCAGTTTTCTTTTCTAACTTAATTCACCTAAAGCTTATTTTGTATCACTACCCTAGAAAGAGATTTGAGTTTAAGTCTGAGCTTAAAATGCGTACGTATGGTTTAGTCGCTAAGTTACGTCTGACTCTTGTGACCCCATGGACTGTAGCCCGCCGGGTTCCTCTGTCCGTAGGATTTTCCAGGCAGGAATACTAGATTGGGTTGCCATGTACACATGTATTAATACATAGTATAAAATGCGTAAGATAGGAAGAAATGACCATCTCCCAACCCACAGCTTGTAACAATGTTCCTTCAGTGTGCTGCTTGAGACCCTTTGTTCATGAAGTCAGCCTAGTTGGTTGTGGTTAGCTTTATCAAAATTAAGTAGAGGGGAGGGAGGGGGAGATGGCAGAGCGAATCGCATTAAAATTTTTTTTTTAATTCTGTTTGTGTTATTGTTATGTTTTGGCCATGCTGGGTCTTCTTCATTGCTGCTCAGACTTTTCTCGAGTTGCAGCGAATGGGGGCTCCTCTCTAGCTGCGGAGTGCAGGCTTCTCATTGCGGTGGCTTCTCTCGTTGTGAAGCACGGGCTCTAGGGCACACGGGCTCAGTAGTTGAGGCTCCCAAGCTCTAGGGCGCAGGCTCAGTATTGTGGCACACGGGTCTAGTTGCTCCATGGATCTTCCCAAACCAGGGATCAAACCCAGGTCTCCTGCACGGGCAGGCGGACTCTGTAGCACTGAGCCACCAGGGAAGCCCAGGGCTGCCTATAGGACGTCCCTGGCGGGTCAGCGGTTAAGGAGCCTCGCTTCCACTGTGGGGGGGCTCGGGTTTGATCCCTGATTGGGGAGTTAAGATCCCATATGCTGTGTGGCACAGCCAAAAATATTCTTAAATAAGTAGAAATTAAAAAAAAATAAAAGGGCTACCTATTCCTTCCTGAAACTCTTGTTGCAGTTAGGGCATGGAAGCAGAAGTGTCTATGAGTATAAGTGAATATATGATACAAAACATGTTTCTGAATGTAGGTTACAGTCACAAAGATTTCTTAAATAACTGGTCAGCTAACAAATGTATGAAAAAAGATTTTTTTTTAGATTGTTTATCTTGGTTGTGCTGGGTCTCTGTTGCTCTGTACGGGCTTTCTCTAGCTCCAGTGAGTGCGCTGCCCTTCATTGTAGCGCCCAGACTGCTCACTGCGGCGGCTTCTCTGATTGCGCAGCACCGGCTCTAGGCATGTGGCTCAGCAGCTGCGGAGAAGTCCCAGCCTCAGTGAACCCACCCTGGCAGCCGAGGCGGCCTGGTGGCTGTCCTGAGTATGGGAGCAGTGTGGGAAGTGGGGCCCTAAGTCAGTGAGGGGGCCTCTTGGGGCAGGTTGAGGGGTCAATTCAGAATCATGTGGCAGTTTGGGGGAAAGAAGCCAGGAGGAAGCTGGGCGGGCAGGGGGATGGGGGGGTGTCCCTGAGTGCAGGGGAGGGGATCTGATCAGGAAAGGGCATTGTGGGTGTGGGGGCAGCCCCTTGTTGGCTCTGTGGGTGGGGGCCGGTGAAATGCCAACTGCTGGCAAGTCTGTGCACCCGTGCTTAGGCTCCCCCCCTCCCCTGTCCCCTCCGTGTCCGAGAGTCCTTCTCGCTGTTGACAGCACTTTGTAAACACACTATCTGCTTCCCGTCTTGGCATCCAGACAGCCTCCCACCTAGGCTCAGGCAGGGTCGCTCATTAGTGACAGGCCGCTTGGCGTCCTCCCGTGAGGGCCAAGGTCACACCTTCTCCCTGTCCCCGCCTCCCTTCTCTCCCCCATGGCTTCCCATCCAGACCGCCATACCTTCAGGCCACACCAGCGCCTGGTCATGGCCTTACTGGCCCATGAGGCTCCACGCTCACCTGTCGGGGGAACAGCATGCATTCTAAGACATTCGCCAAATCACCTGCTAAGAGGAGCTGCCCACAGCCTGCCTCTTTGCCCGCTCATTCACCAGTTAAGTTACTGTCCCGACACATGCCGGCAGCCCCCACAAGGGGTTTAAACCTGCTTTTCTCCATGCAAGTGCAATCTGGTACCTGTCACTTATTTATTTATTTGGCTGTACTGGGTCTTAGTTGAGGCATGCAGGACCTTTTTTCAGTTGCAGCATGAAGCTCTTAGTTGAGCCCTGTGGGACCTAGTTCCCTGACCAGGGGTGGAACTCAGGGCCCCTGCATTGGGAGCATGGAGTCTTAGCCATGGGACTACCAGGGAAGCCCCTCTGTCATATTTTCTAGTTGTTGATTTTCCTTCCCAGTTCAGTTGCTCAGTGGTGTCTGACTCTTTGTGACCCCATGGATTTCCTTCCCAGTGATCTGGTTGTTTCTTTGCCTTTGTCTTGAACTTGTTTTTGTTTTTTGAAAGGGCAAAGGCTAGGAAGTTAGCATTTGGCCTGAGAGGCAAAATCTGGAGACCACCCCCCACCACAGCCCTGTGGAAGGAATCGCCTTCTTTCTGCCCTGCAATCCTGGGGAGTTTCCTGGAGGCATCAGGCCCTGGCAGGAGCAGCTTGCAAACTCTGGCTGCCCCTTCTGCTCAGAGTTAGGGCACCCACGTTCTCCTCCAAAAAGCACCTTAGTTTCCTCTGACCCCTGTGACAAACCAGCACAAACTGACTTACGACACCAGAAGTGTATTCTCCCGCAGCTCTGCAGGCCCCAAGTCTCAGGTTAATTCTCCTCGGGCTCCGGGAGACTCTTCCTGGTCTCCTCCAGCTTTTACACCGGAGGTGCTTCTTGGCCTGTGGCCTGGGTGTGTCACCCTGTCACCTCTGTCTTCACAGGGCCTCCCTGCGAGTGTCTGTTTCTCTGTCTCTTATCAGAGATAAGAGATTTGATTTGTCCTTGATTTGAGGACCCAGCCTCATCCAGGGTAAGGATCTCCAGATCCTTACCTTAATGACATCTGCAAGGGCCTTTTTTCAAATAATGCCCCGTTCACAGATTCCGGGGGGACAGACAGGTCTGGGCGGGGGGCAGGCACCATTCAGCCCCCTGCAGGCGCCTTCCTGTGTCTTGGCCTTGGCACTGTCACCAGCAGTGACGTGGGATATGCTCTTGGTGGCCTTCACTGATTTATGCAGTGACTCTGCTTCTGTCCGTGTCCACCGCACCGAGGACCTGTCTTGGGTCTGCAGAGTTCCCAGGCCAGGCCCCTGGCCCGGGCCACAGTGAAGAATGATCCAGAGGGCAACACGGGCAGACCCGGGGCTGAGCCTGCACCACCTGCCCCCGGCCTTTCCTCCTGGGGAGCCTGGAGCAAGAGTCAGAGGGAGGCAAGAAGACAAGTCGCCAGACTCTAGACTATGAGGCTGGCCCATACAAAGGGCTGGATCCTCTGTCAAGAGGACAGTGTAACAGAACATGTCTGCATGCACCTCACCTGACCCAGCCCTAAGAAAGGCTGCATCGGGACCTCCCTGACAGTCCAGTAGCTGCAACTCCGCACTTCCACTGACGGAGGCACAGGTTCAATCCCAGATCAGGGAACTAAGATCCTACCTGTCAAGCAGTACGGGAAAAAGAAGAAAATAGGACCTTCCCTTGTGGTCCAGTGGTCAAGAATCTGTCTTGCAATGCAGGGGACGTGGGTTTGATTTCTGGTCGGGAGCTAAGACCCCGACCCACACCTCAGGGCTCCTGCTTATGCTTCCCTTCTTCCAGGGCCGAGGTGCAATGAAGCCCGTGCAGCGCAAAGAAAGATCCTGGGCGCCGCAGCTAAAACTGAAGCAGCCAAATAAATACAGAAAGGAAGAAAGGTTGCATTGTTCGCACGCAGGCGCCCAGCCGTGGAGACAGTCCCCCGGAGCGCTTGTAGTGGCGCTGAGCATCAGCAGACACGTGGGCCGTGACACAGTGGCAGGCACCCCAGCCGGAGCGCCCAGCAACGGCTGAGAGAAAGCCCTCCAGCCTAGTTTCTCTCTGTTTGTTTGGGAACAGTTTTAGATTTAGAAAAGTTGCGGAAGTAATTCAGAGTCCCCCGCCACTGCACACTCCCAATTTCCTGTATTAATAACATCTTCTGTTAGTATGTTACATTGGTCACAACTAATGAACAAATACTGATACATCATTATTTTTAAAGTGATTAATTTTAAAAATTTTCCTAGTTTGGCCTCTGGCGGGCTTCCTCTAGTTGTGGCGGCGGGGCTACTCTCTAACTGTGGGACATGGGCTTCTCGTTGTCCTGGCTTCCCTTACTGCAGAGCAAAGGCTCCAGGGCACAAGAGCTTCAGGGGTTCTGGCTCTTGGGCGCTAGAGCTCAGACTCAGTAGCTGGGATGCGTGGGCTAGGTTGCCCCCAGGCCTGTGCAGTCTCGCTGGACCAGGGATCAAACCCGTGTCCTTTGCATCAGCAGGCGGATAATTAACTAAAGTCCATTGTTTATTCGTATTTCCTTAGTGTTTCCCTAATGTCCGTTTTCTATCCCGGGATCCTCACATTACATTTAGTCATCAGCATCACTTCTCTTTAGGCTTCACTGGGCTGAGATAGGTTCTCAGGCTCTCTTGGTTTCGATGACCTTAACAGGTTGGAGGAGAACTGGTCTGGTGTTCTGTAGGATGGCCCTTGGTTGGGATTTGTCCGGTGTTTCTCTCATGGTTAGACTGGGCTTCGGAGAGGAGGAGCCTTTTTCATCACACAGGTGACCAGGGCGTGTGCCGTGAACGTGGCTTACCAGCGTGGTGCTGACCCCGATCGCCTGGCTGCGGGGGTTTTCTGGCAGCTGTCTTCACTAAAGTGACTCCCCTCCACTCTCTGTGCCGTGCCCTCTGCAAGGAAGTCACCGCCCATGGCCCACACCTCAGGGCTCCTGCTTATGCTTCCTTCTTCCAGGGCTGAGCACCTGTGTCAGTTACTTGGGATTCTTCAACCTGGGACATTTCTCTCTTCCTCCTCATTTATTTATTCAATTATTTATTTATGTTCGTGTGGACTTGTGGATATTTATTTTGCACTTCGGGTTATAATCCGACACTGCTGGGACTTCCCTGCTGGCCCAGTGGTTAAGGTTCCACACTTGCGCTGCAGGGGGTGTGGGTTCCATCCCTGGTTGGGGAACTAAGATCCAGCGTGCTGTGGTGCTGCCAAAATAATCATCATCCCACGCTGCTCAGCTGCTTGTGTTGCTCGGGGTGTTCCTGCTCTGGCCGCTGGGAGCGCTTTGATTTGCCTTTGTGTCCCATGGTCATAGCACCATTGGCTGTGGCTCCTGCCCGGCACCTCAGGGTGGCCCAGGCTCTTCTTTAAGTTTCTGGCCCTGTCTTAGAAGCAGCCCTTCCTCCCCGAGTCAGGGACCACTTTAGGTAGGAAACGGCAGCAGAGGCCACTTGGAACAGGATCCCGCTTGTGCTTCCTAAGATGTCCCATACCAGCGGGTGCTTGGGAGGGCCCAGACGGCAGGAGGGGCTTCCACGGCTGGCTCAGGGGGTATCTGCCTCACTTGCATCATTTACAGGAGAGCATGGGGCCTCCCAGGTGGCTCAGTGCTAAAGAATCCGCCAGCCACAGGAGACACGGGTTCGATCCCTGGGTCAGGAAGATCCCCTGGAGGAGGAAATGGCACACCACCCCAGTATTCCTGCTGGGATGGACAGAAGAGCCTGGCAGGCTACAGTCCATGGGGTGACCCGTGACTGAGCACAGGAAAGCATAGTATTTTTTAAAATACTTGTTTTTATTTTTGGCTCGGGTTCCAGCTGCCCTGTGCATGTAGGATCTTAGTTCCCCCACCAGGGATCGTACCCACGTCCCCTGCATTGGAAGGCGGATTCCTAACCACTGGACCACCAGCGAAGTCCCAAGGAAGCCTGTTGGTTCACTGGGTGATTTTAAAGCGTGGGTACGGAGGCCTCCCAGCACACCAGTGCCCAGTGGCATCTCGGTGACACCAGTCCTTGATATTGTGTTTTTCCTCCTGGTCCTTTCCCTGTGGTTGGCTAAGCTTTGAGTGTGCTTCCTCTGGGAGGTTAAAGGTAGGTTTGTTACCAAAACAGTGGGTTCACCTCTTGGTGGATGTCAAGTGAATAGATACAACCAAGTCCAAAGATGGGGAGAAGGAAGGATTTATTACTAGAGGTTGTTAGGGTAGACTCATCCATTAGGACTGGGCGTCCTTACAAAGAGGAAAAAACATTGTTTTATGGGAGGAAATTTGGACACAAACCTGTGTTAACCTGAAGACTGGGTTTGCCTCTTTGTGAATGTTAAGCCAGTAGACACAACCAAGCCAAAGATGGGGAGAAGGAAGGATTTATTACCTGCAGCAAGTTAAGGGAAGTACAAGGGACCTTTTCCAAAGCAGCGTCTCCCTGAACAGCAAAACGGGAAGTTTTAAGCTCAGGGTCCATGAGTATTCAGGAAGGGGCTTGAGTAGAGGAGAATTCAGCCTAGAATTAGGGCAAAGGTCCAGAGTCCAAGCTTTAGTTGATTGAAGTCAGGAGAATCAACATCATTCCACCCTCCACCTGCTTGGGGGCCTTAGTTTCCACAGAACTCAAAGATATATTTATTATTATGTATATCCTTTGAGGAGGAACTAGGGCTCTGCCTTATTCAGTTCAGTTCAGTTCAGTCGCTCAGTCGTGTCCGACTCTTTGCGACCCCATGAATCGCGGAACGCCAGGCCTCCCTGTCCATCAACTCCTGGAGTTCAATCAGACTCACGTCCATCGAGTCGGTGATTCCATCCAGCCATCTCATCTTCTGTCGTCCCCTTCTCCTCCTGCCCCCAATCCCTCCCAGCATGAAAGTCTTTTCCAGTGAGTCAACTCTTCGCATGAGGTGGCCAAAGTATTGGAATTTCAGCTTCAGCATCAGTCCTTCCAGTGAACACCCAGGACTGATCTCCTTTAGGATGGACTAATTGGATCTTCTTGCAGTCCAAGGGACTCTCAAGAGTCTTCTCCAAAAGAACTGGAGAAGACTCTGAGGCCTCCCAAGCACACCAGTGCCCAGTGGCACAGTTCAAAAAGCTTGCCCTTTGTGGCCAAGCTTATAATAAGTGTCCTAATCTTGAGGATTTCTCCCTGGAAACCTGTAAGCAGATCAATTAGGGAGTCCCTGGAGAAGGAGAACCAGGAATGGCTCTCTTTCCTGGTTCGAAAGAGGTTCAACTTTTTTCCACAGTTCAAAAGAATCAATTATTCGGCACTCAGCTGTCTTCACAGTCCAACTCTCACATCCATACATGACCACTGGAAAAACCATAGCCTTGACTAGACGGACCTTTGTTGGCAAAGTCTCTGCTTTTTAATATGCTATCTAGGTTGGTCATAACTTTCCTTCCAAGGAGTAAGCGTCTTTTAATTTCATGGCTGCAGTCACCATCTGCAGTGATTTTGGAGCCCCCAAAAATAAAGTCTGACACTGTTTCCACTGTTTCCCCATCTATTTCCCATGAAGTGTTGGGACCAGATATCATGATCTTCATTTTCTGAATGTGGAGCTTTAAGCCAACTTTTTCACTCTTTCACTTTCATCAAGAGGCTTTTTAGTTCCTCTTCACTTTCTGCCGTAAGAGTGGTGTCATCTGCATATCTGAGGTTATTGATATTTCTCCCGGCAATCTTGATTCTAGCTTGTGCTTCTTCCAGCCCAGCGTTTCTCATGATGTACTCTGCATATAAGTTAAGTAAGCAGGGTGACAATATACAGCCTTGACGTACTCCTTTTCCTATTTGGAACCAGTCTGTTGTTCCATGTCCAGTTCGAACTGTTGCTTCCTGACCTACATACAGTTTTCTCAAGAGGCAGGTCAGGTGGTCTGGTATTCCCATCTCTTTCAGAAATTTCCAGTTTATTGTCTGCATTATTGAAGTGAAGTGAAGTGAAGTGACGTTGCTCAGTCATGCCCGACTCTGCGACCCCGTGGACTGTAGTTTACAAGGCTCCTCTGTCCCTGGAATTTTCCAGGCCAGAGTACTGGAGTGGGTTGCCATTTCCTTCTCCAGGGGATCTTCCGACCCAGGGATCGAACCCAGGGCTCCCTCATTACGGGCAGACGCCTTGCCGTCTGAGACACCAGGGAAGCTGCATTACTATTTGACTGACTTTTCTCTGTTCCTGCCTTCCTTTGTTCTCTTAAGATCATTAATTACTGAGACCTGTTCCAGGGCAGTCATTGCCTCCAGGCTTCGACTACGTAATGGCTTAGGCCAAAACCCTTCTCTTTAGTAAAGAGAGCCATTCCTGGTTCTCTTTCTCCAGGGACTCCCTAATGGATCTGCTTACAGGTTTCCAGGGAGAAATCCTCAAGTATTAGGACACTTATTATAAGCTTGGCCACACAGGGCAGGCAGCCACACAGGAGGACAAAGACTATCTCTTTTTCAAAAAGTTCCTTTTATTTGCTTATTTTTGGCTGCCCTGGGTCTCTGTTGCTGTGAGCGGGCTTTCTCTGGCTGCAGCAAGCTAGAGCTGCTCTTTGTTGCGGTGCGCGGGCCTCTCATGAGGTGGCCGCTCTTGTTGTGGAGCACGGGCTCTGGGCACGAGGGCTCAGTAGCTGTGGCACACAGGCTTAGTTGCCCCACGGCGTGTGGGAGCTTTCCAGACCAGGGATCAAACCCATGTCCCTTGCATTGGCAGGTGGATTCTTAACCACTGAACTACTAGGGAAGTCCAAAGATTAATTTTCTAAAAGTATTTCTGAGAACGGAATCTCAGATCCAAGCTAGCATCACCTCAAAGTGGGTTGGGCTCCAGGGTAGGTGGAGACCTCCAGCCTCCACGTTCTAGAGCCCACCCGACCCCCGCCTCCTGGTGTGTGACCTGGCTGGCAGCTTAACCTCTCTGAGCCAACCTAGGCGGTTGGTGCCAGCTTGGAAAACAACGGAGGACTCAGAGGCCTGTTGGTGACGACGAAATCACAGAGCTGATGGGAAGTGCTCTTGTAAATGATTAAGCAGTCAGGGCAGAGGACTCTGGCATCCACATGCAGCTTCTGGTGTCTTTATCCTGCAGGGAGACCGAAATCAGGTTAGGCGAAGCGTGCCTCTGCGACAGTGCTGGCATCAGGTCATGGGGGATGAATCACAGGCCCTGGGCGGGTGGAGGAGGCCGCCTTCTCACCGTGCCCCGTTTTGCTCCCCAGGACTGAGTCTCCGCCGTCCTGAGCAGGCCTGGAATGGGTAATGGTGTGAAGGAAGGCGTGGTGCGTTTGCGTGACGATGCCGAGCCCGTCCTGCCCGCGCACGTCTCCTCAAAGGCAAGTACCCCTGCCCCGCCGTGGGTGCGCTCACCCGCACCCTCTTCTGTGCTCGCACCCCATATAAATCATCCCCTCCCACACTGAGGGCGGGGGTGGTGGGGGGTGACGCAGGCTGCCTCCTATTCCGTTTTTATAGCCATGTCTGTGCTGTGGATCCAGCCGCCCCACCGCTTGGCAAGAAGTCAAAACCTCACCCAAATTTGGCGGGGATGTCAAAGGTGTCCCCAGGTCCCTCTTCTGACTCAGATTTGCCAACACAAAGTAATTAGCCAAAGGTGGGGTGGGCTGAGGGGAGCTCCTCACGCCAGGTAGGAGTTTACCCTCACTCAGCTCTGAAGCTCATCCCCAGTGACTCCCTTCGGTTGAACACAAAAGGTTTATTCCCTCGTAAAGAAATTGGATCAGGCCTGTGCTTGTTCACCACAGAAGCCAGGAGAAGTTCTCCCACCGGAACCTCGAGCATGGACTAATCCACCTTCACTCCTAGGCCGGTTCAGGTGCCCGCAGGCAGTTCTCAAAGTCCACGGGCTCAAAGGCTAAAGCAGCGTCAACCTCTGGCCCTCCTGACCTTTTCCCAAGTTCCAGGTTGCTGTGTGGAGCACCAGGCGGACAGGAGGCCTGGTTCTCTGACCCCTGTCACCATGCTGGTCGACAGAGGGCTGAGCTCCAGAGCAGGCACCCCATTCCTCACAGTTCAGTGAACTTTAGCATATGAGGGAGACGTGGCCCTTCCTCCACTGGCCCAGATGGATCCTGCCAAGTGGACATGCCCAGCAAAGGCCCCCGTGCCCAGCCTGCACTCGGACACAGGCGGCAGCAGTTTCCCTCCTGCTGGCCGGCACGACCCGCGTCAGTCTTGCCTGCCTGGCTAACCCAGTGCAGGGAGCTTACGCTACACTCTAAAGAGCCTGGCATCTTCCTGTGGTTTCGCTGCTCATGTGGATCCTGTCTGTGGATCACCCATTTTCTCTCCATCAGGCTGCCTGCCTCATTCTTCATGTGCAAGGATCTCTCCTATGATGAGAAGTTAGAACTGGATATGGAACAACAGACTGGTTCAAAACTGGGAAAGGAGTACGACAGGGCTGTATGTTGTCACCGTCTTGATTTAATTTATATGCAGAGTACATCATGCAAACTCCTGGGCTGGATGAAGCACAAGCTGGAATCAAGATTGCTGGGAGAAATAGCAATAACCTCAGATATGCAGATGACACCACCCTTATGGCAGAAAGCGAAGAGGAACTAAAGAGCCTCTTGATGAAGGTGAAAGAGGAGAGTAAAAAATCTGATTTGAAACTCAGCATTCAAAAAACTAGGATCATGGCATTTGGTCTCATCACTTCATGGCAAACAGAAGGGGAAAAAGCAGAAGCAGTGACAGATTTTATTTTCTTGAGCTCCAAAATCACTGAGGACAGTGACGCTTGCTCCTTGGAAGGAAAGCTATGACAAACCTAGACAGCATATTAAAAAGCAGAGACATCACTTGGCCAAGAAAGGTCCATCTAGTCAAGGCTATGGTTTTTCCAGAAGTCATGTACAGATGTGAGAATTGGACCATAGAGAAAGCTGAGCACCAAAGAATTGATGCTTCTGAACTGTGGTGTTAGAGAAGACTCTTGAGAGTCCCTTGGACTGCAGGGAGATCCAGCCAGTCCGTTCTGAAGGAGACCAGCCCCGAATGCTCACTGGAAAGACTGATGCTGAAGCTGAAGCTGTAGCACTTGGGCCGCCTGATACAAAGAACTGCCTCACTGGAAGAGACTCTGATGCTGGGAAAACCTGAGGGCAAGAGGAGAAGCGGGCGGCAGAGGATAAGATGATTAGATAGCATCATTGACTCTACAGACATGCATTTGCACAAAGTCTGGGAGACAGTGAAGGACAGTGAAGACTGGTGTGCTGCAGTGCAGGGGGTCCCAAAGAGCTGGACACGACTTAGAGGCTGAGCAACAGCTCATATGATAGTCGTGGAGACTTTGACCCTTTGGTGATGCCTTTGCCAACCATGATGGCTTCCCTGGTGGCTCAGATGGTAAAGAATCTGCCGGGTTCGATCCCTGGGTCGGGAAGATCCCCTGGAGGAGGAAGTGGCAACCCACTCCAGTATTCTTGCCTGGAGAATCCCACAGACAGAGGAGCCTGGCGGGGTACAATCCAGGGGGTGGCCAAGAACCAGACACGACTGAGCAGCTAACACTTATCTTTAAAGGATAAGCCAGCTGCGTCATTTCGGAGTCCCCGGGAGTGTCGGCGGAAAGCAGCAGCCGCCGCCTCCTGCACTGAGCGTGCACTCCTCACCGAGTGTCTTTGGAGCCGCACACCTGCACACACGTGCCAGTCCTTGCACGTGCAGCACTGGCCTGGCGATGATGAGCACTGCAGGCTTCCCAGGAAGTGCCCGGTGGGGGAGATAGAGGGACACCTGGGCTCTGCCTCTGGTGCTCACCAGCCTGTGGGCAGGCCGCAGGGCATCCCTGTGCTCACAGAGGCTCGAGGTCGGCGGTCGCCACACGGATTCACAGAGAGCAGACCGAAGCAGAGGGACAGATGGGCCTCGAAGCCGGTGCCAGAAACTCCCCTGAGCCTTCTGGCATCTGCTGCCCATGTCCCTGGAAGCCAGATGTCCAGACCTTGCCGTGTGACCCAGAAAAGGCAGGGGTCCCCAGTGACGGGTCTCTGTGAAGCAAAAAGGTGGAACCCTGTGGTAAAGCTCAGCCTCAGAGACTGAGTCAGGAACACACTGCTGTGGGCACTTGTCCTTTCAGGGAGAGGTGGGCTGGGCTGGTGGAGGGGGCACCAGGGGCATTAAGGGGAGGGGCCAGGTCGAGGGGCACAGGGCCCTGGGGATGTTCACCTGGGACACAGTCTGGGGTCTGGGCCAGGAGTCAGCACGTGACTGTGTCAGAGGTGAGGGACCGGGGAGCAGAGAGGCCTTCCAGTCACTGCGGGCAGACCCAGCCCCCCCGAGACACCCACAGAGCTGAGCAAACCTGGGCATCGCCCTGGACTCCACCAAGCCCACTCAGGAGCCCAGACTGCCAGCCGAACCCCTCAAATGCCCCCTCATTACTCCCCCCTCGCAGCCTCCTCTGGTCCCAGCCTCTGCTCTCTCAACCCTGGGTTTCACAGGAGCTGCCTCTCCTCTGGTTCCAGTTAAAATAACCTGTTCACCTTGCACGCTTCTCCATTTCTCTGTAGGCCAACGTCAACCTCCTTGTCAGGCTCTGTGGGGTCCAGCCTCGCCCACCTTGGGTCGCATCTCTCTTCCCTTGCCCCCTCCCCTTCCTGTGTCAGCGCCCTGCCCTCCTTGTGGTCCCCGGCTCCTTCTCACTGGGGCCTCTGAGTGTTCAGTTCCTCCCCCTAGATTAGTGACACACACACACTCGCGCGCGTGCACCCACGCCCTGCGTAGGTGCGCCTCATCACACACCCTTGGCCTCTTAGCCCGCATTCTCCTGGAACTCCGAGCCCCCTCCCCACGGCCCCTCCCAGACTGCTGACTCTGCACACATTTGTCTGAAGAGCTCGTTCGTGTCTGGCAGCCCTGTGAGGGGAGCGGTGGGGGCTCGTACAGGCCCCTGCCCCACACTGACTCCAGGCTCCTGAGGGCACCTGGGTCGAGTGGACGTCCCAGATTCCCAGAATCGCTGAGCCCCCTGCTCCTCACCTCCTTGCTCACTGCAGTGAGGACAGGTGGGGTGTGTCCTGCACAGAGCCCCCGGCAAGCTCTATGCCTGAGTCATCCAGGGTTGGGGGGAGGTGGGAATGAAGCCTCCAGCCCCAAGAGCAGATGGCTTCCTGGGCTGCGACTCGGGGCTCCGTGGGCCTCAAGGGAAGGAGGGCTGTTTGAGCCAGGGCTCCAGGAGCCGCAGGAAGACTCGGGAAAGCACCGACTTTGAGACTGGCCGCAGGAGCACGAAGTGCAAGTCAGCCGTGCCTGTCCCCATCACCTTCAGCTTAGCTGGATAAAGAGCCACAGACAGCGGCCCCGGAAGTCCTGATAGAAAGCGGTGGAAAGCGGACACGCTGAGCAGAGCCAGGGTCTCCTTGCCCGATACCCCCCACCCACTCCCCAGACCACAAGGAGCCTTTACCCAAAACATGGAAGCGCAAGAGCCCCTCGCACATGGGCAGCGGGTGGACCAAGGCTGGAAAGTAGGACAGGTCAAGGGCAACTCTTACGTTTGGCGTCAATCCCATTGGAGGCCGTCTCTGAGAACTTAGAACCACGCGTGACGCCCCAGCCTCTCACTCAGGTGGTCCCTGCGGCCCAGGAGGTTCTCACTGTGTCCCCCCAGGCTCTGTGGCTGGTGCCGCAGTCTGCCCAGGGCCCAGCAGGGCAGTGTCACCCTGCCCACCATATGTCTAGCCGCCCCGGGCCAGGCGGAGAAGAAAAGCCTTTCTCCTGGACACTGTTCCAAGCAGAGCAGATGCGTCCTCTCCCTCTCTGATGACAGACAGCGTGTTCGTGTGTTTTCTTGCAGAGTGATCACAGGCAAGTACTCAGCTCCCTTCTGTCTGGGGCACTGGCTGGTGCTCTTGCTAAAACAGCTGTAGCTCCCCTGGACCGAACCAAAATCATCTTCCAAGGTAAGCGCTGCCTGAGCACCTATCGCCGGTGATGGAGAGGCTGCCCGGCGCTCACCCTCCTCCTCCAGGGCCCCACGCTGCTCTGCCAAGTGCTTTCTAAAATGCTTCTTCTTTAAAAAAAATTATTTATCTGACTATGCCAGGTCTCTGGAGAAGGCAATGGCACCCCACTCCAGTACTCTTGCCCGGAGAGTCCCATGGACGGAGGAGCCTGGTGGGCTGCAGTCCAGGGGGTCTCTCAGAGTCGGACACGACTGAGCGACTTCCCTTTCACTTTTCACTTTCCTGCATTGGAGAAGGAAATGGCAACCCACTCCGGTGTTCTTGCCTGGAAAATCCCAGGGACGGGGGAGCCTGGTGGGCTGCTGTCTGTGGGGTCGCACAGAGTCTGACACGACTGAGGTGACTTAGCAGCAGCAGCAGCATGCCAGGTCTCAGTCGCGGCACAGGGGGTCTTCAGTCTTCACTGCAGCAGGCTCTTTACTTGCAGTACATGGGATCTAGGTCTCCAACCAGGGAGCGAACCTGGGCCCCCTGCCCTGGGAGTGCAGACTCTCAGACCCTGGACCACCAGGGACGCCCTTGAAGTGCCTCTGTAGAATCCACTTAGAAAGTCTGCTAGTGTTTAGGACTGGCATCACAGAGTACCAGAAACCAGGCAGCTTAGAACTGCAGGAATTTATTCTCATTTTCTGGAGGCCAAAAGTCCACATTCAAGGGGTCCGTAGGGTTCGCTCCTCCTGGGGCCCTGAGGGAGGACCCTTCCTTGCCTCTTCGAGCTTCTGATGACTCCAGGCATCCTTGGCTTGTGACTGCACCCCCCACCCCAGTCTGTATGTCTGGGTCCTCTTCTAAGGACCCACGCCATTGGGCCACCCTGCTCTAGCATGACTTCCATTTAATTACATCTGCAAAGAGCCCGTTTCCAGTTAAGGCCTCATTCATGGGCGCTGAGAGTGAGAGCATACATGGACGGTTCTTTGGGAAGACACAGTTCAGGAATCCAGCTCCCTCCCTCCTTAGGGTTTAGCAGGTGCAGAGGGAAGATGAGGCCTCTGTGTCCCATACATGGTGGGCAGGGGGGCGGTCCTAAGCTGGGACCCCTGCCCCTCAGCTCTTTGGGAGGAAGGAGCTGCCGACTGGAGCCAGGCCCCTCCCACTTGCTCAGGCTGGCCCCTCACCTCTCCGGGCCTCAGGTTCCTTGTCGATATAACAAGACCATTGATACCAACCTCCTGCCTGAGGGGGAGGAGGAGTGAGCTGACGTGGGAAAGGGCAGGCGTGCAGTTGAGGACACATCTCCATCAGCTGAGCTGGTCCTGGAACAAATTCCCACCGGAGCGCCACATGGGGAGCTGAACTTCATTCAGGCAGGAGCTGTGCATAGGTCCACCCAGAGAGGAGGGCAGGGCTGTGCTGGGAGACGCGAGGGAAGCGCAGCGCTGCGGGTGCTGCCAGGCTGAGGCCCCTTCGTGACTTGGGTTGCCGGGTCGCCCAGCCACTGTGGTGCAGTTCACCATGGAGTAGGGGGGGTGGGGGTGGGCTGGGCAGCCCCGGAGGGCAGGAGAGTGGGAACTAGGGCTGCCCGAGCCAGGCCGTGGAGGAGAAGGGAGACGTCCCCTGCCAAGGGAGCTGGAGCCGCTTAGCTGACCCCCGCATGGCTGGCGGCTAGGATGCCTCCCCTCCAAGGGACTTGGGGGAGAGAAAGTTCAGCTGGGTGGAGACCCTCCCAGAGAGCTGCATCCTTCCACAGGCCCTCACTGTCCTGCGGGGTCAGGTGGCAGCTGGGCTCCTCTCCCTGAAGAAGGGGAGAAGTTGGTGTGCAGAGTGGCCTGGACGTGGGTGGGGGGTGGGGAGGCTCCTGGGGATGGGGTGACTTTGCTGGGGATGTCCCCACCACGGCCCTTAAAGGGGTTGAGGCGGGGCATTTCCAGGGGAGGCCCTTACTCCCTATGCTCAAACTAGACCCCTGTGGTGGGGGTCATGCAGACTCGAGTGGGAGGGTGGTCCCATCCTTCATCTCCAACAATCTCTGTTGTGTTTTTTTTTTTCCAGTGTCCTCAAAAAGATTTTCTGCCAAGGTGAGCCGCTCAGTCATGGACCCCCGTCTCTGGGGCCTTCACCTCTGCCCTACTGGGCTGGCAGAGGCAGGGAGGTGGGTGGTAGGGGCTGGGCAAACGCTTGTCAAGGGGCTTTTCCCATTGGTTCCCCGACCCCCGCCCCAGGCCGGCTGCAGGACTGCTGGGTGACCAAGGCCTCCCCTTCCAGGCGCTGGGGCCAAGGCCATCTGTCTGCACCCCGAGTCTGCCTGGACACAGCCCACCCTGGGAAGTGATGGGAGACCGTCTGTCCTGGGGGTGGTGGTCAGGGGACTTGATGGTCTAAACTCACAGGTTTCGTATTTGATTTATTTTTAAACACAGAGCAGGTGTTGCTGCTTGTTGTTGTTTAGTTACTAAGTTGTGTCCAACTCTTTGCGACCCCACGGACTGCAGCCCGCCAGGCTCCTCTGTCCATGGGATTTCCCAGGCAGGACTACTGGAGTGGGTTGCCATGTCCTCCTCCAGGGGATCTTCCCTGCCCAGGGATCAAACCCACATCCCCTGCATTGGCAGGTGGGGTGTTTACCACTGAGCCACTGGGAAGCCCACAGAGCAGGTGTTTCCCTCTTAATAAAGGAAAACAAACAGGATTTTTAAAAGCTAGGCTACCAAACACCGACAAAACCCCCTTGGTGGGGCTGAGTGCTCTGCAGCCGTGCTTTCCCCGTCTCACTTCATGATTCCCAGGCTGGAGGACAAGGGGTGGAGGTCCCAGCGCGGAGCCCAGGGAACGTGGGGACGGTCTGTGATGTCACCCCGCCTTCCCAGGCGCAGGGCTGGGCAAAGTCAGGCAAGCTGAGAGGGCAGCTACGCTCTGCGCGCAAAGGCCACGCTCGGTCAGAGGCCTAGGCCGCTGATGTTGCCCTCTCCGCTGCCTGCCCCCAGGAGGCCTTCCGGCTCCTCTACTTCACCTACCTCCACGAAGGCTTCTGGAGCCTGTGGCGCGGTAACTCAGCCACCATGGTGCGTGTGGTACCCTACGCCGCCATCCAGTTCAGCGCGCACGAGGAGTACAAACGCCTCCTGGGCAGCTACTACGGCTTCCGTGGAGAGTGAGACCCCCCCTTCCCCAGAAAAGCCCCGGCCCTCTCAGCTGTCACCTCACCCTGCTCGCCTGTCGCCCACCTGTTCACCATGCCGGCACTTCTCTCGTTTCCCCGGTCTCCGCAAACCTACGTCCCAGGACCGCCACGGTCCCCGCTGTGCCCCAGAGCAGGTGGAAAGCCGCCTGCCCTTCATTCACTCAGACAAGCAGGGGCAAAGGCAGGCACCCCCCAAGAGACACCCCTGCCCCGCCCATCAGCTTGGCCGCCCGTTCCCCCATCTCTACCCGCACCCCAGACCTGTGGGCACCCGGAACCCTGGAGGCTCACCTTCGCCCCACCCGCTTTCAGAGCCCTGCCCCCTTGGCCCCGCCTCCTCGCCGGCGCGCTGGCTGGAACCACGGCCGCCTCGCTGACCTACCCGCTGGACCTGGTCAGAGCAAGGATGGCTGTGACCCCAAAGGAAATGTGAGTCTCACCCTGGTGACGTTTTCACCAGCACCGGGGGCTTTGTGTCTAGTGGGGTTCCTGGGAGGGCTCACCCCACCCGGCCCCTGGGGATAGGGTCTGGGCCTCTGTCTGCAGTGGCTGTTGAAGCTGTGCTGAGGCTGTGTTGCCCCAACCTCCCTGGGTTCTGCAGCTTTCCATAAGGACAGTAACTGGGTCTCTCAGCTTGGGTGGCAGTGTGCTTCCATCAAACCCAGCGTCTCCGTGTTGAGTCGTGCTTAAAATGCATCTGAGTAAAAAGCCAGGGGCTGAGCACAGCAAAGAGCCCAGTGGTGCAGGCGGCCTGTGGCTGTGGGCATGCACGGCCCCCTCAAATGCCAGAACTTCCGCATGGTGGTTCTGTCAACTTCCAGGCCTGCCCCCGCTGACGTGCGAGGAGGGAGAATTAGTGAGTTGAGGTCTGCAGCCCCCCACCCCACTCCTGCACCGCTCTGTCCTCCAGGTACAGCAACATCTTTCACGTCTTCATCCGCATCTCGAGAGAAGAGGGGCTGAAGACCCTCTACCACGGATTTGTTCCCACCGTGCTGGGGGTCATTCCCTACGCCGGCCTGAGCTTCTTCACCTATGAGACCCTCAAGAGCCTGCACCGAGGTGAGGAGTGCCAGGAGGGCAGCACCTCCCATGGGCACACATACCTATCTGTGGGTGGGTGGGGAGGTGGAGGTGGATGGGGGCGAGTGGAGGGAGCAGCTCGCTGGAGGCCCAGGTCTGGGTCAGGAGAAGACATAAGCCCACTGGTGCCTGCTGCTTGGTTTGATCTGGTGTTAACAATCTGCCTTATTCGCTCCAAGTATTTTTTTTTTTTTTTTTTTTAAGGAAAACAGGGTAAAGCCCAGAGCCCTGGCACCCAATCCCCAGCCGTCTCCCCTCAGCCCTGCCTCTCTATTAGGGTTCGGCTCCGCCTTTCACCTTCACTGCCAACCCTTCTGCCTGGGCTCCTATTCAGCCTTTGTGCACTTCCTGGTCCTAGGAAGTGCCGGAGTGGCTGCCCCTGCATACGCGGCAGTGCAGCTCTGACCCGTCCTGTTTGGGGAGCGGTGAGGCTGTTGCGGGCTTTCTGTGTTCAGCTGACATCCAGGAGCTGTTCTCCTTGTGTGGGTGCGAGACCTCATTCTTTGCTTTACCTTTTCCGCCCTCTGCTCTGCCGGTGGCCAGGCTTGCACTGGGGCCCGGCTCCCTTCCCACCCGCTCCTGGTGCTGACAAGTTCCATATGTTCTGCCAGTCTGCTGAGTGAACAGGGCAGCTCCCTGTTTCTAATCCCTAGTTTCAAATTGAAAACAGCATGTTTTTAAAGAATCCCTCTTGATCCCTTGCTGTTCCCTCCTCCCTTCAGCCAGCAGGTCCTCACACCACCCGTAGAGAGGACACCTGTTGGGCAGGCTGGGCAGTTTAGAGTGTTCGGGGCAGAGCGATATTCTCTTTCTTTACAAGATGGGAAACAAGAATGACTGGGTCTGAGCTTGTTCTGGGTCACAGAACTTGGTTATATGATTCTTTGTGCTTTTCAGTTGTAAAAATCTTTTGGATCTCACATTTGATTAAAAACGGGGCATCAGTAGGTGAGGAAGAAGGGACGCCATGGCCCAGGAGAGCTGGTCGGCCCTGAAGCACAGCTGTGACGCTGTGTGCGCGTGTGAGCGCCGTGCAGGGGGCGCGGGTGGATGCCAGCGCCTCTGGCTGCCAGGGCGCCCCTTCCCATCACCCTCACAGTCCCTCCCACCCTTCCCTCTGCAGAGTACAGCGGCCGCCCGCAGCCCTACCCCTTTGAGCGCATGATTTTCGGGGCCTGCGCCGGCCTCATCGGGCAGTCTGCCTCTTACCCGCTGGACGTGGTGCGGCGGCGCATGCAGACTGCCGGCGTCACAGGCCACCAGCGCGCCTCCATCGTGCGCACCATGCGCACCATCGTGCGGGAGGAGGGCGTGGTGCGTGGCCTCTACAAAGGCCTGAGCATGAACTGGCTCAAGGGCCCCATCGCTGTGGGCATCAGCTTCACCACCTTCGACCTCATGCAGATCCTGCTGAGACACCTGCAGAGCTAGGGGCGGGTGGGGTCGGCCGCGCTTGAGCTTCAGTTGGCCGTGGGCCGCTGACTCCTTCCGTGTCTGAGCCCAGGGAGCAAAGATGTGCTGGGTTCCACCCAGAAGGTGCACGGATGCGCCTTGTGGAACAAGCTGGGGGCCTGGGGGGCCTGAGCTCAGTGCGGCCCAGGTCTGAGGGGAAAGCCAGGGGCCCTCGTGCGTCGTTGGGACTGGGGGCAGGGTTCCCATGCCTTCCTCTTCTGGCCTCAGCTGGGCTGAGGCTGCCTCTGGAGGCGTTAGCCGGAACGCCCTGAGTGGGGCGTAGCCAGCGCTGCCTTCTGGGGTGTTCTTTGCCCTTGGACAGGTGTTCTAGGGACCTGGTCCCCACTAGGCTCAGAGCCAGACCTCGCCTGCCCCTTGCTGTTCTGAGTCCGTGTTCTTGGGCGGAGGTAGGAGGGGGTGGGGGAGCCCCAGAGAGTGTGGGGCCAAGGCCTGGCCTCCCTGAGACCAGCCTTCTGCTCAGCTGTAGCTCCAAGAGCAGCCTCCCACCCTACCCCGCCTTTTCCTGCCTTCACCACTGTTTCCCAGGTGACTTCTCCCTCCCCAGAGCCTGAGGCTTCTCCCAAGAGTGTTGTCCTGATTGCAAACTCCTGATCCCAGGCCCCAGAGTTGGGTCTTCCCCTCTGTTACCCCACTCCCACCCAGTTTGTACGGTTCCCAGGAGGGTCACGCCTCCAGGCAACAGGGTTTGAGTAATCACCATGGGTTTGGGTCCGAGTCCCAACCTGGAGGCGTCTTCCTGGATTGCCAGGAAGCTCTCGGCCCTGCTCCACTGGCTGCAGTAACGGAGGCTGGGCCTCAGGCCCTGACCCTCTGCGCTTAGTCGTGGGGGCTCCTGGGGGTCACCCATGGCATCCAGCACATTGTGGGCACCCCCCGAGCAGTTACTTGGCTGGGACCTGGGGCAGTTTGAGGCCTGTGGGGTTGTCTGCTTTCCTGTGAATGGAGAACACAGAGGCTGGAAGCCTTGGTTCTCCCAGAGTGAGAGCCCGAGGCCATCTGGGGGCGTGGCAGGAAGCTCAAAAGAGTCAGGCCCCCGGGGAGCTGGTCCTGCAGAGGCCCCAGGGCCCACCAGGACCCCCCTGTTTTCTCATGATGTTTGGAGTTTGATTTTTGCTTTTGTTTTTCAAGACGGCTGGCCCTGGGTCTAGATACCATAAACCCTAGCCAGTCCAATCTGATTCCAGGAGCAGGACAAGCAGAGGGCCGGTTTTCCCAGTGGGCTCAGTAGCCATGAGGTGTGAGAGTCTGAGAGGGTATGTTTCTGCCACACGTGCATTTCCGATTGTGACTTCCACTCCCTCCTTTTATTCTCTCCTGTTTCCATTTTTCTTGCCTCGGTCCCCTGGGTGCGGAGACCCTTCCTTCTGTCCTTCCTGCATGTCTCCACCAGCCACCCCCAGTCTTGTTCCCAGACTCTAGTTCCCCGGGGGCCCGAGCTGTCCCGTTGGGTAAGTGTCACACCCACCTTCTCTCCCAGCCTTGCCCAGTGCTCAGGAGAGGCAGGGGCACCCCTCACAGGGAGACAGGATGGGAACATGAGGGTGCCCAGGCTGGGGGTCCACCCCTGGTGGGTGAGACCGAATGGATGTTTAGGCAGTGCCCTCCTCTGAGCTGCCGGCTGGGCAGGAGCAGGGAGGCCCCAGGGTTACCGGCCCCAGTGCGCCTCTTCAAGGTGGCTCCCAGCCAAGTGCACCGCGGCGGCGCCGACTCCCCTCACCCCCAAGCCCTGCACACAGTCGGACCTTTGCCCTAGGCAGTCATACCCCTCTCACTGATTGCCTGGCCTGATTTGGAGTTACATTTTGATGCCATGAAGACACTTTGTTTATATATAATGTTTATATATTTTAAAGATTTGTGCCAAGGGAGAGTATATTTAATAAAAATCAAAATGATTTTTTTTTTCTCCTGCCCATATCTCTTCTTCGGCTCTGATCCTCATCCCCTAGGAACCAAAAACATGGTTGAAGTTATTTTGACAGATTGTTGAATAACCTTTTTTTTTTTAATGTAATTGCTATATGGGTTGTTAATCCCAGCCTTGATTTGGTCAGGACTTGCTAGAAAATGCAAACCACACGAAGAGTTTACCATGAACAGTAGGTCTGGCTCTCTGTCCCTTTGCAGGGACATCTCCCGAGGCCAGTGCCCCCTTCCGGGGAGATCCTGTGTGCACACACTTGTCCCTTTGGGGACGTCAGTCGGGACGAGCTGTGGCCTTCAGCGAGCACTGCCCCGGAGCCCTGGGTCTGCTCTGTGACCGGTCGAGGCTTCCGGCGTGAGTGTCACTGTCCGCAGGGGCAGGAGGGTGAGGCCACCAGAGGGCTCCCAGGGGGCACTGAGACTCGCCTCACCTGCAGCCCATCGTGTAGAATGACATGCAGCACCCACCCAGACCGAGACCAGGAGTGGGCGCCTCCGCCGGCAGGGGAGAGACGGGGCCAGGTGAGCGCACGTGCACGCACACAGAGGCAAACTAGGCCCCAGGATGGTCCGCTGAGCTGCTCTGCGTGCCACATTCAGCCAGCCACATTTCTTGCAGGTCAGTGGCTGTCAAATACAGGATGCGTATTAGCAGCAGTTTAGTGTTCCCCAGGGGGATGGCCTGTGATGAGACCCACCAATCCCTTATTGACCAACAGCTAGGTTGTTGCTGAGTTGTTGCCACAACAGCCTGGTTAGTGGCTCCTGGGGGTTCCTGAATGTTCCCCCGACATCCATGCTAACTTCTGGTCAGTACCATTTCTCACACCATCTCCTGAGCCTGAGGGGTGAGGTCGGCCCCTCCTCACTCTCCTCCAACATGTGGCATCCCCTGATACACAGAGGTGAGCTCTTGACCCCATCTGGACCTGTGACAATAAAGATGTTTGCTAACCACTTCCAGAGAGACCTTCGAGATGCACCCTCCCTCTTCCACTGGCCCAGGAGATAAAACCCCAACCCTGGTGGTGGTTGGCGCTATCTTGTGACTGCAAAGTAGGGAACAATCCCAGGGTGAAGACGCCACTGCAGAAAGTGGAGCAGAGGGACTTTCCTGGTGGCCCAGTGGTTAAGACTGCACGGTCCCAGCGCAGGGGGGCCCAGGTTCAGCCCCTGGTCAGGGAACTAGATCCCACAGGCCACAGCTAAGACCTGACTTGGCCAAGTAAATTTGTTTTTAAGTAGAGCAGAGATGCGCAGAGAAATTGGATTTCTTGGTGACATTGTTTGGGATGCTAGATTCAGCTTTACCTGAAGCCAAACTGCCTCTCAACTTCCAACACAAGTCATTTTATTCTCTATATTTAAAACAGAGTTGAATTTCCTGGCCCTTTCCGACACAAACCTCCTTGTATCTACCTCTTTGAGGTCATAAGGTAGTGTTCCTGTAGCCTGAGTTTCTAGGAATGAAATTGCTGGGTAAATATCAGGGGCATATTAATAGTATAGTTGATGCTGGTGGCAAGCCTGGCATTCATGGTTCCAATCCTATTTTTAACTATAAGTCACTTGGAGCCAGCCTAGGGTTCCCCGCTGGAACGCAGTCCAGGAGCCAGTGACTGTGGACCGCTGAAGGGTGTGTGATGCAGCCCCTCAGCACCGGCATGGGGCCACTCTAAGGCTGCGCATTGTGCTTTTCCCCCTGAGGTCCCCAGCAGGACTCAGCCCAGATTGCCCAGAGTCGCTGGCTCACTGGCACTCCCTGTTGGCTGCTTTCCTCCCTGTCTCACATCCCTACCCTCCTAGAGGCTTCCTGAGGTCACCTCTCAGGTGAGGTAACCGAGTCTTAGAGACAGGGTCATCTTTGGGGGGAAATCTATCCCAAGATGAATAGAAACATCAGCTATTCCTGCAAAGAGATTGTGTCCATATACACCACGGGCCCTCGGAGTCTGAGTTTCCTATGGCCACCCTAACAGAGTACCGTGGACTGAGTGGCTTAAAATAACAGAACTTAATTTTGTCAAAGTTGGAAGCCAGAGGTCCAGAATCAAAGTGTTGGCAGGTTTGGTTCTGAGGGCCAGGAGGGAAGGATGTGCCCTACATCTGTGACTGAGTTCTGAGTGACTGGCTTCTTCCCGTGTCTTCCTCCTTGTCTTTCCTCTGTGCTGGTGTAAGCAGATAAGTTAGGTGGTTCCAGGAGAAAGAGAACCAGGAATGGCTCTCTTGACATAAGAGAAGCCGTTTTGGCCTAAGCCACTTTGTGATCTAAGCCAGGCTGCAATGCTTATCCTTGAACAGGTCTCAGTAATTAACGATCTTAAGGGAACAAAGGAAGGCAGGAACAGAAAAGGCAGTCAAACAGTAATAGTGTAGTAATAAAGCAGAGGCCTAGTTCTGCCTCTTTAAACACATTTAATTGATGTTGATTTATCGTGTCATATTGTTTCAGGTGTGCAGCACAGAATATGTATATTCTTTTTCAGATTCTTTTCCCAATAATAATACATCTTCGAGTTCTGCAGGAACTAAGGCCCCAAGCAGGTGGAGGGTGGAATGACATTGATTCTTCTGACTTCAGTCAACTAAAGCTTGGACTCTGTGGACCTCTGCCCCAGTTCTGTGCTGAATTCTCTGCTCAAGCCCTTTCATGAATATACGTGTACCCTGAGCTTAAAACTTCCCCAGTTTTGCTGTTCAGGGAGACGCTGCTTTGGGAAACATCCCCAGTGTTTCCCTTACTTGCTGAAAGTCAACATAAGCCCTTCCTTTCGTTCATCTTTGGCTTGGTTGTGTCAGTCGGCTCAACACCTCACAAGAGGTGAACCTAGCTTTCAGGTAACATAAGTTCGGGTCCAAATTTCCTCTTGTAAAAAAATTTTTTTCCCCTCTTGTAAGGATACTAGTCCTACTGGATCAGGGCCCACCCTATCAACCTCATTTTTTAAAAAATTATTTGTCATTTGTATTTCTCAGTTGTGGCGAGCAGGGGCTGCTCTTCGTTGGGGTGGCCCCTTTTGTGGCAGAGCACGCGCTCTACGCGCCTAGGCTCAGTAGGTGCGGCACACGGGTTTAGCTGCCCCACGGCATGTGGGATCCTCTCGGACCAGGAATCAAGCCTGTGTCTCCTGCACTGGCAGGTGGATTCTTAACCACTGGACCACTAGTCAAGTCTCCAACCTCATTTCAGCTTAATCACTTTTAATCCCTATCTCCAAATACAATCATATCCTGAAGTCCTAGGGGTTAGGACCTCAACATAGGAGCTGGGAGGAAGACAGAATTCAGATCATAAACACCAGCCTTTTTGATCTTCCATAATCTGACAAGTTAAAAAATAGCATCTCACGATTTAACACTGCCTGCTTTTTTGTCTCTCCCCGGAGTCCATCTGAGATCATTCCTTGTAAGAAGAAATCAATTCTTTTCATGTAGTTTCCCCAGTTTTTTTTTTTTTTACTTGTTCCCATGTCAGCTTTCTACGAGGGCTTCGCTTCTTCCTTCCAGGCCTTTGCTAAGCTCTTCCTCCATCATTCCCCTCACTCAGCAATGTAGGCCCTCTGTAGACTCACCAGGCCCCCACCCACCCTGCCACAACATGCAGAAAGCTGCCTCCCAAACCACTTGAATCCTGTTTGTTAAAAGTGGCTGGCTCCTTTATTTGTTCAGAAGAGTGCCCCCTCCGACGCCGCACACGCCCCCTGCAGTCAAACTGGGCAGGTGCCTTCTGGGAACAGTGGCCCTCTGCTGCTTGGTCTGGGGAGGTGGTTTCCAGGCAGAAGCTCAGCGTCCAAGGCCGGGCCAACGGCTCAGGCACTGTGGTGAAGGGGGAGCCGCGCAGCAGAAACTCCCGGGAGCGCCTTGCACCTGGGGACACCGAGGAGGTGAGCCGGGGCCCACTGGCCCAGGACCAAACCCAGGCCCACAGGAGTGTCTGCAAGAGGGCTACGAGCCCGCCAGATGCTGGTGGAAGTACAGGCCAAAGAGGCTGGAGAGCAGTTGGCAGGCGGCGATCCACCAGATGAGAAAGGCGAGGACTCCGCGGAGGAAGAGGGGCGTGAGCAGGCTGCCCAGGGCCCCAGCGATCAGGGCTGCAGTCTGCTGGGCCTCATCCTCCTCGGGGCCGACCGGGCCACTGTGGGCTGAAGGTGGGGTAGGGGACAGCGTGGGGACCGGGCCCAGGCCCCAGGAGTAGCCGCCTGCAAGAAGAAGGTAGAGGGAGGGGCGGATGGAGGTACAGGCGGTGCTGGCCTCCAGGACCCCAGACCCCGGCTTCACCCGCCCCGCCCGAGGCTCTACCGCACCCCATCTTCGGCCCCTTCGCCTCGCTCCTTCCAGCCTCCAGGCTCCCCAGCCTCCGCCCCCTCCCTCATCGCCAGGCCTCGCCTTCACGTCCCCTAGATCCATTCCGGGCCATGCCCGCCCCTCACACACCCCCCTGCAACCCCAGCCCCGAGCCCCGCCCTGCTCCAGCTCCAGACCCCGCCCCCTGGCTCCGCTCCACCGCGCCCCGCCCAGGCTGGTTCTCACCCAGGGTCTTCAGCAGCAGCGTGCAGCTGAGCGTGAGGA
Source organism: Budorcas taxicolor (assembly GCF_023091745.1). Taxonomy (NCBI): domain Eukaryota; kingdom Metazoa; phylum Chordata; class Mammalia; order Artiodactyla; family Bovidae; genus Budorcas; species Budorcas taxicolor. The sequence continues at coordinate 6,021,426 of NC_068916.1, read as the reverse complement.
TGAGCGGAGTCAAGTACTGCAGGCTCACAACTGTCACGTAGCAGTTCACCCGCACCACCTGGGGGCAGGTGGCAGTGGCTGCAGCCGGGGGCCTTCGCGCTCCGGGTAACCTCAGGCCCCGGGGGCCAGGAGCCCACACCCCGAGCCCCGGCTTCCCTCCCAGCCGGCGTTGGTACCCGCTGCTGGATCTCTCGGGCCTCGATGCGGCCGGCCTCCCGCCGCAGCTGTTCCACGCGGGTCTTGGCCAGGCACAGGTAGGCCTGCAGGTGGGGCCGGGTCACCGCCAGCCGCAGCAGGCACAGTACCACCAGCACCCAGAGGCGCAGCGAGTCGAAGGCGGAGTCAGACAGCCTGTGCCGAGAGGGGCGACGACGGGGCTAGTGAAGCCGTCCTCAGGCCCAGGACCCTCCCGCAGGACCCAGGGCTCCTCCCTTAGCCTCAGAGTCCGGAGTACCCAGAGGGGGCCCCAGCGGCCCGGCCTCCCATCCCCACTGCCATACTCACAGAGAGAAGGACGTGCGCCCCAAGGGAGCCTGGTGCAGGAAGTCCCGGGCCATGGGCTTGGTCCACAGCCACAGGACAAACAGGGGGGACAGGAAGCTGGTGTGCAGGAGGAGCCTGGGGGCAAGGGCACGGAGCTGGTAGGCGTGGGCATCCACCGCCCCCCTTGCGCCCCCTCCGGGCCCCCGCACCCCACACCCCGCTGGTCCCCGCACCCCCACCCTGCACCCCGCCGGTCCCCCACGTAACTGCAGCATGGGTCGGTCTTCAGACATGGTCAGTGCATCGTGGTGGGTCTGGGCCAGTCGCAGGCCTGGGAAGGTGAGGAAGGCACCCAGCATGGAGCCCACCACCGCCAGCCCCACGCGGATGGCCAGCTTGACCAGAGGAAGACTGGGGGCAAAGAGACGGGTCAGGGGGCTCCTGTGGCAGGCCTGCACAGGTCGCAGCCTGCTGCAGTTCTCCCTCCCTTCCCAGGACTCACGCCCAGTCCCAGCCTTGCATCTTCAGAAGTGGCTCCAAGTTCTGGGACATACTGTCCAGGCCTGGGGAAGACAAAAGGAGGACGGTGTCCAGTAGGCCCCCGGGGCCCCAGGGCCCACTGTGCCTCACCTCCCGGATATCCATTTGTTCCCCAGATGAGAACGTAATAGTGACAGCCAGGCCCTGTGACAAGCATGAGGACAAGTTTTCTCCCAGTCTTGTGCAGCTCAGGAGAAGGTGCTAGGCGGACACTCTTGATTTGACTAGGGGACGTGGGGGCACCGGGCACTGAGTCTGAGCTTCCTGGATGCTGGCGGGTCAAGAAGGGCTATCAACATCCTGGAAAGAATTCTCAGCTCAGGCACCCACATCTTCCACAGAGCAGAAGCAAATAAATATGAGCTCACAACCAAAATCCAGACACATAAGGAAACAAAGCATCATCAAAGTGAATCAGCAGAAAAAAAAAAAAAAAAAGAAAAGCTTAAATTCCAAAGACTTCAGAAATTGGTATTATAAATTCTGTGTGAAATGACTGAGGAAAGTAAAGGCTGGAGTCACAGAACAGGTGCCGTGGGACTGCCTCAGAGGACCAAGTGGATTTGCAAAGGAACCGATCAAGCTCTTCCGAAAGGAAAATATAATTACTGAAATGGTAGGCTGTTAGCATGCTAGAAACAGTCCGAGGAATTAACTGATGAATTGGATCCGAAGAAATCACTCAGATTCCAACTCAGAAAGACAAGAAGGTGTGAAATACGAAGGGAGATTAAGAGACGAGGAGGACACGATAGGAAGTTCAATACAAGTTAAGGCAGAGCCCCAAAGCGAGAGAAGAGAGAGAATGAAGGAGAGAGATAGTGGAAGAGAATGACTGAAAAGTCTGCAGAACGCACGATACATACAAAGTATATAAAACCCGACAAATACAAAGACATCCATACCTAGACACACTGTGGGAAAGCTGCGGAATACCAAGAACAAAGAACTCACAGAGCAGTCAGAAGTTACGACAGATCACCTAAAAGGAAGGACAATTAATTTGGCAGTCACTCTCAACAGCAAGAACAGAAAGCAAACAGAAAGTGGAAATGTGAGATGGTGGAAACAAGGCCAGAGAGGTTAGAAATCACAATAAATGTAAGTGGATTAAACTTGAAGCTAAATGATAACAGCCTGTCAGACCTGATTGCGTTTTAAAGTAGACATATCTCAACATGAGGTCACTGGAAGGTTGAAAATAAAGTACTAGTCAAAAGAAAGGCAGTACCGTATATTTGAAAGTTGCTAAGTAAGTAGATCTTAAAATTCTCATCACAAGAAAAAAAAATGTGTAACTATGTGGGGTGATGGTTGTTAATTAGACTTATGGTGGTGATTATATTGCAATACACACACGTATTGAACCATATTATACACCTGAAACGAATATAATGTTATATGTCAATATCTCAATTTAGATAGAATGGAAGGAAGAAAGCAGCTGAAAAGACTGAATCAATACAGACAGACTAGGCTAAGATAGAAGTAAGTCAGAAGGGGTCACTACATCATGGGAAAAAATGGCTGATTTGCCAGGAAGATGTAGCGTTTTTAAACCTGTAAACACCTTGTCAATTAGCTTCAAAATATATAAAGAAAACCCTGACAGACCTACTAAGAGAAATGAAGACTTCCACCATCCCAGAAGTCTGGGGCTTCCCAGGTGGCGCTAGTGGTAAAGAACCCACCTGCGAGTGCAGAAGACTAAGAGAGGAGGATTCGATCCCTGGGTTGGGAAGAGCCCCTGGAGGAGGGCCTGGCAACCCACTCCAGTATTCTTGCCCGGAGAATCCCATGGACAGAGGAGCCTGGAGGGTTATAGTCCATAGGGTCACAGAGAGTCGGACATGACTGAAGCGACTTAGCACAGCACAGTACCATCCCAGAGGGAGATTACCCCTTTTTGTTTCTGATTATCAGAAACAAAAAGTTAGTAAAGATGGAAATTTGAATTTATTGGACACAGAGAGGAGGAGAATATATGTTAATCAAGAATACATGGAGCACTCTACAAGGTCAATTAATCTGCTACAAAGGAGGCAAGAACGTACAATGGGAAAAGACAGCCTCTTCAATAAATGATGCTGGGAAAACTGGACAGCTACATGCGAAAAAGCCAGACTGGGTTACTTTCTCACATCATATATAAAAATAAACTCAAAGCGGATTAAAGACTTAAATGTAAGATGTGAGACCAAAAAAATCCTAGACGAAAACATAGGTGGTACACGCTTTGACATTGGTCTTAGCAATATTTTTTGAACATGTATCTTCAGGCAAGGCAAACAAAAGCAAAAATAAGCAAATGGGACTATATTAAACTAAAAAGATTTTGCACCGTGAAAGAAACTATCAACAAAACAAAAAGGCAGCCTAGTGAATGGAGGAGGTAGATTCATGAGTGTTTACATTATTTGGCCTTGTAATTTATATACAGGTTCTCATGTATATATATATATATTCATCACATAATTTAAAAATTGAAAGGTAGGAAGTATTGGTGATAACAAAGCTCAAGGAGTCAGCAGGGTCATGTGGGCCATGGTGAGGATGTTTATCATTATCCAAAGACCATTAGAGTCTGGTGTTGGGCAGAAGAGGGATCCAAATTATGTTTTTTAAAGATCATTCAAGAAGCAGAAAAAAAAACCAAGACAAAAATGAGAAACTGAAAAAAATGTACAACTCCTATCACACATAAAGGCTGATTTCCTTAATATATGAAGAGCTCCTACAAATCAATAACATGGTCAACAACCCAGTAGAAAACTGTGCAAAAGAACAAATCTTTCCCAGAAGGGAAATAGAAATGGCTCTTCAACACATGGCTCTTCATCCTCACTTACATTTTGACCCGTCAGATCCCCCGAGACAAAAAGGTCTGAGGAAATACATTGGAGAGGATGTGGGGATATGTATGTCCACACATCTCTTTCTGATGGGCAATTTTCCAACAACATTATTAAAATTACAAATGCACTTTCTTGCACAGGGTCACAGAGACAAGGTTGCTCCTATGCAGCACTGCTGTATAATAGCATGGCTTTGTGCAACAGCATTTAATAGGAGAAAGACTCAGAGGTCCACAAACTGAGAGCTAGTTAAAGAATCACAGAAAATCCATGAAGTTACAAAATGCAGGATCAAATTACTCTTACTGTGTTACTGTGACATTCTATCACTGTATGTAGCATCTAGGGACAACCTCCAATACTTATTATTTGTTTTTATTTAAAGTACAGCTAATTAACAATGTTGGGTTAATTTCAGGTACACAGCAAAGTGGTTCAGATATATATACAAAAACCTATTCTTTTTCAGATTATTTTCCACTATCTAGGCTATTATGAGATACTGCATATATTTCCTTGTGCTATACAGTAAGCCCTTGTTGTTTATCTATTTTATATATAATAGTGTGTATATGTTAATCCCAAATTCCTATCTCCCCCTCCCCATCCCCTTTGGTAACTAAAAGTTTGTTTTCTATGCCTGTGAGGTTTATTTTTTTGTAAATAAGTTCATTTATATCATTTTTTAAGATTCCACATATAAGTAGTATCATATACTATCAGTCTTTGTCTGACTTACTGCACTTGATATCATAATAATATTGTTTTTAAGAGAAAAAGACAAGGTGTAGAGCCATATGCTCTGTCTTAGGTGAATATGGCAATGTGGCACCCTAGGTTTCCTCTGGGGAGAACTAGTGTGAAAGGATGATCTTATTCTATACCCTCTTGTACTTTCTGAATATTACTCTATATATCTATTTCCTCTCCCAAATTGAATTAGAGTGGGTAAATATTAAATCTCCATGGCCGCTGGGTAGCAGACAGCCTGGGGAGCAGAAGGGCCCAGGAAAAGTCCTGGCGCAGGCCCCCATCGGTGAGAGGGGTGTCCTCTCTCCCCAAAGCCCAAGGGGGCACGCAGGTGCCGAGCACCCATGGAGACTGCCCCGGCCCCAGGGCCCCCTCCTTCACCTACTGTGTGCAGGTGAAAAGGCACTCACACCCCACCCTCACTAGCTCACACAAGGGGGTGATGGAGGTGGCGCCCCCAGGCCCCGGACGCACGTACCTGGCTCCAGGCCCAGCTCCAGTGTCTCCTCCCGCACCACCTGCGCCAGCATGGCCAGCAGCAGGAAGAGGAAGGCAAAGGTGAGGCAGACAGAGCGCTCGCCTCCCTCCTCGGCGCTGAAGTACAGCCGGGTCACCGTCAGGAACACCTTGCTGGGGGCAGGGCTAAGGAGGCCTCAGGTGCCTGTAGTGACCCCCCCACCCCATCCTCCAACCGCAGCCAGTGACCCCCTCAACTCCAGACCACAAACATGGAAGTTCAGGTTCAGAGTCCCGGAGAGCAGGGGTGTGATAAAGAAGACAGATGCTGGGAAAGCCCAGGACACAAGGCTCACTACTCTTCAGGCCTGGGTTACCGGGGAGCGAGTGAGCCTGACCCAGGCCTCCAGCTTGGCCTCATCACCCTGCCTGTGGTCAGGTAGAAATGGCCAGCGCGGGCTTCCCCGGTGGTCCAGTGGTTCAGAATCCACCTGCCAATGCAGGAGGCACGGTACCCAGTCTGGGAAGATCCCAGATGCAATGGAGCAACTAAGTGTAGGCTCCACACCTCCTGAACCCACACTGCAGAGCCTGAGGGCCGCCACGACTGGCGCCCGTGCGCCTGGAGCCCGTGCCGCCCCACAGGAGAAGGCCCTGCAGGGGGAAGCCCAAGCACCACAGCCTGGAGTAGCCCCCGTGCTTCCCTGGGAGCGCGGTGGTTACGACTCGGCCTGCCAGTGCTGAGGACAGGGGTTCGATCCTTGGTCTGGGAAGATCCCACAAGGCTTAAGACGATTTAGCCTGTGTACCGCAACTCCTGAGCCCACAGGCTGTGAGCACTGAAGCCTTCGCACCCTAGAGCCTGTGAGCCACAGCAAGAGAACCTGCCGTTCACTCATCTAGAGAGAAAAGCCCGCCTGCGACAGCAAAGACCCAGCGAAGCCAAAAGTAAATACTACCAACCAAGGAATAAAAACAGTTTTAAAAAGAAAAAAGCACTGGCCACCAACTCCCTCTTCAGGTCAAGTCCCCCTTACCCACGCGGCCTCCCGGCTGTGTTCACAGGTCCTATTTCCGGCTCCTCTGAGAGACGGCCAGAGATACAGCTTCTATCTCTAACCTCTCCTGAGAGGGACCCTCCAGGGCTTTCCAGAACCAGCGGTGTGGATTTCAAGATGGGCTGCCTTTCTCTGCAACCCCGTTCCACAAGGACGCCGCCTCCAACTTGGGTCGTCAAGGTCACTGTTTCGCCTCTGTTCTCTGTGCAGCTTAGTAAAGACAATTACAGAGGGGTGTCTCTTTGCCAGTCCCTGCCATCTATCCTGGCCTGTTGAGTTGCTTTGACCCAGAGAAAGGACAGGGATGGGGTGGACCAACTTCAGGCCAAGCCTTAGGGGGCCTGCAGTGCCCCCTTTTCCTTCCTGGCCGCTCTGGGTGAGGAAGCCTGCTCTAACCTGGAGCAGAGATGAAGCAACCCAGCTGAAACCCAGCCAGGAAAACAAATAAAAGAGCGGCTGCTTTACCCCCACCGAGTTTCGGGCGGGTTTACCGCACAGCAGCCGGTACCTGATGCGCCAATTCAGTGGGGAGAAGGAGGCTCAGACCCAGCTTCCGGGGGCCTCCACCTCCCCTGGCAGGAGGAAGGATACACAGAGAAAGCGATGGTGAGCAGACACCAGAATACCGCGATGTTGGTCTCCTTGGCTGGGCCCAGCACGTAGTAGTAGGCCTCCGTGAAGAGGTACACGCCACCTGAGTACACGGCGAAGTCCACAAACCACTGGTACTCCAGGAAGAAGCGCAGGACTGTAGAGAGCACGCCATCAGCCCCCAGTTTAGCCCGCCCAGGAGACCACTGGTACTCCAGGAAGAAGTGCAGGACTGCAGAGAGCACGCCACTCAGCCCCCAGCTTAGCCGGCCCAGGAGGCTCCCCACCAGCTCCACCAGGGTGTGTGGGGGGGTGGGCACCCAGCTGTTACCAAGCGCGTCGACAGCCGTGAGCGGACAGGTCTCCAGCTGGAACGGGGCGTCTCGGGGCACAGATAACGGCTTCTCCTCACTACAGCCACTGGCCCGCCTGGGAGCAGGGGAGAGGAGCGGGAATGGAGTCGGCAGCCTCCCTCTTCCCCTGTCCAGGGAGCCATGGGGGCCTCTTCCACCCCAGCTTGGGAGGCTCTAGTATCACCCTCAGAGCACAGGAGGAGCTGGTCTAGAGGGTACCTTCACCCCAGCCTGGGTGTCCTCTGAACGCCAGCGGGTGGCCACCACCCACCCACAGGGCTGGCCCCGAGCAAACTTCCGATGAGCATTGGATGCCAGCGGGAGGCAAACAGTGAAAGACAGCGACCACCTCCTCAGCCTGGGGTGTTCCCAGTTCTCCTGGGGTACCTCCAACTTGCCTGTGCCCAGAGCAGTGCCTGGAGGTGTGCAGGGCAGGCGCTGTGCCCTCAGGGTCTCCCCTGGCAGGGAGCCACTGGCCTCAGGCTGGGGGTTCACTCACCGCTCCTTCCTGCCTCTGGGCTTCTGCTTCCCTGCCAGGGCCCGAAGCTCTTCCTCCGAAGGGTGCTTGTATCGGAAGAGACTGAAGGCAAACAGAGGCCATCAGGAAAGCCTGGGCATGGAGGGGACCAACGTGGTGAACCTCAAAAGCTGAGACCGCAGAGGGAAGACTGGACCTGATAAGCCTGGGACAGGATGGGCAGGGGTCACCGAAGGTCAAAGGAAGGGTGGGGGAGGTGGGCGGTCGACAGGGGAGTGCCGCAGGGGTCCTAGACACCCTAGACTCTTCTGGCTTAACTCTCTTGGCGGAACTGGCATGTGAATTGTCCTGGAAAGAGAGTTCACAATTGCCACTGGGTTTTCAAAAAGGGTCCAAGACCCAAACCCTGACAAAGAATTTTAGGAAATAAGATCTATAGGCAGAGTAGGGAGCAAGGGGAGCCGGAGTCGGGGAGCAGCTACCCCTTTGAGTGTGGAGATGGTCTCAGCGATGTGTACCATCTGTCCAAACTGATCCAACTGTGTGCTTCAAATATCTGCAATTATTGGTTCAATTATCTCTATAAAGTTCTTTAAAAAAACCCCTCTCCTTACAGGGCGTGAGGCGGGGCTGGGGAAAACAAGGGGGCGGAGCCTCTGGGTCCCGCCCACCGCCCGGGAGGGGGCGTGGCTCACCTGCCATTGCAGAGCAGCCAGCGCGCGAAAGAGCAGTGCGGCGCCAGCCTGTGCATGAGGGTGGCAGTGAGCAGCGTCACCACCAGCTGCACTCCGAGGACCGCCTGCGGGAGGAGACGGGAATGGCAGTGCCTGCTAGAGGGCCACAGCTCACCTTCGAAAACCCGGCTATTTATAGAGAGACGCTGAAGCTGAAGCCAGGTGGGGGAGGGAGGCCCTCCCTGGCTCCGGCTGCTTCTTGGGGAAGGGTCCGAGGGTGGGCTCAGACCCAACGCTGGGAGCCCCAGCAAGGCGCGGGTCCCGCCCCATCACCTGGCAGGGGTATGCGGTGGCGGAGAGCACGTGCTGGAGCAGAGATTGGGGCTCAGTATCCTCCTGTGCTAAGGATTTAAGGTAACAATTCCCTGGGCCTCAGTTTCCGCATCTGGAAATGGGGTGCTTCCTATTGTTTCATATACTCACACGACCACCTCCGGGACCTACAGCGAGCCGGGGACACCCAGTGAAAGCGACTCCTCTCCCAGGGTAACCACCCCCCCCCCCCCCACGCACCAATTGTGTCTCAGCTGAACTTCCAGCTTCACTGTTCACCCAGCTGACTGTCCCCCACGTCTTCCTCCATCTGAAATTATCCCTGAAAATTGAAATCATCCTTTCTCCCTCTCCCTTCCTTTGTAATCAACCAAGAAGAAAAGAGGTCTGGTCTATTTCTGGCCACTACCTGTTTCAGGATTAACATTTACACATTTGAGTGGGATGAATTTTTTTAATTAGGAATTTTCTCACCAAGTGCTACTAACAACATTTTAAACATATTTCCATATATGTTTATGGAACATAAACAAGCATAACACATTTCCATACACCTATTTTAAAATGTTTTAGAAAAAAAAATGTTGCTGGTAATCAGTCTGAAGATGGGTTTTCCTGCATGAATGCAGTAAATAACCATTTGCTAACAGTGGGAAGTCACAGTCGTGTTTGAATTTTTGTGACCCCCATGGGCTGTAGCCCACCAGGCTCCTCTGTCCATGGGATTTCCCAGCCAAGAATACTGGAGTGGATTGCCATTTCCTCCGCCAGGGGATCTTCCCGACCCAGGGACGGAACAGCATTGCCAGGTGGGTTCTTTAACAGTAGCGCCACCTGGGAAGCCGACTTGCTATCAGTAATTATGTAAGATAAAGTGCTCAGGGAGGCTGTCAGCTACTGTTATGGTATTAGCAACTAAATGAAATAAAGATTATGTTAATGTTAAAACTAACTATTAAAATTATCCTTTAATCAGGCCAAAATAAGCTAACTTCAATAGGAAAAGCTCTAATGTGACGGCTATCGGGCTTAGCCCTTTAATTCAGAATGACTGTTGAGAAATTCATCTTTAAAATAAAAGGACTAATAGGATGTTTTCTCTATGTTGTGACTTGTAAACCGAGACCAGGAGCATTTTTTCAGTAAGGAGGTGGGGCATCATCTTTCTGGTCTCACTGCTCACCCTTACCCCTACCCGAGTGCAGACTGGTTAGCAGGCATTAATGACCAAGAGCCCAGTGGGCGGGCTCTCTAAACGGCCCCGCCCTTCCCCATGGACCCCCCCCACCCCCACCCCCCTCCATTCCTCCCTAGGAAATCCAGCACCTCCCAGCAGCTGCTCTCCAGTCTCCCTAGCTCTCCAGACACCTCTCCCTTGTGACCCAGCCCCTGGCAGGGTTTTAACCACCGACACAGCCCAGCACGACTCCAGCCCACAGGCACTTCCAGCCAAGATCTCTCTGCTGAGCTCGCAGACCATGCCTCCTCCAGGCCCTTCCCTGGAGACCCCAGCACCCACCCATCCCTCTCCTGGACATGGCTCCTCCAGGCGGCCCAGGACCTTCCCAGTCTCACAAATGAACGTCCAGCTCCACTCCTCAGCCCACAAGGCCCGGCGGACCCTGCTCGGGACCAACTTGCCTCACGCCCCAGCTCTCTCCCCCAACGCCCTCTGCGCCCAACCGTTCGGGTCTCAGAGACACTCCCAGACCCCAGGGCTCTCCATCACTAACCCCATTACCCCCGACACCTCTCAGGGAGGAGACCCATGGTTCAAACTGTGATCCCAGCACCTAGGAGAGGAAGAGAAGAAGAAAGAGAGGGAGGAAGAGAAGAGAAGGCATGCATCCCCCCACCTAAGGCACCCAAGGTCTGTCCAACGATGTTTCTCATGGACCTCCCCCAACAGCTCTGGTCTTAGGGTCCACGCTCTGCAGATCTCGAAAGATCTCTGGAGCCTCCCATCACCCCATGTCCCTCCTCTGCTCAACCCCCTTCCCTAGATCAATGATCCCAGAATCCTGCGAAGTAACACCAAATCAGTGCGGCAGGCTTCCCTGCTGGCTCAGAGGTAGAGAGTCCACCTGTCAATGAAGGAAACACAGGTTCGATTCCTGGGCAGGGAAGATCCCCTGGTGAATGAAATAGCAACCCACTCCAGTATTGCTGGGAAATCCCATGGACAGAGGAGCCTTGCAGGCTACAGTCCACGGGGTCGAAAAAGAGTCGGACATGACTTAGCCACTCAACAACATCAATGGGACTTTCCTGCATACCATTTCAGACAGCCATTCCCTTCACCTCCTACAATGTCCCACATTGTCCCTGGAATGACCTCCTCTTTCACCAACCTCTTTCATCAATGCTCTTACTTCAGATCCACCTCCAACACCCCACCTCAGGGACGGCCCCTACTGCAGGCAAGGTCAGGCCCCTTTCCCAGCCCCTCCAGTCTGCGGCTGCCTCTGCCCAGTCCTAGGGACTGGGGTGGGGGGTGGGGCCTCGGCCCTCACCCAACACCAGCCTTGCCCACAGAGGCCAGGATAATGAAGAATAAACTGAATGGGTTGGACCCAGAACCACGTGAGACCTGAGGGTTCCAACTGTTCTCTCTCCAATTCCAGGGCCCTCACCCGCTCAGAGCCCACCTTGAGCCCTTCAGCATGCCCCCCCTCCTGTCCGCTCAGGATTCTCCCTGGTCCTTCAGCACACCCCATACCCCGAGGGAGCCCAGATGGGCCCTGTCGGTGCGTCCCCACGCTCCCGCAGGACACCATGCCCAGAGTGGGCCCCAGTCGGACCCCAGATCTCCCTCCCGGGGCTCCGAAGGTGTTCAGATCCCCAGCACCCTCCAAGGGACGGCCCCTCAGCAGGACTCCAGGCCCCTAGAAGGCACCCCAGGGACTTGTCAGAACCCCACAAAGCTCAAGGCCTTCCAGTTCTCTTGCACAACCGCGACCGCCCTCATAGATCGCGGAGTGAGACCTAACCCCAGAGAGGGAAGCACAGCCCTCAGCGCGATCCCGAGTCCCTCAGAGCCCTCAGTCCCCACAGGGGGATCTCCGTCTCCTCGGTGTTTCCTGGACTCGCCCACGGCGGAATCCGTAGCCTCTCAGGGGGCCGCATGCTAAGAGTTGCGGGCTTACCATGTTGCGGACTGGAGCGCGGCGCGGGGACCCCTGGGCCTGGAGCTCAGAGCTCAGCGCGGAACTCGACCGATCAGAATCCGATTTTGATCTGACAAGCAGCCCATCCAACCAATCGTCAGGCTTGGAGTCACTCGCATTGCTTGGCGGAAGTTGTAGTTTAAAGATGTTTGACGCGCTCCGATCGGGGACTGTTTCTGAGACCCAATCTCCTCACCTGCACCTATTTCGCAGGTTTAAAGCGAATATACTCATTCATCAAGTCACCGTCTCCCGCTAGAGAGTTCGGAGCGTGAAACTCCAATGATCAAGAAATTCGGTGACCCCCACTGACTGCTCAGACTGAATTCAGAGTCCTCTGCCTGACCTCAATCTGCTGCCAACACTATTGTACTCACAATAGTACAGCTAGCTACCAGCCCTGCTTTCTCGTATCTTCCCCTCAACCCTTTATTTCATCCGGCAAAAGCCTTATTCATCTCTGGTTGCAAGTGGGGGCCGGGGGTGGGGGTGGGGGTGGGGGAGGCCAACCTACATGGGCTCCAGTAATAAAGGGAAAAAACCGGCCCGTGTGAAAACTCCAAAAGCATTGTCAGCTTCCGGCATGGCTAGAGCAAGAACGAAGTGTCAGCCTCAGGAATCTACTGTTTTCTGTTTCAAGGCTTAGAGGAAAGGGCGTCCAGCCCAAGTTTTGCAGCTGTATTTCTATGGATAAGTCAGTACGTCTGCCTGAACGTGGACATATTCTGTGGGTGTGACTGAGGGTTTTTGTGGGGCCTGTGTATAGTTGTATATGTATATACACATGTATATATACTATATATGTATATTTGTATATAACTATACAAATATGTCGGAGAAGGAGATGGCACCCTACTCCAGTACTCTTGCCTGGAAAATCCCATGGATGGAAGAGCCTGGTGGGCTGCAGTCCAGGGGGTCGCGAAGAGTCAGACACTACTGAGCGACTTCCTTTCACTTCTCACTTTCATGCATTGGAGATGGAAATGGCAACCCACTCCAGTGTTCTTGCCTGGAGAATCCCAGGGACAGGGGAGCCTGGTGGGCTGCCGTCTGTGGGGTCGCACAGAGTCGGACACGACTGAAGCGACTTAGCAGCAGCAGCATACACATATGTATCGTTGATTGCCTTGCCTCTGTGAGTGTTCTTGTCTTTGTGTATGAGCATATGTGGATGTCTGTTTGCAGGAGATTCACTCTGTGACTTTGATCCTCTGGACCCAATGAGAGAGGGTGGATGACAGAGGCAGTGAGGACCACTAGGATTTCACAGGTCCTACATGGGGGTCATGAGACGTCCCTCAGGGCTGCAGCATCCAGGTGGGATCCAGGGAAGCTGGGGTTTGGGGAGGGTGTCAGAAAAGGTGGACCAAGAGAAAAGGGGGACTGTTGCTGCAGGTCCATTGCTCGCCAGGCTGGAGGGCTGACTCGACTGTTTCTGCAGCAGATCAGGGTGCTGGGACAGTTGTCTCCGTTGCATTGATAGATATACTGAGACTCTGGAAGGCCCCAATCTCTAATCCACACCCTGATTTCTCCTGGGGCCATAGGGTTTCTGCGTCTAGGCATCACAGCGCCCTCATGTGGTGAACTGCAGGCAGCTCGCGCACATTCTGGCCCGTGGAGCTCTGATCCCTCTGGAGCCTTTCCCTGTTGCAGAAAAGGCAGCTACATCTTCCGGGTGCTTCTTCCCAAATTCCTAAGTTGGCCTTGAATTCTTTCTCTTGCTCCATACCTGACCTGTTAGTCCCTGCCAATGGCTTCACCTTCCAACTGTGCCCATTGTCCCACCCAGCCCCCGTCGCTCCCTTCACAGCCTCCACCCAGTCCAGCCTCATCTCCCACCCGCAACCCCCTCCTCCCCGGCCTCCTGCAGCTTCCATTCCCCTTTCCCCACCCACTCCCACAGTCTGTTTTCCCAGGCATCTCAAAGGCACCTGTTAGCACTTAACCCGACTGTATTCCTTCTCTGCTTGAAACCAGCCATTGCTCCCACCTCACGCAGATCGAATGCCTAAGTCTGCTCTTGGCCCATGTACTCCACCCTTCACTGTTTGCTCAACACGTCAGTTCTTTAAAGAAATAAGAATAATAACTCTATGTCTATATTTGGCTGTGCTGTGTCTTCACTGCTGCGCAGGCTTTTCTCCAGGTTCGGCAGGCAGGGGCTCCTCTCTAGGCGCAGCGTGCAGCCTTCCCGCTGTGCGGCTCCTCTTGTCGCAGAGCAGTCTCTGGGCTGCACTCGGGCTCAGCAGTCGCGGCTCCCGCGCTGTAGAGCACGGGCCCCATAGCTGCTCCCCAGCATGTGGGATCTTCCCAGATCAGGGCACGAACCCTTGCCTACTGCACTTGCAGGCAGATCTTTACCCTGAGCCACCAGGGAAGCTCCAGTTCCTTTAAAAAATATATATATCTATTTGGCTGTGTCTAGTCTTAGTTGCAGCTTGTGGACTATTTAGTTGCAGCCTGCAGGGTCTGGTTCCCTGCCCAGAGATCAGACCCAGGCCCCCTGCATTGGGAGTGTGGAGTCTTAGCCACTGGGCCCCCAGGAAATGCCAGCTTTTCAGGCATACAGTAGGAAGCCTTCCTCATTCCCTGTCCTACACTGCACGTATGATGTTGCTCGTTCCACACTGGACATTCCTCTATTCTGCGTTCTCTGTTCCACACTGGATGTTCCTGTTGCCTGTTTTCCACTGGACGTTCTTCATTGTCTGTTCTGCACTGAGTGAGTCCCTGTTCTCTGCCCTACACCGGCTATTCCATTTCCCCTAATCCTCACGTACTCCCTCTGTCTAATGTCCCACAGTTTCTGACCACACTGAGGTCCACGCGCTCATTCCACACTGTTTCACTGTCTCTATTTATAGTGCTCTCAAAAGTGCATCTTTCCTATCTCCGACTTTCATCATTGTTTTTATCCAAGTCAGAGTTCCCACTGTGCTTCCAGCCAGTGACCAAGCTCCTGGGAGACTTGGACCCCCTCTGGTGATGACAGTGGCTCTGGCCAGCATCACCATGGTGTTCTCAGAAAGACTGGTGGTGGGACACTCCCACACAACCTTCCTTGCTTCCGCTGTCACAGAGCCAGCAGGGGCAGAGCGAGCGCTGGGCGCAGGGGTGCCTCCAGAGCCTCGTAGCATGCCCACAAGTGCACCTTAATGAACTTGTGTAGTCACACACGCACGACGTGTCATGCCGCTCCTCCTTTTTCATTCCTCAGCCTCAGACGAAAAATATGGAGCAGACTCCCTGGAAGCCAAGATAGATTTATTTATTATTGTGCGTGCTAAGTCGCCTCAGTTCTTGTCCAGCTTTTTGTGACTCTATGGACCGTGTCCCACCAGGCTCCTCTGTCCATGGGATTCTCCAGGCAAGAATACTGGAGTGGGTTGCCATGCCCTCCTTTAGAGGATCTTCCCAACCCAAAGATTAAACCGTGTCTCTTATGTCTCCTGCGTTGGCAGGTGGGTTCTTCACCACTAGCACCAGCTGGGAAGCCCCAGTTAGTATTATTTCACTTTATTTTGAAACTTTACGTGGGGACTTAGGAATCCAGAGGGCACTGTTGGGCGTCACCTAGAGGCAGATGGTGAAAGTGCAACCTCCCGGGCTTGAACAAAGCCACACCCATCGGCCGTGGAGGCCCCCGGCGTTTGAAAGCAGTCCCCATTTTTATGAATTCCACACTGGGCACTGACTTCAGGGCCCGGCCCACCTTCTTATCCACCATGTGGGTAAGATCTAGAGGTCGAAAAGGGGCCCTTTCTGGCCATACCTCAGTTTCCCCAAGAGGACTGGCTGCCTTGCCCTCTCTCTTCCTCCTAAGTGCCTGGCCCTGTGTCTGGTTGCATGTGGAGCTGTGACTGCGACACTGTGGTGAGGAGGCGGCCTGGGGAGGGGGGCGGTTCTACTTTGGCAGTTCATGCACCTCATGTGTAAGGCCAGGGTCCCTGAGACCCCAGAAGGGTACCCCAGGTGGAGAGATTCACACTCGCATAGCGACCGTGGTGCGTGTGGCGATGGTGCTGCTGGGCGTGGCAGAGGGGCTGTGTGCTCAGCCAGGTGCCCAGAGTGCCCTGTCACGGGCTGGGGCGCAGACAGCGGCCCACCCGGTCTCTGGGGGTAGGAAGGGTCAGAAGGAAGCAGGTGGGAGGATTTAGGACCTGAGTCTGAGTTGGGGGAGAGAGCTCTGCACCTGAACTTAAACACTCCACAGAGGCCTTGAGTTCACCCCACAGCCTCTGCATTCTCTGCAGGTTTCCCTGTGTAAGGGGGAACTCCCTGTATGAGTTGCGTATGAAGCCCTTCACCCCCACATCCGAGCCATCCACAGGTCCTGGTGGCTGTGCCCCCAAACACATCCTGGAGTGTCCCTCCACTGCGCCCTCGGTCTGGTGCCTTTTTTGCTCCCCGACCCCGCCTCCACTCCCTCCCATAGAAGACCCAGGGATGGAGGCTTGCACAAACTTGGATCTTATCATGTCTCTCCCCTGGAAACTGCAACTCCGCAGCCCCAACTTCACTGGGGATGAAGGTGATGAGGACTGGGAAGATCGGAGGACAAAGCCCAGGCTGGATCTGGACATGAATGGTGTTATACATGTGGCTGTTGAAGCAAGAGCTCTCATTTCACAAGGAGGGTCTATCAGTTTATACTTTTTCCCTCTCTTCCTACCCCTTAGAAGATTCTGAAGCCTGCACACACGTTGCCTCTGTATCCACGTCCAGGTCTGTGTGCACTGGTGGTGGAATGCCAGACTGAATTTCACTGGGAGAGGCCCGCTGTGCGGTGCTGGGCGACAGGGTCGGGGTCTTTTTCTTTTTTTTTTTTTGGTTGAGCCAGTCTTCATTGCAGCATGTGAGATCTAGTTGCCTGACCAGGGATCTAACCACTGGACCACCAAGGAAGTCCCAGAACAAGGGTCCTGAAATTATTGGTCAAGTTGACTCGCTTGTCCCCGGCCAGGCTAGACCAGTCAGCTTTGGACCTTGCTAGAATGATGGTGGGATGAAAAGTCGTGAAAGTGTTCATTGCTCAGTCATGTCCAACTCTTTGTGACCCCGTGGACTTCAGCCCATCAGGCGCCTCTGTCCACGGAATTCTCCAGGCAAGAATACTGGAGTGGGTAGCCATTCCCTTCTCCAGGGGATCTTCCTAACCCAGGAATCAAATCCGAATCTCCTGCATTGCAGGCAGATTCTTTACCATCTGAGCCACAATATGGGATAGGGGCACACAAATCTTACAAATGCTGATACCAACACTGTATGTTTTTCATATTTTTTTGGTCTGAATCAGTGATCTCTACTAAGCAAACCCTTTGAGAACTGTCAGAGCCATTTCTCAGCTTGGGGCAGTACAGAGGATTTCTTGGAGGAGGGGACATGGAGCTGGGCCTTAAAGGGTAGGAAACAGTCTAAAAAGGAAGTCAGTTGGGGGTTGCAGGAGGCAGCCCAGGAGGAAAGGTCAGTACAGCCTTAGCGTGGAACAACAAGTATTTCTAGAGACCTCAGGGCAGGGGACAGAGTGGGTGGAGGCTGCTGAGGAGCTCGGGAAGGTCAGGGGTCAGGTCTGTTCTAAAGATCCCACTGAGACCGCTGGGGAGTAGCTGGAGAGGAGGAGCAGATGCAGCTCCCTCTGGCTCCCCGTGGACCCCCAAGTCGGCCCTCACACGGGACAGGCCAAAGTGGAAGGAGTTTGGCCATATCCCAAAGTGGGTGGATAAATGCCTGGCCCCCTTCTCCATCTGCCGTAATGAAACTGTTGAGTCAAGAGATCGAGACATGCCCATTTAAAGACGGACAGTGTAGCGGCCACTCCAGCGAGCCCATAACCCAGCATTCACTCACGGATCCCGACTGCTCCTTGCTGCAAGGAACTGTGACCCAGCCTGAGCCCTTGACCCAACACTCCCAGGAGATGGAGGGTAAATAGCCCAGCCCGCTGCTCCTGGGGTGGAATCACTCTGAGTACTCTGCGCAGGGCCCCCAGTGGGCTGTGCACCCACTGCCAGGGGGTCACCTGCTCGTTGGCGCCCCTACAGGGCTTTCCCCCTTACTACACCCCTTTCCAAGCCTCACAGGAGGCCTCTTCTCAGCCTCCGATTCCTTCCGGAGTAGGTACCCAAATCAAGACTAGGCAAGACTGAGGCCGCTGGAGAGAGATGGGAAGAGCCAGGCGGGGGTGTGGCTCTGAGCAGCGACAGTTTCGCCCACGGATACCACGTGTGTTTTATTGATGGACACACACACAAGAAAGGGGAAAAGAATCTCCCACCGTGAATCCGAACCCAGCCTCCCCACTCCACGCCCCCATCGCAGAGACAGTGGTAACTGCTACGTCTTCTCCAAAGACGCAGGGAGGGAGGTTGGGACTCCAGGTGCCCTCGCCTGGCCTGGCGTGAGGGTCAGAACCGGAGCCATTTCCGGGCCGACTACCGGGGCCAGCCGTCGGCAGTGGGCAGTCGGCGCAGAGGGGGTCCGGGTCGCAGGGGCTCTGCGAGGGGTCGGGCCAGGAGCAAAGGGTAAGGGAAGGTTTTTGGAAAGTCGCCGGGGCCTCCGGGGGCCGGGGAGAGGCGCTCGGACTTGATGCTGACTGGAGGGGTGGGTGAGGAGGTGCCGCGGGCCGTGGGGCCATCCTCGCCCAAGCTGCGGCCCCCACTGCAGAAAGAGAGAGAGAGGAGCGGGGCCGTGAGCTCAGCGAGGAAGCCGGAAAGGTGGCATGGCTTGGGCAAAGATTGGGCAGGGGAACCTTGGGAAAGGAGGGGGTGGCGATCCCTCTTGGGGCCTCCAAAATAGCCGCCCATCCCACCAGACCAGTCGGGAGGGGCTGTGTGCAGAACCGAGAGTGGCCACCAGGGGTCAGCCGTGGCTAGGGGCTTTGAGAGACTGGGGGGTGGGGCCCAAATGTGAACCCGAACTCGGGGAGTGAGGGACCGGGGAGACAGTTGGGGCACTTACCTAGGCTGCGTGGGGGTGGCCGGGGGCCCATCAGCCCTGGAGGGCTGCCAGGGGGCCAGGGTGGGGGGCTGCAGCAAGCCTGGAGGTGGAGGAGGATCCCCCAGGCCATACTCTGCGGGGACAAGAAGAGGAAACTGAGGCCCTGACCCCAGGGAGCCCCTCCCCAAGCCTGAGCCGCCCTACCCGCCAGTTTGCAGTTCTGGCAGGCGGGGGAGTGTGGAGACACCCTCCCAAAGCCAGGGCAAGTGCATACCTGGGGGGCCGGCAGGGAGGAAGGGGAAGCTCCCAAGCGGGGGTCCGGGGGCGGCGGTGGAGCAGGGACTCTGCAGGCCACCATAGAGGCCTCTCTGCGGGGAGACAGGGTAAACGGTAGCCTGAGACCCGCAGCCAGGCCGCCCTGGCTCCGCAGCCCTTCCACCCCTTCCCCTCACTCACCGAGCTGCTCAGCCCCCCTCGGGTCCCGGCCAGGCCGCCAGGCAGGTCTGGCCTCCGCCCGTCTGCTGCCAGGTACAGGGGCGGTGGTGTCTTGCTGGCGAGATGGCTCGGCGAGAAGAGAGGGTGCGCCAGGCCTGGGGAGCAGGGGACCCCCAGAGGAGGCAGGCGGCCATGTCATCTGATGCAGGCTGAGGTCCAGAGTGACGCCCACAGCCCACATTTCCCCGCGGCACAGCCCCCTGGAGCCTCCACCCCCTGCCCAGGGCCCGTGCCCCATGCTCACCTGGGGGCCCAGCTTTGGGGGCTGCTGGCCGGAAGGGGGATGGGCGGCTCTGGGCAGGCAGGGCCTCCCCAAGTCCAGTGGGTTCACAGGCTGGTGGGGGCAGTGCCCCATATACCATGTCTGGGCTGGGCATAGTGGGGGCTGCGGGCTGCGGGCACAGAGGCCAGGATTGGTTGAGGAACACAGAGATGAGGGCATCAATTCAGCCTAGACAATCCCAGTGAGCTCGAGGGCCAGCTTCCCCTTCTGGAAGCCCTCACTACTCCCCCACTCTGGCCTAAACGCCACGTGGCTGGGGAGCCTGTGTCTGCCTCTGTCACTCCTTGACAGCTAGGCCCAGAGCTGAAACTTCTTACTAAGCAAACGATTGGTCCCGAAGGGGCTTCCCAGGTTTAGATACATCAAAGAAATAAAGAAAGAAGGAATTGTCTGTCTGTTGAACTCTTTCCATCCTTCAAAGCCCCTATTATAATTCCTGCTCCTCCAGGACTTCCTCCCCGCCCCACCCCCACCCCCACTCTAGGAATCCTGGTCTGGAGTCCTTCTCTCAGCCTCAGCCCCAGCCACCTGGGCCTCGGAAGTGGGGGGAGGGCCCATGCAAGGTGGGACAGGGACTCACTTACATAGAGCCGGGGCCGGGGCAAGGCTGGGTCACCCCCATCACCTGCCAGCCTCCGCAGCTTCTCTCCTGGCCCCTCAAGCCCCTCGTCTGGCTCCAGCTCGGGTCCGTCAAGGCCCACACCCCTCCGCTTCAGTGTCTGTGGGAAGGGGAGACAGCAGGGTGACCCCCCACATCCCACCCAGCTCTGTGGGCAGGCAGAGTGCACAGCTCCTCCAGCTAAATCCCATTAACCAAAAACCCCAGGGAGTCATCTAGTAACTTCCAACTGTATGTGAGAGAGGGACTGCCCTGCCTTGGGACCAGAGAGGCCCAGGTCACACGGCAGGGGCGGAGCTCCACCCAGGCCTGCTGGCATTATCCTAATGCTCCTCCTGAGTGTGATTTGGGGTCTCCATTCTGCGCCCAGGGGCAGCCTCAGAGCCTGGCATGCAGTAGGTGGTTAATGAGCATCTAGAGGCTACTTCACAGGCTCTCCCCCTTGTCACCCCCCTGGGACCAGTGATCTCCGTACTCCTAGACCCCTGCTTCTCCTCTACCAGCTCCTCCCCACTGTCTGTCACTTGGGGCTCCCCAGACAGTCAGTCCTAGCCCAGGGCTCTGTCCACCCAGTGGCTTCAGCTTCCCGTTCCTGGGTAAAGACGCCCAGATCCAAAGTGACATGGATCTTCGCGCCACAACTGCTGAGCCCATGCGCTTTACAGCCCATGCTCCACGAGAGAAGCCCGCCTGTGACATCCGAAGAAAGGCCCACGTGCCACGATGCGGGCCCAGTGAAGACCCAGCACAGCCAGAAATCAGAAGAAAAAAATGAAGTAATAGTGATCTTGCCCATCCTGGGTGGTGCTAGGCAGCTGCCCCTAGAAGGGACTCTCCGCTACCCCAGGCCTGCTTTGACTGGCATGCGAGTGAGCATGCATGCTCAGTTGCTCAACGGTGTTCGATTCTTTGTGATGCTACGGGCTCTAGCCTGCCAGGCTCCTTTATCCACGAAATTTTCCAGGCAAGAGTACTGGAGTGGGTTGCCGTTTCCTCTCCAGGGGATCCAGCAAAGCCAAACTGCAACGCTCATCTTTTGTGCAAACCAAGAGTCCCTAGGCTCTGAGTGCGCAGAGAGTGCTGGGCTTCGTGCGGCCAGGCGGGCGGGCCCCGGGGTACCTCGAGGATGTCGGTGTTGGTGCGGCTCTCGTGGGGCTCGCTGTACTCCGTGTACTTCAGAAGCACGCGGTCCATGTCGGTGCTGGCGTACTGGAAGAGGCGGTTGGAGCTGTTGAAGATGATGAGGGCGATCTCGCAGTCGCAGAGCACGCTCAGCTCATAGGCCTTCTTCATCAGCCCGAACTTCCGCTTGGTGAATGTTACCTGGACTCAGTATCCAAAGGCAGGGCAGGAGACGACAAAAGGTCAGCGTGCCGAGGGGGGCGCTGAGGGGCCTACGCTTCCTGATTTCATGCCTTTGCATGCGCTCTTTCCAACTGTACTACGCCTCACTTCTCAACTTGGCAAACTCCTACTGATGCTTCAAAACCTGGCCCAAATGTCCTCTCCTTAGCGAAGTTTTCCTTGGTCTCCAGGCAGATCCCACACTCCCTGAGCTTCCCCAGTTCTGTACCTGTCTCTGGCCCAGCACTTTGAGCTGGATGTGTTTGTGCTGAGTTCCATCTCCCCTGGGACTGGAGCTCCAGTCATCACAGAGAATCAATGAATAAATCATCACGAGAAGGGGTAAATGCTACATCTCAAACTCCTGACCCTACATCGAGTCTCCTTCTTCCCTTGCAGTTCCCCAAAATGGCCAAGCCTTTGCCCAGGCTGTGTTTCTTCTGCTAGGAAAGCCTTCCCCCAGCCACTGTTCCACCCAGCGAACTCACCTGCCGATTCCTCTGGTCCAGAATGCGTGAGATCTGAATTTTTTTCCTCCCCATGTCCCAGGCTGGGTGGAGTGCCCTTTGTCTGGGGGTGGGGGTTGGGGAGGAGAAGAGAACAGAGCAGGTGGGTGGACAGTGGGGACAGGCACCCCAGCATAGCCTGTCTTCCTCCTACCCCTGCCAGGAGACAATGGGGAGAATGAGGTGGGCTGGGTCACCCCCACATCTCACACCCTCAACCAGCCCAAGACGCATCAAATGCTCACTGAACACCTCAGACCAGTGCCTTATAAGGAAAAGGTTGACCAAGGGGGAAAGATTGAGAGGTACAGGTGCCTCCAACTGAGGCTCTAAAGCAAAACAAGCTGATGGCTGTGGGACCTCAGGGGAGCCTGACCCCCTGTCTGTGCATGGATACCAGCGCAGTGCACTGCCCAGTGTACTGGAGCATAAAATGAGCCAGCCCACACAGGGCCCTCAGATCTGCCCTGCAGACAGCAGCTGCCGCGGGTGCACTGTCGTTACGAGCACTGGCGGCAGCCTGGAAGTCCTCAACAGGCCAGGCTGGAGGGCCATCCGATGATGGTACCCAGCGGGGCGCAGTGATCTGGAAGCAAGCCTCATCCACACAGCAGACACTTTTCAACTCATTCAACCCACCCACGACAGCCCTTCCATGAGCAAAGCTGAGGGCTGTGGTTACCAGAAAACATACATTAAAATATACATAAAACATATATTTAAAAGTTGCATTGCGTGAAAAGACTAGAAGGAAATACTCAAGCTGGGAGTCAGTGCTGGGTGAAAATTTATGGGTGAGTTTTTAAAACTTGAGATGCAACTCACTTAACATAAGATTTGCTGTTTTAACACGCGCAATTCAGTGACATTAAGAGCATTCACGATGTTGTGCAACCATCATCTCTACCTAGTTCCAGAAACTTCACATCCTCTCAAAAGGAGACCCCAGGGGCTTTGCTCGGCAGTCCAGTAGTTAAGACTCCGTGCTTCCACTGCAGGGCTTTGGGTTCAATCCCTGGTCAGGGAACTAGATCCCACATGCAGTTTGGCAAGACCAGAAAACCAGAACCAAACAAACCAAAAAACCCAGAAAATAAGACAAAGAGAAGAGCCAGCCCCATAGCAGCCATTCCCCGCTCCCCCTTCCTCAGCCCCCAGCAACCACTAATCTATGGATTTGGCCTGTTCTGGACATTTCTTATAAGTGGAATCATACAATGTGTGGCCTTTTCATCTTTTTCTTTTTCATTTTTATCTTTTGAATTTTCTAACTATTCTCCCTCGGTGATTAAAGATTTCTCTTTTATAAAATGTGTGTTGGTCGGAGGTTGGGGGCCACTTCCTCGGCGGTTCAGTGGTTAAGAGTCTGCTCTCCCAGCTCAGGGGGCTTGGGTTGGATTCCTGGTCAGAGAACTAAGATCCCACATGCTGTATGGCACAGCCAGATAAACAGAAATAGAAAATGGGGGGAAGCCTAATAGAAACCCCATCCCTGACCTTCTTTCCAGTGGGAGGAGGGGGAATTCCCTGGGAAGACTTTGACTTGGAGACTTCAGACTGGGAGGAGGGGTGGGCTCATGCAAACTAGAGAGGAAGCCTGGATCCTCCTCATGGGGATCTGGGATCTCCCTGGTGGGGGCCCCAAGGTGAGCATGGGCAGGTCAGTGAGGGCAACGAGTAACCGAGACCTGGCCCAGACCCTTCCCAGCAGCCCCCAGGCAGGGCTCCTGGAATCAAGGAATCATATGGTCTGTCCTGCAGCACCCACCCCACTGTACAGAGAGCCATCCATGGCCCCCGTGACCCCTCCGCCAACCCCATTACCACACTCCACCCCCCGGCCCTCTCGTGCCAAAGGGGACTGAGGTCGCGCCACAGGCCTTCCCCAGGCTGAAGCGGGCCCGTGCTCAGGCCCCAGCCAGCCTCGGACCAGAGGAGAGGTCTTCAGTAGGGGCAGCCTCTCCCTCAGCCTCAGTTTGCTGTTCTGTGAACGGGGTGGGTACGAAAGGCAGAGTACCTCGCACAAAGCCTGAGAATGAGGTCTTGGGAAGAGTAGGGAAATGCAGGTCTGTCTCTGGGAGAAAGATACCCCAGCCGGAGGGGTCTGGGGGGGGCTCCCATCTTCCCAAAGATCCAGAGCTGGAAATGTGAGTCACCCCAGCCTGTCATATGCAGCCCACTAGGTCACCCCAGGCACACCCTCCACCTTCCCTGGTCTGGGTCTCTGAGTAGTCATAACGAAGTGAAGTCCAGGCCAAAATGAGCCCCCACCATGGTCCCCCAGTTCCAGCCTGACTTGCTAAATTTAACCTTTGGGGCTAATTTTAATCCTTGTCCGGAATCGGGCTAGTTCCCACGGCTGGGATGCATTATCCCCGCCCTGACAGGCCCCTGGGGACAGGAGGGGGGCACTGGCCCGGAGGTCTTGGTGCCAAGATGATTCCGGAAATGCCCCCCACGCCTGGAATCCCATGGGAACGTGGGACTTGGACATGAGTCTCGGGGTCTGGAAGATCCAACTTTGGCCCCTTCTCCGTCTGTCCCCATTTTAGACAAGGACCCCCTGGCCGGGGCAGGGTTCACATAATGGGGGCGCCCCCGAGAGTCAGCAGGTCAAGAGGGGGGCTCTGAACTGAGACTCACGAGCTGAGACAGGAAGTGAGTTTTAGGCAGAAGGAACGGCAGGTGCAAAGTCCCTAAGGAAGAAGGAGACGCATCCACAAGGCTACAGCGAGAAGAGGGGGGAAGTGCAGAGACAGGGCCACTCCGGGTCCTCTGAGCCGCAGCGAGGCCTCTGGGTTTTGCTCTAAGAGCAATGGAGAGCCGTGACGGATGGGGGTTCACCAAGAAGGGACAGGACTTTAAAACCTTGAACATGGGGACTTCCCTGGCAGTCCAGTGGTTAAGACTCTGCATTCTTAATTCAGGGGACCAGGTCTGATCCCTGGGCGGGAAACTAGATCCCATATGCCTCAACTGAGATCCAGGGTGTTGCAGCTAAAACCTGATATAGCCCCAAATTTAAAAAACAACAACAACAACAACAACAAAAAACTGGTTCAGTCAGAAAACAACACAAAAACTTGGTCATAGCTGTCGTGGGGAGCAAGACTGCTGGAGGCAGAGGTGTAGAGGACGGGAAGCTGAGGGAGGCCGGAGCTGGGTGCGTCTGGGCCGAGACCGGGGTCAGGCCCCCTCTGCGCTCTGCCTCGCCCCACTGTGCTCTAGGGCCCTTTGGTTCCTCAAGAGCCCGCCAGGTCCCCTGCCATCTCTGGAGGCAGGCCTGACAGGTGCAGATGGGCTCAGGCAGGGGTTCGCGCCTTCTGACCCTTGATGACTTTGGAACCCCCAGTCTTCACCTAGGAACCAAAGTCACCCCCTGCTCTGGTCCTGGAGGGATCTACCCATCACGGAGCTCTGATCATGCCCCTTCCTGATTACACACTCCTCACGGCTCCCCACTGCCCTCAGGAGGAAGGGAGTTCCAGTCCTCGGTCTGGCATTCAAGGCCCTGCCCTAATCAGCTCCTGCCCACTGTTCTCTACCTTCAACAAAACGTCTGTTTGAAATCCCCTTTTGGCCTCTTCTGCACCTGGCCAACTCCTATTCACACTTCAAACACCCAGCTCAAGAAATCCATTCCTCCAGGAAGCCCTCCCTGCCCTCTCACTCTGGTCTCCCACAGCCTCCATCCTCTCCTCTAGTTCTGACTCCGTGGGCTGTTGGATGAGGGGTCATATATCCACCTCTCTCCTTCCCCTAGCCTGGAATATCCTCAGGACCAGTCACAGGGGTGACTGGGAAGACATGGAGCGGGCCAAGAGGGACACGTCTGAACTCCCCTCAGCTTCCCTCAACAACTTCCTCTCAGACTCCCCCAGCTGACTCCCCACCCAGAAATACACGCGCATGCAAATCCAACCGCTCAGCGTTGACCTGCCTCAGGCCCAGGTGTGAAGGGCCAGCCAAGGAATGCAGAGGCGGAGGCTCAGGGTGTGCAGATATATTTGTGCTCACATGCAAATCCCCACCCTGAGCCGCAGACAGACCGGGCGGCCAGTTCTCCAGATGTTGGCGTGATGGTGATCGGAACTGCTGGGGGGAGGTGGTGGTGCGTGCTGAATGTGCAGGGCACGAGGGGGGAGGCTGAGGCTGGGAGAGGCTGAGGCTGGGGAAGGCCTCTTCTGGGCACAACCTCCCCTGCCACCAAGGTCCAGCTAGAAAGCCTAGAGCTTGTTGCATCTGCCCAGCAGAGTGGCAGAGGTGAGCCCATCGACCCAGGAAAGGGAAGAAGAGCCAGGATAAATCCAAGAGGGCACCTCAGTGGAGAAAGCTTGCAGCTGGGCCTCTGTGGGAGGGCTGGATGGGGCCTGAGCGCACGGCCAGAGGAGTGGGCATTTGAAGTCAAGAGCCCAGTACCTCCCCACCCCATCTTTGTACCCCACTTACCAAGTGTCAACTGTGTGCCAACCATTGCGATCAACTGACCTCAAAAGCAGCAGAAAGCTTAAGTAGACCAATGACTACAGAAAATTAAAAGTGTCTCGAGATGTACCATTAAAAGGATAACAGGCCCCTACAGTCTTATAGCTGTTTTATCAAACCTTAGAGGACAGGAAAGTGAAGTGTTCTTTAAACTAACTCAGACCTTTAAAAACAGGGACACTCCAAGTCATTTTAATGAAACTCTTATAGGTCAGGACCTAAGTCTAAAAAGAGAGAAGTACTGACCACAAAAGGGGCAATGTTAGTAGCCAGGGATTCAGGGAAGACCTCTCTGAAGAGGTGACGTTTGAACTGAGACCAGAGGCACAAGAAAGACACAGGCAACGAAGGGAAGAGTCAGTGAGAAGATCTGGTGGAAGGGTGTTCCTGGCAGGGGAGCTGCAAGGCCAAAAGTTCGGAGTGCTCACGAGTTTGACATTTTGAAAACAGCAAAGAAGTCTGAATGGCTGGACAACGTGAACAAGGGAGAGAGGGGAGGGGGGTGGTGGTGGTGGGCGTGGGCTTTGGATCATGTAGGTCCTTGTGGGCCACAGTGAAGAGTGTGGGTTTTACTCTGAGGGCATTAGGGAGCTATAGAGAATTTGGGGGGCAAAGGAGTACCTAGATATGATTTTGATGGTTT
Source organism: Budorcas taxicolor (assembly GCF_023091745.1). Taxonomy (NCBI): domain Eukaryota; kingdom Metazoa; phylum Chordata; class Mammalia; order Artiodactyla; family Bovidae; genus Budorcas; species Budorcas taxicolor. The sequence continues at coordinate 5,994,371 of NC_068916.1, read as the reverse complement.
AAAATCCCCCCGTATTTTCATGCACTGCTGGTGGGAGGGGAAAGAAGAAAAGCCACTCTGAAAAACTGTCTGGCATCTACTAAAGCTGAACAAGCAGCTACCCTCCAACCCAGCGATCCTTCCCCTCCTCTTGTATTTACCGAAGACAAATGGGCCCATGTAAGAAATCGCGCAAACAAGAACATCCTCAGCAACTTCATTCATCATAGTCCCAGACTGGAAATGATTCAAATGCCCTCAGTGGGAGAACTGACAACTACTTTCTCATAAATTCTATGATGGGCTACTATACAGCACAGAAAAAGGATGTGTCTCAGCTCCACACAACCGCACAGGTGTGCGGAGCTCCCAGATCACGGGCTGATTCAACAGTATTGGGCTCTGCAGAGGGGACATGCCATGTGATTCCATCGATACGAAGTTCCAGAACAGGCAAAACTCACCTCCAGTGATGGATATGAGCACAGCGGCCACGCTAAGCAGGTGCTGTGACAGGATAGTGCAAGTCAGGGGGCTGGAGTGTTCTGCCCCCTGGACCAGCTGTATTCAGTTGGTGCAAGTTTTTTAGCCCTACTCCAGTGATTTTTGCATTTCCCTCTACGTGACTTAACCAAAAGGATTTTTCAAAAAGTATCCCCCCGCCCCCACTCAGGTTGCTGTGACGGCAGCATCTGTCTGGGCAGGAGTGAGATGACAGGGAGAAGCTGGGGCAGACGTCCAGGCAGGAGATGTGGGGCCCGAACTGAGACCGGGGCTGTAGGAAGGCAGAGGATGGGCTGTTTGGCAACCGAGGGGACAGGATATGCTGGTGGCATATGCCTGAGGTTGGAGGGAGCCTGGGGTCTCAGGCCTGAGCATTATTTGTGGGGGAAACTGAGGGTGTGTGTGGTGCATGCATGCATGCTAACTCACGTTCAACTCTTTGCGACCCCATGGACTATACGGCCCGCCAGGCTCCTCTGTCCTTGGAATTCACCAGGCAAGAATACTGGAGTGGGTTGCCATTCCCTTCTCCAGGGGATCTTCCCAATCCAGGGATCAAAATCAAGCCTCCTGAATTGTAGGCGGGTTCTTTACCGCTGAGCCACTGGGGATGCCCCATACCGGGGGCACACAGGAAGATCTCACAAGCACCCGGAGCATGACTAAGTCTCACTGTGACACCTGTGGTCACTAAGTCCATCAACAAGCACCCCTGAAGTCCTCCAGGCCATGACTGTGACCTCCCTCTAAGAGGCCTCTCAGCGTCCTGGTGATGGAGGTGGAGGTCTGGAAGGAATCCCACCCTCCCACTCACCCTTCACTGTGGGCCTCTTCCTGTGGAAGGACTCAGCTTTCTCATCTATAAATGGAAGTGAGAATCCACCTGCCACCAGCGGAGGAGGAGGGGGCAGTGGAGGGGTCTTTCGACCTTGTCTCTGGACTCCCAGAAGCCAGAAGGCAGAGGAGCTTTGGAGCTGGGGGTGCTGAGTCAGCATGCCATCTCGTGAGGCCACGGGGACCCTTCCTGTAGCAAGCTGGGTGACATCAGGCCCCTACCTGCCCCCCTTCCATAAAGCGGGTCATGGAATCCTGATCTCAAAGGTTCTGCAGTAAGGGTCTGAGATAAAAGACCAGGAACCGTCGAGTTCCCCTTCTCGGCTCTCAGTGGGGCTCTAATGGAGGGGCCAGCAGCAGAGTTAGGCTGCCCGACCCTTGAGCCCAGAGGCCACAGTGTGGCGGGGGACCCAGGCCGGGAAGGAGGGGAGGAAAGGAGAAGTGAGAGGCAGGTGGGTGGTGGGGGGAGGTGAGGGCCCAGGGGACGCGGCGAAGCGGGGAGGGGTCGCTGCGCCTGGGCCCGGCAGCAAATCAGGCCAGCAGCCCGGCCTCACGCAACCCAGGCGGTGGTTTCATCACCTGTTCCCCAAGCACCTCGTTACGGGCGACAGGAAGAGCCCCTTGGAAAGTCGGGACCCCCCCTCCCCTCTCTTGAGGGCTCCGGAGGCTCTGACCCCAGCTGCTGGAGACCCTCCCCCACCTCAGCCGGGGCCCTGGGCCGCCTCCTCCCCTGGGAGCCTGGGGAGATGGTGGCCCAGGTTGGGGGGGGGGGCACTGTGGGTGACCTAGGGGCTGGCTAGCCCACAGCGGCCCCTCTCGTGCCCTCAGGAGAAGGCGGGCTCTGGCAGTGACTCCTGTGTGGCCAAGCTTCTCCAGGCCTGTTTCCTACCCCAGAAGATGAGGAGAGCAGGGGACACCTCCCTGAGATGGGGGGCTCTCTGAAGTAGGCGTGGTTGAGATGCTGTATCCCTCTTTCTCTATGCAGGCAGCAGAACTCCTTAGGGTCTTCTCCCCTCAGCCCGGGGGTGCCCAGGTCAGACTGAGGGCACCAGGCAGACCCAGGAGGGGTGCTGGGGGCAGGCGGCTCAGGGAGAAAGCCCTTCCTCACATGTACAGATGGGGGTTTGGGAGGCTCCCCTCATAGGGAGACTCCCCCCAAACACATGAACCACCCAGAACACGTGCAGTCCACTGGTCTTGTAGACCCCTCCCAAGCCCACATGGCTCACCAAACACACGTACCCTGCAGACCACACACAGATGCCCAATTACACACAGACCTCTCTCACACACACAGACTCCCCAACGCATGCCAATCCCCCAAATGCACACAAACCCTCATTATATGTAGACACCCCCAAACACACCGTGACCCCAACATGTAACCTTTCTAGACACACACAGAGCTCCCCCAAACACAGGGACACTCCCCAGACCCATGCTGGTCCCCCATTCCAAGCGGGCACCTGGATGCTGGTCCCCCATTCCAAGCGGGCACCTGGGTGCTGGTCCCCCACTCCAAGCGGGCACCTGGGTGCTGGTCCCCCATTCCAAGCGGGCACCTGGGTGCTGGTCCCCCATTCCAAGCGGGCACCTGGGTGCTGGTCCCCCACTCCAAGCGGGCACCTGGGTGCTGGTCCCCCATTCCAAGCGGGCACCTGGGTGCTGGTCCCCCATTCCAAGCGGGCACCTGGGTGCTGGTCCCCCATTCAAGTGGGCACCTGGGTGCTGGTCCCCCATTCCAAGCGGGCACCTGGACACAGATCGGGCCTCTAACTCTGCAGTGTATCGGCCACCCTCTGGCTTCCTGAGGCAGGGTGGAAGCACTCTCCAGGGGAGAGATGCAGGCTAGAGGGTGGGGGTTCTGAGGGTGGGGCGAGGGGCCAGGAAGGCCTCAGGGATCATATGTTTGGGCACCGCATGGGGACCGCAGGCTGCATCGGTGCAGGTGGCAGGGCGTTGTGGGCATCTTCGGGTAGTTCTGGGGCCTGGTGGGGTGGGGGTTCAGGGTGGGATTCGTTACCCACATGCAGCTCTGAATCCCAGACACCCAGAAGGTTCCAGGTGGAGAAGGCCCTTTGCGGGGGGAGGTCCCTTTGTCTATCGGTCCCTCTGACAATCATGGGGAAACTGACGCCCAGTTGGGAACCCTCAACCGCCCCCCTTCCACAGACCCCTCCGCAGGCCTGCTTCCGGGAGGGCCCAGCATGGCTGTGTGCTAAGAGGTCTGCGGGCTTGGCTGTGGCTGGGGGCTTGGCCAGACCGGGGTTCCCACCCTGGCTCCACCGCACAGTCGCTGCTTGACGTGCTCCGAGCCTGTTTCCCCATCTATGCAGCAGGCCCTGGCGCCCGCTCACCTGTGTCTCCACTTTAGGAAGGCCGCATCTAACAGCAGACTCGCTCACCTTCCGCCCCATTCCTGGCACCTGAGACACCAGCCCCAGACAGACCTGCCTCTTCTCCATCGCCAGGTCTTTGCCCCGCCGAGCCCTCTGTCCCGGAGGCCCTTCTCAGGCTCACCCAGGTTCGAGAAGCTGCTACGTGTCCTTCAGGGAAAAATCTCTAGGAGTGCTGATCTCCCCAGAGCAGACTTCTCTTGCCCTGTGTAGCTTAGTCGTACCGGGTATTTTTGGTGCTTCTTTGTTAGTTTCTCTGATGATCGTGTGTGTGTTAGTCACTCAGTCGTGTCCGACTCTTTGGGACCCTATGGACTGCAGCCCACCAGGCTCCTCTGTCCATGGGATTCTCCAGGCAGGAATACTGGAGTGGGTAGCCATTCCCTTCTCCAGGGCAGCCTCCTGATGCAGCAATCGAGCCCAGGGCTCCTGCACCGCAGGCAGTCTCTTTACCATCTGAGCCCAAGGAAGCCTCTCTGATGGTCGTACTGCGGCCCTGAGAGGTCCATTCCATGAGGGCAGAGACGGGGCCTTCCCAGTGCCCAGCACAGAGCAGGTCTGCACCACCCTTCCTTGAACGAGCCAGCCAACAACCGCTTAACAGATGGAAAGGACATCGGCAACGGGTTCCATTTTCTTTTAAACACCTCGTGGCTCACAAAACAAACTCGAGGCCCCATCTGGCCCACAGGCTGCCAGTGTGAGAGGCCCCCCAACATCCTCACGCTAAACAGCCTCCAGCACAACGGCCCACTGCATGGTGCTCATGCCTCTCTCAGTCCCACGTTCCCACGCCCACCTCGGAAGGAAATTACGTCCTGAAGTCATGAGGGCCCAGCTGCCCTGGCCACTGCAGGTCCCGCCAGGAAGGCTGGTTTCTGCCACAGCCACTGCAAAATCGACTCATTGCCCCATTCGCCTCCCGTGGGGCTTAGGACCCGTACCCCTGGGGCTGGGAGAGACCGTACATTCAACACCCAGCCCTGCTATCTCACACAAGTCAGGGCCCTCGCCCAGTCCAAGGCCCCCAGTGATGTCCCCTAAGCTGCAGTGGCAGCCACAGGAACGGCCCAAGGTCTCTCTCTTTGTTCCAGAGAAAGATGTCCCCATAGGGCCCCAGAAATTCATCCCCAGAGGCCTGAGCCTCCCTGCTTGGGAAATTAACACATCTGTCAGAGCTGGGCGGAAGGGAATCATCGCACAGCCCAGCAGAGCAGAGATGCAGCCAGTGGGGAACCCACCCTGGGGCCCCTGGGGTGTCCCTGGTCCCCACTTTCTTCCCCCAGAAATGTCTATGGCTCACCAAGTTGTTGGGGATACAAGGGCAGGGAGGAGACAGATCAGCCTGACCTTCTGCACTGCCCTGTCTGGTGAGGGAGACGACAGACACATCACGGTGTCAGGAAGACTTTAACGTTGGAATTCTACAGGGGGAGGCAGAGGGGAGGTGGTGTGGAGAAAGCTGCTTCGAACAGTGGGGCCAGAAAAGGCCTTCTGAAAAGGGAAACACAAGGAGGAGGGAACCACAAGGAGGAGAGTACACCGACCCTGCAAGGATGTGGAGAATGGTAGGTGCAAAGGCCCGGAGGCGGGCATGTGCCAGGTGGGTTCCAGGTATGGCGGAGGTTGGCATTGCTGAGAATGGGTGAGCAATGGGCAGCCAGAAGCAGAGGGGAGCAGGGAGGCCACAGGGGACTTGGGAATCAGGGTGACAGAGGGGACTGCAGAGCAACTGAGTCCTGGAGGGTGTACGAGCCCGGAGCGGGGGGCGGGGACTGCAGTATGATTCTGGATTTTCAGCAGCCCCAGCGGTTGCTGTGAGGAGGAGCCCTTTAGGTGCAGGGCAGCGTCCAGCGGGAGATGAGGCTCTGGTTGTGGAAACGGGACAGAGGCAGGCCTGTGTCGCCGCAGGGACTCGTGACAGCTGCCCTGCACTGTTCCCTTCTGCAGACCCCCAGCTCAACCTCTAGTGAGCATGAACCTGGATGGGGTCAGACAGGGAAGCTGATAGGCCTGAGGCCTGCTTGGCCCCTGGTGCAGGGTGGGGTGAGGTGGGCCTGGATGGGGCTCACAGCACTCCACTTGGTCATGGTTCAGATGGCACCTCCTGTTTCTGGGTGCCTGCTGTCTGCCCGGGGCCCACACTCCACCTCATTTACACACAGGACCAGCCTGACTCAGATAGCCCAGTGAAGCGGAGGTGGCTGCCCTGTTTTACACAGCAGGAAGTGGGCTCCTTCCCAGGGCCACACAGTGGGACCCCAGATCCTCATTCAAGTGTGGGTTTGTATCCCATGGCTGTCCAGCTGCACCCAAACCCAGCCCCCCAGTCCCCCAACCCAGTCCGAGAAGTGGGCCTGGGTACTAGTGGGGTCTGAGATACTCATTTCTGGACTGCCTGGGCCAACGGGCAGCCTCACAAGGCCCCCAAGTTGCAGGCACAGGGAACCCCTTTGGGGGTGCTGAGAAATGGGATCCAGTCCTTGTGTTCACCTGACTTGGATTCATGAGCCTGGGCTGGGGTGACCTCTGCTACCCCAAATGGGATCCCAGGCGTGTGATAAATCCTCTCCAAAAAATGACATCTGTCTGCAAGTGCCTATGTGCCTCAAATCTTCCGGAAGGTCAAATCCCCAACATGTCTACACTCATTGCATCTGAGTTGGGGTGACAAATGACCTTAATTCCCTCTCTCCTCTAATTTGCATTTTCCAGATGTCTGCCTGGTTGGGTAATGATTTAATGAAATCAATCATTACTTGGAGATGGGAAGTAAGACGAGCTCAGATTGCTTAGGTCACAAGGGCATCCAGAGAGCTCAGAAAAGGGCAGTGATCTGTTTGAGGTCACACAGAGAGGGGCAAGAAGAAGCTGCGGCCAGCCCGTCACTTCTGGCTTCTGTTCTCCTAGGGTCCGAGGGGCAGCCTGGAGCCCATCCTTTCTCTGAGGGGCCTGGGTGTTTCCACCTGGACTCAGTCTTCGCTCCTGCAGTGGCAGCTTCAGACTAGATAGTGAGTTTCCAGCTGTCACAGGTGAGACCCCAGGACCCTCAATGTCCCCAAATTCCATTCCCTGGAAGCCAAGATTCACTTCTGGACTTAGACAGGTGAAGGAAGGCAGGTATGGGGACAGGAGGGAGCAAGGCTTTCTCCCAAAGCTCCGTTGACTTTTGGGATCAAATTCCACACACTTGTCCTTCTAAGTCTAAATACTTTTTTGAACCCCATTTCCTTCACCTCAAGAGTCTGCAAGTGCTCAACCCCATGCGCCAAAGGTCCAGAGGTCCTGACCTTTCCCTGTGAGGGTTCTCAGCTGGGTCAGGCAAAAGGCCTCATCTGTGTCTGACCTCTCAGGCATGCAGCTTGGGGACAGGGAATAGCCCGGGACCCCAGCTGGTGACGTCCATTGCCCAGGACCCTGAGAAACACAGAGGGTGGGGACCATAAGCAGGAAAATAACCCGGCCACCAGCTTGTCATATGCTGACAGCCTCGGGGGCTGTGACTACTGTTCCTCCGATGAGATACTGAGGCGTGGGGAGGAAGTGGCCCAGGCACTTGTGGTCCCCTGCTCAGGGCTCCGTGTCCACTGTCCTGCCCACAGCCACAGAGGTGCCCCGTGGGCCCAGCCGAGGCCCCTGGTTCACTGCACGAGATGCAGACCCCACAGGGTGGGTGAGGGTCACGGCGGTCACAGGCACACGTGGGTGCCATGCCACACGAAGGTGCAGGGCCGTGACACACGAGGGCACACTCACAGCAGGAAAGCAGGGGACTGTGGTTGTGCACCGGGGCCTCCGGGATGCGCAAAGGGGTGTGCCCCAGGAAAAGAAACCGCTGGAGCTCACAGACGCATACCAGAGTCTCATGGCACCACGACTTTAGACACACAACTCCCCAACTGACATCGAAACCTTCAGTAGCATGCCCTTTGGACACACAACCTCTCAGCGATGACACACACTCCCTCAGACATAACTCCTGGACATGCAAACCCTGGGACACTCACCCTTTTGGACATACAAACCTCTCAGGAACACAACCCTTGAAAAGCCCCTCGAACACACCCCTCAGATTCACACCCCTTGGACATATACCCTTTGGACACAAACCGTGGACGCATAGCCTCTCAAACTCACGATCCTAGGGCTGCAAACCTCTTAGACACAGCTCTCCCGCGTCCAGCAGCACCCTCGGACCTTCAAACTCATCCCAGCCCACAGATGCCATTCAAAGGACGCTGTACAGACCTCGGCCCGACGCGAGACGCACTTGCTCCACCTGGACCCTCTCGCACTGACCGGGCGGCAGCGGCTCAGAACTCGGACAGAGCGCCGGGCGGCCACAGGTGCCTTCTGAGCCGGCGGCCCCGCCCCCTGGGAGCTGATTGGGCGCGACGTAAATTTGCATAGAGGGCGAGCCCGAGGGCTGCGGTGGGCGGGCACTTGGGCGTGGCCGGGCCCCGGGAGTTCCGGGACCGGGAATCAGACGCTGGAAGACTGAGATGGGGAAATAGTATAATGAGGGATGGGCACACGGAAGGGGGCTGGATCAGACTTGCCAGGCATCCCCCGCTGTCAGTGGGCGACCCTAACCTTACCACTGAGCCTGACCCTAATTCGGACCCTGTCTGTAACCCCTGCTATCTCCTACCCTGGACTTACTCCAACCTAAGTGAAATATAACTCCAATCGGGACCCTGAGGTCCCAGACCTAGAGACCTTCTCGCAGCCAGCCCTGACCCTTGCCCTCACCCAGATGCAGGGACTGCAGAAGAGGCTTCTGGGATCGCTTGTGGCCTCACCCAGCTGCGTGCCTTCTGCAGCGGCATGTGTAACCCACATGCTTCGACAGGAGGGTAACAGAGCCCTCGGTAACTGGGCACCCTCCTCCTGAAGTGGTCACCTTCCGGGACTCGACGCCTCTCTGGGATCCCAGCACCACCCAAGACAGGTCCCAAACCCAGAGGGGGATCAGAGCAAGATTAGGGAGTGAATCATGGTGGAAAGGATTCCAGGATGAATATGACTTTGGACTGGGTGATCCTGGAGAAGCCCCCAGTCTGGAGGGATTCCCCCAAAGAGGGGCATTTGTAATGGGCCTTGAAGCATGAGTAAGAGTTTGTCACTGGTGAGTTTTTCCAAGAGGACTTGCAAAGGGGCAGAGAAAGTGAAGAACATTCTTTGGTGGGGAAAGATGAAGCCTGAGCAGTGAGTGGAAGTAGACTGGGCTGGGGGCCCTTTTAAAGGAGGGCTTGGAGATAGGAGGAGGGGGTCCATTTGGGGCAGATGAAAGGGGAGAGTAGATGAGTTGCAGTGGCTGTCTGTCATCCTCAGAACACAACAGATGATCAGACCTCTGGACTCAGGAGGGGACATGTGGCGATATCAGTATGTGAGGGACACCGAGGAAGGAAACAGAGGTCCTGGAAGGCTTGTGCTTCTCCCCACACAGCAGTTTCCCCATCCGCAACATGGGCAGTTTGCACCCCTAGCCTGGAAACAGATTTTTCTTTGGGAAAAAAAACAAACTAGGGTTGGTGGGGATCAGGTTTCCTGCCTCTCCCACACCATCCTTGTTGCCCTTCAGTGCCCAACACCAGATGTTCGGGTGACCCAGGCCAGTCTGGGAGCTTCTGCCTCGGCTCCCAGGCACAGAACAAGTCCTGCAGAGTGTGGAGGTGGCTAGGGAGCCCCAGGCCCCTCGAGGGCCGCTCTGTTTACCCGAGACAGCCCGCTTGCCTCTGATGCAACAGGCAGGCTCTGGTTACGTGAGCGCAGCAGCTGGAGCAGCCCTGGGGGCAGCCGGAGCTGAGTCAGCTGGGGATGCTCACCGTGGGGCACACCTCCCGCCCCCTCCTGCCACTGGGGCTCCCTCCTGTGTTCTCGCCCCTGCTGTGTGGTCCGCTTTCACCCCCCTCGTTCCCAAACCCCCTTCCCAACCCAGTCCAGACCCTCTTCCGTCATTCACAGGTTCCTATGATGGCTCCTTTTCGCCTTTACCCAGTTCCTGTCCTATACGTGCGCCCATCACTGACTGTGTTAGCCCGTGTGGGCCCACATCCTCCCCTGGGGCAATCGGGAACCTTGACCTCAGTCTTTTCTGATGAGGGGACCCTCTTAGGAGCTGGAGTAAGAGACTGGGGGTTGAAAGGGAGATTTCAGGGGAGATTGGAATAGAAAAGGCTGGAGAGCGGGATCTGGGAAGAGGGTAGATAGGGAAGGTGGACAGGGGTGGGAAGGTAGAAGCTGCTTCCCCCAAGTCTCCCTTCTCCATATCTTCTCCCAGAATGCCAGCAGGGGAGCCTTTGATGGCTCCTCCATGGTAAGGGCAGTGTTTCCCAGTGGGTAGGGCTTCAGGCTTCAGACCCTGGGTTCCCACCTGTTCTGACTCCCACAGGCTGTGTGACCTCAGGCCAGTCACTTCACTCCTCTGAGCCTGTTTGCTCATGTGAAAAATGGGGACAACAGTGGTGCCTCCTCAGGGGTAGAAGTGCTTCAAGCTCGGTCTCCAATACCCCCTCCTCCTCCAAAAGCCTTCATTATCCCCCTTCCATCTGGTGTCCTGACACCCCCATTCCTCCTTCCACCTCAGCACTGGCCCAGAGGTTCAGAAATGCCTGTGTTCGTCTCTGTCTCCTGGAGTCTGGGATCTCCTTGTGATTGGGCCGTGTATTGTGATAGCACAAAAGGGGTGTTTTCATGGGTTTCTTGGAAAACTGGAGAGGTTCTGAATAGTCTAGGGGTCTGGGGACCAACCTTGGGGCAACCAGAGGCCTTGCTGAGGGATGAGGTGGGGCTGGCAAAGGGGCTTCCTAGGGGCAGGACAGGAGTGAAATAAAAACCAGGATTTGGATCAGGGCTAAAAACAGAAAGTCAAAATTCATGTCTGATTCCTGTCCTGACCACTGTGGACCAACCACAGGCAAGTCACTGCCCTCTCGGGCCTCCTTTTACTCCGTCCAGAGATCTGAAAGAGGGGTCCCACACGTTACCCAGGGAGCCCTTCCAGGTTACCTCCACTCTCACGGGCGCTAGGATCCCTACTTGAATGTCTCTTGGCACGAGGAGGTCGTTTCTGAGAGCAAGTCTTAGTGAGCTAGGGAATCCCCACACCCTCCACTCTGGTGAATAGATAAAGCCACTAGTGCATGGGGGCAGGTGCGAGGTCTTTCTGGGTAGTGGCCTCTCGAAGTCTTAATTCACTTTCTGGATAACTGGAGCAAGGACGCATGAGGTGAAAAAGGGCAGAGGGTCACATTGCACTCTCGAGGATCTGCCAAGACTGCGGACAATGACCGCAGAGACCCGCCAAGGCTTTGCCTCTTGCGCCCCCTTGCGGTCGTCGGGGGTGGGACGTTCGCCAGGTGGTGGATTAATCGCTAAGTAGCATGGCACCCCACTCCAGCACTCTTGCCTGGAAAATCCCATGGAAAGAGGAGCCTGGTGAGCCGCAGTCCATGGGGTCGCTAAGAGTCGGACACGACTGAGCGACTTCACTTTCACTTTTCACTTTCATGCACTGGAGAAGGAAATGGCAACCCACTCCAGCATTCTTGCCTGGAGAATCCCAGGGTCGGGGGAGCATCATGGGCTGCCGTCCATGGGGTCGCACAGAGTCGGACACGACTGAAGCGACTTAGCAGCAACAGCAGCAGCATCCGATTCTTGCGACCCCATTGACTGTAGGGGGGCCAAGCTCATCTCTCTGTCCATGGGATTCTCCAGGCAAGAATACTGGAGTGGGTTGCCATTTCCTTCTCCAGGGGATCTTCCCGACCCAGGGATCAAACCAGGGTCTCTTGCATTGCAAGCTGATTCTTTACCAACTGAGCTATGGGGGAAGCCCCAGGGACGTTCACCAGGAGTGAAGGGCAAATTGGCCATAGGAATGAAAGGCAAAATTAATCACACCCCCTGGGTGCACAGGACTTGAGGTGGTGGTGGGATCTGACAACCCACAGTCCCACACAGATCTCTTTGAGAGTACTATTAGTCCCTGGCTGAGGTCGTGTTCAGAGGCTGTGGGTGATAGGGAGCCTCGGAAGGTCTAGGGCACCCCGTGAGTGCTCCCCACTAGCTCACTGTGCCTGAACCATCCAAGGCTGGCCCTCGGATTCATGAGATTACATCACTAAGCTGACTGTCTAGGGGGTGTGAGCTCTGGGGCCAGGGTTGGTCCGTCTGGCTCACCAGGGCATCCCCTGGGGTAGACAGGTCCTAGCTCAGACAGATCAATGTTTGCTGGATAAATGGCTTCCTGGTGGAAGGAGAGATGGACAAGAGGTGCTTTCAGAGCGGATGAAGACAGAGTGTCTCGGGGCGGTGGGGGGCAACTACATACCAGTCAGGGCCTACAATAGTGAACCTGAGGCTCCTCCCTCCAAACTGAGTTAGGGCAGAGGGAAGACAGGATGGTGGCCCCCAGACCCCCAGGACACCCTAGCAGAGAAGACGGAGGGCTGACCGTTTCCTGATGGTGGGAGGCAGTTATTTCCCCATCCCTCCTCCCAGGCCCGCAGGCCCCTCTACAGCCCCGACACCCCACCGGGACCCTCTCTGCCCCCACCCCTCCTAACCACTTTACAGGGCCAAGTTAGGGGCTGCTCCCAGAGCAGTGAGCCTGGGGCCCATCCTGGCTGTACCCTCAACTCCATTCTGATCATCCTGATAGATTTTGCTGGGCACTGTGTTGACACATAGCTGACCCTAGAGCCATACAAACCAGGGGCCCTGATCTCCCAGGCTTGGAATCCTCGGGGATCAGTGTGGGATCTCCTCAAGTCAGCAGAAACCGACTCAGATCAATTTTGGCAAATGCAGTGATTTTAGGGACTCATGACACTGAAGAATTAAGATTTTTCTAGTATCAGGTACAGCTAGATCCAAGGTCCCAGGCAATGTTCTTAGGTTCCACGTTCCATCTGCTGAGCTTACCAACCCGAGAAAGAAGATGGTATTTTTTGTACTTTTCCAGCAAAATCTTCAGGGAAGACCTCTTGTTGGATCACGTGCCCCTCTCAAACCAAGCACTGTGACCTGGGAGATGGGGCGCTCTGATTAGCCAGGCCAGGGTCCCACACCTACCCCTGGGGTCAGGGTGTCTTCTCTATATGGCCTGAGCTTGGGATGGGCATTTCTGTTTGAGGTAGAACACAGTCCAGGCAGGCAATTACACAAATGTCTGCCGCAGCCTGTAGAGAAGGCTCCAATCCACGCTTTCCTGTCTAGATGGAGAAAGGTAGGACCAGAGAGGGTGAGAGCCAGGCCCCATGTCACACAGCAAGTCAGAGGCAGGGCTGGGGCCACGTTAGACCAGGGTCCCCTCCCCCCAGCTGTGACACGCTGCACAAATGAGGGCACCTCTCAGGCCCTCTCTTCTCCCATCTGTATTCGGGGCGGCATCTCCCTTACAGGGCCGGCTGAGGATGAAGGATGACCACTGTGAAGTGCCCGGCACAGAGCTGGACACACAGCAGGCGTGTGGTCGTGGCAGCAGTTACTGGTCCGAGGGGCCATGGCCATGTCCAGGGCCAGTGAGGGGGCGGCTAAGAACCCAAGGGCAGCAAAGTCTCGTCTCAGAACGTTCATGGCTGGCCCAGAGGCAGGAGGGATGCGCTGGCCACACTTGCTTGGTCTTCAGTCCCTGCCAAGTCCCATAAGGTTGTGTCAAAGAGTCCAGCTTTGGTCAGGCTACAGGAGTAGAGATGAGGGTCAAGGTGAACTCTGAGATGCCCCCAGGGCTTCAGGGGAGCCCCAATGAGGTGGCATCGGAAGCAAGATCCTGGGTGGGGCCAAGAGAAGAGGTGAAGTGCTGGGAGTCAGAGTCTGGGTGTGAATCCCGGCATTTCCGGTCACGATGCTGACCCTGCCTTGCCTCTCCAAGCCTCATTCCTCTTCTGCAAAATGGGGATGTGTGTAGGGCCCTGGGCCTGGAGAAGCAGGGAAGACCAAGACTTGCCCTGTGAAAGGTCACCGATAACCCTGTGGGGTTATCTGGGGAGCAGTGTGAGTGGAGGCTCTGAGAGGGGTGTGGGGTGGCAGTTCTGGGGAGAACAGCAGGCTCTGTAGTGGCAAAGGTGGGATCAGGAGGCGCCACAGAGCACTTTGTTCTGAGGGGGTACAGCAGTCAAGGGACAGCAGATGATTCGGGGCGCTCATGGCTGGCCTGGAGCCTCCAGGCAGGCGCAGGAGAAACACGCTGGGTGTGGAGGGGGTAGAAGGGGCAGCAGGGCAGCTTCCTGAGGCGTGAGGGTGGGTGGGACCAGGTCACAGGATGCAGGAGATGGGGGCGTGTGGCTCCAGGGATGGTGGGCAACACTGGGTGGTGAAATGGGGTGGGCTGCTGACCCCCTTGGCAGCCCTTCTTGCTCCAGGGCCTCCCAGGGGTCCCCTGAGCAACTCCACAATCCATAGTGTTCCTCACTACCCCAATAGCCAGAGCCAAGCCCAGCATGTGGCAGGAACCCCAAAAGAACTCTGACTGCACACCCATGAACACTGCCACCTCCTGGCACTCAGGGCTGCTGCTCGAGGAGGCACAGGGGTCCCTGTCCCCACCCAGGCCTCCCCTGACCCTCTGAGAAGACTTCCGCAGTGCAAGCACACACCACGGCAAATGAGGAGGCTCTGAGAGCTAAACAAGCCACGGGCACGGTCAGCCCCTCGGCACCTCCAGTCTGCCTGTGTCTGCCCTGCATGAGCACAGAATGACAAGACGCCAGGCCGGTCTTGGTGTCCTGCTCTCCTCAGATGGCCAACCACACCTCCCGGTACTAGCCCTCCTGCGGTCCTCTCCCATTGGTCCCGGTCCTGGCCACACGACTGGCCTTGACCAATGGGACGCCCTTAACTGTGCAGCAAGGGAAGGCTGAAGGAGCGTGTGCACCCCGGGCACTCAAGCACCAGGAGGCGCCTGCGCTGGCTGGCTAGAGAGTCCACATGGAGAACCAGACACTCCCCCCCAACACCAGGCAGCGCTGGTCAAGGGCCAGATGCGAGGCTACCTCAGAATACCGCACCCCATCAAGAACCACGGATGGCCCCCACGTGAGCCCAGCAAAACGGCCTGGCCAAGTCCAGCCCAAACTGCAGAACTGTAAGCAGGCAGATGACTGGTGTCATAAGCTGCTAAGCTCAGGGACAGTCTGTCATGCAGCAGTAGCTGACTCTGCAACAGGCATCACCGTATGTAGTAACGTCCTCTTTGCCACTAGTGAACCACCGTGACAGGAGGGAAAAGCAGAGACCAAGGTGGGGAGGGACTTGCTCCGGGTCATACAGCAGGTCACCAGTAGAAAGAGGACCGGAGCCGGGTGGATAACTGCCACGCTGGGCTCTGCCTGAGACAGTGGGTAAAGCAAGCAAGTGGCACATGGAGGGTAGCGAAAATGGCGCTCTGCTCTTCTTGAAGGGCAGGGGCCCTTGGGATCCAGACAGGGTCTGTGGCCTGGATGAGAAGCAGGAAGACGACAGAGAGCACCAGGGAGATGGGCTGAAGACAGCCCTGCGCAGCAGAGGGCACCAGGTGCCCCTACCCTCTAGCTTCCCAGAAACGAAGCCCAGGGAGAAAACCCCAGTGGTTAGTCAAGCAGGTCCCTCCTCAGATGCTGAGGGGATGGGTTAGTTCAGAGCTCGGAGCAGAGGGGCTCCAGGTCCACTTGGCACTGACCTGGGTCAGAGGGGCCGAAGCACCTCCACGTCTCTTCCGGGATCAGGCTGAGGAGGGTGGGAGCGGTTCCTCGGGGCTGGAACAAAACATGTGCAGCGTCTATGAGGCTGAGGTCCAAGGCCCTGAGCCGTGCTTGGCTAGACTGGATTGCACACTGGGGTCACGCTCCAGTCTCCCAGCACTCCTGGCCTGAGCCTTCAGGGTATCCTTTGTAAAAATAGGACCAGCTACCCACTTCAGAGGTTGCAGCTGGGTCTCATGCAGGTCTGGGAGCTTCAGATCCCTGGGGCTTGCGAAGAGAGGCGAGAGGGGGTGAGCGGCTACTACACAGCTGCTGCTACTGGTGTCTCTCAGGGGCACAAGCAGGGCTTCCGGAAGCAGCTGGGCAACGGAGCTGAAAGCAGGAGCTATCGGTCTTGTGGCCTTGCTGTGGCGGGGGGGGGGTTACTGTGCAAAGCTGGCCGCAGTGAACTCCAGTCCCAGTGGCCGTCACCCACCCGAGGCAGAGAAGCCAGGTGGTGACTTGGTGAACCCCCAAGAGCCCCGCTCACGCTACCCTCGGAGGGCAGGCCAACGCACATCCCGTCTTACACACACGCGAGGCTTTTTCGGTTTTGGCAGTTCTTGTGTCTGTTGTCACACACAGCAACACAAAGGCGTTATCCTCCTTTCTAAAGCCTTGTGGGGGACAGGCATGCCAGGACCCCACACTGCGGGAGTCAGACCCCTCTCCAGGCTGAGTGACAGCTTACAGCAGGTGCTGCTACAGCCGCCCTTGGCTCGCTAAGCTGTTTGACTCTTCTCGACCCTATAGCCCACCAGGCGCCTCTGTCCATGGAATACTCCCGTACTCCAGTCAGGAATACTGGAGTGGTTGCCACTGCCTACTCCAGGGGATTTTCCCGACTCAGGGATCAAATCCGCGTCTCCTGCTTGGTAGATGGATTCTTTACAACCGAGCCACCTGGGAAGTGGTACAGCAGGTACATGGGTGTTCAAATGCATGTTTATTAAGCTATAATGAAAACAAAACCAAACAGAGCTCCTTCTCCCCCTTATGTAAGGACTGTGAGCACTTTCCACTCTTGGACCACCTGGTCATCGGCTCAAAGCCTCTTTCAGCTCTGGGCACCCTCCCTGCTGCCCTCGAGGTCCCTGCCCACCTCCCTAGCCTCGTCTCCCCACCTGCACCCACTCCACTTACAACTGCCTTGGATGTTCCTCCAACACCTCCAGCTCACCAGGCCCAGGGCCTCTGTCCCGCCCCGCCACACCCAACACCCACTCATGGTCACCTTGGCCTGCGTTTTGTTCAAGCTTCTGTTTACATCTCTGCCGCCTCCTCAGAGGGGGCCCCCTTCTCCTCCTTCACACATATCTGAAATGTTCTTGTCTGTTCCGTGTCTACCTGGTTGCTGGGTGCCTCTCCGTGAGGCTGCGAGCAAACCTGTCTCGGTCACTGCCATGCCCCCAGCAACCAGCCCAAGCACACAGCAGCGCGCAGGAGCTGGGGGCGGACTGACTCAACTCCCGCTACAGACAGCAAAGGACAAGAGGAAGTCACCAGCCACTGCGAGACCAAGAAAGGGAGTTGTTTAAGGAGCGAGAAGGTGCAGTTCCTGGCTGAGCAGCGAAGGTCCTTGCAGCAAGGAGGCTGAGGGCAGCAGGGGCGGGCGGTCCCAGCAGCTACCTGTGGCCCTGGGCCGTGGCGTTCATGTGGTCCCGGATGCTGATGGCCTGTTTGAGGAGACCCTCCACACTGCGGAAGTAGACGCTGCTGTCGACAAGGTTCTTCACGGCACTGCAACGGGAGGGGGACCCAGTCAGCAGCATCAGACCAGACCAGTGGGCGCCTGCAACCAGACCTCAGGGGGCGCCCGCACTGGCCCAGGGGTTTGTCCAGCTGCTGGGGGTTCCGTGGGCCTCCGAGGGCTCACTGTGTGCTTAGAGTTTACATTTCCCTATGGACCAGGTGGCAAGATACAACTTTTGCTTGATGGCTGCTAGACCATTTAATGCTTCGAAGGAGCTATAAGCATTCAAAGACGACCTCAAAAATAACATGCTTTGGACTTCCCTGGTGGTACAGGGGATAAGAATCTGCCTGCCAGTGCAAGGGACGTGGATTGGATCTCTGGTCCAAGAAGATTCCACATGCCTTGGAACAACTAAGCGTGTGCACCGCAACTGCTTGCAGAGGCACTCTAGGGGCCGTGTGCTAGAACTCCTGAAGCCCGTGCACCCTAGAGCCCGTGCTCTGCGACGAGAGAAGCCAGCACAGGGAGGAGCCTGAGCACCCCAACTAGAGAGCAGCCCCCACTCTTCGCAACTGGAGAAAGCCCGCATGCACAGCAAAGCCCTCGTGTAACGAAAAATGACATCAGTCCAGTTCAGGTGCTCAGTCGTGTCCGACTCTTGGTGACCCCGTGGACTGCAGCACGCCAGGCTTCCCTGTCCTTCACCAACTCCCAGAGTTTGCTCAAACTCATGTTCATCGAGTTGGTGATGCCATCCAACCATCTCATCCTCTGTTTGTCCCCATCTCCTCCTGCCCTCAATCTTTCCCAGCATCAGGGTCAGGTCTATTCCAATGAGTCAGTTCTTCGCATTAGGTGGCCAGAGTATTGGAGCCTCAGCTTCACCATCAGTCCTTCCAATGAATATTCAGGACTGATTTCCTTTAGAAATCCAAGGGACTCTCAAGAGTCTTCCCCAACACCACAGTTCACAGGCATAAATTCTTCAGCACTCAGCTTTCATTTTGTAAAATATCATGCTTTCCTTTCAGGTAACCTATTCCTCCCTCTGAAGGAAGCTAGTCAGCCGGACTGTGAACAGCGCTAAAAGTGGGTTTAGACTCAGCACCATTAGAGAGGCACTACTGCAAAGCTGTGCTAAGCTCTGATGTTGCTGCCACATTGATGCATGTCTAATAAAAATGTTGTTTCCAACAGCACTACAGGAAATATTCACCAGACCTCTTGGGGGCATCGCTAAGGCCAGAAAGTTGCCTGTGCAATGACACCTGCAGTAAAAATAAAAGGGTTGTTTCCAATTCCTTCTATTAAAGACAAAGAAGTCACTCCCATTTATTATCAGTCAAGGACCTGCTTGGAAATGGCCATGAGATCAAAGGTGGGGAGCGCTGGCTGAAACCCAGACTGTCCATTTGCTCATCTGACACCACCAAATGCAGTCAGCTTTCCTAGTATCTGTCAACTTGGATAAAAAGCTGTCTAACACAAGTTCACAACTGGCCCAACCAACAGACCACATAGTATCTTCTTCCAGATTCACACCAACCATTAACACTGCATAAGGTATTTTAAACCAAAAGGGCGCTTTCATGTCCATAGGAAACAGTCTATCAGCATTAGAGAAATTTGCATCTCACTAAAGAGAAGTGCTCAGAGTTCAGAGCAGACTGGCCCCTGCCTACCACAAGGCAGTCCAATGGAACATTCTGGAACATGATGGACACATTCTTTATCCACTGAGATGGCTGTTAAGCACTTGAAGTAAGTGTGGCTCGTGAGACTGAGGAGCTGAATCTTTCATTTTATTTCATTTCAATTCATTAAAATGTAAGTGTAAACAGCCAGCCAGGGTCCAAACTCCTGCAATGGACAGGACAGCTATAGGAACTAGGAGAAAATACAGGCTTTGATCTGTTCTTCCTTAAACCTAGGCCTTTAAAAAAAAAAATTGTTTTTATTTGGCTCCGCTAGGTCTAAAGTTGTGGCACATAGGATCCTTAGTTGCAACATCCAAATTCTTAGTTGTGACACATGAGAGCTAACTCCCGGATCAGGGATCAAGCCCGGCCTGCTGCATTGGGGGCCTGAATTCTTAGCCACTAGACCACCTGGGAAGTCCCACACCTGGGCCGAAAGGTTCTTGGCGGACCAGGAACTATTTAGTAGCTGCAAGAAAAACTCCCTTATCTTTTCTACTCTTCGTGGAGCCGAGAAGAATGTTTGTGACCACAATCCCCAGGAAGATGCCATCAGTCTGGATCACCCTCCAGCCCCAGCAGAGGGGTCAAGGCTGGTAATGGTAGAACTCCCAGCAACAAGACTTCCTGTCAAGGAACTTTGACTACACAACAGAAACAGGCAGGCAGATCCCACAGTGCCACGGACAAGGACTGCTGGGGAGTGTCTAGCCTCCACCAAAACAACCTACAGCCCGCACTAGGAGCAAACAGCACTCCTAGGCCACCAACTCCTAAAGCAGACGGAGTAGGCCCGGACGTGAAACACGGTCATGGGGAGCCAGAGCAGCAGAGGAGGCAGGTGGGCAAGGCTGCAATAACGGGGAGAAACACCAACTGCTGCTTTTTATTATCGGGTGCATCTTTCACTTGGGGTTAAAAATTCTGGGTATTTAGAGAAAGCTCAGCAAACTAGAAAACACAAATAATAGATGATATATTCATGGTCACAGAAACTTTATTCACAGCAGCTAAAACATGGAAGCAACCCAAATGTCCAAGAGATGAATGGATAAACAAAATGTGATCCATCTATAGGCTGGAATAGTATTCAGCCCTAAAAAAGGAAGGAAATTCAGACACAGGCTACAACGTGGATGAACCTTGAAGATACTATGCCAAATGAAAGAGGACAGTCACAAAAAGACAAAATATATATATATATATGATCCCATTGTGAGGTCCCTTGAACAGTCAGATTTTTAGACAGAAAGAAGAATGGCAGGAGCCAGGGATGGGGGTGGTGAACGGGGAGCTCATCTTTAACAGGGACAGAGTTTCAGTTTTGCAAGATGGAAAGAACTCAGGAGGTGAGTGGTGGGGATAGCTGCACAGCATTATGATCATATTTAATACCACTGAGTTGTCCACTTAAAAATGGTTAAGATGATAAATTTTACTTACATGCCTCTTACAACAATATAAAAAATTAGAAAGAAATAAAAATTAAAATAAACAGTATTGTGTTTGGGCACTACCCCCGGCTGCCATCCACCCCACCAGCCAGTCTGTGGTCCTGACTGTGGGTGGGAAACACTGGCCTCTTGAGGCACCTCCTGGAATCCTTATGACCCCCTCCTGTGACAGATGGCGGGGGCTGCTGAGGACGAGGAAGAAGCCTGACCGAGACGCGTGAGGATGAGTCAAAAGTGAGAAGCCCGGGTCTGGGCTGGAACTCTGCGCTGCGGCCAGCTGAGTCGAGCTCCACCTGCCCCTACTCAGGTGGGCTTGGCAGGCCAGGGCTCAGCAGGCAGCTGACGGAGGTGCCCCTGAACACCTGGGCCACTGTGGGGCAACGCGGGCGGTGCTCACCTGCAGGCGTACTCCACGGTGTAAATGGCTCCCTGGCTCTGCTCCTCCCACCGCTGCATGTCAGCCTGTGGAGGGTGGGGAGCTGTGAGCAGGGCTGGCTGTTACCGCCTTCCTCCCAGTTCTCTGGAATGGAGCACCCGAAAGCCAATCACCACGGCTGCAGAGACCCGCCCCCTCCAGCCCCAATCTTTCCTCCCCTCCTCAGCTTTCTTTCTGTGAGCACATGACAGCTATGCCTCAGGACCTTTGCGCAGGCCGTTCCCTCTGCCTGGCACATCCTTCGCTTGGGTCCTCCTGTGGCTGCCTCCTTCTCACCACATGGGTCACAGCAGACGCAGCACCTTCTTCTTCTTCCAAATCCACCCCAGATGTATCCGTCCAGCCCCAAGCTGGGTCAGTGACCATGCACCTCCCTGCTCGTATCCCAGCCTTGACTCCCGCACCAACAGTCCCTGCTCCACCTAGCAGGCCGGAGCTCACAAGGTGCAGAGCCTGGGAGAGGGCATCGCTAGGGCAGGACACTCACCTTGTGCTGGGCCAACTCAGGCAGAGAGCGGCGCACGTGCTCCTGCAGTCGGTACAGGGCCACAGACGGCTCGTTGGCCAGGACGTAGACGCTCTCAGTGAACTTGTCAGTAACTGGGTCCAGGATGGACAGTTGACAACGTGGGGCCCGTGGGGAGCGGGGAGAGGGTTGACGGGGGATCAAAAAGACAAAGCATTAGATTCCTGATTGCCCAACCTGTGAGGCCACCCAGAGGAGACGAGCGCCCAGCATCCCTCCCAGCTGGGTCACCCGTGGCCCTGGTGACGGGCTGCAGATGGTCACAGCAGGGCCAGACTCCATCTGGGAGTCACAGAAAGGCCTCAATCTTGATGACGTGAACGTATCCAGTGAAGTCACGGTCCTTCCTTTCCTAAGCCTACTTGCTTGTTGCTACCCACTCAGATCCACTCACATTTCATTTACCTGTGACAAAATCAGAGATTCTTCCTCAGGTACCCACTGGCAACTGGACCCAAAAGTGCCTACAAGTTTACATGGGGCTCTAGGCCATGACTGACCACTGAGGGGGAGGAAAGCCCATGACCCATGCTGAGTGTCCGAACAACTCAGAGGTGTGACTTGTCCCCGTAAACTGCCCTGTGGGAATGGACCGTGGCTCCCCTCTGCAGGATTCCACCTGAGGTCACTGCTTGCTCGGCCTCCTCCGCAACCCTGTCCTGTTTCCCCCTCTCCTCTGTGGGGCTCTCTTAGTAAGTTAATTGGAGACAACTCCTCGTCCCAGGGTCTGCCTCCAAAACAGCAGCCAGATGGTGGTCCCTGCCCTTCCTACCCCATCAATGAGCAGCTCCTGCTTGTTCGGTCACAAAACAAAGCCCCAAACTCACCCACTTCTACCACCGCACTGCCCTTACTGGTCCAGGCATAGCCGTCACTCACCTAGATCCCAAACTTAGCTGCTCCCTGCTCCCCTTCCTGCCAACAATCCAATCCTCACAAAACAGACGAGATGAGCTCCTACTAAACATATCAGATAGGTCTCTCCCTTGGCTGAAACGCTCCCGTGACTCCCATCAGCCAGAGAATTAAATCTGCCTTGCTTCACGTGGCCCAGAAGGCTCTGCATGTTCTGCTTGCTCTTACCACGCCCCCACCACCGCCAGCCTGGCCCTCTGCCCCAGGCACAATGGCCTCATGGCTGTGCCATGGACATTCAGCACTCTCCACAAGAACTTTCTGAGATGATGAAGGGGTTCTATAATCTATACTGCCCAATATGGCAGTCACTAGTGACTAATGAGCACCTGAAATGTGACTCGAAACCGAATTTTAAATTTTCCTTAATTTTAATTCATTTAAATTTGAGTAAATACTGTGACTAGCATCACAGCACACGGCCACCTCAAGCCCTTTGTACTTGATCCCGTCAATGACACTGCCTCCATCCCCACCTCTCATTGCCCTTCATCCCTCATGTCTCAGTTCAAGCGTCACCTCCTGGCCCTCCCTAATCACCAAGCTTAATCAGATGTCCCTTCAACCTCACCCTCAACCTCAGTCAGAACTTATTCATTTCCCTTATACTTAAATTCTTATTCTTTTTTTAAAATTTTACATTCGAGTATAGTTGACTTCCAATGTTTTGTTAGTTTCAGTTATAAAAATTCTCATTCTTTATTACGTTTTCTCTAAAACTTGGGATTTGTGAGGGCAGGAGTATCTCTGAGCCTGTTTTCTCATCTGGAAAAATGGGAGGATAACAGAACCCACCTCAAGCTTTGCCTCAGAGATGGACGCCATCCCACTGCCCAAGACAGTGTAGTTAGTGAAGGAGAACCTATTGGTGTCTGGGAGTCAAGGGAGGCTGTGCTTGAGACTGTCCAATTTGGGTGTGCCCAGCTCACCACTGTGCCCTGACTCAGGCAGAGCCAAGCCTGCCACCTCCAAACTGTATGTCCTCTTACCCTCTTAGGGCTCCTCCTTTTGAAAATGAACACAGTGGTAATAGCTTACACCTCACAGTGCCTGGAAAATCCTATGGACAGAGGAGCCTGGTAGGCTGCAGTCCATGGGGTCGCTAAGAGTCGGACACGACTGAGCGACTTCACTTTCACCTTTCACTTTCATGCACTGGAGAAGGAAATGGCAACCCCCTCCAGTGTTCTTGCCTGGAGAATCCCAGGGACGGGGGAGCCTGGTGGGCTGCCGTCTCTGGGGTCGCACAGAGTTGGACAGGACTGAAGTGACTTAGCAGCACAGTGCTGTTTTGAAGGATGTGGAATTAAATGTATTTGTGACGTGTAAATAACTCACTAGCAATAATGTATGTAACAAGTTAACAACGACATTGACACTTTAAAAATAGCTTGTGGTATTGTAACTTGTAACTATGTGATTTACAAATATGTACATATATCCAACTGGAGAAGGGCACAGCAACCCACTTCAGTATCCTTGCCTGGAGAATCCCATGGACAGAGGAGCCTGGTGGGCTTACAGTCCATGTGATCCCGAAGAGTCGGACACGACTTAGCGGCTGAACAACAACAAATATATACAAATGCTTAAATACAAAGGAAACATTACACACAACTGCCACGCCCCTGGCATTCTTCCAGTGTTTTACATATTAACATATCAGGTTACTGAATTCTCAAAATTTTACGGGGGGAGGCAAGGGGACTATGATACACCCCATTTTACAGATGACAAAACCGAGGCAGAGTGTCTAAAGGTTTCAAAACTA
Source organism: Budorcas taxicolor (assembly GCF_023091745.1). Taxonomy (NCBI): domain Eukaryota; kingdom Metazoa; phylum Chordata; class Mammalia; order Artiodactyla; family Bovidae; genus Budorcas; species Budorcas taxicolor. The sequence goes on along the minus strand of NC_068916.1, from coordinate 5,970,434 downwards.
GTCGGCGGTTGAGCCGGGATTTCCTGGCAATTCAATCACTGCCCCCAAACGCTCCCTCAGCGCCGTGGCCCCCTGTCACCCGCTTCAGATCGCCCGTCTACGAGTCCTTGGCCCCTCCGCCCCGCCCCGCGTGGGGCCCCACACCACCTTTCTTCCCCTTGAGCTGCATCTCGGGTTCTTCCATGGTAGCCACGGCCCTACTCCGAGGACCGGAACCGGAAGTCTGGAGTGAACACAACTGCCTAAACTTTCCCTGCGAAACTAGACGCCGCGCTTATCCAGTTCCGGCACTAATTGGTCTTCCCTTCTAGATTCTTAGCCAACCCAGACAGAGCGGCCGTTGAGTGACAGACTGGGGAAAGAGGCAATCCGGAGGTGAGTGAAGAGGGCCCGGAGACCCCTTGAAGCTCCAGGAGGGACGCTCAGGCGGAGGAGGGGCAAGGGCCCCCTCCTTTACCGAACCCCTTTTCCGGAGGCAGACAAACTGGGGAGATACTCCATGCACTTGTACCCCACTGCTGCCACCAAATCCCTGCAGACGCTCTTGAGCCCCCACGCGTGCACAGGAGATATTGTTACGGAAGGGCGCAGCAGTGGCGGAGTCCCTCGCGCACCCCTACTAAAGAAACCCCGGCCCGTCTGTCCGGAGGCGGAGCCGATTGGCTGCGTCAGGAAAGACGTGGGCGGAGTTAGGGATGAGGAGGACGAGAGCCGAGAACTCGAGAGAGAGCCCTCTGAGGCCCCGCCCATCCCTCCCGACCCTACCAGGCTCCCTCCGGGGCGGCGGGGACGGGAATGCGCAGGCGCGATTGCATACTTCTTGCCCTGGCGGAAGCCATGGCCCGCCCCCAAGCCTTAAAGGGCCAGAAACCGCTCCTACTGCTCCAGCCTTTCCGCACTTTTGCGGGGGGCAGGGGTGCGCAGGCGCAGTGGGAGAACTCGGGGTGGGGGTAGCGGTCGCGTATCAAGTTGCTCTCGTCCCAGCAGAAGCAGGCAAAGCGCAGACGGTACAGCCTCCATCTTGCTACCCCTTACATCAATTGGAAGAGAAAAGTTTGTGAGTTGCGCCCCCAAGTTTGGGGGTACCCTGACTTGCGGCGTCGGGTGACAGAGGAGGCTAGCTGGAGGTGAGCGGACCTTGATGGATTGGCTTGGGAGGGGCGGGTGGGATGCAGCCAATCACATCTTTGTTGAGCCCTCGCTCATTCTAGGGATTTCCCCCCTCCCCCAAAAAAACAATAGCAGACATTTATTAAGATCTGTCCGGGTATCAGGCCTCCTGCTCAGGTATTTACAGACATGATTTTCTTAGGCCTCATGTCCCTATTTTTTAAATGAGGAAACTGAGGCTTAGAGAAATTAAGTCAGATGCCCAAGCTTCCACAGCATATAAAGTGGAGAGATTCAGACAGCCGACCCCAGAGCCAGGGCTTTTAAGCAATGCCTGTTGTGTGTGCTCTGGTGGTGGGGAGGAGTGGGTTCAAGAAGTCCAACTAAAACTGGACTCTGGTTTTAATTTTCTGGCTGAGTCTGAATTTATCCACCCTTTCTGTGTAAGGCCAGGTATGCAGTCAGTGCCTACTTCATGAGTTGCTGATAATTATTGCCATCTCTCCCTGTTTGGCCCTTCCACCAGCTTTCCCCATGGAGCACACCCAACCTGCCGAGGATCTCAGCCTGACCCAGCAGCCTTCAACACCAGAATTTGGGGACCCCGAAGACCCCAGGGACGAGGCCCCTGATGGCTCAGACACTGTGGTCCTCAGTCTCTTCCCCTGTACCCCGGAGCCTGGGAATCCTGAGTCAGATGCTGGCAGCTCCTCACCTCAAGGTAGGATACTTCCTCTGCTTCTGGGATGCAAGAACGGTGGCATGTCAGGCCTAAGACGAGCCCTCTGTCTGTATGTCCCATCACCTTGAATGTGTTTTCCCTCTCCACCCTGTGAGGGATTGCTTAACTGTTTTGTTCTCTTTTTTTAATTGTGGTAAAATGCACATAACGTAAAATTAACCATTTTAACTGGAATTGCTTACAATTCAGTGGCAGTAAGTTACCACGGTGTGTCACTTCATCTTTGTAGTTCTAGAATGCTTCCATCGCCCCCAAAGGAAAACCCCAGAGGTATTAGCAGTCACTCCCACCCCCTTCTTCCAGCCCCTGGCAACCACAGTCCGCTTTCTGTCCCTATGCACTCACCTGCTCTGGACATTTCCTATCAGTGGGCTCATGCGACATGTGGCCTTTCCTGTTTGGCTGCTCCTGCTCAGCGTGTCCCTAAGGCTCGCCTGCCTTGCGATGTGTGTCGGCGCTTCGTCCCTTTTATCGCTGAATAGCCTTCCATAGTGTGGGAGGACCACGTTTACTTTATTCATTCATCCCTTGATGGACATTTGGGTTGTTCCTCTTTTAGTGAGTGGATAGTGCTGCTGTGAACATGCATGTACAATTGTTGGCTGAACACGTGATTTCAACTCTTTGAGGGGGTACCATGCCAGGTCAGATGATAATTCTGTGTCTGACTTGTTGAGGATCCAAGGATTTCTTTGACGGGAATCTTTTGAGAGTGTCTTGCTCAGTCCCCCCAGGGCCTTTGCCCCTGCAGTTCCCTCTGTGTGAAATGCTCTTCCTGCACCTCTCCCCAGGTTTCTTCAACCTGCCAAGCTCACAGCTGGGCCTCTTTAGAGTGGTCCTCTCTGACCAATTTCTCTGAAAGGGACTCACCCCCTGCCCTTCCTTCTTTCTGCCCCTCTTCCACCTGCTTTTCATTTCTCCTGAGCCCGTATTTCAGCTTAAGCTTTCATTTTCTGTTTCTGACTCCCTGGCTTGTCCATGGGCCCTTGAGGGCAGGGACTTTGAACAGAACCTCACCAGGATGGAGGAGAAATATACACCCTGGGCATCTGAGAGGGTGGAGTGAGTGAATAGTGGAGCCAGGCACAGCCTCTGGTAATTCCAAGCCCTCAGCTGCTGCTGCTGCTGAGTCACTTCAGTCATGTCCAACTCTGCACAACCCCATAGATGGCAGCCCACCAGGCTCCCCCATCCCTGGGATTCTCCAGGCAAGAACACTGGAGTGGGTTGCCATTTCCTTCTCCAATGCATGAAAGTGCAAAGTGAAAGTGAAGTCTCTCAGTAGTGTCCAATTCAGCGACCCCATGGACTGCAGCCTACCGGGCTCCTCCGTCCATGGGATTTTCCAGGCAAGAGTACTGGAGTGCATTGCCATTGCCTTCTCCGCCAAGCCTCCAGGGTCTGGCCTTAAAACCCAAGACATACTGAGGGGAAACTGAAGCCCTTTCTCTCTCCCAGCAGGCAGCTCCCTGAAGCACTCAACGACCCTCACCAACCGGCAGCGGGGCAATGAGGTCTCGGCCCTGCCAGCAACCTTGGACTGTGAGTGGGCCCCTGGTCCCCGGGACGAGAGAAGTGGCGGGGTGGCAGGGGCTGAGAGGAGCAACTTTGGACAGGGATGGGACGGGTGAGGACTCTGCCTCTCTTTGGCCCCCAGCCCTGTCCATCCACCAGCTCGCAGCGCAAGGGGAGCTGAGCCAACTGAAGGAGCATCTGAGGAAAGGTGTGTGTCCACACACGTGTGTCAGTGTGTCCATGCCCACACGCGTGCGCCAGTGTGGCTTCACCTGCTGGTGTGTGCGTGTGGCTGCTGACATGACCTGAGCCTCCACGCGTGCGCCTGTCTGCACATGTGCCTGCACGTATCCACGTGTGCCATCCACAGGCATGCCTCCCTGCCCACACCTGACCCCAGCCGCCCACCCCGTCCCCGGTTCTGCAGCCTTGCGGAGAGTGGGCAGGGGTACATCCCAGTGGTACCACCCCCCTCCCGCCAGGCGACAACCTCATCAACAAGCCGGACGAGCGCGGCTTCACCCCCCTCATCTGGGCCTCTGCCTTTGGAGAGATCGAGACTGTCCGCTTCTTGCTCGAGTGGGTGCGTCCCAGCCCAGCTGGGGGCTTCCTGAGGACTGGAGGGCGGGCAGCGGTTTCAGCTGAGTCTGCTGGGGCTGTGACTGTAGGATGGCGCTAACACGGGGGCCAAGATTGCAGAAGCTGCCCCCACCCCTCCCTCTGCCCTGGCTCTGCCACTGCCCGCTCTGCTCTTCCCAGGGTGCCGACCCCCACATCCTGGCCAAGGAGCGGGAGAGTGCCCTGTCACTGGCCAGTACCGGTGGCTACACGGACATTGTGGGGCTTCTGCTGGAACGTGATGTGGACATCAACATCTATGACTGGGTGAGGCGCCACCTACTGGCCCTGGGCACCTCACAGGGTACCAAGTCTGTTAGGGGTGCTGAGACCCATCCTCAAGCCTCATAGAGCTCCCAGTTTTTTTTTTTTTTGAGGGGTTTAGCTGACACATAAACAGCTCAGATATAGTAAACAGAGCTGAGGCCGCCTGTAGAACCAAGGGAAGTCAGGGTGGGCTTCCTGGAAGAAGCAGTATCTAAGCTGAGATCCAAGGAAGAAGCTAGATGGGCCAAGTGACAAACAGGAGGAAGAACCACATTAAATTGGAAGGTGTCGGGGGGGGTCACGAAGAATCTGGGAAAGATGGTGTCGGTTGTCCTCTACCCGTTTGTGACAGAATGGAGGGACGCCACTGCTGTACGCCGTGCGTGGGAACCATGTGAAGTGTGTGGAGGCCTTGCTGGGTGAGTGGAGTAGAGGCTGGCCCTTCAGGAATCCTGACAGCCAGGGAGGGGTCTGAGCTGTCTGAACTGCTCTTAGGATGGGTAAGAGCTTTCTCCTGGAGGACTGAGGTGGGGACAGGAGGTGGCAGGAACAGCAAGGTGGCCGACTGGGTTGAGCACCCACACTCTGCATACCTCAGAGACCCTAGAGGTGGAGATCCCAGTGGCCACATTCATCAAGTCAGGCTCTTGTCCAGGGCCACACAGCTACCAGCAGACCCGTGGCTGCGTGGTGGGTAGTCCCTGCACCTCCGCGCCCCACCCCTCCTGATCCCTGCCCAGCCTCCTCTGCAGCACCTGTTCTGCTTTGCAGCCCGAGGAGCTGATCTCACCACTGAGGCAGACTCCGGCTACACCCCGATGGACCTCGCCGTGGCCTTGGGATATCGGAAAGGTTGGCCTGAGACACCTGGAGGCAGTGTCAGGGTGCTGTAGGTGGGATAATCCACAGCAGGGTGCACAGGACATCCCTTTTGGATGTCAGATGCTAGCAGCGAAAGTGTTCATGGTAGCAGACATCAGGTGCTGGTGTATACTTGGCCTGGGCGTGTACTAGTCCCAGCTCTCGGGGCTCCACATGTTCTGGGGCAGGACGCCGATGTGTGTCAGCAACAGGGGCCGTAATGGAGGGACGTGCAGGCACTGAGAGGTCTAAAGAGGGCCCCGATGGGGCGAGGATACCAGGAGGGCCACAGTGCGCATGGCCGGGGAGACCAGCCCTTCCATGGCAGGAAGTAGATGTGAACAGGGGCTGGAGACAGACCCCAGTTTGACTCCCTACTTCAGAAAATGGGGAGATCCTAACAGAACTAACCCCGGGGATTATGCGGGGTGGTGCATGGGAAATATCCAGTTCTATCCTTCCTTGATGGAATTTTAGTCCATTTGAAACAAATTTCTCACAGTCCCTCTCAACTTTAAAAGTTCCAGTTTGTCAATTTTGTTGGGTAAGGAATATTTTTATAACTGAAAACCCTCCAAAAATGCATTTTTACAAACTTCAGGGAAATTGAGGTTCCTGAAGCCTCTGTCTTCCTAGCTATTCTCTGGCAAGGATCTGATCTCCTTGAGGAGGAAATGGGTCCTCCATCCAGGCCCCAGGGCTGAGGGCCCTGCTCATACCCTGAGGGGAAGGTACAGGTTGGCCTGGGCCTTTGCAGCCACTGTTCAGTTCACGGGCCACCTCTTCCCTGTTCTGCTTCCAGTGCAACAGGTGATCGAGAACCACATCCTTAAACTCTTCCAGAGCAACCTGGTGCCTGCCGACCCCGAGTAGACACTGCCCACCAGGGACTCAAGAACACTCAGGGAACAAAATGGTTGACCCAGAGCTGGGGGAACCCAGAACCGGCTTCAAAGGCAGCTCCTGGACAGACGGTGGGAGGGGGCCCTTTCCTAGAGGAACCAATAAACCTTCTGTGCAGAACTTGAAGGACTTTGCTGTGCTTCTTGGAGGGCTTCCTGGAGGAGGCAGCCACCCAGCAGCCTCACACCTTCTTCCCTAGCACACGTAGATGATAGATGACCACTCGGCCAAAGAAATCAGTGGTGTCCTCAAACGTCACCTTCAGCCGGTCCACCTCAGCAGGTGGCACTGGGAAGGTGTAAGCGGAACAGTCAAGGGAAACAGATTTCTTTATCTTTTCCCACCTGCCAGCCCCACCTCAGATACATCCACCGTGCTGGGTGACCCAGCACTCTGTTGGTCCCTCAGAAGCTCTCACACAGAACAGACTGTTATGAGCCCATTTTACAGCTGAACCAGTGGAGACCTAGAGGCCACTTGCCCAAGGTCACATGCCAGGGCCCACAGCTTTCAGAGGCACAGATCATCCCACCCAGCGGCTGAAACAGGATATCTGAAGTGAGTTGTTGTCCTCAGGGTAAAAATCCACAATCTTGCTAAGAGCCTCTCTCCCCAGAGAACCTGCAGCAGAGAAAGAAGCAGTGAGGCCAGAGAGCCCTCTCTAGTCCCCCACTTTCCAGGGTTTTCCAGTACCTTCCAGGCGGCCCTGGCGACTGGAGAAGCCCCCCTGGAACTGGATCTGCAGCTGGGAGACACAGATGCACTGGGGAAACTCCAGTGTTACCCACTGGGAAGGACCCTGGAAGCAGACAGAAAAGGAAAGGCCCATGAGCACTTCAGACTCAGCCCTGCTATGCTTGTCTCTCATTCACACAGTCCGTGAGGGGTGGGGAGCACAGTGTGAGCACAGGTTCCCTTCCTGGCCAACCTGCCCAGCTAGGGAGCCCCCAAATTCTCAGGGGACACTAGACCCCTAAGTCATTCATTCTTTTGGCGGTGCAGCACAGCTTGTAGGATATTAGTTCTAAAATCAGAGGTTGAACCCATACGCTCAGCAGGGAAATCACAGTCTCAACTACTGGCCCAACAGGGAATCTCTTAGACTTCCCGCCCTGATTCTGATTCACACCAGGGGTGGAGAGTCCAGGGAGAGGGTGCCTCACCTGGTCCGAGTTCCAACACGTCTCCTCGTCCTGGTCGAACAGATGCTTCTTGCCAAACTGCCTGGTGTTCCGATTCAGCACCGAACTCACCCTAAAGGCAGAGTCGCAGCGTGGAGCGGTGCTGAGCACCGTGGCGAGGGCTCGCCTACTCCCTGGCTCACCCCTTCCTCACCACCGGTTCTCTCATTTCTGTCTGCCCCTTAGGGACTGCACTCCAGGCCAAGGGCCTCGTCTGCCACTGCCCGCCCCCGTTCACACCCCACCCCTGCCCGGGGCTCTCACCTGCTCACTGTCTCTGGACAAACCAAAGAGTGGGACATCTCGGTTCCACGAGGCCTCGCAGGACTCAGAGCTGGGCTCAGTCCAGGTTCGAATCCAGGCAGCCAGAGCGCGACCCTGTTCACGCCTGAAAATCTCCGCGTCCTCCCCTGTAGCGGGGCACAAGATCCGTCACTGCCCGGTCTCTCCAGGCCTAAATGTCGCCTTGACCAACCAACCCCTTGCTGGCAAAGCCTGGAGTTTCGGAGACACTGCTAACGACCCCAGGCCAGGCCTTTCACAGTGGGTCCAAGGAAGGTAAATAGGTTTCCTATCGGTTTAGGGAGCGGTCGCCCCTTCTCGGAGCCTCAGTTTCTCTCAAACTGCTTTCGGAACCAAAAGCAAGACCCGGAAGCGCGTGAAAGCCGCGCAGGCGCGCACGGCCCTCACGCCCGGGGCGTGGTTTAATTTGCCCCGCCCCTCAGTGCCTGTCTCTTAAAGGGCCCCATCGAGTGATGGCGGGCTTCCCTGCGGGCTCAGTGGCGAGGAATCCTGCTTGCAATGCAGGAGACGTGGGAGACCTGAGTTCGATTCCTGGGTTGGAAAGAAAGAAATGGCAACCAATTCCAGTATTCTTGCCTGGGAAATCTCAGGGGCAGAAGAGCCTGGAAGGATACAGTCCAGGGGGTAGCAAAAGAGTCAGACATGACTTCCCTGGTTGCTCAGACGGTAAAGAATCCGCCTGCAATGAGGGAGGCCTGGGTTCGATCCCTGGGTTGGGAAGATGCCCTGGAAAAGGGCATGGCAACCCACTCCAGTGTTCTTGCCTGGAGAATCCCTATGGACAGAGTCCATGGCGGTTGACTGAGTGACTAAGAGCACAGCACAATGACCAACAACAAACTGAAGCTGGAGATGCTTACTAGAGAAGGAGCCTTCCTTCCCTAGGACTTCCGCAAGGTCAGCCCTACAAGGAGAAAGGCAGTGACATTTCCTACTTCGGTGGAAAACAAGGGGGCCATGGATTTCCACAAGCAAGTCTCTCGGATCTGGAGGGAAAATGCAGGTATCTAAAGCAAGTGTGTGCCCACTGTGGGGGAAAGGGAGGGGGCTGTCCTTTGGTGCCTGCGGGTATAGAGCGCTAGTTTTAGAATGCAAGAGACTTCTTATAATGATGTCTTCCCACCAGTAGAATGAAGTCTGCTGAGTGCATTCCCTAACTGCAGAAGAATTCTTTACTGTCTGAGCCACCAGGGAAGTCACGTCTGACTCTTTTGCAATCCCCTCCAGGCTCTTCTGTCCATGAGATTTCCCAGGCAAGAATACTGGAGTTGGTTGCCATTTCTTTCTCCAGGGGATCTTCCCAACCTAGGAATCAAACTCACATCTTCCATGTCTCCTGCATTGCAAGCAGGATTCTTCACCACTGAACCACCAGGGAAGCCCACAAGCCTGGGAATCCCTGCACTTCACTGCCTCCCAGAGGCCAAAGGAAGAGTTGAGGAAGAAGCCATGATGGTGCGAGTACTGGGCGTCTTTATCAGCCTTGTGTGTCACCACTGGGACACAGAAGTCCTGGCCTCCAAATCTGTCTTCGTAGTAAATGCTGCCTGGGACAGGCTTCTTGGAGGAGGGGTAACGTGAGGTGGGTTTTGAAGGATGAACAGGAGTTTGCCAATCTGGATTATACAAAGCCATGGCTAAAGTTTTGGCTCACTGATTCAGTAAACAACTGCCACTCCCTACTGCCCAGCCCTGTGATGAGTGATTCTGAGGACTATGAAAGATCTCAGTTCCAGTCCCTTATCTGAAGATCTCCCAATCTGGGGAAGAAAGAACTAGACACATATAATCCCAGCCCCACGGAACCAGAGCTGAGCCAGAGGGAGAGATAAGGCTGGGGAAGTAGAGGGTCTACCTGAGGGAGGGCTTCCTGGGAGAGGGGGTATTGTGCCTGTACCTTATTGAGTGGGCAGCAATTCACCAAGGTGAGAAAAATTGGAGTGGGGAGGTGGATGGGCAGGCAGCACAAGCCTGGTTGAATAAAAAGACCATGAATTTGAATAAAATATGTGAGTCCAGATCCTGCTGGGCCTAAAGCAGTCAAGAAAGGTGTTTGAGAAAGGCGGTATACCATCCAATCTGCGTGAATGGAGACTTCTGGACAGAGCAGCCACTGGCAAGAGGCTGCAGTTCCTGGCTGTAACTGAATGGTCTGGGATCCAGCCCCTTTCTTCAAGGGCTAGGGGAATGGTCCTCCTGTCTGCCCAAGTCCACACCAGGAGTGGGGGCTGGCTGGGAAACTGGGACACCAGCGGAAGGGCCACCCCATCAGCCCCTGCCTGCCAGGACTTCCTGCATTCAGTCGTGGCCTCGTGCCATCCAGACCTGGCTCTGCTGGTCTGAGGGCCAGGGCTGGTGGGGTTGGGGGAGGGGTGTCAAAAAAATACCTCCCTACCTCTAGAAGAATTTAGGAAGAGTATGGACCCTGGAGAGTCCAGATCAGGTTCAAATCTTGGTTAGGCCATTCACTCATTGGCTGTGTGATCTTGGACAAATATGTTGACCTCGCTGAGAATTCTGTTTATAGGACTGCTAGAGAATTCAGTGAACTCTTCAGGCTGACATGTAACAACAGTGATTGACATTTGTTGAGCACCTACCTTGTGTTTAACTTGAAGCCACGTCTGTCTCCATCCACTAGATCATTAAATCTGCTGTGCTGGTCCTTGTCACTCCCATTTTACAGCTAAGGATACAGCCACTCAGCTACTCAGCAGCCAAGGTTCCCCAGGGAGGATATGCACAGCCCCAAGGCCCCCCTTACCACTCCTGGTCTTGGCATGGAGCCACCATGCCCACTGGGATGAAGCCAGCTTCGTACCCTCTTCCCGCCTCCTCACCCCACCGGCGCCTGGGTATGAAAGAACCTCCTGTTTCTCCAGGGAATTAGCAGCTCTAAGCTCCCAGCAGAGCAGCCAAAAGTGGTCCATTCATTTTCCTTAGTGAGAAGAGACTAATCACTCCCTCCTTCCTCACCCCAGGGGGTGGGGCAGAGGGAAGTTTAGAAGAGCCAGGAACTGTAACTCTGGTTGGCTGAGGGAAACTGAGGCAAAGAAGTCGTTTATGTAAGGTCACCCAGGGGAACCGGGATGCAAACTTCAGTCTCACTCTGGAGTTGAGCTGAGTTCTGCATTTTTCAGGAGAGGAAATGGAGGCTCAGAGAGGGTCATGGATTTGCTGAAGTCACACAGCAAGTATGGGTCAGCAAGGACTCTGGGGAGGCAGCCACCCTCATGGCAGAAAACAGGCCCCACTTCCCATAAGTTTGTCACCCTGGAGAAGAGCAGGGAAAAGCCCTCAGATTGCTTTGAGCTTTAGTTTACCCCTGGGGCATAAGTGTAATGATTGCCCCAAGGCTGCACCCTGGAGAGTCTGTAGAGGTAAGGGTGATGGAATCCTCTGGGGTTGGCAGCCCCCTGTGGGGCAGATTTGGGTCTGATTTATCCACCGGGGCCTGCATGGGTACCGCAGGGCCCAGCTCAGGGTAAAAGGATGCTCACTTGTTTCTGGCAGGACTCGTCGGTCTTGCAGGAGGTAAGCTTGGGAGCCTGGGTAAGTGGAGATGACAGTGGGCAGGAGAGGGGGTGGCCGCACATGAAGGTACTGAGCTGAGCTGGCCATGAGCTGTTTGTGGCTGCCAGGAAGGCTAAGTTTCCGTGGGTATGCACAGCAACAGGTGTGTTTGAGTGTGAAGGGGCTGGGTGCAGCTGGGCTCAGAGTTGTGAGTTTGGTTGTACAGTAGATATGACTTGTGTGTGGCCAGGTGACTGTGTGTGGCCTGTGGGACTTACATGTGGCCTGGCCAGGTGTGGCTGGGCTGTGCGTGCTGTTACTGTATGTCTGGGATATGACTTCGTATCAGTGCTTGGTAGTGACGTTGTATGTGACAGGTGTGAATATGCTTGCACGTGCCCTGTGGATATGTCACCCTTGGTGTGTGAGAGGCATTTCAGGGGACAGTGTCTGTCCCTGAGGCCCGGCTCTCCAGGAGGGTCCTGCCTCCTAGCTCATCTTCTGGGCAACCAGCCTCCTCCCCTGTTCCCGCCCCCGACTCGCAGCAGTCCCTGGCCTAAGACCCAGTGTGGGGGAGACAGAGAGGGCACTCAGGGCTGAGGGTGGGAGGCTGCTGGCTCATTCCCAGTGCAGGCCTATAAATAGCTCTTTGAGCCCAGCAGATTCCCAGGCAAGGTTGCCTCATTCAAGCCCCCAGCAACAGCCTGCTCCCAGGCCCCAGGCCAGTCCCTCTAAGCTCAGCTCTGGCACCAGTGAGGGGAGCCTGGGAGTGGGGAGGAGTGGGGAGGGAACAAGTGGGGGGAGGCAAGGTGGGGACTGGCTTGGTTCGGAAGCCACAGACCTGATCTCTCACTTGTTGTTGTTCAGAAGCTCTGTCGTGTCCAGCTCTTTGTGACCCTGTGGACTGCAGCATGCAAGCTTCCCTGTCCTTCACTGTCTCCCTGGGTTTACTCAGACTCATGTCCACTGAGTCAATGATGCCATCTAACCATCTCACCATGGGTTACCCCCTTCTCCTGCCCTCAGTCTTTCCCAATATCAAGATCTTTTCAAATGAGTCAGCTCTTCGCATTAGGTGGCCAAAGTGTTAGAGTTTCAGCTTCAGCATCAGGGCTCCCAGTTGGCCCCTACCCATTCTCTGCAACCTCAGGCAGGTGGTCCTATCTCCCTGAGCCATTTTCTTGGCTGAAAAATGGGCAGCAGCTTGATAGCCGCTCCCAGCTTGTGTGTTTACTTCCCATTTCATTCTCCCAGTAACCCTGTAAGGTGGTTTACTTTTAATGATCCCTGTTTTTGACAGGGAAACTGAGACACAGAAAAATGAAATGGCTGATCCAGAGTTACACTGTTAGGGATTTCAGAGAGGATTTTTTTTGGTGGGGGTGGGGGGCATGCTTCAAAGCCTGTGGGATCTCAGTTTCCTGACCAGGGACTGAACCTTGGCCACGGTAGTGAAAGTGTGGAATTCTAACCATTAGACCAGCATGGAACTCCTCAGAAAGGGGTTTTGAACTCTGGACTTGGGGCCAAGCTGCCCCGACACATGTCACCCAGACTCCTGTCCCTGCTGCCTGCCACCTGCAGACACATTACTGTGATCCCTGACTGCCATCCCTCTTCTGTGATGAGAAGCTCCCCAGTGTGTCACTTTGGTCCCTACGGCCACCACTAGCCCACCCCTAGAACAGCCTGCTGACACAGACCTTCCAGGGCAAACTTGCTCCCCTGGGGTCTTCCCTCATCCTTCACTCATTCTCACCCCCTTTTGGACAGTCTTGCTGAAATCATCCACGTCCCTGTTTCTTTGTTTTTCCACCAGTCGAGACCCACTCTCAGAGGTGCAGCCACACACATACATGGATGCAGGACACTCAGCCAGCACAGCCCAGTCTTGGTGCTGAGAAACGGAGACCCTGGGAAGAAAGGCTTGCTGGGCAAGGGGCTGATTTCTTTATATTTCTGTCCTCCCTCATTTCCACTTGTCATTATGGGAAAATACACAGGGCACAGAATTTACCATTTGAAAGTGCACGGTTAGTGGCAGTGACCCACATTACTGTGCAGCCATCACCACTGTCTAGTTCTAGAATATGTCCAACGTGCCCGGAGGAAGCCCTGTACCCACGTGCAGTCTCTCAGTCATTTCCCCTCCCCCAGCTCCTGGTCATCCCGATCTACTCTCTGCCTCTGCATTTATCTATTCTGACCATTTCATATAAAGGGACTCAGACTGTGACGCTTTTGTGGCTGGCTTCATTCACTCAGCATAATGTTTTCAAAGTTCATCTGTGTTGGAACGTGTATCAGTACTTCGTTCTTTTTTATGGCTGAATAATATTCCACTGTAGACCCTTTAAGATCTGGGATCTCCTACAAAGACAGGCACACCACACCCCCATCAAAGCAAAAATATTTCTGTAACAACAATACCTGGTCCACCCCAGGTGCTCCGTAAAAGCTGGCTAGATAATAGAATGAGTGGATGAATGATGTAGTTCTGGCTGGCACTGGCAGAAACAGCTCTGGGTGTGACGCACCTGGGCCCTGACTTTGCAAGCCTCTTTTCATCTGTGTGACCTAAGGAGCTTTCTTTCCTCTCTGAGTCTTGCTTCCTCTCTATACTGTGGTGTAAAACAGTAACTGTAGCCAAAACTGTTTCAAGTGTGAGACCTGGAGAGCTAGACAGACCAGGATTGGAATTCCAGCTCTGCCCTTTGCCTAGGCGTGACCTTGAGAGAGACTTCATCTCCCTGGAGACTCAGTTTCCCCATCTGTAAGATGGAGCGGGCCCCACCATGGGACTTCTGGGGACAGTTATTGTGAATGGGGAGGAAGTCTGGCACAGTCGTCTCTGGGGTGGGGTGAGTGGTCTTGGGAGTGGGGAGGGGATTTTAGGCAGAGAGAGCCCCCTCCCTCGCACAGTTGGAGGCTCCAGGCTGGCGGGGGCGCATGCGCAAAGCAGCCCCGCAGCCCCTTTATAAGCGCTGAGGCGGCGCTGGGGCGAGCAGAGCGCAGGGCGCAGGGGTGGACCCGGCGCGGATTGAGCCCAGCCGGAGCGTCCTTTGTGCCGGTCGACCGCCCCGGGATGCGTTGGAGCTAGGAGCCAGGTGGGGGTCGGTCGTGGGGAGGGGGTTACGTTGAGGGAGAGGTCCTCGGGCATTCACACAGAGCTCAAGATTGGGGTGGGGGGCTGGGATCATAGAGAAGCCCCTAGCATGGGGTGGTGGCTTAGAGGGGGAGGGAAGCCTCGAGTTGGGGAGGGAACGCAAACTAGGAGAGGGCTTGAGACTGTCAGGGGGATTCGGATTTCGGGGTAAGGTTGTCTAGAGAATGCGGAGACAACCCTTCGATGGGGAGGGGCCGGGCTGGGGGTGGGTCTTAGAGCCGGGGAGGCACTGGAAACCAAGGCTAAAGAAGGGGCGCCCCAAGTTTAGAGATAAGAGGAGAAGAGCCACCCGCTGAGCGCTGGACTCCGGAACTGGGCACCCCGTGTCTGAGCTGAGACACCCCAAGATTTTAAGTGGGGATTCCCAGTTTGCAGATGAATGCAGGATTCCAGGATGGACTGCAGCGGTGAGGGGGCTCCCCAGACCAGCCTGAGCCCGATAGAAGGGGGTCTGTACAAAGACTGAACCCCCATAGGGAAGGGGTGTCCTGCGGTGTCTCTGCCCTTTTGGCTCAGGTCTTGTTACCACATCTTGACTCAGGCAGGAGGCTCTGGGGGCGCTCCATCCCACGGTGGTTCCTGTTGTTTCCTGGGACCTAGAGTTGGGGTGCTGTCCCTTCTCTCGGGGAGCACGCTGTGTGTCCGAGGTGAATACTAGGTGAGAGTCCCTTAAAACCCCCAGCTAGCGATCAGAGCACCCAGTCGCTAAGGGGGAGCCGCCCCCAGTACTTTCACATCTGGCCACGTCCTCACCACTAGACATAGACCCTTGCCTCACCCCTTCAGTTCTGTCTGTCCATATGGATGCATGTGGAAGTCCTGGGTTGGTTTGGGGGCACAGACACTGGGAAGTAAGGGGCTGGGGCCCTGGGCCCAGCCTGGGCAGGAGCGACCCCCATCCCTGTGTGCGGGGCTTTGTTCCTCTCGGCAGCATTAATGGGAGACAGCCAGGCTGAAGAGAGGGTTGGCGCTGGGCCCCAGCGGGGGTTGTGGGGGAAGGGCAGGGAGGGAAGCCTGGGCAGACCGTGGGACCCCAGAACCTCAGCAGCCTCGCTGGCATGGGGACATTCCCAAATGGAAGCTGTCCCCCAGGAGCTAGGGACGTGTGTGTATGTGTGTGCGTGCGCGTATGTCTACCCCATGCTGGGAGGAGGTGGGTGCTTATGGTGTCCTCTGTGAGTCTAATGTGACCGAGGTTGTGTCTTTGTCAGGAAACTTGTGCCGAGGCCACATCACCTGGTTGCAAAATGATGTGCCACCAGTCACCAAAGCCACAATTTGCCCAGTCTGGTCTGTGCCAGGGGCTGGCAGCTACATGTGTGAGTGCGTGTGGGGAACTGTGTCTGGCAGCATGGCCTCATCGAGGGCTTTCCATGGGGAGCCTGAGACTGTGGGTGTGTGTCTTTGTGTAGAAGATGCTGCCTGCCTTGTAAGTGCCCGTATTGTCTCTCTTTGTTAAAGTCACTGAGAATCTGTGAGTGTGAGTCTCCAAGGCTCTGAGCCTAGAGTGTGTGGCTGTGTGTGTGTCCCGTGTGCACAGCCAGGTCCTCTCCATGTGATTGGCAGTGTGGCCCCTGGGTGGGGGAGTGTGAGATGTGGTCTGTGTGCAGAATTGGGGAGCTAATAGGGGAGACATTGGCAGGGGGTTCAGGTCTCCAAGGGGCAACCAGGGCTGATTAACTGAGCCCGGCTTCCTTTCTCCTCCAAGGAGTTCATGCATTGAACCCATGCACACAAATACACCCTGACTCCAAGGCCAGTAACATACACGTGTGTGCTCATAGCCTCTGCTAAGCATTACTGGTGCTCACACACCCAGGGACCACACTCGGTCCCCTGTGCCCCACCCAGTACACACTGCCACTGTGAACCCTCATACATGGTCCCATACCACAGAGCGCATCCTTGCCTGGACAGCACCTTGATGCACAACCAGGCGCAACACACAAAAAAACGCCTGCTGGCAAACTCACCCTCACTCAATGCCTTCTGAGACAGGAGGTGGGTGTGAGGGAGGGGGAGACGTGCACACGCGTGCGCGCGCGCGTGCACACACACACACACACACACACTTTCTTCTCTCTCTTTCTTCCTGGCCACCCCTCCCCCAAAGCCCACAGGCCCCTACTTGCATATGTATGAGACTCATGCATTATTAATAAGGGGACAAGCCCCAGACAGCTGTGTAAATGCTCACCTCTGGTGGCCCTGCAGAAGAGGTATTTTAAGAGAAAGGGTGTGGGTGTGTGAGAGTGCTGTTGGAGGGGATGGGGTATGTGTGGGAAGGCATGTGTGTGGCAGGAGGAGAGTGCACCGGAACCTGTGTCTCTCACCTTGTTGGATCACCATTGTATATTTGTGTGTGTACACAAGCCTTTGTGTACAAGTAGCAGTCCTTTAAGTGAACATTTCTTAGGCTTCAGAAGTCAGCTCATTCCATTCTCTCAGTAACATGCTGAGGTCTGTGCTGGGTGATCCCCATTTTACAAGTGGGAAAACTGAGGCACAGAGTGATGAAGCAACATGTAGGGAGTAGAGACAGGCCTTGAGACCTAGTCATGAGGATATAGTTTGAGCTGTTAATCATACAAAGTGTGTGTGTGGTGGGGTGTGTGGTTGTGCGTGTGCATGAGAATTCTCTGTACTTGCCCCCTCCTAAGGCTTCCCAGGGGGCACTAGTGGTAAAGAACCAGCCTGCCATTGCAGGAGATGTAAGAGACGCAGGTTCGATCCCTAGGTCAGGAAGATCCCCTGGAGGAGGGCATGGCAACCCACTCCAGTGTTCTTGCCTGGGGAATCCCATGGACAGAGGAGCCTGGCGGGCTATGAACTGGACAGGGCTAAAGTGACTTAGCACGCACTCACGCAAGGCTCTCCTGGGGCAGGCACAGCCAGAGTCCTGCCCCACCCCTTAATACCTATCCAGGACTTGAGCTCTCAGGGGACCCTGCCCCGCTCAGGGTTCTGAAAGGGGGAAATGAGGACAGCCAGGGATGTAGGTTGAAACTGCTGAGGTTTGCAGGTTGGTAGTTACGGACACCGTACCAGGAGCTGACGTCTGTCCTGCTGTGCAGTCTTAGGCAAACCACTCACCCTCTCTGGACCCCGAGTCACTGCCCTAAGAAGGCAAGGAGACTGGGTAGTGCCGCTATGTTGCCGCCCCAAAGTTCAGCACCACGGACAGGTCCCGGGCCTGCCTTCCTACGGGGCCTCTGGGAGATGGAACCTGGCAGGGCCCCGCCGTCCCCCGCAGGACCCTGTTCCCGACTCCATTCACACTCCCCTACTCGGGGCTATTCTTTTATCAGGAAGAGGGTGCAGGGGCTGGGTTTATAGGTAATGTTCTAACTTCCCATCTGTCCCCACCTGCTGAGGCGCGTTGGTGGGCGGGGGGGGGGGGGGGGTGGGGGGTGGGGAGACACCGGGAGGGGCCTTTCAGAGGAGTGGGAGGCTTTAGGGAGGAGCCATACCCCAGGGTTTCTAGTCTCGGGAAGAATGTGAAGTCTGGGAGGACACGCTGTGTCCCAGTGTCTGTAGCGGGCTTTGCTTACAGGTAGTGCTCAGTATTTGTGCACTTGAACATCATGTGCCACAACCTCTACAGAAGTCTGGACCCACAGCGGGAGTTTCTCTGTGGATCGAGGAGGCCTCCTCACCAGGCAGTGTGAATTCAGACGGAGGATGGGATGGGCAAGGGCGAGGCCCCTTCCTCCAGCTGGGACTTGGCAGCTCTTCAAAAATCCCAGAAACCAGGAATAGAATCTTGGCGACAACCAGATCCTGGAATTGAAGCTGAGAATCGTGTCAGTCAGCAAACCCAGATTACAGGCTGGCTTGGAGGCCAGCCTACTGCCAGAACTGGGGACCCCAGGCAGACTAGGACTGGATGTTGCCCTCTAGGAGCCCCCAATTTGATTTAGGAGGCCAACTTGTAAGATGGGATTTTGATCTTGGCTGTTAGAGTCAATAATAATAACAGCTGAAATTCACCCCTTCATGCCAGGCAGTGCTAAGTATTTTGTATGTATTGACTGAATTGACTGATCTATTCCTTCCAAATACCTGATATTATCCCCATCTGACTTGCAAAGAAACTGAGGCACAGAGAAGCTAAGCTATTTGCTCAAGGTCACACAGCAAGGAACAGGCAGAGAGACAACCCCGGTTTGAGTCATTCGAGCACTCATGCTCTGACCATCAGACTTCACTTGCTGGGGTTCTGAAGTAAGTTGGTCCTGGATTCAGATCCCGGATCTGCCCTTGCTTGTTGACTGTGTGACCTTGAGTGATGCATGGCCTCTTTAGCCCATGTTTCCAGATCTGTAGAGGGGGAGGAATTGGTCCTTTCATGTCAACTATCTAGAAGGGATGTACTCCCCCCTTACTCCCTCTTCATCTTGTTTCAGGTCCAGGATGGGGGCCTTGCCTGTCTGGGTCTCAGGCCTCCTGACTCTCCAGATGCTTCTCTTTGTGGCTGGGGAGCAGGGTGAGTTTGCTTGTGAGGTGGGAGAGGTTGGGGTCTGGAGAACTGACAAGATGGGGCAGCCTTTTAACTTGAGAGCCTTCTCCTGCTGCTTCTCTGGCTTGGTCTGGAGAATAAAATGAGAATAGATGAAAAAGGTCTTTGAACAGTCGAAAGCGAACAAGACACCTGAGAGGTTATTTTTAGTCATTGCCAGCAGAGGCTAGAGGTTCCCGCCTCTCACTGTTTTGCTGAGATGAGCTGGAGAGAGGAAAAAAAAAAAAAAAAAGAGGGAGAGAGAATCATATGAAGATTGATTAGTGATGCCTGCCATGGGTGTAGCAATAGAAATAAAACCCCATATGCCTCTCCCTGGCATCTCCCCAGTGGTGGTCAAAAGGCCAGACTTTAGGAATGCCTCCTGATTTGCTCTGTGGCCTTAAGCAAGTATGATGTCTGTGAGCCTCAATTTCCTCAACTCCCCCAGAAGAGGATGAGAGATGGCTACCTCTGCAGATGGTTATGAAAATCAAATGAGCTGATTGCTATTTATATAGTGCCTGGTATATAGAAGGTACTCCACAAACACCGTTTCCCTTCCGATGGTTGCCTCTCGTTTAACTTTTAGGGAAACCATGGCTCAGAGGAGAACACTGACTTTCCCATGGCCACGTCAGTGACACTGAGAGTCAAATCTCTGGTCTCCAGGATCTGGACTTTGAGTGGAGGCAGAACCAGGAAAGGATTCGACTCGGTTACCCCTCTTCTGCTCACAGACTGGGCTGCAGATCTCAGATCTGTGTGCTGCCTTGTGATGTTGTATAGGCAGCCTGACCTCTCTGGCCTTAGTCTCCCTGTCTGTAAAGTGAGGAAAACTGCAGTCTCTGCTGGTCCTTGCCTCTCAATCAGGCCCTCTTCTCCACCTTTTCCACCCCAGGCCCACAGCACACCACCGCAGCTGCAGCCACTGCTGAGAAGGGGCTCCACATGCAGAAAGTGGGGTCTGGGTCAGTCCGGGCTGCACTGGCGGAGTTGGTGGCCCTGCCCTGTCTCTTTAGCCTGCGGCCACGGCCAGGTGCAACTCGAGAAGCCCCACGGATCAAGTGGACCAAAGTGCGGACTGCATCAGGCCAGCGGCAGGACTTGCCCATCCTGGTGGCCAAGGACAACGTGGTCCGAGTCGCCAAGGGCTGGCAGGGACGTGTGTCACTTCCCGCCTACCCCCGGCACCGGGCCAACGCCACGTTGCTGCTGGGACCACTGAGGGCCAGCGACTCCGGGCTCTACCGCTGCCAGGTGGTGAGGGGCATCGAGGATGAGCAGGACCTGGTGCCCCTGGAGGTGACAGGTCAGTTGGGGGAAGGGGAGGGGCCAAGGCTGGGACGGGGAAGTGCACTCACTGAATGTCATCTTAGAAATCACTCCTTGGGAAATTCCCTGGTGTCCAGTGGATAGGACTCTGCACTTTCACTGCCAAGGGCCTGGGTTCCAGGGCCTGGATTCAACCCCTTTTAGGGGAGTTAAGATCCCGCAGGCAAAAAAAAAGAAAGAAAGAAATACTCCCTGTACAGTGATTTGCCCCAAATTCTGATAGAATCATAAAGAAAGCCTGTATGCGTACACCTCTCTTTTTAGCATCTCCGTTTCTTAGCTAAGAGAGAGCAGCCTCTGACCAGTCTCTTATAGGCCACAGCATTTCACAGGATTTCATAACCTGCAGTTCAAGGCATGGCCATCTACTTTCACATAAGGCAGAGGATATTGGTTTTGTCTTTAAAATAGGAATACAAATTTCCTTTTAAAGTAAATACATGTTTTTTAAAAGGGAAGTTCTTTTTAAAAAGTCGATTGAAAATATATGTTAAGGGGACTTCCCTGACGATCCAGTGGCTAAAACTCCACGCTCCCAATGCAGGGGGCCTGGAGTTTGATCCTTGGCCAGGGAACTAGATCCCACAGGCCAAAACTAAAGATCCTGCATGCTACAATTAAGAGCTGTGCAGCCAAATAAATAAATAATAAACATTTTAAAATGCAGGTAGAATTCATTTTAAAAAATTATGAAAAGGAATTATATATTAAGGAAGTGAAAGTTCTCAAATATCTGTTTAACCAATTCCTACATTAAATTCTTTCTGTTGAAATATTCAGTGTAGCTTCTGTTTTCCTAACCAGTCAAGATGAACAAGGCAAACAAATATATTTTTTTAAATTATTAAACCAAAGTCCTAGAAAAGGGCATGGCACACAGAAGATGCTCAATAGATATTTGAGCATTGAATCAATGAAAGGACCGTTGTGTGGAGAACAGCCTGTGGATGCCAGCTGGGACGTCAATTTCCCTTAACCTGTGTTGAAAAGTGGAAGTGAAAGTGTTAGTCAGTCTGTCCTGTAGCCTGCCAGGCTCCTCTGTCCATGGTATTCTCCAGGCAAGAATATTGGAATAGGTTGCCATGCCCTCCTCCAGGGGACTGTCCTGACCCAGGGATCAAACTTGGGTCTCCCACATTGCAGGCAGATTCTTTACTGTCTGAGCCACTTGGGAAGCCCTATGTTGGCCATAAGGAAAGTGCCTGCAACCCCTGTTCTGGAACACAGTCTTTCCACACCCAGTGTCTCAGTGCGTATTTTGTGGGGTCAGCCAATGATTCCCTTTCTAAGGCCTTGTTCTCAAAACTAATAAACCTCAAGAAAACTGATAAGTGATGAAAGAAGGGAATTCCACCTCTGGGTTGGTTTGATTCATTCATTCTGCCAGACCTTTATTGAGCAACTACCATGTACAGCCTGATGCTGGAGACACAGCCATGAGTGGGACACAGCTTCTGCCTTCTGGGAGCTCTCAGTGTAACAAGACGGAGCAAAATGTTTAATTTCTTTGTCTCGCTCAGCCATTTCTCTCATCCCTAAATCAGAATTTGAGTCACACGGAGCTTACTGATGCTTCACATCTGATAAAGCAGGATGTGACTTACACGTTACCTTCTCCGGGAAGCCGTGAGCGACTCCATTTCTAAACTGGGCAAGAGCCATGTTTGATCCCCGGTTGCTCTCTGCTTCCTCTCCCTGTGTGTGCATTTAGCTCCTGAAAGGAGGAATCTCTCTCACTCTTGTCCGTGCCTTCTGTTACCTCCAGTCCCTAACCGTGGCATGAAGAATGCTGTCTTTGGAGTCCAGATCTTCCTGAATACAAATTCTGGCTCTCCCTTACACTGGTTATGTGGCCCTAGACTTGTCCCTCAACCTCTCTGAGCCTTCGTTTCCTCCTCTGGAAATGGGGATAATCATAGGGTTGTAAGATTTCAATGAGGTAATGAGTATAAAGGGGCTTCTGGGGTGGTGTTAGTGGTAAAGACACACCTGCCAATGCAGAGACCTGGGTTCAATCCCTGGGTTGGGAAGATCCCCTTGGAAAGGCCTTGGAAAGCGAATGATTGGTCGACCCAATAAAATATGCAGTGAGACATTGTTGGCTCATGACCAACACAGGGCTTCCCAGGTAGCTCAGACAGTAAAGAATCTGCCTGCAATGCAGGAGACCTGGGTTCAGTCCCTGGGTGGAGAAGATCCCCTGGAGGAGGGCATGGCAACCCATGCCATGAACATTCTTCCTGCTTGAAGAATCCCATGGACAGAGGAGCCTGGTGAACAACAATCCATGGGAGTGCAAAGAGTCAGACACGACTAAAGTGACTTAGCATGTACGTACATAGTGCTTGTAAATGTTTTTTACACAGCAAATGTTTAACAGATTCTAGCCCTTTATGGCCATTATCAATTTCCTCATCTGTAAAACCAGGGCACATCAGTTGCACTCCCCATCATCACCTTAGCCCTATGCCTGGTGCTGAGTGAGCAGACATGGCACAGGGCAGGGCAGGGCAGCAGGTTGTCTGTCATCGTTAGTCTAGTCGGGGCATTCTGTAAGAGGGGGGTCTGTGCTTGAAGATTTCCGTGTAAATCAGCTCCCTACCCTGGGTGTTTCTGCATAGGTGTTGTGTTCCACTACCGAGCAGCCCTGGATCGCTACTCTCTGACCTTTGCTGAGGCTCAGGAGGCCTGTCGTCTCAACTCAGCCACCATTGCAGCCCCGCGGCACCTGCAGGCTGCCTTTGAGGACGGCTTTGACAACTGCGATGCCGGGTGGCTCTCTGACCGCACTGTTCGGTGAGCGGGTACACGGGGTAGGGAGACGGAGAGCTAGCCGCTGGAGAAAGATGTTCCTTGGGAGCCCCCGGAGCACAGATCTGAGAGAGGCCCCCACTTTGTCTTGTCAGATATCCTATCACCCAGTCCCGTCCTGGTTGCTATGGTGACCGTAGCAGCCTTCCGGGGGTGAGGAACTATGGGAGGCGAGACCCACGGGAACTCTACGATGTGTATTGCTTTGCCCGTGAGCTGGGGGGTAAGTCTGGGGCTGGTAGAACGCCCCCTTCTCTGAGCCCCTTTATGCTTCCTAACCCTCATCCTTCCCTAAGTCCTTGCCTAGGTCTCCTAAGTTTCATCCCTCTCTAAACCCACAGCCAAGACCTGGACCCGCCGGTTTTTCCTCCACTCCCTGAGGCCCTCTCCTTTGTGCCCCTTCCCTTCCTCCGAATCTCTCCCCCTTCCTGCCCCCTTCTCCCTCTTCCTACTTCCTCCCTCCTCACACCTTCCCCAAGCCCCTTCCTC
Organism: Budorcas taxicolor; assembly: GCF_023091745.1. NCBI lineage: Eukaryota > Metazoa > Chordata > Mammalia > Artiodactyla > Bovidae > Budorcas > Budorcas taxicolor. Next base: position 5,947,122 of record NC_068916.1, on the reverse strand, counting down.
TCTCTGAAGCCCAACTCGTTCAGGCGCCTCAGTTACCTCATTTGTGAAAAAAAAAAGGGAAGCCCCGTCTTAGCACTACCTGAGAGGCAATGACAGTGATGCTCTGGCGACGGGGGCGCGCAGCTGCGGCTGCCTCCATCTCGTTTAGCCACAACCCAAATCCGGCCAGATCAGGGCTATTTGAGATGAGACCCCCTTCCCGGGCTCCGGGGGAGGGTCCCTGGGACACCTCTGACCTTCTCCCGCGCCTTCCCGCAGGCGAGGTCTTCTACGTAGGCCTGGCCCGCCGCCTGACACTGGCCGGCGCGCGTGCCCAGTGCCGACGCCAGGGCGCCGTGCTGGCCTCGGTAGGACAGCTGCACCTAGCCTGGCATGAGGGCCTGGACCAGTGCGACCCGGGCTGGCTGGCCGACGGCAGCGTGCGCTACCCGATCCAGACGCCGCGTCGGCGCTGCGGTGGCCCAGCCCCTGGCGTGCGCACCGTATACCGCTTTGCCAACCGCACCGGCTTCCCGGCACCTGGAGAGCGCTTCGATGCCTACTGCTTCAGAGGTATGTGTGAAGCCTCGCCCCTGGAGGGTGCGTCCCCTGGTGGCCACGCCCCGAGGGCGTGCGCTTTGCTAACGGCCACGCCCCTGGAAGTTTGGGTTTCCAGTGGAGGCGGAGGTCAGGCAGGGGAGAAACAGGTTGAAAACTTACTCCGCGGTGAGCCACGCCCCCAGGGAAAGGTGACACCCCTGAGACAGGCTTTCCGTAGGAGCCCCGCCCCTCCTTAGGACAAGCCCAAGGCAAGCCAAGCTCTGCGGGGAAGCCCTGTTTAGTGCGTGGTCTAGGTCTTCCAGGTGGCGCTAGCGGTAAAGAACCCGCCTGCCAATGCAGGAGACACGAAAGACGCGGGTTTGATAGTTGGATTGGGAAGCTCCCCTGGAGAAGGACATGGAAACCCACTCCAGTATTCTTGCCTGGAGAGTCTCATGGACAGAGGAGCGTGGGTCGCAAAGAGTCGGACACGACTGAAGCGACTTAGCACGTATGTCTCCTGAGATCTCTAAGAGAGGATCTCAGACCTCTGGATGGAAAGTTTCTTGCCTGGAACCTTGCACGGGAGCACCCGCTTAGAAGGGGCCTCGGCTAGCCACGCCCCCTAGGCAAGGCCACGGCCCCAGGGACAGGACCAGGGGATGACCCCCGCCCTTGGGTTGGTTCCATACCCTCAGAAGCTGCCAACCTCAAATCCAAAGGAGCTGAGTCTATGTCAAAGGCCGGGAGTCGGAGGGAATCTCCTCGTAGGGAGGCCATGCCCATTAGGCGCTTTATCTCCCTGGGAAGGAGCCACGCGCAGGTCTGACCTGCCCCCCTGAGCTGGCACTGCCTGAGCCTCACCCACTGGCCAAGATGTCTCTTGACCCTTTACTGCGACCAGTTGACTCTGACTTTGACAGTGGACCTGTCTAAACAATGGGGATGAAAACTTCGTACCTCCGTCTCTCAGTCAGGGGGATCCCAGAAACAACCCAGGGAGTCAGAAGGGCACAGAGAGACAGAAATACGTAGAAGATCTGTGCTACAGCATGCTGGAATGTGGGTAGACTTCAGGCAGGACTTCCCAGCTAGGCCCTGGGCCTAGCACAACCTCTTCTGCTTTCTCCCACAGCTCATCACCCCACATCCCAACATGGAGACCCAGAGACCCCCTCATCTGGAGATGAGGGGGAGATTCTGTCGGCAGAAGGGCCCCCTGCTGGGGAACTGGAGCCCAGTCTGCAGGAGGAGGAGGAGGTAGTCACCCCAGACGTACAAGAGCCTCTCGTGTCTAGTGGGGAAGAAGAGTCTCTGATCTTGGCAGAGAAGCAGGAGTCTCAAGCGACCCCCAGCCGTGCCCCTGGGGTCCCCACATTAGCCTCAAGTCCTGCCCTGGAGGCTGAGGAGGTGTGGCTGAGCACGGTGGCCCCCAGCCACAGCAGCGTGGAGGCAGGCACTGTTGTGGGCACGCACACAGACATAGCCCCGGCCAGCACCACGCCCAGGAAGAGGGAGCGCTTTAAAGGGTTGAACGGGCGCCACTTCCAGCAACAGGAACCCCAGCAAGGGCTGAAGGGGGCACTCGAGGCCAGCGTCCAGCCCCCCACCCCAGAGGCTGCTGGGAATTATGTGGAGCCTCCCATGACCACTGGAGCCACAGACGCCTTGGGGAGCGGCCAGAGCCAAAGCCCCTGGGCTGTGCTGACAAATGAGGTGGAAATGCCCAGAGCTGGTGAGTGGGGTCCCCGGGGGAGATGGGACCTGCCTGGGGCTCTAAGGGAGGCAGGGGAGGAAGCTCCGAATCACAGCTGGGTCCCCTGGCCTCCCCAAGCCTCTGAAGACCCGTCTTCCTCAGGCCTGGAGCCAAGGAGACCATCAGAAGAAGGAGCTGCTGACAGATAATAATAATAACTGTTGATATTGTTTCAGGTTCCCTTGGTGGCAGGAGCCCCCAAGAGCCCTGGCTGTGGCCCCCAACCGTGGTCCCACCCATCATCCCAGACCCCAGCAGAGCCCTTGGCCTGGAACTAGAAGAAGCCAAGCGCTTTAGTATGAGACCAGTCACTTCTGACCTGCCCTGGTCTGCCTCGGAGACCACTCCCAACCCATCCAGTGGCCCCAGCCCTGCCCCCTGGGAGGCTTCTCCCGCGCTCATTTCTCCAGACCTCCCTGTCGTGGCCATGCTTCGTGCCCCCAAACTGTGGCTCCTATCACAGGCGCCTCCTACACCCCTCCCCACTGAGGGCAATGGGGTCAAGGGGGGGAGTGAGGCCTTGGCCACTGCCCCGCCCTCCTCTGCTTCAGAAATCGAAGCCAGCCCGCAGGATCCCATCCATCTGGAAGTGTACTCCCTGCCTTCCTCCTCGGGCCTTGCAGGACAAGACAGAGGGCCCACCTCCCTGTCACTCAGCAGCCACAGAGAAGGAAGTCCTCCGGCCCCTTCACAGGCAGCCACAGACACACAAGCTGGAGCCAGTCCCAGCTCCCCTGGAACAGACTTTGGAAACACTAGGGGGGCCAGCCCTACTGAGCTCAGCAAAGCTGAGCACCCCAGATCCAGCCCACAGGCCTCTGTGGACGGGAGTGTGGTGGCAGATGCCATTATTTCTGAGGCTGCCACTGAGCCCATGGGAGCCGGAGGCATCTCGGAGTCTGAGCCTGGGGTCTTCAACACAGCAGAGAGTCCTACTTCCAGCTTGCAGGCCTCCATTGTCAAGACGCAGGGAATATGGGCCTCGCTGCACAGGGAAGGGCTGGACCCCCACTCCCCATCTGCACCCTTGGGGGTCCCTGAAGTCTCCTTGATGCCGAAGGTCAGCCCACGTTTGGGGCCTTGGGCTGCTACTGATGGAGGAGTCACGGTGGATCCTATGGACCCCACAGTCACGCTGGGCACCAGCGACGCTGGTGGGCATTGGGAACCTGGATCCCACATGGTGGAGGGAGCAGAAAGCCCCACCTTGAGCCCTCAGATGGCTGTGGATGCAAGTGTGGTGACACCCCTCACGTCCTTGGACCTGGGGGACAAGGTCGGGGTCCTGGCCGTGTTCACAGTGGCCTCCTCAAGCTCCCAGCCCCACCCAGAGCCAAAGGGCCAGCTGGTGACCCAGGGAACCCTGGGAGCCTTGGAGCCTCCACAGGAGGGCAGCCTCTCAGGGGACCCCATTCCTCCTTGGACGCCGACAGCAGCCAACAAGGACGAGCCCATTTCAGTTTCCTCGGGGGAGCCTACAGTGCCGTGGGACTCCCCCAGCACCCTCCTGCCTGCCTCCCTGGGCCCAGAGGAATTTGAGCTGGAGGTCCTGATGGGGAGCCCAGGTGTGGAGAGCTTCTGGGAGGAGGCAGCAAGTGGAGAGGAGCCCGCCCTGCCAGGGAGTCCTGCAAATGGGAGTGTGGAGGAGGGTGAGTTCGAAGCTTGTGGTCTCATCCAGGCCACTGCGTTGGTGCTCAGGGACCTGGGGCTGGTGCCTGGGAAGGTGTCTAGCAGGGGATGATGTTCAAGATGGGGGCTCATCAGACAGGGCTGAATTCCAGAAAGGGTGTTCCTGGCAGAGGCACCAACCTGAGTTGGCACGAGGTGAAGTTGTGTATGATGTGTTTTGCACACCGTGAGTGGTGAGGCGATGATGAGCAGTTGGGCGGAGTTTGGTTTGGGGAATGAGTACCATCAGCAGATCATGCTCGTGTCTTCTCTGAGCTGACAGCGCTGGGCAAGGCCGGGGTCCTGCCTTCAGTGATGCCTCCGTCTGAAGATGAGGCTGGCAAAGACCCCTCCCTGGGTGGGGTGGGGGAAGGAAGAGGCTTGGCAGGGAGGTCTTCCTGGACAAGGGTTGAACTGCAGCTGGAATTCAGTGGTGCACGTCTTGAGGGACCTCTTGCCACAAGGAAGTGTGCGTGCTGGGAAGGGGCGGGAGTGGTTGCATTGCCCCCATTTCACAGATAGCAAACTGAAGCTCAGCAAGGTATGTCACTACCAGCCAGTGATCAGACCTCAAGTCCACACGCGCCTTAGCTGCTGTGTGCCCAGCGGAGTCCAGAGAAAGCCACCACCCTGTTCTGAGCTCAGGTCTGCCCATAGCTCAGCCTGCAAATTCCAGCCCTTTAGTTTTTAGGTCCTGTCATATTGAGCTATTTTTTTGGTCAAGTGAGCTTAAAAAAAAAAGAAGCAGCTAATTAAAAGTCACTTTTTCTGAGTTGCAAAACACTCTTATTAACACAATTGGTTTTACACTTGCTCCTTTTTTTGAAGGCTGTCACGGCGATGGAAACGGCTGATGCAGGGTTTCATCGCCCACCCTGTCATCTCTGGGCTGTGTCTGGGGCCCCATCTTCCTTTCTTAGGTGCCCAGGAGGCAGGCAGACCCTGGGCAGGGGCACTTGCTTTGGTAAAGGCTGATGATTATCGGTGATTGCCTTTGTGTTTGGATTATTTTGAGCACTTTACCGGAATCAACTTGGTTAATCTTTTTATTTTAAAATTATTTTTTAAGAGTTCTTATCTTTTGGCCACTCTGCACAGCATGGTGGGTTTTAGTTAGCTGACCAGGGATTGAACCCACCCACCCTTTCCGCCATTGGCAGTACAGGGTCTTAACCACTGGACCATCTGGGAAACCCCTAGCTAATCCTTTTAATGTCTTTAGGGAGCAAGTTCTACTATGATTCTCCCTGTATAGATAGCAAAATTGAGGCACAGGGAAGTCAAGTGACTTGTGCAGAGCCTTGCAATTGGGGAATGTCAAGGATAAAGTCTGAATCCAGGCTGTCTGACAACAATCTTTGTCTCAATCTAAGATGTTTATTTCACTGGCGTAAAAAAAAAAAAAAAAACGCCCTGAGGTTTTGGAGCGGTGGGGTAAGCTCATCCTGGGAGGGGGGCAGAGAAGAGACTGGCTGTGGAGGATGGGTATGGGAAGGGGCTCAGAGGAGCTAGAGGAGGAATGGTCAGAAGGTTGGGAGGGAGACCACATATTGGGGTGCTGAGGAAAGTGCATTGAGAGGAGCCCCCAGGGCCATGGCTGGATCTGTGCTGGACTTTGTCGGTGTTTTGGCTCCAGACTCTCCCCGTTGGCAGCCGAGGTGGAGGGAGGCAGCCAGTGCTGGGGGAGACCCAGGCGCCTACTCACCTACTGCATGCAGCAGAAATGCTAATGAGGCCCAAAATAAACGCAGCACCAGCAAGCAACTGAGTCACCGCCAGCCCGTGGGCAGGTGTCAGCGGCACGGGGCACCTGGTGGGGCTTACGCATCCTGGTGCCTGGCAGCCCCACATGTGTGCACACACGTGCCCGGGTGGCGCCAGGCACAGACATAGCCACAGGCCTCTCTGGCCATCCGCGAGGGCGCAAGCTACCACCCCAGGGACAGGCTTCTGTCGCTGCAGGAGGGCCAGCGGCTACCTTCATTCAGTTAGCAAGCAACTCCTGAGTGCTGGCTGTATTCCAGGCAGGAGGGTGAGATCGAGACAGCTCTGGAAGCTGACATGCTAGAGCAGTACTCTAGAACTTTCCTAGTGATGGAAATGTTCTCAGGCTACACTGTCTGGTACGATAGCAGCCAGCCACTTGGGCCTTCTTTGTAGCACACGGCGTCTTCACTGTGGCACGCTGGCTTTTCATCCTGGCAGTCAGGCTTCATTCCAGTTGTGGCGGAAGGGCTCTGGAGTGTGTGGGCTCAGAAGTTGTGGAACGCAGCCTTAGGCGCCTGGCACTATGTGGTATCTTACTTCCCTGATCAGGGACTGAGCCTGCACCCACTGCACTGGAAGGCAGATTCTTATAACCAGTGGACCACCAGGGAAGTCCCAGAATTACAGTTTAATTTTTATTCCATTTTACTTAAATAGCTAGGTGTGACTGCCATGTGGACCATCACCTTGCTCGCGGGAGGCATGGATAAGAAATGATCTTAATAAGTTATATTGGAGGTTAGAGAGTAAGAAAGACAAAAGAGAAAAATAAAGCAAGCGATGAGGGATGCCAGTGGGCAGTTTCGGTTTTGGGAGGGGGTTAGGATGAAATCTGAGCAAGCCTGAAGGAGGCTGAGAAAGGAGCCATACGGAGATGTGGGGGGAAGAGCATTTCAGGCAGAGGAAACGGCTTGTTCAAATGCCCTGAGGTAGGACTGTGGTTGGTCCAGTGAAGGCACAGAGGCCCAGCATGGCTGGAAGCTGAGTAAGAGAAGGAGGGAGATGAGAATCAGGCCGGGAGATACTGGGCAAGGTTGTACAGGGCCCTGAGGGCTGAGGTCAGGATTTTGACTTTCCCTACGAGCCGTGGAGGAATCTAGGCAGAGGAGGGGCAGGATCTGACTCAGGTTTACACGGGCTTCCCCTGGCAGCTGTGGGGGACCACCCTGCGAAGGGTGAAGGTGGAGGCCAAGAGGCCAGGGAGGAGGCGCCTGTCGTTACTGTCTGTTTCTTTTGGGGCCCCAGACAAAGACAAAGCAGGAACACGTTCCGGGTGATGGGGGCTGGAGAGAGGGCTTTACGCTGGGCCGTCAGAACCCCGAAGGCCAGTTTCGGCTCTTGTGCTCTCCTGCTGTGTGACTCTGAGGTAGGCCCTGGGTCCCTGGGTCTTCTCTGAGTCTCAGTTCTAGTGTCTTGCAGTGGAAAAGCGGCCACTGCCCTGACGAGATGGGCGTCATCTGGAGTGCTTGGGGGTTCTTGCTGTGCCCCTCCAAGGCTCCAGGATAGAGCCCACCCACCAAGGCATCTGGGCCCCTGAGATGGGGAGGGGAGACCCTCTTGCCTCCAGAGAAACACCGCTGAAGGGATGAGAGAGGGGGAGAGGGCTTCACAGTCACTCCCCCTGTCCATGGTAAGCAATGGACAAGAGGCCTCAAGAGGCCCCAGGCTGATATACACAGAGCCAGACATGGCATTATGGTCAGGAATGGGAGAAGGATGAGCTCTTTTTATTGTTGTTTTGTAAATGAGGCAACAGAAATTCACAGAATTTGCCCAGGACTTCCTAGTGAGTGGCAGAGGCAGGAATTGAACCAGACTCTCTGACTGCACCCCCTATGCTCAGTAACTGCTGTAATTCACCTCTTCTCCACATTGTAACCACTGAGGTTGCATCAGAAGAGCCTGAGCCACAAGAATGAAGGAGATGATGGTTCCTGCTGGTCCCGGTGCTGTTCATTCCCCATCTAGAATCTATGTCTACTTTGCCCTTGAAGTATGAGGAGCGCAATGAAAGCAGAGTATGTCTAGAAGGGGGGATAAGTCAAGGAGGCCACTTAGACCATGTTCTAGGAGAAGACTTTGTAAGGGAAGCTGAAGGAATCCCATTCTTTGAAAAAAAAATCCTTGGCTTCTTTTAAATTTACTTTATTGTTTTTATCTTTTGGCTCCATCACACAGCATGTGGACTCTTAGTTCCCCAACCAGGGACTGAACCCATGGCCCCTGCACTGGAAGCGTGGCGTCTTAACCAGGAATCCCATTCTAGTTCAGTCCAAGGAAAGCCCTTGCCATAGGCAGCGCAGCCAACAGATGCTTTGTAAAGAGCATTTTTTTGGAAACAGATTCCTGGAAGGAGTAAGCTCATTACAGGGTCATGCAAGAGGAAGTTAGCAGCCACTTACTGGGAAGGTATAGAGGGTACCCCACAGAGAGGGACTGAATGAGGGGGCCTTTCGAGGTCTGAGTTCTGGATTCTGTGAGAGGCCGCCTGATGGTCTGACTCCTTCCGACACTGCCTTTCCCTCCTGCAGTCCCCTTGGATCCCTGTGAGAACAACCCTTGCCTGCATGGGGGCACCTGTAGAGCCAATGGCACCGTGTACGGCTGCAGCTGTGACCAGGGGTTCGCTGGAGAGAACTGTGAGATCGGTGAGTACTGCGGAATCAGGATCTAAACACTGATGTCCCAGCAGACATCTCCATGAGGGATCACGGGATCACAAGAGGCTGGCTTCCAATGCTCCTTTCCCCTCCCTCACTCCTTGGGTCCAGTAAACCAGCCTCATCGCCAAACATCTGAGCTTTCATTCTGGGGGCTGAGGCTCTGGGTTGCTGCCTCCCATTACTACCAGGCAGAGGTGGGGGAGGGGAAGACAAAGGGATGGTAAGGTTCAGACTGTCCCTGGGGATCTCCTACCCTCTTCTGGATGGGCAGGGGTATAGGCACTACCACCAGAACTGTTGCATGCCAGCCCCAAAGCCCCACACAAGAAATACACCAAATTATGAAATTATAAAAATAATTATAAGTGACATAATTTCTTGAGCTCTTCCATTGACCCTCTACTCACAGCCACCACTGAGGTATTATTATCATGACTTTGCAAAAAAAAAGAAACTGAGTCTCAGAGAGGGCCAGTGACTTGCCTGGCATTTAAGTGCCTCGGGCACTGTCTACACAGGGGTTGGCATAGGTGTCAGTGGATAGCTCCCTATGCCCGCAAACAGCCTTGTGAGTGTGCAAACCCTTGAAATGCTCTGGAACCCAATTTCCTAGGTTCCACATTTTGAAGACCCTTCAGCTTCAATGTTCTATGGGTCTTTTGCAGACCCACCTTCACTGTTTTGGAACCAGGGGGAACGTTCTGCACACTCCGGCCTTTAGCCGGTCTAGTGGCATCTGCTCTCACTGATGCAAGTTCATGTCAGTTGTCTGAGGTCCCACTCCCTTGACTGCCAGAGCCAGCGGGTCATCAGGGCAGACCACTGCTGATGTCCTCGGGTCTGGGGTAGATGGGAGGGGCAGGACTGCATCTTCTGCCTGGTTTCCGTGGACTGGGAGCCAAGGGGAGACTGGCCTCTGACTCAGCCCCACCTTCCCCTCCAGACATTGACGATTGCATCTCCAGCCCCTGTGAGAACGGTGGCACCTGCATCGACGAGGTCAACGCCTTCATCTGCCTTTGCCTCCCCAGCTATGGGGGAAGCCTCTGCGAGAAAGGTGAGTCTCTGCCAAGACCCCAGGAGTAGTACAGGAGCGGGGTCGGGTGCTGGGCCACAGGCTTCCCACACGTGGAGCTCCAGGCCTCTGCCTCTGGTCCCACCGCCATGATTCAGACAGGAAGCAAATCTTTTCCTCGGATAGTCACGTAACATAGAATTAACCTTTCCCGAGCGTGTGACTCAGTGGCATTCATATATCACAGTGTCGTGCAACCACCACCTCTAGCTCGTTCCAAGCCGTTTTCTTTATCCCCAGAGGAAATCCTGTTCCCAAGAGCACTTACTCCCCCTTCCTCCTCTCCAGCCCCTGGAAACCACTCATCTGCTTTCTGTCCCTATGGATTTGCCTATTTAATATGTTTACATACAAAGGCGGTTATTTGCTACGTGTCCCTTTTTTGTCTGACTTCTTCCTCTCGGCATGATGTTTTCAGGGTTCAGCCACACTGCGGCACATGTCATCACTTCTTTCCTTTTTGTGGGTGAATCATATTCCATTGCATGGGTCACGTGTTGTTTGATGGACATTTGGGCTGTTTTCCCCTTTGTGGCTAACGTGAATAGTGCTGCTATGAATGTTCACATACAAGTTTGTTTCAACACCTCTTTTCCATTCTTTTCTTCCCCTCCATTCTTTCTGGTGTACCCAGGAGTAGAACGGCTGGGTTATATGGTAATTCTGTGTCTAACTTTTTGAGGAGCTGCCAGACTGTTTTCCAAAGGGGCGATGCCATTCCATTCACACCAGCAATGCACAAGGGTTCCAACTGCCCCACATCCTTGTCAACACTTACTATCTTTGTGATTATTTTCTGATTAACGTTTCCTAATGATCATGATTTTGAGCATCTTTCCATGGGCTTGTTGGCCATATCTCTGGGGGAGAAATGTCTATTTTGTTGGCCATTTGTATATCTTTGGGGGAGAAATGTCTATTGGAGCTTTTGCCCAGGAGGGAAATCTCCTGAGACCATTTCCTGAGTTCCCAGGATGTGGCCAGATCAGAGAAGGAGACATCAGAGTTAGGACGAGAGGGGATGGCTGTAATGATCCTCCAGTTGAATCTCTACTTTGCAAAGAGAAAAGATCTGAATAGGGGAGGAGGGCGGTGACAGGGTGATGGGGTAGAGCCGGGGTGGGGTGGGGATGGACCCCAGCAAGGGGTGGCTTAGCCGCACAGTGACCTCGGATTGAGCCCCCTCTCTGGTGGCCCGGCTGCACTCACAGTTGGCAAGGCCGACCTCAGCCCGATGCCAGCCCCTCATGCTCTCTTTCTGCCCCCCAGATACAGAGGGCTGTGACCACGGCTGGCACAAGTTTCTGGGCCACTGCTACCGCTACTTTGCGCACCGGCGGGCGTGGGAGGACGCCGAGAGGGACTGCCGCCGCCGAGCCGGCCACCTAACCAGCATCCACTCACCAGAAGAACACAACTTCATTAACAGTAGGGACTCTGGGGTGGGCAGTGGTAGCCTTTACAGGCCCTTTGTCAGGGGGATTCCCCCCAGGGTTCCGAAGACACCACCTTTCTGAAGCCGTGTTCATGAATGCAAGCCCTGGAAGTGAGTGTTAGTCGCTCAGTCGTATCTGACTCTTTGCAACCCTGTAGCCCGCCAGGCTCCTCTGTCCATGGGATTCTCCAGGCAAGAATACCCAAGTGGGTTGCCATGCCCTCCTCCAGAGAATCCCCCAACCCAGGGACTGAACCCAGGTCTTCCACATCGCAGGCAGATTCTTTACCAACTGAGCCACCAGGGAAGTCAATGCAAGCCCTGACCAATAATGAACTCAACTGTCTGTTTATTCACTTGTCAGTTCATTTACCCATTCACTTTATTCATTCATTCACCAACTGTTTAGTGAGCACCTGTTATGGTCCAGGCATCATTCCAGGCACAGAGAAACACTTTGTCCCGTCCTGAAGGAGTAAGGTTCTTACAGAGGATATAGGCAAACAAGTAAACGTCTAATTAAATGTTGGAGCTTCTCAGCTGGTGCTAGTGGTTAAGAACCCACCTGCCAAAGCAGAAGACTTAAGAGACGAGGTTTCGATCCCTGGGTTGGGAAGATCCCTTGGAGGAGGGCATGGCAACTCACTCCAGTATTCTTGCACGGAGAATCCCATTGACAGAGGAATCTGGCGGGCTACAGTCCATAAAGTTGCAAAGAGTCAGACTTGACTGAAGCGACTTAGCCACCCTGGCACACACACACACACACACACATCCTATAATTTAACTGGTCTTAAGTGCACTGATGAAAATTAAAACAGGGCCAGGCGTCAAAGGGTGATGGAGAAATATCTGTGATGTGGGGGATGAAATGAGGGAGAACAAGAGACTAAGAGAAAGAGGCGCATCCCACAAATTAAATGCAGCCTTTACCGATTTCCTCATCACCCCTTCTGCCCTTTTTCGTCCACTTATTTATTCGCATCTGCCCCATCCTATCCCCTGTTAATTCTTTCATTTGTCCATTCCCTGGTTCACAGGTTTTTTCCCCTCTATGTAATCAAACACACACACACATCCAGCTGCTTTCTCCTCGGACTCACCCGCCTGCCTGTCCAGCCCTCCCAACAGCTCTCCTAGCTCCTACTCACTCATTTCTCCTGAGACCTGACTTGTCTTTGTTGTTTCCTCCGGCCTTTGGTTTAAGTCACAAGGTGTGGCAAGGCCAGGAGCCTAATCCCAGCCCTTTCTGTGCCCCAGCCCCGCTCCCCAGTCCCCCTGCCCCCAGCCAGTAACTTAGGCTGGCAGAGGCGTGGGTACCCTGCCCTCATGACCTCCACCCCACAGGTTTTGGGCGTGAAAACACATGGATCGGCTTGAATGACAGGATCGTGGAAAGGGATTTCCAGTGGACGGACAACACAGGGCTGGTGAGTGGCGGGAGCCTGGGGGCCTGGGGCCCTGCAGTCAGACTGTTGACTCTAACCCTGCCTGAAATGGAGAGAGCTGGGTGAAGTGCAGCAGTCAGACCCTCTGGCTTCACTTTGCTATCTTGGGCAAAAGTACCACCAGGAGTGGCCATCAAAAGCCCCCCGTGGGGACCTCCCCTGCTGTCCAGTAGTTAGGACTCCTCACTTGCACTGCCAACAGCCTAGATTCAATCCTTGAATGAGGAACTAAGATCCCGCAAGCCTCTCGGTGCAGCAAACAAACAAATTGAAAAAAAAAAAGGCAGTGACTCTGAGATGCTGGAGCGGGTAAAGGAACTTCAGTGAAGTCCCCCATCACACCTGACTTCCCAGCCCTGTGAACAGCCTGGTCACCCAGTGGCTGAGGCGGCCAACCTCGGGCTCAGTCTGACAGCCCCACCTCGCTCACTCTGCCTGGCCCATGAGACGTGAATTCTCAAGGGTCCCCACTCCCCCTCTTCTTCCAGCCTCCGCAGTCTCTCTTAGCACTCTCTTGGACACCTACACCAGTTCCCCCCAACTACCACCTCTCCTGCCCCTTTACCTGGCAGCTTTTGGGGGCTTTTAAAAAATTTTGTGCTTAAATTCACATAACACAAAATTAATCATTTTCAAGTGTGTACTTCAGTGACTTTATTACTTTCACAATATTGTGCAAAAACCATGTTGATCTAGTTCCAGAATATTTTCAGCACCCCAAAAGGTAACCCTGTACACAGGGGCCATTCATTTTTTCTTTTCTTAATTTATTCTTTTGGTCACACCACACAGCTCATGGGATCTTTGTTCCCCAACCAGGGATTGAACTCAAGCCCTCGGCAGTGAAAGTGCTGAGTCCTAACCACTAAACCACCAGGGAATTCCCTATAGGGGCCTTTTAAAGATCATATATCAGATCAGGATTGTCTGTGCTTTAAGCCCTCTTAAGACAAAAATCACTGCAGATGGTGATTGCAGCCATGAAATTAAAAGACACTTACTCCTTGGAAGAAAAGTGATGACCAACCTAGATAGTATATTCAAAAGCAGAGACATTACTTTGCCTACTAAGGTCCATCTAGTCAAGGCTATGGTTTTTCCTGTGGTCACGTATGGATGTGAGAGTTGGACTGTGAAGAAGGCTGAGCGCCGAAGAATCGATGCTTTTGAACTGTGGTGTTGGAGAAGACTCTTGAGAGTCCCTGGGACTGCAAGGAGATCCAACCAGTCCATTCTGAAGATCAGCCCTGGGATTTCTTTGGAAGGAATGATGCTAAAGCTGAAACTCCAGTACTTTGGCCACCTCATGCGAAGAGTTGACTCATTGGAAAAGACTGTGATGCTGGGAGGGATTGGGGGCAGGAGGAGAAGGGGACGACAGAGGATGACATGGCTGGATGGCATCACCAACTCAATGGACGTGAGTCTGAGTGAACTCCGGGAGTTGGTGATGGACAGGGAGGCCTGGCGTGCTGCGATTCATGGGGTCGGACACGACTGAGTGACTGAACTGAACTAAGATAAAAATAAATCTACCTCTTCCTGCTGTGAAAACATTCTGGCACTTCCTCAAAACTTAAACCTTGAATTATCACATGACCCTGTAATTCTGCTCCTAGGTTCAGTTCAGTTCAGTCGCTCAGTCATGTCCGACTCTTTGCGACCCCATGAATCGCAGCACGCCAGGCCTCCCTGTCCATCACCATCTCCTGGAGTTCACTCAGACTCACGTCCATCAAGTCAGTGATGCCATCCAGCCATCTCATCCTCGGTTGCCCCCTTCTCCTCCTGCCCCTAATCCCTCGCAGCGTCAGAGTCTTTTCCAATGAGTCAGCTCTTCATATGAGGTGGCCAAAGTACTGGAGTTTCAGCTTTAGCATCATTCCTTCCAAAGAAATCCCAGGGCTGATCTCCTTCAGAATGGACTGGTTGGATCTCCTTGCAGTCCCAGGGACTCTCAAGAGTCTTCTCCAACACCACAGTTCCAAAGCATCAATTCTTCAGCACTCAGCCTTCTTCACAGTCCAACTCTCACATCCATACATGACCACAGGAAAAACCACAGCCTTGACTAGACGGACCTTAGTAGGCAAAGTAATGTCTCTGCTTTTGAATATACTATCTAGGTTGCTCATAACTTTTCTTCCAAGGAGTAAGCGTCTTTAAATTTTATGGCTTCAGTCACCATCTGCAGTGATTTTGGAGCCCCCCAAAATAAAGTCTGACACTGTTTCCACTGTTTCCCCATCTATTTCCCATGAAGTGATGGGACCGGATACCATGATCTTAGTTTTCTAAATGTTGAGCTTTAAGCCAACTTTTTCACTCTCCTCTTTCATTTTCATCAAGAAGCTTTTTAGCTCCTCTTCACTTTCTGCCATAGGGGTGGTGTCATCTGCATATCTGAGGTTATTGATATTTCTCCCAGCAATCTTGATTCCAGCTTGTGCTTGATCCAGCCCAGCGTTTCTCATGATGTACTCTGCATACAAGTTAAATAAGCAGGGTGACAATATACAGCCTTGACGTACTCCTTTTCCTATTTGGAACCAGTCTATTGTTCCATGTCTAGTTCTAACTGTTGCTTCCTGACCTGCATACAGATTTCTCAAGAGGCAGGTTAGGTGGTCTGGTATTCCCATCTCTTTCAGAATTTTCCACAGTTTATTGTGATCCACACAGTCAAAGGCTTTGGCATAGTCAATAAAGCAAAAATAGATGTTTTTCTGAAATTCTCTTGCTTTTTCGACGATCCAGCGGATGTTGGCAATTTGATCTCTGGTTCCTCTGCCTTTTCTAAAACCAGCTTGAACATCATGGAGTTCACGGTTCACGTATTGCTGAAGCCTGGCTTGGAGAATTTTGAGCATTACTTTACTAGCGTGTGAGATGAGTGCAATTGTGCGGTAGTTTGAGCATTCTTTGGCATTGCCTTTCTTTGGGATTGGAATGAAAACTGACCTTTTCCAGTCCTGTGGCCACTGCTGAGTTTTGCAAATTTGCTGGCATATTGAGTGCAGGACTTTCTCAGCATCATCTTTCAGGATCTGAAATAGCTCAACTGGAATTCCATCACCTCCACTAGCTTTGTTCGTAGTGATGCTTTCTAAGGCCCACTTGACTTCACATTCCAAGATGTCTGGCTCTAGATTAGTGATCACATCATCATGATTATCTGGGTCATGAAGATCTTTTTTGTACAGTTCTTCTGTGTATTCTTGCCATGCCTTCTTAATATCTTCTGCTTCTGTTAGGTGCATACCACTTCTGTCCTTTATCGAGCCCATCTTTGCATGAAATGTTCCCTTGGTATCTCTAATTTTCTTAAAGAGATCTCTAGTCTTTCCCATTCGGTTGTTTTCCTCTATTTGTTTGCATTGATCGCCGAAGAAGGCTTTCTTATCTCTTCTTGCTATTCTTTGGAACTCTGCATTCAGATGCTTATATCTTTCCTTTTCTCCTTTGCTTTTTGCTTCTCTTCTTTTCACAGCTATTTGTAAGGCCTCCCCAGACAGCCATTTTGCTTTTTTGCGTTTCTTTTCCATGGGGATGGTCTTGATCCCTGTCTCCTGTACAATGTCACTAACCTCATTCCATAGTTCATCAGGCACTCTATCTATCAGATCTAGGCCCTTAAATCTATTTCTCACTTCCCCTGTATAATGATAAGGGATTTGATTTACATCATATCTGAATGGTCTAGCGGTTTTCCCTATTTTCTTCAATTTGAATCTGAATTTGGTAATAAGGAGTTCATGATCTGAGCCACAGTCAGCTCCTGGTCTTGTTTTTGTTGACTGTATAGAGCTTCTCCATCTTTGGCTGCAAAGAATATAATCAGTCTGATTTTGGTGTTGACCATCTGGGGATGTCCATGTGTAGAGTCTTCTCTTGTGTTGTTGGAAGAGGGTGTTTGCTATGACCAGTGCATTTTCTTGGCAAAACTCTATTAGTCTTTGTCCTGCTTCATTCTGCATTCCAAGGCCAAATTTGCCTGTTACTCCAGGTGTTTCCTGACTTCCTCCTTTTGCATTCCAGTCCCCTATAATGAAAAGGACATCTTTTTTGGGTGTTAGTTCTACAAGGTCTTGTAGGTCTTCATAAAACCGTTCAACTTCAGTTTCTTCAGCGTTACTGGTTGGGGCATAGACTTGGATAACTGTGATATTGAATGGTTTGCCTTGGAGACGAACAGAGATCATTCTGTCGTGTTTGAGATTGCATCCAAGTACTGCATTTCAGACTCTCTTGTTGACCATGATGGCTACTCCATTTCTTCTAAGGGATTCCTGTCCGCAGTAGTAGATACAATGGTCATCTGAGTTAAATTCACCTATTGCAGTCCATTTTAGTTCGCTGATTCCTAGAATGTCGACCTTCACCCTTGCCATCTCTTGGTTGACCACTTCCAATTTACCTTGATTCATGGACCTGTCATTCCAGGTTCCTATGAAATATTGCTCTTTACAGCGTCAGATCTTGCTTCTATCACCAGTCACATCCACAGCTGGGTATTGTTTTTGCTTTGGCTCCATCCCTTCATTCTTTCTGGAGTTATTTCTCCATTGATCTCCAGTAGCATATTGGGCACCTAATGACCTGGGGAGTTCCTCTTTTGGTATCCTATCATTTTGCCTTTTCATATTGTTCATGGGGTTCTCAAGGCATGAATACTGAAGTAGCTTGCCATTCCCTTCTCCAGTGGACCATGACCCACCAGTCTTGGGTTGCCCCGCAGGCATGGCTTGGTTTCATTGAGTTAGACAAGGCTGTGGTCCTAGTGTGATTAGATTCACTAGTTTTCTGTGAGTATGGTTTCAGTATGTCTGCTCTCTGATGCCCTCTTGCAGCACCTACCATCTTACTTGGGTTTCTCTTACCTTGGGCGTGGGGTATCTCTTCACGGCTGCTCCAGCAAAGCACAGCTGCTGCTCCTTACCTTGGACAAGGGGTATCTCCTTACTGCCACCATTCCTGACCTTCAGCGTGGGATAGCTCCTCTAGGCCCTCCTGTGCCTGCTCAGCCACCGCTCCTCGGGTTGCTCCTCCTGGCCGCCGGCCCTGGCCTCGGGCTTGGGTGGCTCCTCCCAGCTGCAGCCCCTGGCCTCGGGCGCGAGGTGGTTTCTCCCGGCTGCCCCTGACCTCGGACGCGGGGTGGCTCCTCCCGGCCGTTCCTGCGCCGTCGCAGCCTGGCACTCTGGGCGCTGTCCCTGACTCCGGACGTGGGGTAGCTCTCGGCCGCGCTTATGCGCTTAGTGCGCCAGCCCGCTGCCGCCGCCGCCGCCGCCTGCGTTATGTAGATAGCCAAAAAAAGTAAAAGCAGGGACTCAAACAGATACCGGTACAACCGTGTTCACAGCAACACTGATCGTAGTAGGCGAAAGGTGGAAACAACCCAGATGGCCGTCCGTGATGAGCGGATGAAGAGGATGCGATCCATACGTGTAACAAGTACAATTTGGTCATTAAAAATTAATTAAAAAGTAGTGAGAGCATTGTACGAAAGGAGAGAAGGTTAGTACTTCTCTTGACAAGGATGGAAGAGGCCCCTGGGCCTGACAAGCCTACGGTTAAGGCGTTGCCTCCAAATTCGTGGCATCTAACCACTGTTTTTTGTATATTAACCCAGGTATGTGGAATCTACAAAAATGGTATGATCTCATTTGTAAAGCAGAAATAGAGACACAGACATAGAGAACACACAGGGATCCTAAGGGGCAGGGAGGGGTGGGATGAATTAGTAGATTGGCTTATATATACTCTTGTTGCTGTTGTTCAGTTGCTAAGTCGTATCTGACTTTTTGCTACCCATGGACTGCCGCGTGCCAGGCTCCTCTGTCCTCTGCTATATCCTGGAGTTTGCTCAAATGCATGTCCATTGAGTGGGTGATGCTATTTAACAGTTTCCTCCTTTGCCTCCCTCTTCTTTTTTTGCCTTCAATCTTTCCCAGCATCAAGGTCTTTTCCAGTGAGTGGGCTCTTCGCACCAGGTGGCCAAAGCTTCAGCTTCAGCATCAGTCCTTCCAGTGAATATACAGGGTTGATTTCCTTTAGGATTAGCTGGTTTGATCTCCTTGCAGTTCAAGGGACTCTCAAGAGTCTTCTCCAGCACCACAATTCAAATGCTTCAATTATTCGGTGCTCAGCCTTCTTTATGGTCCAACTCTCACATCTGTACATGACTGCTGGAAAAACCATAGTTCTCACTATATGGACCTTTGTTGTCAAAGTGACATCTCTGCTTTTTAATACCCTATCTAGTTTTGTCATAGCTTTCCTTCCAAAGAGCACGCATCTTTTGGTTTCATGGCTGTAGTCACTGGCCACAGTGATTTTGCAGCCCAGGAAAGTAAAATCTGTCACTGCTTCCACTTCCCCCCTTCTGTTTGCCATGAAGTGATGGGACTGGTCAAGTCTAGGCAAGGCTATGGTTTTTCCAGTGGTCATGTATGGATGTGAGAGTTGGACTAGAAAGAAAGCTGAGCACAGAAGAATCAATGCTTTTGAACTGTGGTGTTGGAGAAGACTTGAGAGTCCCTTGGACTGCAAGGAGATCCAACCAGTCCATCCTAAAGGAGATCAGTCCTGGGTGCTCATTGGAGGGACTGATGTTGAAGCTGAAACTCCAATACTTTGGCTACCTGATGCGGAGAGCTGACTCATTTGAAAAGACCCTGATGCTGGGAAAGGTTGGGGGCAGGAGGAGAAGGGGATGACAGAGGATGAGATGGTTGGATGGCATCACCGACACAACTGACATGGGTTTGGGTGGACTGTGGAAGCTGGTGATGGACAGGGAGGCCTTGCATGCTGCAGTCCATGGGGTCACAAAGAGTCGGACACAGCTGAGTGACTGAACTGATAGGACTGGATGCCATGATCTTAGATTTTTGAATGTTGAGTTTTAAGCCAGCTTTTTCACTCTCCTCCTTACCCTCATCAAGAGGCTCTTTAGTTCCTCTTCATCTGCATATCTGAAGTGGTATCATCTACATATCTGAAGTTGTTGTTATTTCTCCCGGCAATCTTGATTTCAGCTTGTCATTCATCCAGCCTGGTATTTTGCATGATGTATTCCGCATATAAGTTAAATAAGCAAGGTGACAATATACAGCCCTGTCACACTCCTTTCCTAATTTTGAACAAATCAGTTGTTCCATGCAGGGTTCTAGCTGTTGCTTCTTGATCCGCATACAGGTTTCTCAGGAGATGGTAAGATCGTCTGGTTCTCCCATCTCTTTAAGAGTTTTCCACAGTTTGTTGTGATCCATGTAGTCAAAGGCTTTAGCGTAGTCCATGAAGCGGAAGTAGATGTTTTTCTGGAATTCTTGCTTTATCTATGATCCAGCGGATGTTGGCAATTCAATCTCTGGTTCCTCTGCCTTTTCTAAACCCAGCTTGTACATCTGGAGGTTCTTGGTTCACATACTGCTGAAGCCTAGCTTGCAGGATTTTGAGCATAACCTTGCTAGCATATGAAATGAGCGCAATTGTGTGCTGGTTGGAACATTTTTTGGCCTTGCCCTTCTTTGGGATTGGAATGAAAACTGACCTTTCCCAGTTCTGTGTCCACTGCTGAATTTTCCAAATTTACTGACATATTGAGAACAGCACTTTCACAGCATCATCTTTTAGGATTTGAAATAGTTCAGCTGAAATTCCATTACCTCCACTAGTTTTGTTCATAGAAATGCTTCCTAAGGCCCACTTGACTTCACACCCCAGGATGCCTGGCTCTAGGTGAGTGACCACACCATCGTGGTTATCTGGGTCATTAAGACCTTTCTTGTGTAATTCTTCTGTGTTTTCTTGACACTTCTTAATCTCTTCTGCTTCTGTTATGTCCTTACCATTTCTACCCATTATTGTGTCCATCCTTGCAGGAAATGTTCCCTATCTCAAATTTTCTTGAAGGGATCTCTAGTGTTTCCCATTCTGTTGTTTTCCTTTATTTCTTTGCACTGATCATTTAAGAAGGCTTTCTTACCGCTCCTTACTATTCTCTGGAACTCTGGATTCAGTTGGGTATATCTTTCCCTTTCTCCCTTGCCTTTCGCTTCTCTTCTTTCCTCAACTATTTGTAAAGCCTCCTGTGTCTAAACTAGATAACGGATGAGAACTTCCTGTACTCAGGAACTCTACTCAGTGCTCCGTGGTGACCCTAAATGGGGAGGAAATCCAAAAGACGGGATATGTGTGTCCATATAGTGGATCGACTTTGTTGTACAGCAGAGACGGACACAGCAGCGTAAAGCAACTATACTTCAATTTAAAAAGAAGGCAAAAAAAGAAAAAGCACTGATACATGCTACAATGTAGATAAAGCTTCAAAACATTATGCTCAGTGAAAAAAACCAGACATAAAAGGAGTCACATTCGATTCACATGAAATATCTAGAATAGACAAATCCGTAGAGACAGAAGGTAGATCAGTGGTTGCCAGGGGCGGTGGGGAGCAGCGATGGGGCGTGAGGGATTGATGGGTACAGAGTTTCTGTTTGGTGTGATGAAGAAGTTCTGGGAACAGACCGTGGTGATGATTGTACAACATTGTAAATCCAATTAATGCTAATGAATCGGATGCTTAAAAATGGTTAAAAGAGAAAAAAAATGGTTAAAATAGTAAATTTTGTATTCTATATTTTTATCACAATTAGAAAAAAAAATCCACCTCTTTTCCTCCACCATGGGAACTGGCCCCTGCCCACTTCCTGACCACACTCTACCTGGATCCAGCAGCCCCAGCCCTCCTGACTCTGTTCGGCTCCTCAGACAGCACAAGTTCAGTCCTGCCTCTGGGCTTTTGCACTAGCTATTCCCTCTGCTTAGAACTCTGTTCCCTGCCTGCATCAGTCTTATCCTTGAGTCTTCAGCTCTCCTATTGCCTCCTCAGGGAAGCCCTCCTGGACTTCCAGTTTGAAGTCACTTTTTGTTCAACTATTTATATAACAATGTGTGACCCATGTGGGAAACTGTCAGGCAGTGAAACAGAAGGCATGAGGACCAGGGAGGAGGGCACCACAGCCTCCCAGCTAGAAGAAGATTGACTTAGCCTGCAGTGGCAGCCACCCTCAGGGAAGTTAGACCAGTGCTCATTGTAGAGGTGGGGACACTGAGTCCCTAAGAATGTGAGTGGTCCCACAGTGCCAGAGTCTGGGTCAGGACGCAGGTCCCTTGAGCACCCCCTGCTCCCCATTCTTACAGCAATTTGAGAACTGGCGGGAAAATCAGCCGGACAATTTCTTCGCGGGTGGGGAGGACTGCGTGGTGATGGTTGCACACGAGAGCGGGCGCTGGAACGACGTTCCCTGCAACTACAACCTTCCCTATGTCTGTAAGAAGGGCACAGGTATGCTTCTGGCCTGCTTCCCACCCTGTCGCCCCGACTGTCCCTCCTGCCCGTCACTGATCCATTTTTTCGTCTGAGTTCACAAGTGTGGCGTCACTCCAGCCCTGTTTTCACTCTTCACACGTGAGAGTACCCATTTCCCCCCAACCTCTCCAACTCTGTGTGTTCTCACACTTTTTGTTCTTTGTTCATCTAAGTCCTGAAAAAAACAGTATATCATTGTTTTCACAGTTTGCGTATGTTTGAGGATGAGAATAACCAGCTCTTTATATGTTGATAAGCTCTTTGCATGTACTTTTCCTGTGGCCTACCAGTTAATTGCCTTTGTGTAATTTTCTATAGGTTCATTGGTCTTATTGATTTGTAAGAGCTCTTTACATATTAAGTATATATATATGTATATATATAGAGAGAGATTCTCATGTCCTCCTTTCTCTTACACTTTTCTTCATTCTGGCTTCTGTTTCTTTGCCAGTTTTCGTGTCCTTTCTTCATTTCATTTGCTCGGATTATTCTTGCCTCCCATCTCCTTCGTTCACATCATGCCTGAGTATTACAGGGTGAGATGGGTCCAGGAGGTTCCTGCCCCTCAGAGGGCTCCTGGTTTGAGTGGAGGAGACAGACATATTCACTTCTAGCCTTTCAGGGTCACAGCTGGGCAAAGGGGGGCCTGTTGCGGGTCCCTCTCGACAGGAGTTGAAGCCAGTTTGGCGCTAGTCCCGTCCGCTTCTCTAACGGGAAACCCCTCTGTCCCCAGTGCTGTGTGGTCCCCCTCCAGCAGTGGAGAACGCCTCGCCCATTGGCGCCCGCAAAGCCAAGTATAACGTCCATGCCACAGTGCGCTACCAGTGCGACGAAGGATTTGCCCAGCACCATGTGGCCGTCATCCGGTGCCGGAGCAATGGCAAGTGGGACCGGCCCCAAATCGTCTGCACCAAACGTAAGTGGCTTCCCCCAGACATCCCAACCCATGTGTCCAGCTATATATAGTCTCCAGTTAAACACCTCGTGACTATACACATTGATCCAACTGGCTGTCTGCCATAATACGCCCTTGCCGATAAACGAGAACTTACCAGCCTACCTGGTGTTCCCTCCATTTCCCCCTCCTCCAAGGAGGCCTGTTGTGTCAGCCCCCCCCCCCCCCCACCGGCTTTTGACATGTTTCTGTCCTCCCTTGCTTCCCTGCAGCCAGACGGTCCCATAGGATGCGGCGACACCACCATCACCACCAGCATCACCACCAGCATCGCCACCACAAATCTCGCAAGGAGCGCAGAAAACACAAGAAGCACCCAGCAGAGGACTGGGAGAAGGAAGAAGGGAATTTCTGTTGAAGAACCAGGCATAAGAAAGCACAACCTCCTTCCCACACCTCCCTTGGAGCCTTCACCTGGGGAGACAGAGCCCAGAGAGAAACAAGAGGGTCCGGAAGCCCCTAAGCCCCAAACCACATCCCCCCACCATACATTCCCACTTGTAAAAAGCTCCTCTCTCCTCCTTCTCACATACACAGGGTCCTCTTGGCAGGTGCAGCCATGTGTCTGGAAAGTCAGTTCTAGTGAGGCTGACCTCTGGGAGCATCTCCCAGTGGAGGGAAGCACAATTGGCAGAGATCATTCTTTGCAGGGGTTTAGTCTTTTGCTGGCAAGGCTCATTGCCAGTTGTGAAAATAAGGCTTTGATAAGGGTGCAAGAATGTGTGTTTGGATTTGCACTAAGGAATTGCTTTGACTGCCAGAATTCCAGATTAGTTAACTGTCAGATGTCCTGGGCGCAGGCTGAAGCCTTTAGTGAAGGTCATTGGCTTTGGGAGTAGAATATTACCTGGAAGCACACTGCTTGAACTTGATGACTGCCCTTCCTTGAACGTGGACTTCCGCCCAAGCTTGGTCCTTAGTCTTGGTGGATAAACTGAGTGTGGAATTCCTATGTGCTGAATTCTAGGAATGTTTTTTTGAACAACATCCTTCCATGCCCTCAGGGTTAGGGGTCAGAATAGTCAGAGAAATTTGTGGACAGGGAAGGGCATTTGTGTTGCTGACTTTCCCAGGTCTAGTCCAGTGCTGAGATTTGGTGGTTTTCCATGTGTGGTGAATTTTATGCACACCCAAACGCACACACACAGATGAGAGGACGTTTAGGGCTTGACAAGCCCAGGTTTCTTCCCCCTCCATCTCTCAGGGAGACAAAGAACCTCCTTTGTGGACCAAGGAGGTGCCACGTTTTCTAGCTCAGTGCCCATATCCATCCCTCAAGCAGACCTTGGTAGTGCTCCTGCCCTGGGTCCCATCCCTCCCCTCAGCCCATTCATTGCCTGGTGGACTAGAAATGCTTAACCCTTGAAGTAGTAATATCTACCTATGGTAATGTAGAGAGTTGTGCTGTGTTAAAACCGAAATATACACACACACATTTTTCTTTTAGTCTTTTAGTTTTTCAAGTGATAAAGAAATCACCTTGCCTTCCTCCCCAGAATCTACAATGTGTAAAACGTCTCCCCAAGCCAGATCTCTGGATCAGTGTCCTGGTCTCTGGCAAGGAAAGATCCATAGCTTTTCCTCCACGCCCTTTGTCCACTCTCAGCCTCTCTAGTTTGGGTAACATCTGTGGATTAGTGTTAAAAACCACAGTGGAGCATGGCCCTGTGCAGGAAAGAAAAATAAGCAAATATGTGGTCCATGGAAGGGTTCAGTAGAGGAAGAAGTGGAGTGACTGAGCCTGTATCCCTCCAGGGAAGTCATCATCATAGATGACAGCTATGGACTAGGTACCAAGCTAAGGGCTCACACACTGCCTCCGTGAATCTTCTCAACAGCCCGGTGACTTAGGAACCATTATTTTCCCATTTTACACAAGACAAAACTGAGGCTCAGATAAGCAAAAGGCACTGGCTTGCAAGACGAATAAGGATTTGGCCCTGCCTCTGGCTGCTTCCAAACCCTGCTCTCTATTGTGGGGAAAGGAGTTGAAACTTAATTATGCTCAACACACAGGAAGATTTAGGAAAAGATTGAGAAGTCCAAACTAGACCCACATCCTTGACCATGATCTTTAGTCTTCCCTGCCGTAGACATTATCCACTATCCCACCCTACGCTTATTGTTGAGAAAGCCCAGGAATATAGGTTTGCCTTCTAGCTTTGATAATTCCTCTTGGTTTAAAAAACATAATAACACATCTCAGTCATCCATGTCACAGAAGAATCTCCCTTTGTTTGGAGTGGTGAGGGACTCTAGAGGTGCAACCTTTTTGAGAGGTCTTGGTTTATGCTCCTTGCCCTTGGCCCCTTCCGCCCCTTGCCCTGCCCACACCCCAGCTCCACGGCAGGAGGGGGCTTCGATCTTTTCTAAAGTGGGTGGTTTGTCTTTTGGTCTTCCCCTTTGAGGTGTGCATGTGTCTGCGTGTGCCGCGTGTGTGGCATCTGTGTGAGTGTGTGTGCGCGTGAACAGCTTTGGGTCCCGTTGGTTTTGCTGCCAGCTGCAGTGTTCCGTGGGTCTGTGGTATCTGACACTGTGGACATTACTGTACTTCTTGGACATTTTAATAAAATTTTTTAACAGTTCAACCTGCCTCTTGACACCTTCATTCAGTCATTCAGCAAGGACTTACTGAGCAGCTATTATGAGCCATGTACTATGTTGGATGTTGGGGAGATAGTGATGAACAGGACAGATTGTGATGCCTGGGAGGTGGTCAGGGAGATCTTCCTGGAGGAGGTGAACAGAATCTAAAGGAAGAATAGTGTTAGCTGGATGAAGAAGGGAAGAAAGCAAGAGAGTTTCAGGTGGAGGGAAGAGTAAAAGTGAAAGTCTCCTTGCAGAAGGGAACATGGTTCATTTGAGAAACAGTAAATTGTCCATAGTGGCTGGGAGAGAGTGACAGAGGTAGACAGTGGGGGGACATGAGGTCAGAGAGGCAGAGGATGAGCCACGCAGGGCAATATGGGCTGCATGAGGAGTGTGGGCGTTATTCTAAAAGCAGTAATGACAAAAAGCAATATAAACAAGATCAAAAGGCAAATGCCAAGCTTGGAAACAAGTTTCAGATCAGAGATAATGGAATTGTTGCCTTAAAGAGCTCCTACAATTAAATCCGTGTCCCCGGCATTGGCAGGTGGATTCTTATCCACTGAGCTACCAGTCCACAACAGGAAAAAAAAAACAACAACCAATAATCCAATAGCCAAATGGGCAAAGGATATGAACAAAAAGCTCAAAGAAAAGGAAACAAGATGGCTGTTAAGCTACAAAATATGCTCGATAAAATAATACACACTTTTCAGATTACCAAGAAACACAAGTTAGGACATATAAGTAAAAGGAAATAATAAATTTCACAAGAGGGAGGTTTTGCATATTTTAATGGTGACAGTGTATTGGAACTGAGAATGATTTATGATTTACTCAACAGCTGGCAGCGAAGGTCGAAGTGGAGGACGGTCAGCTTCACGTGACAAGTGAATTGCAAGTGACACCCACAGAGAGAGATTCTTTTTCACCTAATAAGCTGGCCAAGGCAACAAGTGATGACACATGACGCAGGTGAAGGTGTACGGAAATCGGCAAGTGCATCTATCGTGAAATGAGTGAAAGTCGCTCAGCTGTGTCTGACTTTTTGTGACTCCATGGGCTAATACAGTCAGAACAGAATACTGGCGTGGGTAGCCTTTCCCTTCTCCAGGGACTCTTCCCAACCCAAGAACTGAACCAGGGTCCCCTGCATTGCAGGCAGATTCTTTACCAACTGAGCTACCAGGGAAGAACCACATCTGCTGCTGCTGCTGCTGCTGCTGAGTCACGTCAGTCGTGTCCGACTCTGCGTCACCCCATAGACGGCAGCCCTCCAGGCTCCCCTGTCCCTGGAATTCTCCAGGCAAGAACACTGGAGTGAGTTGCCATTTCCTTCTCCAATGCATGAAAGTGAAAAGTGAAAGTGACGTTGCTCAGTCATGTCGGACTTGGCGACCCCATGGACTGCAGCCCACCAGGCTCCTCCGTCCATGGGATTTTCCAGGCAAGAGTACTGCAGTGGGGTGCCATTGCCTTCTGCTACTAATGGGCTATAAATTGGCCTCACCTCTAGGAATAGTTGGAAACCCTCCCAAAATGGCAAATCTTGACCCCTTGATCAAACAACTCCTGATACCATCCTCCAGTTATACACACTGGTGTGATGACCGTGGTACTTATTACTAACAACAGAATATGGGAAATGTGCAAATGGCCACTATTAGAAGACTGGTTACAAAAGTTATGGTGCATCCAAAGAGCAGCGCCAATCTTTAGAAGAATGCTGGCAGTGGAGGGGAGTGATTTTTTTACAAGCTGAAGGAAGCCAGTCCCCAAACATATTATTAAGTAAAAAATAGAGTTACTTTAAAAGTATGTATGGCACACAAATGTTCGTAGCAGTGTTTTTCACAATAGAGATGGAAAATACCCAAATGTCCATTAACCAATAAAAGAATAAACAAAATGTGATATGTACATATATGAATATTGTTCAACCATAAATATCATATGGAAAGGAGCCAGACAAGAAAGGAACACATACTGTAGGATTCCACTTATATAAAATATCGAGACTCGGTAGATCCATACAGATGGGAAGTAGATTAACAGTTGTCAGAGCAGGGAGAGAGGGCAGGGAGAAATGGAGAGACTGCTTAATGGGTATGGGGTTTTCTTTGGGGTGATGAAAATGATAGAGATGATAGCTGCACAACGCTGTGACTGTACCAAATGCCACTGAATTGAAGTCTTTAAAACGTTTATAATGGTGAGTTTCATACCATGTGAAATTTTACAACATAAAAAGTATATATTGGGATTTCTCTGGTGGCCCAGTGGCTAAGACTCTGCACTTTCAACGCAAGGAGTCCGGGCTTTATCCCTGGTGATCCCCGGGCTTTATCCCTAGATCCTACATGCCACGATTAAAGATCCTGCGAGCCACGATGAAGATCAAAGACCCCACGTGCTACAACTAAGACTCGGTGCTGCCAAACACATAAGTAAACAAATAAGAGGATACGTTGCCTGCTTCCATTTGTATAAAAGTGAGGAGGAAAATGATACATGCATGTTTCCTTGAATGAATATAAAACCTCTTCCGAAGGACATGTAGGAACTCTTAGACGTCTCTGAGAAGTGCACTGGCTGCTGGAAGACAGGAGACAGATACTTTCCTGAATATCTAGCTTCCGGAGGGGCTCCACTCCAGGTGGGCTCTTGAGGCCTCCACTCCAACAGTGCAGAGCCCCAGCAGAAAGAGGGTTCCTTTGATCCTATTGGTCCATCAAAATCCCAGGGCCTGCATCTCATTGGTCTACCTGGGCCATGTCCACCCCTGGACCCATTAGGGTCTCCCAGGAACATGAGTCACAGCACTCACTGTCCAGTGGAGTCAGCCCCTCTGACTTACAGAATGAGAGAAGGAAAAGTTAGTTACCCAGGGCACAGCCAGGATGTCAGACCCCAAGGAGAGAGAAAGGATGTCAGCAGGGAAAAGGAGGGATGAAAGAAATCTCACGCACTCATCTCCAGAAAAATGACCCATTACCATTCTCCTATGCAAGGAAGCTAAGGCTCAGTTGGAGCCCAAGGCTCTCTAACCAGGAGGCTGGACCCTGACTTCAGATGAGTGGTTGGAATTTCTAGGAGTTCTGTCCCATTTGATATTGAAGCACCAGCAGTTAAATCAACCATCCACTTCTCCAGCCATATCAGACATTTACACTTCTTTTTTCTCTTCTCCTTTCTTTGTATCCCAGAAACTTTTCACTACTTCTTAGCCCACACTCCCCTGACCCCCACCTTCACCCCACCCCATGGAAAATATGCAACTTCTCTGCCTTCCTGATGCAGGAAGTCAACATCCAGTTTCACACACTTTGTTTCCAAGGGACTGAGAGGAACGTTGGGTTGGTTAGTGACCCAATTAGGACAGGGGTGAGAAGGGCCAGACCCATGGGAGGTGGCTCAAGGGAGAGAGGAACATGATGGGGGAAGGGAGAGGAAAGAGGTTGGGGAGAGGGAACGAATGGTCCTGAGGAATGAGAGAAGTTTCCCAACCAAATCATCACCGAGCCCCCCTGCTGCCCCAGCTGAAAAACATTTTGTCTACCAATGTGCATGTTTGAAGTAACTACCCACCAACTGCCTCATTTTCTCACTCATCAAAAAAAAAGAAAAGATTTATTGAGCCCCCACTGTAACACTTTGCACTCACTGGGACCTTAAGAGCAGCCCTGGTACAGAGGAGGAAACATGATCAGGGGTTTCATCACTTGGTCATAGAGGCAGAATTCAAACTCAGGCACACCTGGTCTCCAAACCCACAGATGAGTTTCCTGGAGATGGATGTGACAATAGGAGGGCTCCAGGAAGGACCCCAGCGCTACTCCAGGCAAGACTTCGAAACTGGGGTCTCCAACAGCTGGGGTGGCCTTGTTCATGGACATTCTCCCTGAGCCAGCTATTAACACTGGGGAGTTTGACTGGGTCCTGACTTGTTAACACAAATCGCCCCTTAGAACCTGGAGTTCAGAGTGGATTTTGAGGTTTACAGACGATTCCACCTCTCTCGGATCTCTAAGAAGGGAAATGTGGGGGTAGGGAGGGTAGAAAAGGAGAGAGGACCTCAGGGAGAATGGGGATGTGGTCTCAGAGAGGAAAAGAGGAGCCTCACACTTGCATAGCACGAAGGGTTGGGGCACACCAGAGTCTCATTTGCTCATCTGGGTGTTGCAAGGTTTTCTCGTACACAGCTGTTGTCTGGGATGGAGTTAGCGTGCAAACGAAGGGTATCCAGCAGCTCCAGAAGTTCGCCTGGAGCTGGGCCCATCTGGTGAAGGGGCAGCCGTTAAGCCCTATGGAGCAAGTTCGGCCCATGGTAAGAAGTTCCTGAGGACTGGGAAGTCAGTTGTCATGGAGATGACGCTGGCAGCCTCTATGGTGACAATGTGGAGGGGCGGGCCCTACCTACAAGAGAAAGCCTAAGGGGACAGGTGTTCTGTTATTTCAGATACCGGAGTTTAGTCTCCATGGCAACAGCTGCTGGGTCTAAGCAGCTTGGGGGCGGAGCTTGGAGAGGAGCAGGGAGCTGGGGCGCCCGCGGAAGGGAGCAGACTGTTTCCATGGTGAGAGCTGGAGAACCGAGCGTTGGGTCACTCTCAGGACAGTTAGAGGAGAGGGTGGTCTCCTTGGCTGTTGGTCAGGGTGAGGACAGTGGGAGTGAAGCTGTAGGTCCCTGGGGTGAAGGCGGGTAAGATGGGAAACGTGTGGTATCCATGGTTACAGCTGGAGGAGGGAGGCACTAACTCCATGGGTGTGACTGGTGAAGGAAGGGCTGTGTGACTCTAGGTGACAGTGGAAGCTGGGCTGGTCGCCTTGGTAACAATGGGAAGTGGGGCAATTTGTCTCCATAGCACATGACATGGATTTTATGGGTCCCTGGGCCCGGGAGATGGTCTCTGAGGTGACAGCCAGGAAAGGGGCCATCAGGTAAAGGCAGGCTTGTTCCCTCAGAGAGGATCTGAGGGATGTGCCGCAGGCGCCCGTCACGCGAGCCAGCTGCGTATTAACAGTGACAGACAAGGGTGGTGTCTCCTGAAACTGAAGGGGTGGGACTGTTCTCCACAGTGACCTGGAGACATGACCTGTTATTCTGGAAACTCTGGGGGACTCGTGGGAGAAAGGGAGAGAATGAGAGTAACCAACCTCCAGGTTACCCTAGGGAAGAGGACAGGTGCCCACAGTGTCCATGTGACCATGGGCGTGTGGTCAGCTGACGAACTCAGAGGCTTCTGGTTTCTCTACAGATGGTGGGTAGGAGGGCTCAGGGTCCAGGTGGCCTTAGGGACCAGTCTACAGTCTCCGGGCAGATGCATAGGACGTGTGGCCAGTCTCCAGATAATCCCGGGGGTCCAGCCTCCAGGCGACCATGGGGTAAGTTTGGGAAGATTTCCGGAGACGTGTCCAGTGTTCAGGAGACCTCAGAGTCTGTTGGGCTCCAGGGATTCTCAGAGGGTGTGCCTCATCTCCCGGGGAAAGTTGGGAGAGGAGGCCCAATCCACCGTTTAGAAAAGGTAGGGCTCGGTCGATCTCCAGGGGACTCCAAGGGACTTGGCTCTGAGAACTGGCCAGACTCTGGGGGCCTCAGAGGGCGTGGCCAGGGGTTAAGGACCGCAGGAGGTCTGGTCACCTTGCAGGGCACCGCAAAGAGCGTGGCCAGTCTCCAGGTGCGCGGTCAGTCCACGCCGCAGGGCACTCGGCCAGCCGCCAAGCGCCCCCGCGGCCCGCGGCCCACGGCCCAGGCCTAGACGCGCAGCGGGGTCCACGCGGCGGGGTCTCGCGCGCCTCCGGCCCACCCGCCGCCTCCAGCCCAGCCCCAGCCCCAGCCGCCAGGGGCGGGGTCCGGCGCGCCAGGCGCTCGGTAGCAGTAGACGCCGAAGAGGCGGCGCGAGGCGTCGGGAAAGCCGAGGCTGCGTACACCCGGCCGGCGGCCGCCGCAGCGCGCGCGCGGATTCACGATGGGGTAGCGTGCGCTCCCGTCCGCCAGCCAGCCTGCGGTGCAGCGGTCCAGCAGCTGCAGCTTCCACGCGGCGAAGAGCTGCCCCACCTTGGCTACGGCGGCGCCGCGCGCTGCGCAGGCGCGCGCCGCTCCGGAGAAAGGCACGGGCCGCAGTGGCTTCAGGAAGAACACGCGCCCTGCAGAGGGGTGGGTAGGAGTGATTAGGGCTGCTCTTGGGGCTGGGCCTCCTCGGATTTCAGGACTCCCTCTCGCCTGCCGCCCAGGAAACAGCCTCAGGATTCAGAAACTCCACCCGCTCCCCTGCAGCCCGGGACCACGGCCTCGGCTAGAGCAGTGCCGGTGTCAGGCTTTGTTTGATTGCCGCGCCTTGGCTATACTAGGGACCTCCGGGTCCGGACACCCGAGGATAGGTGTGCAGAGGAAAGGCGAGGAGAGAACACCCGGCACAGCGGGAAAGAATCTCGAGACGCGCCTGGGGATGGGAGGGTCTCATGGGTGGGGCGGGGCCCGGGCCAGCGGTGGGCAGGACCTTCCTCCCAGGGGTGGGGCCTACGCACCCGGGAGGTTGGATGTGAAGCAGAAGGCATCGTAACGTTCTTCTGCGTTGTGGCGGTAGCCGTAGTTGCGTACACCTCCTGAGGCTCCGCCGCCAGCCCCGGCGCTCCCGGCCCCGCCCAGGCCGCCGCAGGGCTCCCGGGGCTGGCTCACCGGGTACTGCACCGAGCCGTCGCGCAGCCAGCCCGCGTTGCACCAGTCCAGACCGTCGCGCCAGGCCGCGTGCAGCTGCTCAGCCGACGCCAAGATGCCGTCCTGCTCAGCGCACGCGCGTTGAGCCTCGGCGAAGGTCAGCTTGTAGCGGCCTCCACGAGGGTGGTAAGGGAAGACTACACCTGAGAGGTACACAAGGGTCAGCTCGGAGCCCCCTCCCCCCCACGCCCGCCAACTCGCATCCACCTACCTGACATCAGGGGTGTCACCTTTCAGTCCATCCCTCACTCTGGCGTCAGACCTGACCAGCCTTTCCCCAGCTCATATCCCTCATACTTCCTTTGCCTTAAACTTGGGATTCACTTGACCCTCCTCCTTGACACACTTAATCGTGTCCACCTCCTTTCCACCCCTGGAGACCTTTGTTTGTGTTCTTTCCATCTTTCCACTTGTAGAACTCCTATTCATCCTTAAAAACCCAGCTCCCACATCCCTGCTTCCTTTAGTTCTATGTGCTTCTGACATTCTTCCAGCATTGGGACCTGCCTTCTGGTCAAGTTCTGAGCCCACCGAGCTGACTCCCCCACGCTAGGAGCCCATGAATATTTGATCCTAGACAAAGAGCTCGTTGATCTCCAGGATTACCCAGGACATTTCCCATTGGTTTCCCATCTACCTTCTCTTCGTGAACTCCTCCCTCATCAGAATCACAGTCAACTCAGTTCACTAGCATTCTGTGTGTCTGTGTTTAGGGGGAGGACTTTGTGGGTGCAGAGGCATCTCTCAGCAGTTGCAGGAAGGATCAAACAGGAACCAGAGAGAAGAGCTGAAGCCTGAGACTGGAGTTTGAGTCTTGGCTCTGCCACTCACTGGCGCGTGTCCTGGTCAAGACTCTAACCTCTCTGAGCCAGCTTGCCCATCTGCTAGTTAATAGCGTCTTACTCAGGCGTTTTGGGAAAATTACATGAGAGACTCCAGAGAGCTCTTCAACCAAGCTCCTGGCACATAGAAAACACCTAATAAAGGAGAGCTGCTTTTGTTATTGTTGTTATTCGCTCTTGTTCGGAAGTTCAGCAAGTGAGGGCTAAGAAATCTCTCCTAGAGTGTTCTAAGGTGGAGTGAGGAAAGCAACTAAATGGAAGGGAATTCTTCGAATAGAAACGCCACCTCTCAGCTCCACGGTCAGCCAATCAGAGCAACCCATCTCCCAGGCACAGTGATTGGCTCGTGGATAGGCACATGACTCAAGCTGGGCCAATGAGGGACAACTCTGGGACTCTAGGTAAAACTTAGAGGAAATTGATTGCCAAGCTGGGAGGGTGGAAGCCTGGCACTACTTTTTGTTTCCAACGCGGGAAACTTGTCCAAGGAAAGCCCACCCAGGGAAGCAGAGCTGAGGGAAGGATTCCTGAAATGGTCCGAGTGCCTAGAGCTCCCTGTGCCTGAATTCTACTGCAGGGTTTCCCAACATCTTCGCTATTGACGTTTTGGATTGGATGATTCTTTGCTTGGGCGAATTGCCTATGTTTTGCGGGATGTTTCACAGCATTCCTGGCCTCTCCCCACTACACACCGCCATAACCTGCTTCTAGACGTTGCTGATATCCCTGAGGAGCAAAATCACCCCAAATCAGAACCATTATTCTACCCCACTGAGCTGCTAAATCCCTTCAGGCCAACTTGACTTGGTTTCTGTCCTTGCAATATCCTCTCTCCTCCCTTAGAAACGCGACTCGTCCTGCCCACAGTCTGGTCACCTTCCAGGTCCAGCTTGACCATGCCCGTGTCATCCTCCAGCTCGTTAGTGACCTCGCACTCATAGCGCCCGTAGTCCTGTAGCGTGACGTTTCGGAGAACCAGGGAGGCATCCCCGGGCCCATCGCCCTGCAGCTCAGCCCGCCCGCGGTAGCTGCCAAACGCTCGGTGCTGGGGGCCCAACGCCACGAAGACATCAGCAAAAGCCAGCGGGTCCACCACCTTGGTCCACTTGAGGCGGACGCCGTCGTGGCCATGGGTGGCTGCCTCGTAGTGGTAGCGGCAGGGCAAGACGATGGTGCCACCCCGGTGGCTGACCACCTGTCCCGGCGCTGTCTGCACCACCACCGAGCCCGATTCCCCCTCTGTGGACGACCAAAGAGGGTTAAGAAGCCCTAGGTGCGGGGCAGGAGCACCTGGGGAGCGGGGCCCAGGGAAGGGGGTGTAGGAAGAAAAGTTGGGTGAGAGTCAGGAAATCAGAAAGGTAAAGGGGCTCCACGAGGAAATTAGGGAGGGGGCGGGGACTCAGAGCGGGAGGAGCTGGGTGGGGACTGTGGCCATCAGGACCGCCCAGCACCCTCCCTCTTTCCCTCTCCGAGCACTCGGGCGATCCTATTTGCCCACGGCCTGTGCGGGGCAAGATCCGCTTCTACGTCCCTGACTCACCCAGCACGTGCACGACCTTCTTCCGGCCGCGCTGCGCCTCCGCCGCGGCGGTGAGCAGCAGGACTCCCCACGCAGCTGCCCAAAGCGCGCCGGGACCGAGGGCCGCCCGAGCACACACCTGGGGGCACCCAGCGCTCAGTCCAGCCTCCTGACTCTGCCCTTTCAGAAGACTACCCCCCTGCCCCCTGGCCTTCCTTCCTCGCAGCGAGGACTTCTTACATGCCCAGGTCCCCAACCAGCCAGGGTCCCAAGGAGAAGGCTAGCGGACTCTCCCCCCACCCCACTCTCCTGGGACCTCACGACCCTTGCCTTTGCGCAAAGCTCACGCCCCTGGACTCACTCTCCCTTAGTTCTGCGTGGGCAACCCGCCTGCCCCCGCGAACCCCAACACCAGAGACCCTGAGCCCCGCCCCCTTCTCTCTCCCTCTCTCTCCGGCCCAGGCCAGAGATTGGGGAGGAGGGGGGAGGGGCAGAGGAGCTGGAGTAGCGGCAGCGGCAAGGTTATCTGTGCGCCAGGAGACTGCAGCAAACCCGTGCAGATGGGGGTGGGGGGCGAGGGGGTGGGAGAAGCGGAGACAGCAAGAGACGCAGAAAGAAGGCGAGAACAGGAGAAGAGGCTGAGACACAGAAAAGCAGGGAGAGACGGGGACAGAAGGGCAGAGACAGGGGAGAGGGGGGAAGGATGGAGAAGCAGAGTCACAAAGTGGGAGAGAGAGAAAAGAGAGTGCCAGAGGGAGACACAGAACAGGGCAAGGAAAGACGGAGAGGGACAGAGACAGAGAAGGAGAGACAGAATACTGAGAGAGAAAAGAGAGAGGGGAAGAGGAAAGAGGGAGACACGGGTGCAGGGAGAGACACTGAGAGAGACGGAGAGGAAAGGGACCGCGGTGGCCGGGGAGAAGGAAAGAGGAAAGTAGGGAGAGACCTAGAAGAACAAGAAAAGGAGAGGCGGAGATGGGAAGAGTGGGAGAGAAAGAGATACAAGAAGGTGAGAGATGGAGGTGGGGGAGGCGAGAGGGGGAGAAGGGCTAAGAAGGGGAACACTGAAACGTGTAGATTCAGAGACACAGAATCCCAGAGAAGGACCTGCCGCACCCACGGTCCCACTCACCATCCTGCCGGTGCGGCCCTCGCCCAACGGCCCCCAGGCGCTGGGACTGTGTTCCCCTGCACACCCGGGAAAGACTGGACAGATCCCAGCAGACAGCGCAATCCTGGCGTCTGCCTGCAAGGGGAGCAGGGAGGGAAGGAGGCAGGCGGACGGGTTGGGGGGGGGGCGTTAAAGGGGACATGGTAGCACCTGCTCTGGGGAGAGGTGGTGATGGGCACAGATGGAAGAAGGGCGCCCTGAACAGTGGGTACCAAGCCAGGTCCCAGCCTGGGACTGACCTGGGTCAGTAGAGGAAAGTTTCTGGGTCTCAGTTCAACTATCTTTTAAATGGAGGGGGAGTGGTGCTCATGATGCCCCATGTGGGCAGAAGGGCTGAGTAACCTGGGACAGGGCTTGCAGGTCTCAGTTTCCCCATCTGTCACTGTCTGTGTGCTAAGTCGCTCCAGTCGTATCCGACTCTGTGTGACCCCATGGACTATAGCCCGCCATCTGTCCATGGGATTCTGTCCATGGATTCTCCAGGCAAGAATACTGGAGTGGGCAGCCATCAAAGGGTCCAGGGCTTCAGCAGCCAAAGATGCTCACTCTGGGATGGGGACCCCACAACAGTCACACAGCCTGCAGAGGGGACCTGCAGCAACGGCTCAAGTCTGACTCCTCCCCTCACTCGATGCCTCAGTTTCCACATCTAAGATATGGAGTTCTGGGTCTTTGGTGATGATCTAGTGGCTAGACATACTATCAGTTCAGTCACTTGGTCATGTCCAACTCTTTGTGACCCCATGGACTGCAGCAGGCCAGGCTTCCCTGTCCATCACCAACTCCTGGAGCTTACTCAAACTCATGTCCATCGAGTCAGTGATGCCATCCAACCATCTCATCCTCTATTGTCCCCTTCTCTTCCTGCCTTCTATCTTTCCCAGCATCAGGCTCTTTTGCAATGAGCTCTTCATACCAGGTGGCCAAAGTATTAGAGCTTCAGCTTCCAATGAATAGTCAGGACTGATTTCCTTTAGGATTGACTGGTTTGATCTCCTTGCAGTCCAAGGGACTCTCAAGAGTCTTCTCCAACACCACAGTTCAAAAGCATCAATTCTTTGGTGCTCAGCTTTCCTTATAGTTCAACTCTCACATCCATACATGACTACTGGAAAAACCATAGCTTTGACTAGATGGACCTTTGTTGGCAAACTAATGTCTCTGCTTTTTAATATGCTGTCTAGATTGGTCATAGCTTTTCTTGCAAGGAGCAAGTGTCTTTTAACTTCACGGCGGCAGTCACCATCTGCAGTGATTTTGGAGCCCAGAAAAATAAAGTCTCTCACTCTTTCCATTGTTTCCCTA
Source organism: Budorcas taxicolor (assembly GCF_023091745.1). NCBI lineage: Eukaryota > Metazoa > Chordata > Mammalia > Artiodactyla > Bovidae > Budorcas > Budorcas taxicolor. Next base: position 5,910,322 of record NC_068916.1, on the reverse strand, counting down.
TCGTTTGCCATGAAGTGATGGGACCAGATGCCATGATCTACGTTTTCTGAACGTTGAGTTTTAAGCCAACTTTTCACTCTCATCAAGAGGCTCTTAGTTCCTCTTCACTTTCTGCCATAAGAACGGTGTCATCTGCATATCTGAGGTGATTGATATTTCTCCCAGGAATCTTGAGTCCAGCTTGTGCTTCATCCAGCCCAGCATTTCTCATGATGTGCTCTGCATATAAGTTAAATAAGCAGGGTGACAATATACAGCCTTGATGTACTTCTTTCCCGATTTGGAACCAGTCTGTGGTTCCATGTCCAGTTCTAACTGTTGCTTCTTGACCTTCATACAGATTTCTCAGGAGGCAGGTCAGGTGGTCTGGTACTCCCATCTCTTGAAGAATTTTCCACAGTTTGTTGTGATCCACACAGTCAAAGGCTTTGGCATAGTCAATAAAGCAGAAGTAGATGCTTTTCTGGAACTCTCTTCCTTTTTTGATGATCTAACGGATGGCAATTTGATCTCTGGTTCCTCTGCCTTTTCTAAATCCAGCTTGCATATCTGGAACTTCACCATTCACATACTGTTGAAGCCTGGCTTGGAGGATTTTGAGCATTACTTTCCTAGCATGTGAGATGAGTGCAATTGTGTGGTAGTTTGCGCATTCTTTGGCATTGCCTTTCTTTGGGATTGGAATGAAAACTGACCTTTTCCAATCCTGTGGCTACTGCTGAGTTTTCCAAATTTGCTGCAATATTGAGTGCAGCCCTTTCTCAGCATCATCTTCCACAATTTGAAATAGCTCAACTGGAATGCCATCACCTCCACTTGCCTTGTTCGTAGTGATGCTTTCTAAAGCCCATTTGCCTTCGCATTCCAGGATGTCTGGCTCTAGGTGAGTGATCACACCATCATGATTATCTCGGTCATGAAGATCTTTTTTGTACAGTTCTTCTGTGTATTCTTGCCACCTCTTCTTAATATCTTCTGCTTCTGTTAGGTCCATACCATTTCTGTCTTTTATTGTGCCCATCTTTGCATGAAATGTTCCCTTGGTATCTCTAATTTTCATGAAGAGATCTCTAGTCATACTATAGATGCCCAGTAAGTATTGGTAGGGGTAGGGAGATCAGTCCCCTAACCCCCAGTGCTCTGGGCAGGAGTTATCCCTGAACCTGCAACTTCACTTAAGTTCAAAAATCAAATCAGGAGAGGGGACTTCCCTGGTGGTTCAGTGGCTAAGATTGTATGTTCCCAATGCAGGAGGCCTGGATTTGATCCCTGGTCAGGAAACTAGATCCCACATGCCACATCTAAGAGTTCCTGCGCTGTAACTAAAGATCCTGCATGCCGCAACTAAGAACTGTGGCAGTCAAATAAATAAAAATAAATATTAAAAACATTTAAAGCCAGAGGACAAGGAGCCCTTCCCCCAACTTCTTGGCTGCCCCCCAATTTCAGTTTCTCCCAAATATGAGCCAGTCAGACAGCAGACACAGGGCTCTGTGGTTGACTGAGCCAGGACTCAATGCCTAACACAGCTGCATTAAGGAGGTATGACCTTGGACCAGGCTCTTCACCTCTTGCAGACTCAGTTTTCCCATCTGGAATATGAGGTGAGATCCAGCATGTAGTGTGAGGTTGGTCATTGGCCTGGTATACAGTAGGTGATTAATAACTGTGTCACACTGTCAGTTATTATAATTTCTTGGTGGAGCTTAGAGTTTGGACTCTTCTCTCCTGATTGTGACCTCAGACGAGTCTCCAGTCCTCTAGGAGCCTTGTTGTTCCCCATCTGGAAGATGGGGCTGTGCACACCAACCAGAGGCCAACTTCTCTCGTCCAGCACCTTAGCTCCTGTGAGTTAAGCTGGCAGTGATGAGTGGGCCCTGGTGGGTTCCGAGAAGAGAGTCCCTTGCCCCATGAAACATTCAGAGCAACATTTTATGCATCAGAAGGACTTTTACTAAAAGGATCCATTGCGGGGAATAATGGATAGGGAAGGTGCCTATGTGGAGTTCGGGTGAGGTGACAGCTGAGCATGCCTGTGGCCCTCGCTGCTGGAACACCTGGACCTTGGGCACCCCCATCCCACCTACTGGCCTGAAATCACCATAGCCAGAACTGAAGGCACCCAGAAACACACCTCCTGTCTCTAAAAGAGCCCAACCCACCCTTCCAAGGACAGGGCTGGCTGGGCATGTAAACTGAGTCTTGGGGGGTCCCACAGCCCCCTCAGTGCTGCTTCTCATGGGGGGCTGGGGTCCCAGGAGGTGGGCGTAGGAAGAAGGCAGGGCGCCACAGGCAGCGGAAGGCCAGCAAGTGGGGGCCCAGCGCATACAGTAGGTTACACACGAAGAAGCTGGCCCAGGCATCCTCAGGCACACGGTAGGTGAAGGGCGTGCGCAGGTGCATGGAGGCCCCCATGTGTGAGAACTGTGCCTGGCGGCCAGAAAGGGAGGATGGATGTCACAGACCAGAGGACAAGTTCCAGCATCGCCAGCATCCCACCATGGGGAACCCAAAAGCTCTTCATCCCTATCTCTCTGGTCCTGCTGACCTACCTGTCTCTTCAATCCCTCTGTCTCTAAACATCCCTGTGCCCCACATGTCCTGTCTATTCTTATCCATTTATCTGGGCAGCCTCTGCCCAGCTGCCTAACCAGACCATCTAAGCTCTGTCTGCTGAACCCCTCACCCCATCTCTCTGACCTGAGTCTAGCCCCTCCTCCTGGTCTTCCCCACCCTGGGCAGCCTTGACGCAAATCCTCTCAATTCTACCTGTAATAGATAAAATAATAAGACATCTAATCAAGGTCCTCCTGATCCCACTGCCCTGGCCAGGGTCCAGCCTTTATCACTTCCCATCAGAAACCCAGAAACATGCCCCCAGCTCTGAACCCTCCACTGCTCAGACACCTTCTATGGCTCCCCATTGTTCTCAGCACAAGCTTCCAAGCCCAGATTTCAAAGCCCTTAGCATCTTGCTGTCAATTTATCTCGCCGCTGCCTTTACTCACATTATGGCGTGCATTTCTTTGTGCTGTTCCCATTCCTGGAATGCTTTTCCCTGCCTAAAGAATTCATACCCATACATCGAAACCCATGCCCCCTCTTTTAAGAACTCTGCCCCTCTGGAATCCCTCTCAGCCTCTGTATCCACTCTGTTCAGTTCTGACCTCATGGGATGGGGTATCTGTGTCTGGCCCGTTTTTCTTTCCAACACTAGGAAATCCTGGGAAGCTGTCAAGGGCCTGGCATCACCCGAGGTGAGCACAAAGGCAATTGATGAGCAGCCCAGAGACTTTCTTTCCTAAGCACCGGCCCAACCCACCCCACCCCACCCCACCTCACCTGGCCAATGGCTCCAGCAAATACCAAGGCCCAGTCAGGCAGCCAGGAGCATCCAGGAAAGATGAGGGCATAGATGGCCAGGCCATAGAAAGGCAGCACATAAAACATATTCACCAGCATCTGGGGGGCACACAACTGATGGAATGAGGAGCTGCTCAGTTAGGTCTCCTGATCCCCCTCAGGTGGTGGCCCCCAGGAGGATCTGGCCAGCCTCAGACTCTGTCAAGATAGGGGTTCACTGTATATCCCACCCTTGTGGAAATGACTCCTTTCTTTCCCTCGGGTTTCTCATGCACTGAGCCCACCCACCTTCCTCTATATGTAGCATGTGACCCTGGCCTGATCAATCAGAACGTCCCAGCCCCCTGGCCATAATAATCAGCTATGAGCATGTGACTTAAACTCGGCCAATCAGAGCCTACTCAAGACTTACACGTAAGCACTGAGAACTTCAGGGCTCAGTCTCCTCTGAGGGGGCTAAATAGGGAGAATGGGGACCTGGAGACACCCAAGGCTGTCTCTGCCATACCACAAGGGCACCACCTGGGAGTGGAGCACGTGCAAAGAAAGCAGAGCTCCAGCCGTACCTGAAGACCCCATCTGTACGTTTTTGGTAGGACAATAAATTCCATTTGAGCTTCAGCCAGTTTGACTTGTGTTGTTTTGGCACCTTCATCAAAGGGGCCCAGCAGATCCCTAACCACAGCAGGGCCGTGGCCCCCTCCTCCCACCTGCCCTCTCACCTGCACCTTTGGATAAGTCACGGGGTCTCTCAGGTATGGTTCATACTGATAGATGTAGACAAAGCAGGCGTCCGTGGGGCAGTCCAGTACCACCTAGGGCCCGCAGACAAACCGACAGCCTCAAACATCCCTCCCATAGGAATATTCCCCCACTCTCCTGGGAGGGGCCCTCACCCCCTGCTCTGGCCTGCCCCAGCCTTGGTTTTCTCCTCTGAGAATCCACAGGTACTTGAGCTGGGGAGAAGGCTACAGGGAATGGGACTTTGTGATGGAACACTCAGATTAGACTCAGTGAACTTCCCTGGATGATGAGGTGGGAGAGCAGTGGCCTTTTTCTGCACTGGAGAAAGAAGTTAAAGAAGGGAGGGGAGGGGACTGCAGGCAAGTAGGCTGGCCAGTGCAGACTCACCAGGCCCCGAAAGAGGGTGAAGAATGCAGCAAAGATGAGGTAGATGATGAGGGCCAGGTCAACTGGGCGCCGCAGAAGGCCCTTTCTTTGGTCCTCCTCCACCTGCCCCATGAGAAATAGCATGAGAAGTCTGGTATCCAACAGGCACTCAGTGAAGGCTCATCCCTTCTTCCCTAATCACCAAGGAGATCTTTCCAAGGAGATAATGTCTTTGGCGAGAAGCAACCCAAATGGGGAACATTCAGGCATTTGGGACAAGGCTGACCTGGGGGCAAGGGACTCACCATGTTGAGAGTGCAGCAGGTTGGCACCTGGGTCTGGTTGAAGACCCTCAAGCCAGCCCAGCAGGGGACCAGCAAGAAGGGAATGGTGAGGAAAAATGTAGGCCTGATCTCTGAGCTGTATTTGCCTGCCATGGTAGGAGAGACAGGTGTCACGAAGCGAGGATCTCCCAGGCCTGGCTGGACCCTTTGGCAGGGCCACGTCAGAGCCCCTGGCTGGAAGCTGTTGAGTCACAAACGCCATCCTAGCTCAGCCCTAACACCTCTGACTCCCCAGTGCTCGTAAGATGATGACCAGGCTCCTCAGCCTGGCCTTCCTCCATTTCCCCTCGGGACACGGGTCCTACACTTCACTTCACCCTGGAAACACCCTGGATATTCCTCTTTCACAGCCATCCCCACATCCCTGGCTGCCTTCTCTGCTCTTGTCTCCCAAGACCTACCTACAAAGCTGTCAGTCTGCCCTCTGGATCCACTTTAAGATTCCCTTCTCATGTCAAGAGCATTCTGGGCTAAGTCCCTGGGGTCAGGGACCACTAGCTGGGGAAGAAGTGGAATGTGCTTCCATTCCTCCAAGGGGAAAATGGGAGAGATGTGGGGAAGGTCTGCCGACTTGAATGGAGAGGCATGCAGTTGGCGGGGGTCGGGGGCTGCCCTCCGCAGACACTGGGAAAGGTATGGAGGACCCCGTGGGGCCTGGCTTCCAGATGCGGGGCAGTGACCCAGCCCAGGGAGACAGGATTCCGCAGAGCCAAGTCCTTACCAAGGATGTTTCCTGGGAGGAACACTAGGATGCTCATGATGAAGGATCCCAGCCAGTAGAGTCCAAGGTTCCGGTAATTCTTCCTGGGTGGGAGATGGAGGAGTAACCGGTAGATACCTGTCCCCCAGTCTCAGAGGGTCAGGGTCCAGAGACCAGTCTGGGCTCCCCAGGTCTGGACCCCTTCAGTTTCATCCAAGACAGAAGGGACAACAGGGAGTTGAATGAGGGAATGAACAGTCAGACCCTATGTCCAAGGATAGCAGTGGCTGCCAGGTACGGGGTGACACAACGGAAGAGAATCGACCACCACAGACGCCTGTGACGTTCCCTGAATCCTTCTCCTAGCCACCCCTGTCTAAGCCCTAGAGGGACATCCTGATTTCCCCTACACACACTTCTGGCTTCACCCTGGTCTGGGACCTCCCACCTAAGAACTCCGCCTCCTTCCCAGGGTCCAGGTGCCACCCTGCCCGCCTCGCGCACCTTTTACGGATGGCACCAGTCATGGCCAGGTAGAGGAGGTAGTGAACGATGCCATCCCAGTAGCAGATGAAAACTCCGTGTGCCGTGCGCAGGTACGGCTCACCCTGCAGGGGCAGGTATGGGGCTCAGACAGGCAGTAGGACTGCGGGCATCCCAGACCGCTCCCGACATACCTCCTTGGTGTAGAACGCCATGAAACCCGCCATGTAGCCGTCTTCCTGGAGAGCAATAAGGAGGTCCACCACGGATGTGAAGGCGAAGACCGCGAAGACTACGCGAGAGCCGGCGGGGCATTGGCAGTGCGGGGGCGGGGTAGAGATTAGGTGTGGGCGGGGCCTGAGAGCTCTTGCTGGGGACTCAGTTGCCCAAAGCGTCTGTGCAAAACTGCTCCCAGGCCCAACCCCACAAATCACATGACCCACGACCCTTCCTCATAGGTAGGCACAGTCCTTGACTTAAAGGTGCCCACAGGTTGATGAGAAAGGCACTGTTCTGGCACTCAGGAGCCGCAGGTCAGAAGGGGGAGGCCCACTGAGATTCCCCAGTCAACAGGGGGTCTCCAGTCTCTCTGAGGTTCTCCAGTCTGATGAAGGCCCTTCAAGGACTGCCAGTTTGATGCAGGAAGCCCCTGCCCAAACAGGTCTCTTCCCCAGGACCCTCCCACCAACTCACCAGCATACAGTGGGTCATAATAGACGTCACTTCGGGACAAGCTGTATATTGCCAAGGAGAGCAGACCCAGGATCAGGGTGCTCATCAACACCACCCCCAGGGGGCTGTGGAGACGAAAAACCAAGTCAGGGAGGCCAGGCCCATTTTGAGACCCTATTGCACCCTGGGGCAGAGCAGACACCGGGAAGCTCCAGGTGACCAGGCTGAAGCTCCTGTCCATCAAGGAAAGCCATTCCCTGAAACTCCCATTTCCCAGCACCAGGCTCTTGCTCCAGCTGTTTCTGACCCACCACCTCAGTACAGTTCAGTTCAGTTGCTCAGTCATGTCTGACTGTTTGCGACCCCATGGACTGCAGCACACTGGGCTTCCCTGTCCATCACCAACTCCCAGAGCTTGCTCAGACTCATGTCCATTGAGTCGGTGATGCCATTCAACCATCTCATCCTCATGCCCCACCCCCTAACTCCTTCCAAAAGTCTTTCCACTTGGCAAAGTCCTATTCATCCTTCATGGCCCATCTACATTGCTCCTCTTCCAGGTACAGAGGGAATTTCTGTCAGCCCCTTCTGACTATGTGATTTATCCGGTCACCTGCTGATGTGTGTCAGCTTGCTTATTCATTCAACAATTCCAAGACCCTCTGTGGTCAGTTCCAGTGCTCACAACCACCAAAGGATCTCTAGAGCTTAGCTCTGTACACCTCATTGTCTGAAGCTCCTGACTCCTCCCAGATAAAGTCCAAATGTTTCCATCAACCCCACCCCACCCTGCCCTGATCTGCTTCTATCAACCTGATAAGACACGTCAACCACCTGCAGAGATAATAGAAGCCAGGTCTCTGGGCAGTCCCTAAAACTTGGCAAATCAAGGAAGGCCCAGAGAGTGTGGGAGACATATCCAAGGTCACATGTTCTTCCCTTACACTCTCTCCAGATCCCTACCTTCCCCGGACCCCTTAGGATCCCCATTCTTGCCCCATCCAACCAACAATGACAATTATAGTAATTAGCTGAGACCACAACAGCGTTCTGGCACACAGTTCATAATCCTTGACTGTAACTATGGAATGAGTCTAGGATTATGTTCATTACACAATGAAGAAACCAACGCTCCTGGGGGCAACCTGGCTCACCTGGGTTCCAGGAGGGTGGAACCAGGAATTTGTACCCAAGGAGCCAACTCCGCAGTCAAGATTCCCTCTACCCCATTGTCTGTGTTGGCTTTGGGGTTATGAGGGATTGGTGGATGGCTGGTATTCAGTGGCTGGATCCGCAGGGTTGAGGCCTGGGGTTAGGTGATAGGGACAGGGGAGGTGGAGGCATGTAGGGGAAACTGAGGCTGTGTACAGGGTGGGCCAGCCAGCCCCTGAAGAGAAGAAAGTGTCAGACAGGCGATGGAGGAACTGTCTGGTAGGGGTAGCACAGCAGAACTTGTGTGTGGCAAGAGCCGGGTCACTGGGGCCTTATCTGGGACAATACTTTGACCCTTGGCGACTTTGGAGTCTGTGCTGGGCACATCCCTGGGAAAAACTCCAGAAACCTTCCAAAACCCTTCCTTGTTAGGGGTTCTGTTTCTCAAAGTCCCTCCCCGCAGGCCCCAAACGTCCCAGGAGTGCCCCCAGCTCCACCACACTGCTCCAGCCGGCTGGAAAGGCGTTTCCGGTTGGAAGCCAGGGGTTCTCCTGACCCAGCCCCCTTTTCCCCCGGGCCAGCGGCGCGGGGCCGCTCGGCTCAGGGGAGCCCGTGCATCCGCATGCCGCCCGCTTCGCACCCTCACACCCCAACCCTGCCCCGCCGCCCCAGAGGCCGCCTCGCCAGCCCCTTCCCTCACGCACTACGAAAGCACCGAGACGTAGTTGAGCGCGAAGGACAACGGGAGGGCGCCCAGCGACAGAAGTGCGATCTTGCCCGCCAGGGGCGGGATGTCCATAGCGGCGGCGCCGGGACCCCGGCTCGGTTCCTGCGTGGCTGCGCCTCTGGGCGCCGAGGTGCCAGGGACCCAGCCAGACTCGGCCCCGCCTGGCGCAAAGGTCGCCCCCTCCACCCCACACCCCCCAACCCCCCCACCGCTGTGATTGCCCCGCGAGCTCCCGGGGAGCCTCCGAGGCCCCTCCCTCTCCCAGCGGCCCCTCCCCTCCATTGATAGCCTCGCCGACTGACTCGGGGCGGTCCCTAAGGGCAAAGCCCGCCGCCCAGCCGGTTTCGCTTTCTACTAATGCTAATTAGAACACAATTCCTCAGGATGCTTCCATTTCTGCGTCCTGGAGGTCCTCAGCCAGCAACTTCACTAGGATCCACTGGGTACTGATTCTGCGTTTCTGCGCACTGACAAGAGAAACTTACCCGCCTGGGTGCAAAGTTCCCTTTAGTGCCCTGGGATTTGAGTTTTCATGCGATGGCCTCAAACAAATTTAAACACGTGTCTAGGTGTGACGTTTTGACTGGGCCCCTGGGGGAGGGGGCGGGGGAGGGCATCTCAAGACAGACTGCCAGGGCCCAGGGTTGGTGACAGCTTGAAGGGCTCCGTGATTCTCTAGTGTTTCTTCCTTCTATACTGAACACCTGCTAATGTGGGCGGGTCCGAAGGGGCGGCTAAGGATGGTGAGGAGTTTGATGATGGTGTTCCTGGCAGGAAGAATAGCTCAAGCTTTGGGCTGAGCACCAGAAGGGAGACTAGGGCTGAGGCGGGGTTGGAGGTTCATAGAGCAATGTGGGGTGCACTTGGAAGGTTCTGGACAGCCGGGAGGAGGCTGGGCTCCATCATGGGGCAAATGCAAGCCACCCCTCCCTGGTCACTGGACCAGGATGGAGGGAAAATTAGGAAGCAGCTGTCTATCAACCCCTCCAACTAGCCTCGGATTCTTGCCCATGTGGTGCTTGTGGCAGCAGGAAGTAGGGTAAGCAGTGGGTAAGCAGTGGCCACTTGATTCTTGTCTGACAACCAAGGAAACCTAGAGTCCTTTTTGGGGGGTGGGGAGGGGGGAGCTGCACCATTAGGGCTTTGGGACTTTAGTTACCCTGACCAGCGATTGAACTTGGGGCACAGCTGTCAAAGTGCGTATCTTAACCACTGGACCACCAGGGAATTCCCTGGGGTAAAATTCTAACCCTCACATCTCCAAGGGCCAGCTGGGTCCCTTCTCTGAGCCTGGGTGACAGGATGATCTTTGGCCACTGACTCAAAACCTTCCTTCCTCAGGGGCCTGTTTCCCTTGATGTGACGTTCAGGTTCCTCTGCGCTGACCTGAATCTCCAGCCTCCTTTCTTGACCTTTCTCAACTCCAGTGGTTTCAATTCCCTACATGCCCCGTCTCCTGTCTGCAAGATGGACCCTCTCCTATTTCCCCACCTCTTAAAGCAGGCTGCAGTGTCCTGTCCTCCAGGTAGCTCACCCGGTCCCTCCAGCCCCTATTACCTGTGGAGGGCCAGGGGTCTGGTCTTACAACCCGTATCTGGGAGATGCCTACACACCCACCCAGCATTTGGAGGCCTCCTCTTCCAACTCTCCCCATGGCTGGGGCTGAAGTCCATGGTCTGAGTCTGGTGATCCTTTTGGTCACTGAGCATTAAATGGAGGGGTGACCCTGGCCTGGAGAGCAAGGTGTTAGGGACCAAGCCCCAGGGTTCCCATGGCTGGAATCCGGCACCCAGAACTACTCCCTTCTGCTCAGGACTCTGGCTGCCAGGGCAGGCTGCATGTCACCCCCTTGCCTTGCCCCGGGAACAGCATCCACGGAGGGGAGGCAGGGTAGTGTGTGCCACTCCACCCAGGGAGCTGCTGCTGAGATTCCAGACTCCCTCACTGAGAGATTCCCTGGACCACCTCCCCCACGGGTCCCGGCTCCTCTTCACAGCATTCATCAGCCCCAGATGGTGTTAGGGGTTCATGGCCACAGCCCCAGCAGAGTGTGGGTGCCCAGGGCAGACCCTGTCCATCCGGGCCAGTCACTGCTGTTTGCTGAACGGCTGCGAGAACTGCAGGCTGGCCCAGGAGCCTGATGCCAGCTCGAGTCCTCAGACCCCTTGAGCCCACAGCGGCTGAGCAGGATCCACTGTATGGGGCAGGGGGGTGAGTTGTAGGGGCCCCAGTGGCCCAGGCCCTGATATTCCAAGCAAGGCTCACAGATTTTTGAAGACCTTGCCCAAGTTGCTCACTCAAGATCCCCAGGTGATTCCTGCACAAACATGAGGCACCAGCTCTGGAGATGGGGTGAGCTCTCAGCACACACCGTGGTCTGGGCTGCCCACTAGCCGCCCCTCTTCCAGGAGGTGCGTGATGTCCCAGTCCAGTGTATCTGTCTGGGAAGCTGTCTCCCAGAGGCATGAGCCCTAGGGACTTGTATGTCCACCCTACTCGGAGGATGCAGGGCCGCTGGGATGGCCTGGGCTACAGCATCACCAGCCAGGTCTGCTGTATGCGGCGTGGGTGGGAGACCATCAGTGCTACCTGTCGAGAGGTGAGGGGCACAGGTGTACCCTGGGTCCACCTGCCTTGTGGGTCTGAGGGAGAACTGGGCCTGCCTGGGGAGCCCTCCTGAGCCTCCCCCTGTGGCGCAGTGCCAGGCTAGAAGGTCCCTCATGCCCTCAGCCTAGGTGCAGCCACATCTCCTTCAGCTGCTGGCTGCCCCTCCAAAATTCCTCTCCTCAACTCCAACCCAGGCTGATGGGGGACCCCACGAGCACACAAAGGTCCAGGTGATTTTCCAGGATTCTGTGGGCACTGGGCAGCCTTCATAGGTGCATCCTGTCCCCCCCGTCCACCATGGCCCTGCTGCTAAGGAACAGGAGGGGTTTCTGGTGATGGCAAGACCAGGCTGCCACAGCAGGCAGGCTCTGGGGTTTTAATACACAGCACAACACTCGCAACAACGGGAAGGGTGGGCAGAAATGCAGGCTGGAACATTCCACAGTCCAGGGATGGTCAGTGTTTTGCAAAGTACACTTGTGCATTTCTCCAGAATACTCAGTAGTAAGGCCGTCTGGGGTTGTTCTGTGGGAAGCAAGAAAGATAAAACAGGAGGTGATTATGCTAACGGAAGACAGCAGTTCCTCCCATCCAGAACCTAGCAGGAGCAGCGAGCTCACATTCTCCAGGAGGGAGGGCAGCTTTGGGGAGGAGAGTCAGACTTGAACACAGGGGGAGAAGTGGGAGGTGGTTTTGCTGTGAGTCTAGCTGGACTGCGGAAGGAGACACACTTCTTTACCAGCACCGCCACCCCTCCAGGGGAGGAACTGTGGTGACCCAGCAGAAACAAGATGGGGGCGGGGACACACGCACCAGGGGGTTGGGACGGAAGCGGTAGGCCAGCATCATCCTCTTTCGGAAAGCCTCGTATTCGTCATCTTCCTTGGAGAGCTCGGCTGGCCGGTCAATGCCAAAGCCAGCGCCATCTACCGTGGTGGTGCCCCTGCATTGGGGCAATGGGCGGGGTGAGCAGGGGAGCAGGATGGGGCCAGCGGAAAAGGGGGTGAGGGACCTGAGCTTGCGGGCAGGGGGGCCTCACTCGCCCTGGATGGGCTCAGCAGCAGCACCCCAATGCAGCTCCCTGTGGGGGGTATGCCGGGCTGGGCAACACCTGTCTGGGACACAACTGGCACTCTGAGAAGACAGAGAGCCCAAGGCAGTCCCACCACCAGAGTCTGTAGCCCTGACCTATGTCTCTGCGTGGGGATTTTCCTCTGCCCCTGGCCCCAACACTGGAGGCCACACTCACTTGTTGACGGGGTTCTTGATGCCCTGTCCCTCCGAGCCCAGGCCGTCCCCCTCCTTCCAGCCCATCTTCATCAGCATCTGGTAGCCGATGTTCTCGATCGTCAGCTTGAACTCCTTGTACTCTGAGTAGTCAGGCTCACGGCCTTCCTGCAGGGGAGGAGGCGGCCGTCATCCACCGGGGCTGTAGCCACTCCCAATCCCAGCTCTGGCCCAGAACCCCCCTCCACCCCATGGCCTCTGGGACCACCTGCCCCTCTGCCTCCCCACCACCACATCAGACTCTTTGAGAAAAGATCAAGCTGCCTCCTGTCAGGGTCCCCAGGGCCAGAAGCAGCGCTGTGTTCCCTGGTGGCCAAGTCACAGAGGGCAAGATGACAGGTCACACAGGCCTTGACCACCATGAGAAAGATCCATGGTTCATCAGCGAAGACAAAGCTCATGTTCCAGGAGCTATGTGTTACACAGAGCGCTAAAGAGAGGCCATGATCAATAAGGCGACCGCCTCACTGACAAGATGATGTGCTACGACGCAGTTTTACAAAAACCCGCAAAAGCCGACGTGGAATGTTCTACATCAGCTCTCTCCTCTTGAGCACCAAGGTAGCACGAGAGGAATGTTTTCATTCTGGGGAGCCCAATACATGGGGGTGTCTGCCTGAGAAATGCCTTGCCTGTAATCTGCACTTAATTGGCTCCACTGGAAGCAGCATTTCCCTAAAGCCCTGGTAAGCGTTTCTAAAGCAGCAACTGAGCTGCTATTCACTAATGTCCTACACAGATGGCCTCTGTCACAAGCAGACGCCGCTCCTGGAAGAGGGCTCAACGTGCCCTGTGAGCCAGGGAGCCCGAGGGCACCGCAGGTGCCTGCCCCAGGAGGAGGCTGCAGTCCGGGCTCTTCCCAGTTACCTTCAGGGCCTTGAAGGTCTCCATGAACTTCTCCAGCTCGTCCGGTGGCAGGAAGTCCCCGATGAAGTGTTTGCCCCGGCCCATCTTTGTCAGCTGCTCTGCCCATTCTGCCCAGAGATGGGGTAAAGGTGAGAGGAGGAAGGAGCGGGTCATGGCCCCACAGTCCAAGTGTGAGTCTCAGGCGGAGCCTGGGGCCATGGGGAATGAATGAGGCAGCTGCTGAAATGCTGACATGAGCCCCTGCTCTCCCACGCAGCCCTCCTGGGTACTGCGTTCAAGTGCCAGGGGACACTCAGAGGACCATGCGCTTATCACTGAAGAAACAGGCACAAGAGGCCAACTCTCTTGCCCCCGGCCTTACAGGCTGGGCAGGCGGCCCGAGGGCCCAGCGTGCTGCCTCCACGTGCCCGCTGGGCAGCTGAGTGGGCCCCCGGCGCCTGCAGCAGCGTGCCGCCTCCACGTGCCCGCTGGGCAGCTGAGTGGGCTCCCGGCGCCCGCAGCAGCGTGCCGCCTCCACGTGCCCGCTGGGCAGCTGAGTGGGCCCCCGGCGCCCGCAGCACTGAAGGCAGGCCTGCGCCCGGTGCCCCGCCCCGCCACGCTGGGCCCCCGGCCCACCTCGCGTCTTGTCCATCTCCATGCGCCGCAGCTGGTGCTCCCAGGTGCCCAGCTCGCTGTCCACCTCCTCGTCACTGTCGTAGCCGTGCTGGTGCTGCTGCAGCGCCTTCTCCCACAGCAGCTGCATGTCCTGCATTGCGCGCTTGTGCTGCATGATCATGTCGTACATCTGCTGCATCTGCGGGCAGCACACACCAGTGAGCGAGGCCCCGCCGCCGCTTCCGCGCACGATGGGCGCTCCCTCCCCGTCCCTGGGGCAGGCACAGGGGCGAGTGTTCAGGAAGGCACTGAATCTGGTGCCTTGGGTTTCCTGAACCTCTGTTTTGAGAAGGGAGGACCTCTCTCTAGTTTTTCCCAGAGGCTGGCCTAGAATCGGCAATATCCTGGGCACCATCACCATGGCCCGAGCAAGGTGACGTGGGCTTCTGAGCCCTGGGGGGAATCAAGGGCGAGGTAATGCGGCTGCCAGCCTGGAGGTGGCGGCCTGGGCAAGCTGTGGTCTGTGTCCTGGCCACAGGACACCCGGTGAGCCAGCCGTCCCCCCAACAATGCCCAGCACCATCTGGGCAGCTGTCACACCATTCAGGGCACCCGGTACCAGCCAGGCTTATTCTGTGCTGAGTGCTAGAGGGAACTGTAAGGAAAACTTAAATGGAGACCATCCAGTCGGGAGCAGCCCAGGTGCAGTGGGGAGCAGCCATGAAGCATTTGGGGCAGAGGCTGTTCAGGCAGCATGAGAAGGCTGGGCTCTGGACACAACTGTGGGCTGGGGAGGGCCCTTGGGGGATGGCACGCCATTGACAGGGGACCTACCTAACCAAGAGCCTCTCCCCCGAGTGTGGGGTCCACCTGGCACCACAGAGGCTCAGAAAGAACGCACTGCACCACCGGGCCGCCTGGGAGACAACACTCCACCAGCCCTGCGGGGCCTGCCTGCCCTGCCCCCGGCTTACCTCCTGTTGCTCCTTCAGCTGCTTCTTCTGGGCATCCGAGAGCTCCGTGACACCCACCAGACCCACGGGCTTCCCCTTCTCGTAGCCAAGACCCTTGAGGTCCTGAACTAGAAACAAGACACAGGCTGGTCAGCACTGCACACGGGGGCCCAGCCACGCACCTGTGTCCAAGGCAGAGTCCACGAGCTGACGACACCTGAGGCTCCCGCCACGTGCGGCAGGACCCTGAAGCGGGAGCAGTCAGCATGCGCGTCACCTGATGACCTCGTGGGGCTTTGCTCTGCTGTGTCACGTGCATGCAGTTCCATTCCCCTCTGACTGCTCCAGGCAGGCTCTATGACCCCCACTGCAGATGCTGACACCGAAGCTCCAGAGGCCTGGGCCCCACTCAAGGTGACAGAGGTAACAGGTGACAAGGAGGGGGATCTGCACAGCCAGAGACGTGGCAGCTGACTGTGCGTGCGTGCATGCGTGCACACGGGCTCCTGGGAGCAAGCCCTATGGTGAAGAGACACCCGGTGCAGACACACAGGTGTGCAGCCGGCATAAGAACGCTGTTAGTGCCTGCCTGAGACACAGCCAACTGTCTTTAAAGCAACTAACATTTAATCTGGTGTCAGCTTTGGAGCTTGGCTGGAACCCACAACAGTAATTCACATGAAGATGCTGTGAAGGCTCCATCTGAGTGCTGGAAACAACCTCCCTGCAGGGGGTGGCTGCTGGGGAGCAACTCAGGCAGAAGAGGCGCAGAGGCCTCTCAGGAGGCTGAAGAGCCAGGTCTTCCCAGATCAATGGGGCTGGGGCTTTGCCTCCAAGAACCACTCGCAGGTGCTTTTGGACCCTAAGACTGTCCCCTAATTCCTCAGTCTGTGGGGGCTCTGGAGGATACTGGGGAACGCCGTGGAGAGAAACAAAGGAGCCAAGGTCTGAGCAGTCTGCTGTTCACCTGGATCAGGCCCGAAGTCCCTCTCCTTCCCTGGCCACTTCAACAGTGAGCAGGCGGGTGGGGGCTGCCCACAATTCCCTGGGAACAATTCCCTGGCCATTGGGGCTTGAACCTGAACCCAAGACTCTGAAGCTTGTACGTGTCCCCTAGATCGTGAAGGACACTTCTTCTGCAGCTGGGGCTGGACCTCAGGGCTGCGACATGCATGCATGAGAGCGGCCCTCACATCTGAGCGCCCTCCTGTATACTGAGCACCACGTTTGGAACCTGGGCAGCAATTCGACCCTAGCACCATCAACCCTGGGCAGAGATGAGATCTAGAGCCCCAGTGGGTGCTAAACTCTTCAGGTAGTAGCCTTTCTCTTTAGCCAAGGGAGCACTGAGCAGGAGGCTACTCTCAGAGTGGGCAGGGCCAACAAGCCAGCCTGTGACCTGGTGAGATGCCTTCCGTTTCAGCCCATCCTTGGACGGCAAATGTAGGTGCTGGCGTCAGGTCACACAGGACTTTTCTATGCTTGGGTGTCCAGCACCAGTCAAGTCAGGGCTGAGGGAGGTTGAGAGGGCTCTGCCCATAGTACAGGCTGCGTGGTGGAGTCAGACAGAGAGCATGAGCTTACTGGTCATCAGTATCTCCTACATGATGCCATGACAACAGACGCCCACCCTTAAGGGTCTGTGGTAGAAAACGAGCAACGAGGCCACATGTTGGCTGTCGCTGAAACTGCTGTCAAGGAGGGGGACGCTGGAGATAGCTGCACAAAACTGACTGTGGCGATTACTGCGCTTATCATTGTACATTTCCTGAGCCTTCTATGACAAGGCTAAATCCAAGTACTTTAGAGCTTAGGAAAAATCAGGACCATCCGTATGTTGTCTATAAAAGATTTACTTTAGATATAGACAAAAACAGGTTGAGAGTGAAAGGAAGGAAAAAGATGCAAACAGTAAGCAAGAGAGCGCTGCTCTGGCCACACTAGCATCAGACAAAATAGACTAGGTCACAACAGATTACAAGAGACAAAGAAGGACGCTGCATATCAACAAGAGATTCGCTACAGAAAGAAAATCTAACAATTAAATATACATATACACAGACCTTGGGGCTTCCCTGGTGGCTCAGATGCTACAGAATCTGTCTGCGATGCAGAAGACCTGGGTTCAGTCCCTGGGTTGGGAAGATTCCCTGGAGAAGGGCATGGCAACCCACTCCAGTATTCTTGCCTGCAGAATTCCATGGACAGAGGAGTTTTGCGGGCTACAGTCCATGGGGTCGCAGATCATCAGACACAACTGAGCGACTAACACACAGAGACCTAACAGAGCTCCAGGATAAATGAAGCAAAACCTGACCAAACTCAAGGGAGAAATAAACAGTTCTGTAGAAACTGCTGATGACTGCAATGTCCTACTTTAAATAATGAACAGAGCGTCTACACAGAAGACCAGTAAGAACACACAGGACTGAACACCACTGTAAGCCAGCCAAAGCCGACTACACTGTCTACAGAGCACGCCAGCCAACAGCAGCAGAGCACACGGTACTCTGGAACACACGGAGCATTCTCCAGGGTAGGCCGCATGCTGGGTCACACGACAATCTGAATCAAAGTCATCCTTTCTGATCAAAATGGAATGAAATGAGAAATCAGTGACAGAAGGCAAACTGGAAAACTCACAAATGTGGAAACTAAACACAATCTTAAAAACCAATGGGTCAAAGAAGAAATCACAAGAGATCAGAAAATGCTTAAGAGACAAATAAACATAAAAGCACAATACACACCAAAATTTATGGGGGGGCAGCAAAAGCAGGGCCAAGAGGAAAATTTATAGTTGTAGACGCTCATATTAAAAAAGAAGGCAAACCTCCAACCAGCACGTAGCTGTACATCATAAGGAACCCAAAAAAGAAGAACAAACTAGTTCCTGAGCTAGCAGAATGAAGGAGATAAAGATCAGGATGGAGATAAAAGAAATAGGAAATAGAAAAGTATCAGAGAGAAAAATCAATGAAACCAAAAGTTCGTTTCTTGAAAAGACGAAGGAAATGGACAAATCTTTACATAGACTGCCTAAGGAGAAAAGAGAGAAGACTCAACTACTAAAACAACAGGGAGATGCAGCAGTCAACTTCATCAGTAGGGGATAAATTCCAAGATCCCCCCACAGGATGCCTCAAACTGCGGATAGTACTGAACCCTGTATATATACAGACACACACACATCCCCCGACTGCATACATACCAACCCATGATGAAGTTTAGTTTACAGATTAGACACAGTAATATTACTAATAGCTAATAATAGAACAGAACAGTTATGACAATTCCCTGGTGGCTCAGACAGTAAAGCGTCTGGCTACAATGCGGGAAACATGGGTTCGATCCCTGGGTCGGGAAGATCCTCTGGAGGAAATGGCAACCCACTCCAGTACTCTTGCCTGGAAAATCCCATGGATGGAAGAGCCTGGTAGGCTACAGTCCATGGGGTCAAAAAGAGTCGGACACGACTGATCGACTTTACCTGATAGGAAAAATTATGTGAATGTGGTCTCTCTCCCAAAATATTTCATCACCGATGTAATGCGGTTTCCACCCTAACACAGCACATGTTTAGCACACACCGTGGCTGGAACTTTTGCAGTTTGAGATACGATGGCAAAACCAGCACAGATTTCTTTTTCCTTCTTCACAATTTCATAAATAGATGCTTTTTTTTTTACTCTAGATCTTGGTAACTGAAGGTTTTTTTTTTTTTTTTTGGTAACTGAAGATTATTAAGCCAAGAACTTTAAGTAACTCTTTACTTAAAGGAAATACTTTACAGCTTCTCTTTGGCATGTCTGAATTGCCAGCATCACTACTCTTGTGCTTTGAGGTCATTATCAAGGAAAACAGTAAAGTAAGGGTTATTTGAACATAAGCACTGCAACACCATGAGAGCCCGGCTGATAACCGAGTAACCAAGTGACAAATGGGTAAGCACTGAGGAACTGGTGCCTCTGAACTGTGGTGCTGGAGAAGACTCTTGAGAGTCCCCTGGACTGCAAGGAGATCAAAGCAGTCAATCCTAAAGGAAATCAACCCTGACTATTCACTGGAAGGACTGATGCTGAAGCTGAAGCTCCAATACTTTGGCCACCTGATGTGAAAAGATGACTCACTGGAAAAGACACTGATACTGGGAAAGATTGATGGTAAAAAGGAGAAGGGGGTGGCAAAGGGTGAGATGGTTAGATAGCATCACCGACTCAATGAACATGAATTTGAGTAAGCTCCAGGAGATAGTGAGGGACAGGGAAGCCTGGGTGCTGCAGTCCATAGGGTCGCAAAGAGTCAGACATGACTTAGTGACTGAACAGACAATAACAATGGGTGGAATAAGTTAGACAAAGGGATGATTCATGTCCCAGGTAGGGTGGACCAGACAGCACAAGATTTCATCACAATTCTCAGAATGGGCTCACAATTTGAAATGTATTGATTTTTTATTTCTGGAATTTTTCATTTAATATTTTTGGAACACAGTTGATGGTGGGTAATTGAAACCACACAGAAAGCAAAAACACAGATAATGGGGAACTACTGAAGCGAGAGAATTCCAGAAAAACACCTATTTCTGCTTTATTGACTATGCCAAAGCCTTTGACTGTGTGGATCACAATAAACTGTGGAAAACTCTGAAAGAGATGGGAATACCAGACCACCTGACCTGCCTCTTGAGAAACCTATATGCAGGTCAGGAAGCAACGGTTAGAACTGGACATGGAACAACAGACTGGTTCCAAATAGGAAAAGGAGTATATCAAGGCTGTATATTGTCACCCTGCTTATTTAACCTATATGTAGAGTACATCATGAGAAACACTGGACTGGATCAAGCACAAGCTGGAATCAAGATTGCCAGGACAAATATCAATAACCTCAGATATGCAGATGACACCACGCTTATGGCAGAAAGTGAAGAGGAGCTAAAAAGCCTCGATGAAAGTGAAAGAGGAGAGTGAAAAAGTTGGCTTAAAGCTCAACATTCAGAAAACGAAGATCATGGCATCTGGTCCCATCCACTTCATGGGAAACAGATGGGGAAACAGTGTCAGACTTTATTTTTTGGGGCTCCAAAATCACTGCAGATGGTGACTGCAGCCATGAAATAAAAAGACACTTACTCCTTGCAAGGAAAGTTATGACCAACCTAGACAGCATATTCAAAAGCAGAGACATTACTTTGCCAACAAAGGTCTGTCTAGTTAAGGCTACAGTTTTTCCAGTGGTCATGTATGGATGTGAGAGTTGGACTGTGAAGAAAGCTGAGCACAGAATTGATGCTTTTGAACTGTGGTGTTGGAGAAGACTCTTGAGAGTCCCTTGGACTACAAGGAGATCCAGCCAGTCCATCCTAAAGGAAATCAGTCCTGAATATTCATTGGAAGGACTGATGATGAAGCTGAAACTCCTATACTTTGGCCACCTCATGCAAAGAGTTGACTCATTGGAAAAGACCTTGATGCTGGGAGGGACTAGGGGCAGGAGGAGAAGGGGATGACAGAGGATGAGACGGCTGGATGGCATCACCGAATCGATGGACGTGAGTTTGAGTAAACTCCGGAAGTTGGTGATGGACAGGGAGGCCTGGTGTGCTTCGATTCATGGCGTTGCAGAGTCGGACATGACTGAGTGACTGACCTGACCTGAACGGATTGATCCCTGGAGAGTGGCATGGCAACCCACTCCAGTATTCTTCCCTGGAGAATCCCCATGGTGGGCTGAAATCCATGGGGTCCCAAAGCCAGACACCACTGAGCGACTAAGCCCAGCACTATATTACTGATGACTTTACAAAAACAAAAGAATGATACAAGAATACTAAACAGCACAAACTACCAAAACTAACTCAAAAAGTAACAGAAAACTTGAACAGAATTATAACAACTAGTGGGAATCTATCAATACCCAACCATCTCCTCTCCCACCCCCCAAAAAAGCCCAGAATCAGATGGTGTCACTGGTAAATTCTACCCAAGATTTAGAAGAGGATTTAACACCAATTGTACTCAAATTCTTCCAAAAAATTAAAAGTAGATAACACTTTCTACTTCATTCTACGAGGTCAGTGTTACTCTGATATGAAAGGCAGACAAAGACAATATAAGAAAACTACAGACCAATAATCTTTATGAGTCAAGATGCAGAAATCTGCACCAAATACTAGCAAAACCAAGGCCATCAGCATGTTAAACTAATTATTTACTACAACAGACTGGGATTTATTCCAGGAATGCAAGAGCAGTTCAACACACAAAAACCAATCAACGTAAAACGCCACTTTAATAGAAATAGAAAAAAATCCACATGATCATTTCAATTGATGTAGAAAAAGCATTTGACAAAATCAAACACTCTCTCATGATAAAAACGCTCAGTAAAGACAAGGGAACTTCTTCAACATGACAAGGGCCAGCTATTTAAAAAAACACAATCATAATACTCGATGGTGAAAGACCAACAGCTTTCCCCCTAAGAATTAGGAACAGGCAGGAATGCCTGCTTTCACCGCTTCTGTTCAACACAGTACTGCGAATCCTAGCTAGAGCACTTAGGCACGAAAAAGCAGTAAGAAGCATCCAAGTTGGAAAGGAAGACATAAAACTATTCTTATTTGCACATGACATGATCTACATATATCTAGAAAACCCTAAAGACTGTTATGGTAATACATAAATTCAGCAAACTTAAAAAGATACATAAAAAGGATTCCCTGATGGCTTGGTAGTAAAGAGCCTGCCTGCCAATGCAGGAGACACAGGTTCAATCTCTGGTCTGGGAAGATTCCACAGGCTGAGGAGCAACTAAGCCTGTGAGCTACAACTCTTCAGCCTGTGCCCTAGAGCCCTCGAACCGCAGCTACTGAAACCTGTGCGCCTCGAGCCCACGCTCTGCACTAAGAGAAGCCACCACAGTGAGAAGCTGGAGCAACCGCAACTAGGGCAGCACTCCCACTTGCTGCAACTAGAGAAAAGCCTGCACAGCAGACAGAGACCCAGCAGAGCCTAAATAAAAAAAATGTATGTGAACGGGAACGCTATCCTGTGTTCTCAGACTCAGTTCAGTTCAGTCGCTCAGTTGTGTCCAACTCTTTGCAACCCCAGGGACTGCAGCACGCCAGGCTTCCCTGTCCGTCACCAACTCCCGGAGCTTGCTCAGACTCACGTCCATCGAGTCGGTGATGCCATCCAACCAGATTCTCAGACTGGAATCTCAGTTCTCAGATTGGATTCCAATCTCATTTCTCAGACTGGAAGACTCAAATGTTAACATGTCAATACCACCCAAAGCAATCTACAGATTTAATACAGACCCTATCAAAATCCCAACAATGCTTTTTGCAGAAATGGAATAGCTCATCTGAAAATTCATACAAAAAGTCAAAGGACCTAGAATAGCCAAAGCCTAAAAAAGAACGAAGTTGAAAAGCAGATACTTCCGATTTAAAATTTTACCACAGAGCTACGATAATCAAAACAGTGTGCTACTGGCATAAGCAGAGACACATGGCCATTGTCACAGAACAGAGAGCCCCCGAATAAACTCTTACATCTGCGGAACTTTTGACAAGGCGTGAAGAGACCATTCAATGGAGAAAGAATCACAGTCTTTTTGACAAATGGTACTGGGAAAATTGGATCTCCACGTGCAAAGAAATGAAGCGGGACCCTTACTTTATATCATGTGTAAAAATTAACTCAATTTTATGAGCTAAAACCATAAAACTCTTCCTGACCCAGGAATCGAACGGGGTCTCCTGCATTGTAGGAGGATTCTTTACCAGCTGAGCTACCAGGATGGTATAAAAACCCTTAGAAGAAAACAGATGCATATTTTCAAGACTTTCAGACGTGGGTAACAAAAGAAAAAATAAATTGGACATTAAAACTTAAAACTTTTGTGTATCAAAGGACATGAAGAGAATATTAATAATAAAAAATTATTTTTAAATACAGCCCATAAAACTAGAAAAAAATATTTGCAAATCATGTATCTCAATAGCGGTTAATATCTAAAACAGAAAAAGAACTCCTACAGCTCAATAACAAAAGGGCAAATTGGGAAGATCCCGCGTGCCTCGGAGCAGCTAAGCCGGTGCACCGCAACTGCGGCAGCCCATGTGCTGCGCCTGCTGCAGCCCAGGCGCCCTGGAGCCTGTGCTCCGCAGCCAGAGACGCCAGCACCACAAGAAGCCTGCGCGGCACGGAAAGAGTTGCCCCTCCTTGCTACCAACTAGAGAAGTCCCTGCACAGCCACGAAGACCCAGCGCGGTCAACAATACACAAACAATTTTTAAAAAATGGGCAAGGGACTAAAATAGACATTTCTTCAACTAAACTGTACAAATAACCAGTAATACAAGAAAAGATACTCAACACCATTAGTCATTAAGGAAACGCAAATCAAAATTACATTGTGATTTCACTTTACTCTTACTAGGATAGCTATAATAATAAGGCGAGAATGTGAAGAAATTCAAACCCTTGTGCATGGCTGATGGGAATGTAAAACGGTGCAGCTGCTGTAGAAAACAGTTTGGCAATTCTGCAGTAAGTTACAGAATTACCGTAAGACCTAGTGATTCCACTCCTAGATATATGCATAAGTAATCAAAATCACCAAAGAAAGGCAATGCCAAAGAACGCTCAAACTACCGCATAATTGCACTCATCTCACACGCTAGTAAAGTGATGCTTAAAATTCTCCAGGCCAGGCTTCAGCAATATGTGAACCGTGAACTTCCAGATGTTCAGGCTGTTTTAGAAAAGGCAGAGGAACCAGAGATCAAATTGCCAACATCCGCTGGATCATGGAAAAAGCAAGAGTTCCAGAAAAACATCCATTTCTGTTTTATTGACTATGCCAAAGCCTTTGACTGTGTGGATCACGATAAACTGTGGAAAATTCTGAAAGAGATGGGAATACCAGACCACCTGACCTGCCTCTTGAGAAATCTGTACGCAGGTCAGGAAGCAACACTTAGAACTGGACATGGAACGACAGACTGGTTCCAAATAGGAAAAGGAGTATGTCAAAGCTGTATGTTGTCACCCTGCTTATTTAACCTCTATGCCGAGTACATCATGAGAAATGATGGGCTGGAGGAAGCACAAGCTGAACTCAAGACTGCCGGGAAAAATATCAATAACCTCAGATATGCAGATGACACCACCCTTATGGCAGAAAGTGAAGAGGAACTAAAAAGCCTCTTGATGAAAGTGAAAGAGGAGAGTGAAAAAGTTGGCTTAAAGCTCTACATTCAGAAAACTAAGATCATGGCATCTGGTCCCATCACTTCATGGGAAATAGATGGGGAAACAGTGGAAACAGTGTCAGACTTTATTTTTTTGGGCTCCAAAATCACTGCAGGTGGTGACTGCAGCCATGAAATTAAAAGACGTTTAATTTCCTTAGACGTTTAATAACCTTGGAAGGAAAGTTATGACCAAGCTAGACAGCATATTAAAAAGCAGAGACATTACTTTGTCAACAAAGGTCCGTCTAGTCAAGGCTATGGTTTTTCCAGTGGTCATGTATGGATGTGAGAGTTGGACTAGAAAGAAAGCTGAGTGCAGAAGAATCAATCCTTTTGAACTGCGGTGTTGGAGAAGACTCTTGAAAGTCCCTTGGACTGCAAGGAGATCCAACCAGTCCATCCTAAAGGAGATCAGTCCTGAGTGTTCACTGGAAGGACTGATGCTGAAGCTGAAACTCCAATACTCTGGCCACCTGATGTGAAGAACTGACTCACTGGAAAAGACCCTGATGCTGGGAAAGATTGAGGGCAGGAGGAGAAGGGGATGACAGAGGATGAGATGGTTGGATGGCATCACCGACTCAATGGACATGGATTTGGGTGGACTGTGGCAGTTGGTGATGGACAGGGAGGCCTGGCGTGCTGCGGTTCATGGTGTCGCAGAGTCGGACATGACTGAGAGACTGAACTGAAGTGAATCAAAATCCGGGATCCAAACAGTCCGTGTAGGTCAACGTTTACAGCAGCAGTAGTGACAATCGCCAAAACGTGAAAACAACTCAGGCTTCTGAACAACTGATGAACGGGTGAACAAAAGGCCGTCTCTCCATACACTGGACTACTACTCAGCCATGGAAGCAAATGAGACTGTGACACGTGCTGCACGCACATGAACCCTGGAAACACTACGCTCCGTGAAAGACGCCAGACCCTCCCCCGCACGCTGAGACGGGTTGGCCCACCTGACAGGGGCGAGGGAGCGGCATCCGCATCCCTCTGCGCCAGCTCGGCGGGCGGGAGCTCCACCTTGTCCTCTTCAGGCCCCCACCGGCTCTTCCGCTTCCTCTTCACGTTGGCTGTGGTGGCCGGCTTCCCTGGGGCGGCGGCAGATGGGTTGGCAGTGGGCAGGGCGGTAGATGAGGTAGGGCAGGCAGTGGCAGTGGGCGTGGACCCCAACGGGGTCTCAGGAGGAGATCTGCGCTTCAGTCCGAGGTCAGGTGCGGTGGGGGTGCCCGTGGGACCAGCCTTGGCTTTGCGGAACTCCTCCAGCTTCTGGCGGTAGTACTTGTACCCTTGGCTGTTGGGTTCATATAGAAAGCTGCAAAAGAGAGTAGGGGGCCAACTGTAACTGGGCCTCAGACCCTACCCGATTTAGCGTAGAAGGTCGGGCTTTGCTTTGCATAGGTATACCCGGGTCAGCCAGGGTCACTTCAGGGTCGTGTCAAGATAGAGGTCTCTACCGTGACCTCCTGCCTGCCAGGTCTCGGTGGCTGCTGGCCCTGGTGACTCAAATCTGAGGAACAGCGTGGCATGCCCACAGCTCCTCATGACGCTGTCCCTGTGAGCTAAGGGTCCTGCCAAGCCGCTACCCTGCCCTCACTGGATGCCTGTCGCACTGTCATTGGCCCCCTGCCTCGAAGGGGAAGGTGCATGCTCTCTCAGGCCTTGCCCAGCCATTCTAGATGAACGCCCCAGTGCCTGCAAACCAAGAACTCCTGCGTAGCGAGAGACCCCTGGTGCCAGAAAGGGCAGGTTCTGACCCACACCTGGCAGCTGGGCACATCTGTGCTCCTTTCTGATGCATCCTCGAGAGGCATCAACAGTGGACAGAGACAAAACAAATACACTGAACACTGCAACCGACAGGGAGCTACTGACAGCCTTGCCAGGAGCTGTGGGTCCCCCAGTGCAGGGCAGCGGATGCTAGGCTCAGAGCAGGCAGACCCTGCAGGTCTGCACCCGCCTGCCGTCTCTCAGCCTCTGTATGTACTGAGCCAACAGTCCCACCTCTACAGTCCATACTGGAGGGAAGCATCACAGCCCTGTTCTATATAGCAAAACCTGTCCAGAGCAGAGATTACATAGCCCTTAACAAGAAGTGGCTAGACCTGCACTCATAAACCTGGAATGATAGTCACAGCACAACGCTGCACTACAAAAGTAACATGCAGGCTCAAGGACACTGTAAATTCCTTCTGTATGAAAGTTAGCAGAAACAAAAAATCCACAGACTATTTCTACATGAGAGCCACAAGAGGGATGGAAGGACTCCCAGGTCTGCTAATGTTGGTACTCAGGGTGGGATGGAGGGATGGGGGAGCCTGCGGCATCTTCTTTGTATTTCTGGGTCACAGTACAGGCATGTATGGCCTTCAGAAAACCCGATGAGGAACATTTGTAAAAAATTAAAAGAAACAAAGATCATAAAATCATTAAGCTTCTAGCCAAGCTAAGAATAAAAGAGGACACAAATTACTAACAAGAGAAATGAAAGGGCAGCCATCACTACCGATCCCATGGACATTAAAAATACTATGGATCACTATGAACAACTCTATGCACACAAACTTAACAACCCAAATGAAACAGGCCAATTCTTTGAATGAAGAAACAGACAATCTGAACAGGCCTATTTTTATTAAAGAAAGTGAACCAATTATTAATAACCTTCCAAAAATTCCCTGGTGAATTCTACCAAATATCTAAAGAAATTATACCAATTCTATACAATCCTTTTCAGAGGAGAGAAGCAGACGGAATACTTTTTAAGTTATTCAGTTACTCTAACAGCAAAACCAGACAAAAACATTGTAAGAAAACTATAGACCAACATCTCTCTTGAACACAGATGTAAAAATCCTCAATAAAATGTTAGCAAACCTAATCCATTAATGTAAAAAAAAAAAAGAATTATACACCACAACCAAGTGGGATTCATTCTAGGCATGCAAGACTGGTTCGACACTTGAAAACCAAGCAATGTAATCCATCAGGTCAATAGGCTAAAAAAGAAAAACCCCATGATCACAGCAATTGCTGCAGAAAAAGCTTAAGACTTAACAAAATCTAATACCCATTCACGAGGAAAGCTCTCAGTAAACTAGGAGTATAGGCAAACCTGTTCCACGTGATAGAGCATCTACCAAAATACCTAATACCATCATAATGATGAGAAACCTCATGCTTTTTCACTAAGAGGAACAAGCCAAGAATACCCCACCTCGCCAATGTTTTTCATTATCATACTGGAAGTTCTAGCTAAGGCAGTAAGAGGAGAAAAGAGAACAGAAAGTATACTGAGAAGGAAGAAATATGACATGATCGTCTGTGCAGAAAAAACAGACAAAAGAATAGACCAAAAAACCCCCTAAAACTTCATAAGCTATTATAGCAAGGCTTCAGGATACAAGATTAGTCTGCAGAAGTCAATCACTTTCCTATACACCAGCAATGAATACATGGAATTTGACATTAAAAACATCATACCATTTACATTAGCATTTCCCCAAACGAAATACACAGGTATAAGTCTAACAGGACATGTACCAGATCTATATGAGGAAAACTAAAAAACTCTGACGAATGAATTCAAAGAACTAAATAAATGAAGAGATAATCCATCTTCACAGATAGAAAGTTACTCAATGTTGTCAAGGTGTCAGTCATTCTCAACTTGATTTCCAGAGTCAGTGCAATTCCAGTTGAAATCAGTTATTCTGTACATACTGACAAACTGATTTGAAAGTTTATATAAAGAGACAAAAGACCCACAACAGCCTACACAATACTGAAAAAGAAGAACAGAGTCAGAGGACCGACATTCCCTGACTTCAGGGCTTCCTGTGAAGCTACCGTAATCAAGGCAGCGGGGGGATGGGAGAGAAAATGGACAGACAGGTCAACAGAACAGAATAGAGAGCTCAGAAACAGACCCACGCACATACAGCCAACTGTTCTGTGACCAAGGAGCAAAAGCAATGCAACGGGGCAAAAACAGTCTTTTCAAGAAACAGTGCTGAAACCAAACAGACACATGCAAGGAAAAAAAACTGGACACAGACCTCATAAGCCTCACATTCACAAAAATGAACTTAAGAAGTTTATCACTGATCTAAATGTAAAACCTGAATCTGTAAATAAAACACAGAAGGATATCTACATAACCTTGGGTATGGCAAGGACTTTTTAGATACAACATCAAAGGCACATGATCCATGAAAGCAACTGATAAACTGGACTTCATTAAAATTAAAAACTTCTGCTCTCCAGAAGACAAAGTCAAGAGTATGAGAAGACAGGCCAGCCACAGACTTGGGAGAAATATTTGTGAAAGACACATCTGATAAAGATTGTTACCCAAAATATATGAAGAACTCTTAACAGGCAAAAAAAAAAAGAAAACAAGTCAGTCAATAAAAAACGGGTTAATGACCTTAACACACACCACACCAAAGTATATTTACAGATGGCAAATAAACATTATGGAAAGATATTCTATATCACATCATCAGAGAAATGCAAATCAAAACAATGAATATCACAACATATCTATAAGAATGGCCAAAATCCAAAACACAACAACGTCAAACGTTGATATGGATATGGAGCAACTGAAACTCATTCATTGCTGGGGGGTGGGGCAACGCAAAAGGTACAAGCCACTTTGGAAGACAGTTTGGCAGTGTCTTACAAAATTAAATATGCCATACAATCCAGCAATCACAGGTTTTGGTACATAAAGAGCTGAAAATTTATGTCCACATGAAAACCTTGAACACAGATGTTTAAGGCAACTTTATTCATAACTGCAAAAACTTGGGAGCAACCAAGATGTCCTGAAGGAAGTGAATGGATAAATAAACGGTGGTACATCCAGACAAGGGAAAATTATTCAGTGGTAGAAAGAAATGAGCTATCAAGCTACAAGGTAAAAAAAAAAAAGACTCAGATCCATCTTAAATGCATGTTACTAAGCAAAGAAAGCCAATCTCAAAATGCAACATACTATGATTCGAATTAAATGACATTCTGGAAAAGACAAAACTAGAATCAGTAAAAAGATCAGTGGTTGCCAGGGGCTGGAGAGGCAGAGGGGATGAACAGGCAGAACACAGGGAATTTTAGGGCAGAGAGAATGAATAGTCCGTATATATCATACAGACAGACACATGTCATTACACGTTTGTCCAAACCCAGTGAATACACAACGCCAAGAGTGAACTCTAATGTAAACCACAGATTTTGGGTGATTATGGTATGTCAATACAGGTTCACTGATTGTAACAAATATACTATTCTGGTGGGGATGTTGATAATGAGGGAGGCTGTGCGTGTGTCAGGGAAGGGGGCACATAGGAAGTCTTTGTAGCCTCTCCTCAATTCTGCTGTGAACCTAAAACTGCTCCAAAAATAACTTCTTAAAACATAAGAGACCAAACCAAGAAGTTGTTCAAAGAAGGAAGGGAGCAGATGGCTGGATTTAAAAAAGACTCATGGCAACCAGGACACGGATTTAAAGCGATCTGATTTTTCCAAGAAAAGCAGACTGGGGCATTCACCCACTGGGGCAGGGAGGCAGTGCCAAACGGAGTGGGTCTCCTCTAGGCTCACAGGCCTGCCTCTTCCTGGCCTCAGCTGATGGTTCCCGCTGCGTCTCCTCAGAGCTGCTCTGAGAGGCAGCACCCACAAGCCCCCCATGGGCAAGCCTGTCTGCAAGGAGGGTCCTTGCTCACTGTGGGCCCTGGGCACAAGTGCAGGGGATTTTACAAGACCCCTCTGGTTGAAGTGGCCAGAGTCAACCAAAGTTAACACTTTGGTGTATTTCCTTCCAGACTTATTTTCAGTGGAGCTATATTTGAACAGAGGTGTGATTCTATTTTCCACATCCTGATTTAAGTTTCTTAACCCAACAACATATGGCTTTCCCATTAGATTGCAGCGTGGCATGGTAGTGAAGGCATCTCCGCAGACTGGCCTCCTTGGTTTCCTCACCGGTTGAAGGCCAACAGGCCAGGCTGTTGTAAAGAACATGGTTCACCCAGGTGATGTGTTAAGAGCCACACACGGCTTGAGATTTGCTGGCTGCTGCCACCTTCAACAACGTGACTTCCAATGGCCAAGATTACACTGGGTTTAGCCCACCGGGGTTAGACATTTGTTCTGTTACTGATTTTTCATGACTATGACAGTGCTATATGTAACGTTATTTCGGGGGATGGCATCTCAGAAGTGGGATGACTGGTCAAAGGAACAGGTATTTCCAGCCTCTCCACAGATGAGCATAGCTATTACGTTTCCCAAAACACAGAGCTCCTCAGAAATCAGGAGAACAGCAAAGGACCAAGAGCAGCAGAACACCAGATGGCTGTTAGATTTGGGGGTGAGAGGAGCTGCCTCGCACCTGACCCCCAAGGGGAGAGGAAACCGTCTGCTTGGTGTGGACCTGCGTGTCTTACGCAGGCCCAGACACCTGATTCTTCCTTGCTTATGCTTTCTCCGACTCGGGGAGTGCCGACCGTGGACCAGCTCTGGTGTGGAAATGAGCTCCCCCAGACCGCAAGGGTCCCCTTCAGCGGCTTCCCTGCCAGACACCCCCAGGCTCTCGTGCCCCTCATCCCCAGCAGTCACCCTGTCAGTACCCAACAAGCTGCATGCCTGCCAGCAATGCCTTCCCAAGGGGCAACAGCTCAGGGCGGGCCTGCAGTTGCTTGTGGTGATAATGCCTCTTGACCCCACAGGAGAGGCTCAGCCGGAGCTGCTGAGCCCAGGCACCCTCTGGCCAGGGAGAGCCACCTGGGCTGGAGGCTTTGTACAGAATCCCATTACCTCACCTGCTTTGCCTGCAACAGGTTTTCAGTCAGCTCTAGTCATGATGAGCGACTGGACACTAAGTTTCCTACTGAAATAAACAAACTTACTTATGTAAAGGAAGGGAAAAAAAGATGTAGTGACGGATTGCCAAGTAACACTGGTTTGAACAGTGCAGAGCGACAGCCGGTATCATTACACGGTGAGGAGACCCTGGGTCTTCTGAGCGCTAGACCTCAACACCCCACAGCCCCCATGAAAGCCCCTAGATGCCCGGGTGCCAGACACAGGGGCATCTGAAGCCTCAGCAGTCCTCCTCCATCCCACTCGACGGCTCCCCCGTGGCCCCATGTGCCCAGCCTGCCGGGTCTGACCACCCTCCACAGCTGTGGCCAGACCCTGGAAGCACAGCTGACCCTGTCACTCCCTGGCAGACCCTCCAAAGGCTCTCAGTGAACCTGAGCCCTCTGGGACTGAGCCCTGCCTGGCTCCACGGCCCATCTGCACCAACGCTCACCCTGCACCTCCGCCATCTCTGCCGCTTCACTCCTGCACGGCAGTCCCTCCAGACGCCCTTCACGGTGTTCCGTGTCTAGCTCACGCTGCCTCACATGTGGTAGATGCGACTGGCCGCCTGCCCAGCATCCACTCCTGCTTCCTTCTTCCTGTGTCCCTGACGGCGTCTAGAGCCGCTGAATCAACCAGCCCAGATGGCTGCTGCTCTGACACTTTCTGTTATGAGCGCCATCGCATCTCCTCACTGACTGAGTAGGAACCTGTGTTACTTGTGGCCCAAAGTGTCCTCGAGGGGGCATCACCCTCACAATGGGTTCAGCGCCCACCTCGCAAACCTCTGCCTGGCCCCTCCCTGCAGCAGTGCCCACCCTACCCCCAGCCAATATCCCGCCACCCAGCAGCCTGCCCCTATAAAGAGCAGGGACTGAACCCACCCAAAGAATGGCAGTGGGTGAGCACAGATCCAGCCTGAGGGGGTGGCATGTGGTGTCACGGCCGGGGACAGCAGGGAGGCCCAGCTGCTTGTCCCGCATGCTCTGTGGACCCTGCACACAGGCTGTGGTTCGCCCTCCCCAGAGCCTGAGGCACCACGCTCCCCACGCTCCTACCATCTCCCTTGTACAGGTGAGGACGTACACAGTGAACCACCACTCGGTCAGTTTCTGTTTGAGAGCCCAGCCTGCTCTGCTGCAAAAAGAGCAAGGCAAGGGCTGCAGACTCTCGACGAGGCTCCCAGAGAACAGAAGGCCCCAAGGCCTCACACACCTGGAGCAGGGATGACTCAGGAACCACCGTGCACCCGGGGAATGCCGATGGGGCCGCAGGGCCAAACTCTGTGATCAGAGACTCCTGGACCTCGGTCTGGCTCTGCCAACCTCTTGCCACGGGACCCTGGCATGTCTCAGCAGCATACCAACCCCGTTTTCTCAGCAGGGAAGCTATGACTAGGGTGAAGAGTTTAGCAACCCCAGTGGGTGCTCCCCCTTACCTGAAGGCCTGGTTCTCACGGTTGTTCTGGAGCGCAATGGTTTCCACCTCGGGACCCCCATCCGCTATGAACCTGGCCAACTTTTCTGCGAGGTTCTTGACCTCTTCGTCCTCTGGGGGTGAAACTTTAAGCAGGCTGTCAGTACTGAGCTCAACTCACCACACCCAACAGCCTAATTTCTGCTAAGAACCCCACGGGCAACAAGAGGGGTTTATTTTAGGAACAATACAAAGAAAAACAGGCAAATGGGAATCAGATTACTGTATTGGAACCAAGCAAAATTAATATAATATTTTGAGCCTCCACCCCCCACGCTCCACCCTTTCCCACCCCATAGGTCTGAGGGTTTTGGACCACACACTGGGATGTGGGAACAGAAGGTGAGGGGTGGCCTGGGGCCAGGCTGGAGATAGGAAGCCCCATCTCGGCCTTTCTGATGGGAGCCGCCCACCCAGGTCGCGTGGTGGGATGGGCCTGCCCCACTTCTCCCGGGAAGGTCAGAGCCAGGGGCTGCAAGTGACAGACACGATGACCCAACGTCCGCGGCCCATGTTCGGCTTACAGATCAAGGCCCCTGCTGCCCACCAGCACTTGGCTGGTGCCTCACTTAATCCCAGCTGGAGGCCAGGCAGCATCCCGCCTCCCCTGAGAGTCACCCCGCCAGCCTCTAACCAGCTACTGGTCTCTGTTTCCTGGCCCCCACTCCAAAGCCCACCCCTGCCAAGTACCAGGCACTGCATTTCTCTCGGTGCCCAGCATGCCACAGGCGCCCATAGCACTTGAGAATGACCATGAACCAACGGGCAAGCGTGCCTTCCCTGCAAGCACTTCCCACGTCTTAGCTGAACTCCCGGACATGCCCTTAATCTTCACCTCGACCCTTAGATTTCCCCACTCCTCGGAGCAACAGCAATTAGGGCAGTGCTCGTCCCAGCATGACCCCAGCTGCCTGGGAGGGCACAAACCTGCGCTGTCAGAGCCGCCCCATGCCAAGGAGGGCTCCAGGAAAGGAACCCCAATTCCACATGGGGCGTGGTCTGTCCACACGCCTCCCCAGAACTTCCCACCCACTTCGCCCACCTACCTTTCTGAGGGGCTGCCTGCAACTTCTGTGCTTCCTTTCTTATCTCAGCCACCTTCTTTCTGTAGTAGAGGAATTCCCTGCTATTCTTATCGTGCAAAAACCTGGAGAGGAGTTTCACAGAACAGAGAGTGAAAATGAGCAACAGGGATGGGTGGGCCCATGCAGCTTCTGAAGACATGGTGTGCAAAAGCAGGCTGTTGAGCAGAGACGCCGTGACAGGGCCCAAAAGCCAGTCTCCACACGGTAGCCCCTGGCAATCTCCGGTGTGAATAAAGTGGTATCTGGCCCACACAAGTAAGCACCCAGCCCCAGTCGGCCTCAAGTCACAACCACGGCCTCATAAGAATGTGGGCATGTACTAACATGTGGCAAGAACATTAAGTACCAGCGGCCTTCCCCTCCCAGAAATACTTACGAAAATGCCGGGTTATCCTTGTAGTTCTCCATAGCTACTTTTTCTAACTCGGGGCCTCCTTCTGCCACAAAGCGGGCCAATTTCTCTATCACTTTCCGAGTCTCGGCTCCCTCTGGGGGTGAAACTTTAAGGAGGCTGTCAGTACTGGGGTTCAACTCACACACCCCACAGTCAACAGGCACACTCTCTCTATGGACCACAAGGACAGAGGGTGGGGGGAAAAGAGGGTGAAATGCGGGAGGTTGTCGGGAGTCCTGGGTCCATACACAAAAGCACCATGATGAGGGTGAGTCGGTCTAGACAGCCTTTGCGAGACACGCAAAGGTGGGGAGAAAAGTGTGTGAGCCTCCCAAAGGCCAAGCCAGTCACCAGGCTGGCAGGGAGATGTTGGAAAACAGAGCCAGCTTCCCCCTTCTTTTTTGGAATGCTCAATTCTTTTATTTACATGATTTAATTCTGTATATTTCAGTATAATATATCCATTCCCTTTCATCCTTCAAAGATGACAAATTCTTTTTTTAAATATCACTACAAACTATGGTTGAAAGACATGGGTGGGTTTCAATCCAACGCAATTAATGTCATCACAGAAACTCCATCTTCCCCTCTGTGGCTGGGGGAGCTTCTTCAGACTGGCGCCTAAGGCCTGCAGGCATGGCCCCAGGAGTCTCTGCCTGCCTCCTTGCTCCCTGCTGGGAAAGGGCACTTCTAGGACATGTCAGACACTTCCTGCCCAGACTGAGTGCCAGCCATTCTCCAGAAGTCCTGGCATCCGTGACTGAGAAAGTGTTTCCAGACTAACATCTGGGAGCTAGTGGGGCTCACTGCGACGGACTTAATTGTTACCTCAGGGCATTTTCAGTGAACAAAACTAAAAAATATACTTTTGTATTTGTATTGGCCTCTACTTCGAGCCACATGGAACTTGCTTCTGTATTTACTGCTGGCCTGTTTCATACAGCTTGAATCCCTCATACGAGAGCTCCCAGGAGAAATTTCTCGATGTCAGTCAGTGCTTAGGAACGTTTGCTTCTCCTGGCATTGGGGTGAGACACTGAGTCTGTGGCCTCTTTCTCCTTGTTGCTTGTACTGCCAGGAAGCTCGGGAGGAGCTGGGAGAGAGGAGTGGTACAAGGTGTGGCCAAGAAGGGCCTGTAAGAGGACCTGTAAGAGGCCTCAGGGACATTCACGCCCACCGTCCCCTTAGCCTCACCCTCCTGCCACATGCCTGCCAATGACCCTAACCTGGTCACTTTATAAGCGCAGTTGCTTCTCTGAGGTTAAATCAACAGCAGGCCACAACAGGTCTCAAGGGCCTCGAGGCACCCACTGTCCCTCCTAAAGTGGCAGTTCCCAGCAGGGTACCACTGGGACTGCCAGGGAACCTCTCAGAGGAAACACCACATTCACTGGCTCCATTCTGACTAAAGCTCCAGGGTTTGAGGCTGGCCACTGATCTGCTCAGAGGCTGGCCTGAAGTCAGCATCTCACCCAGAGCAAGAAGTCTAGAGGCTGTCACAACACGATGGCGTGGTCACTTCAGCCTGTCCTCACGGTCAGGGGCGTGACTGTACCCAACATCCGGGAGGCCCAGGGCTGGGATCCACGTAGCTCAGGTGGCACCCCGTCTCATTCTGAATATGGACATGGCTGGGCGCGCTGGGAGTGCCGCTACCAGTCCCCTCCCTGCCCGCCTCCACCACGGGACCTGAACTGGCTCACCTAAGGCCAATGACCGTCCTGCGCTGGACTGGGGAGGGCACTTCCCAACCCCTATGGTCACACCTCTGGCCCAAACTAGTGGAGACAATTAAGCCACACTGAGGAGCTCCTCTTCCAGAACTGCATGAGGCGTGCACAAGTGCACACCCCCCTGGGAACGCCACCCCACCATGGAGACCAGCCCCCACAAAAGTGGACAATGAGCCAAACAGCTCCCAGAAGCAGCCGGCACTCTGCAGCCCTTCCAGGCTCCCCATGGTCTACTCCTCACCTCTTCCTTCACCTCCCTCATCCCGAAGGGCCTCACTCTGACCCCTGGCTCGGCCTGGAGGCATGGTGGCAATGCCCTGACCGCAGCCCCAAGCAACCCACACCCGGCTGTGCTTTCCCCGGGACCATGGAGCCTGCCTGTGGAGCTGGAAGAGCAGCTGTGGACAGGGGGCAGCAGCCCCTGCACCTTACCTTTGATCTCCAGCCACTGCTCACAGTCCTCCTCGTCGTCCTCATCAGGAGACTGGAAGACACTTGGGCGGCTGGCCACAGGCAGCTGCTTGGCGTGCGTGTAGTTCTTCACCTGGCCCAGCGGGCTACTGATGAGGGGGGGCCTCTTCCCGGGGCGGGGGAGCACACGAGGCGGGGCAGTGGGTGCGCTGGGGGGAGCATCTTGGGATACAAGGAGGGAGACCCACACTCAAGGCCTGAGGTGCAGCTTTCCTGTCTTCCTGCCTAAACGGCCCCGCGCCCCTTCGGCTGGGTTCCTTAGCTTCCAGCGCAGCACTGGCAGACAGGGAGTGCGCACGAGCACTCAGGGGAGATGCCACCCCCATTACAGATGAGGACCCTTGAGGCCTCGGGAGAAACAATCCACAGGGGCCGCCCGGCCCAGGCCTCTGCAGGTGGCAGTAGCGCCTCTGGCGGTAGGTGGCTCTGACACCTGTAGCCACAGACCAGTGGTGCAGCAACTCTTCAGGATAAGGCCCGAATCCCCCAGGCAGCGTCACCCACCCCTCTGTCAGTAGCGGGCAGCAGCTAGCCTATTTGGGACTTTCCAACCACAGCTCAGGGCCTGAGACCCTGCAGTGAAGGGCTCTTATGGCCCCTCCTCCCTCTCTGTGGGCAAACCTGGCCTTGGGTTAACTCTTTTAGCTGTTAGCTGGGGAACCTGACAGAAGCCCAGCGTCAGCTGTTTCACCAGTAGCTTTCTTATAGAAAACACGAGGCTAGCGGGGCTTCCCTGGTGGTCCAGTGGTTCAGAATCCACCCGCCAACGCAGGAGGCGCAGATCCAGCCCCTCGTCCGGGAAGACGCCACACGCCATGGGCAGCAGCTGGGGCCGATGCCCCAGCCACCGAGCCTGTGCTCCAGAGTGTGTACACCCAAGTGGCCCTACAGCCCGTGCTCTGCAACAGGAGAAACCCCTGCAGTGAGACGCCTGTGCCCCGCAACTGGAGAGTCGCCTCCACCAGCCGCAACTAGAGAAAGCCCGAGCGCAGCAACGAAGGCCCAGAGCAGCCAAAAATAAACAAACGGATAAGTAAATAAGGGAAATTTTAAAAAAACGAGACTAGTAAAGGCACAACCATAGTTGTGGGTGGTGATTCTGACACCTGGCATGTCCTGCGGGGCTCGTGTGGGCCACGCGGCCCCTTACCACCTACAGAAGGAGGGCCTGTTCCTTACGCTGCAGCTGCCTCTCTGACTCAAGCCACAGCCCCACACAGTCCCTCAGGTGGGCTGGGTTCCGGCCCCTACCGCCAGACACCTGGCTTATCTACCTCTAGTTCTTGTGGGTAAGCACCTAAATGGCAGGGTCTGCATTCTCCCCTGGGCACTTCCTATGAGAACAAGCCGAATGAAGGTGCTCACTGAACACGGGGTGAGAGGAACGAGGCCTGAGGTGGGACCTGCCACTTTCAAGGTACCGAGGACCGTTGGGGGAGAGTCACCAGGGGTAATTCTAGGAGCAGGTGACACAGGGCAGGGGGGACGGCGCTTACCTGTGCTGGTCTGTGCCTTCTGCAACTTCAGAAACTGCTGCAAGAAGCTGCCGTCGTTGGCAAACTTGTTGGAAACGTTAGAGTTGTGTGCGTTTGCAATTCTAGACCAGAGGCAGAGGAGAGAGACGATAAGCCTTGAGAGGAGGGCAGGGTGCACACCTCGCCGGCCTCAGTCCTACCCCCACCACTGTGCTCTAAGGGCACCCAAAATGGACCCCCAAAGATGCTGGGGACCCACTGAGTGCAGGGAGCGCCCTCCAGAGAAGTCAGATCGAACAATCTGGTTCTACTAGTCAATGGGATGCTACCTGTGCTGAAGTTGTCTCTATCTGCATGCTGACTCTTTGGGTTCAAAGGCTTTCCCAACAAGATGGCTCAGAAGTACCTGCCCTGCTCCCACACAGCACCTGCCATACCTATTAGTAACGAGTCATCCAGGCTTTTGCTGGCTCCCATACCTGTCCTGCCAGCCAATCTCTATGGTTCTCAAAGGCAGGGCCTGTGTCTCTACCTATATGTGACCACAGTCCTGGGCTGAGGTCAGTCAGCACTTCTGTGTGTTTCACATGTGTCCAAGAAAATACCCAAAGGAATCTCTTGGTGAGAGAATTAGAAACTTTACATTCTTATTACTTTCTCTCTCTTTCAGTTTTACAAAGGGCA
This sequence comes from Budorcas taxicolor, assembly GCF_023091745.1. Taxonomy (NCBI): domain Eukaryota; kingdom Metazoa; phylum Chordata; class Mammalia; order Artiodactyla; family Bovidae; genus Budorcas; species Budorcas taxicolor. The sequence goes on along the minus strand of NC_068916.1, from coordinate 5,872,004 downwards.
TGCTTTATTTTTTTAAGGCTTTTTTTTAACGTGGACCATCTTCACAGTCTTTACTGAATTTGTTAAATATTGCTTCTGTTTTACACTTTTGGCTCTTTGGCCACAGGGCAAGTGGGATCTTGGTTCCCCGATCAGAGATCAAACCTGCACTCCGCGCACTGGGAGGTGAAGCCACACCCACTGGATCACCGGGGAAGTCCCAAGCGTTTTATTTTTGAAAAAGAAAATGTATTTTTAACGAAACACAAAAGCAAACCCTTAGCATAAAAGTTATAGGGGGCTTCCCCGGTGGCTCAGTGGTACAGAATCTGCTTGCCATTGAAAGGAGACACAGGAGATGCAGGCTCAGATCCTTGGGTCAGGAAGATGCCCTAGAAAAGGAAATGGCAACCCACTCCAGAGTTCTTGCCTGGAGAATCCCAGGGACAGAGAAGCCTAGCAGGCCTCAGTCCACAGGGTCACAAAGAGTGGGACGCAACTGAGCAAAAAGTGACGGAGGCTCATTACGAGCAAATGAGAATCTGGGGGAAAAAAAAAAAAAACAGAAATATAGAAAGCAAGAAGAAACCCCCCGAAAAGTCTCCTCACCTCACAAGAGTCACTAAAACAGTTTGGTATACTTCTTTGATTTATCCTTAATTAGAAATAGAAGGAAATAAAGCTGTGATCACGGTTATGTATTCTACTTCTTTCATCTTTTACTACAACATACTGTCTTGCTCCAGCCTCAGAAACTCCTCACATGGGCTTTCGGAGCCACGCCCATCATACAGACACACTCAATAACTGATAAAAGCTCAAAGAGCCCACAGGTCTGAATTTTTTCCTTTAAAATAAAGTTCTAGCCTCCTAGAAATCTGTTCTAATGAAATAAAAGAGGGAAAAAAAATAAGTCAACAAGGGGCACTAGTTAAATAAATTACAGGACAGCCATAGGGCAGATGAAATGGTCCTGGAAAGCTAGAGTCTCATTACTAAAACAACCAAGCATGACGACAAGTGAAAAACAAAACGGCAAGATGTAAAACGATATCTGCAGCATGGTCCTGCTTATGTCAACGTATATTTGACTGAAAAAGTTCACAAAAATCCATCAAAAAGCAACCAGCTCCTGCCCATGAGCTGCAGGGTTACAATGATTTTATTTTTTCCTCTACTTCCCAGTTTTTCTACCACATATATGCATTATCTTTAAAGTTAAAAGAGAGCAAAGGCAACAAAAGTTGTTTTACGTGAAAGAAAGATCCACTGATAGCCAGCTCTGGCCTTAAACAAGCAGAGCCTTCTGGGGGCCCTGGCCCTGTCCTCACGCTGTGTACACCTCCCCCAGGAGGGACAGGAAGAGGCAAGGACAATGCAAGACAGGAGAACACTTTGGAGGGAATTCCCTGGCAGTCAAGTGGCCAGGACCCTGCACATTCGCTGCCGAGGGCCCAGGTTCAATGCCTGATTGGGTAACTAAGGTTTCGCAAGCTACACAATGGCTTAAAAAAAAAAACCCACTGTGGGGCAGCAGCATGCCAGCAACTGAATCCCACACGAAAACCATCCACAACAAACCACAGCGGGTATTACACAGGTGTTGAATGATGGCTCTTGATGACACATAAACAATACACAGTCCATTCACACAATGGAATATTATTCAGTCCAAAAAAAAAAGAGAGAGAATGAAGTCCTGACACAGCTACAGTGATGAACCTTGAAAACATTATGTCCAGTAAAAGAAGCCAGACACAAAAGGCCAGATACTGCATGAAACACCTAAAATAGGTAAATCCACACAGACAGAAAGCAGATTAGTCATTGTTAGGGGAGTCCCTCCCTTGGGGAGAAGACACGGACTCTTAGAAAATGCAGGCGCTGGAACAAAGCTTCAGAGCAGGACTAACATGCTCACGGGCTTCCCTGGTGGCTCAGTGGTAAAGAATCCACCTGCAGGAGACACAGGTTCGATCCCTGGGTTGGGAAGATCCCCTGGCGAAGGAAATGGCAGCCCACTCCAGTATCCTCGCCTGGGAAATTCCATGGACAGAGGAGCCTGGTGGGCACAGTCCATGGGGTCACAAAAGAGTTGAACATGATTTAGTGACTGAACAACATGCTGCACATTTCAGACCACAGAGGAAGGGACTTGTCTTTCCGTCAGTCTCCAGTGTGGAGATCTTGTCACCCTGATCATATCACTGCTGCTCAAAACTCCTGGGTGCCTACAGAGTTTTTCAGAACAGTCAGGAGGAAACCCTGCCGAAACTACCTCTCACCTGACTCAGAAACAGCCCCTTTGGCGCAGCAGCTTGGGTTGCCCGACACACAGGGGCTCACCTCCCTTTCTGGCCTTTGCAGTCCTTTCCTGCTTCCTCAAAGGGCTGGCTCTGCCTGGGCCTTCAGAATACAGTCTCTTCTGTGTCTGGGAGCACAATGCCTTGTGTTACCTACCGTCAGCTCAGGCGTGTAACTGGGACTCCTCCTTGCTAGTAGGCTGTGAGCCCCATAAGGGCAGAGATGGAATCCGGGTTTCTGCTTCAGGCTATACTCATGGCCCCTGGCCCACAAATGCTCAGCAGTAAATAACCACGGAGTGAAAGAGGTGGCAGCCATCCTCTGGAACCCCATACACCCTGTGTTTCTCTCCTGCCACACTGCGCCTCCTAAAAGAGTGTACCTGTGTCCCTCCTTGCTTCATCAGGTTGGAGTCAGATGCAGCAACATCTCAACTGCTCTCACAGGCAAAACCCTCTGCTGGTGACCTTCTAAGACCCTAACCCGACTGAGCGACTGAACTGAACTGAACTGAACTGAACTGAACAAAGCTTCAGGGTAGACTTACTCGCCAGGATGCGGGGGCTGAGGGCTGGCCACCTGATTCTGCTTGGCCTTCTGCTCCATTCTGGCTTCAATTTCCCGTTTCTTCTGAGCAATGAGCTCCTCTTGGTGAAGGATGTTCATGTTCATTTTTCCAGACTTGGGAGGAGCAACCCCAAACCACCGGTTAGCCTTTCCTGGGGCAGGAAAAGAAGTACATCAGAAATCACCTTTGCTCTGAAGAAATACAGATGACCAACAGGTACATGAAAAGATGCTCCACACTGCTAATTATGAGAGAAATGCAAATCAAAACTACAGCGAGGTACTGCCTCACACCACTCAGAATGACCATCATTACAAAGTCTACAGAAAACAAATATTAGAGAGGGTGTGGAGAAAAGGGAACCTTCCTACACTGTTGGTGAGAATGAAAGCTGGTGCAGCCATTATGGAAAACAGCATGGAGGTTCCTCAGAAAACTAAAAATACGCTCTGGCAATAACACTCCCGGGCATGTATCGAGACAAAACTATACTCCAAAGAGACACATGAACTCCCATGTTCATAACAGCACTATTCACAATAGCCAAGCCACAGAAACAACCTTAAATGCCCACAAAGTTGTCCTACATGTATGTGTACAATGGAACATCACTCAGCCACAAAAAACAGTAAGATAATGCCATTTGCAGCAACACGGGTACGACCAGAGATTATCACTCTCAGTGAAATAAGTCCGAAAGACGAGGACCATATGGTATCACTTCTACTTGGAATCTAAAATATGGCAGAAGTGCACCTATCCATAAAACAGAAACAGAATCAGGGACATGGAGAATAGACTGGTGTTTGGATTCGGAGTTTGGGGTTAGCAGACGCAAACTCGTATATACAGAATACGTAAACAACAAGGTCCTACTGTACCGCACAGGCAAGAACATTCATATCCTGTGATATATCATAAAGCACAAGAACATGGAAAAGAATGTATATATATGTATAACTGAATCGCTATGCTGTACAGCAATAATAAACACAACACTGCAATTCAACCATACTTCAATAAAAAATAAATTAAAAAAAAAAGAAACAAACAGATCACCTTAGATCCACTAACATGCCCAGCAGCTGCTACATGGTGCGGCCCAGGTACTGCTGCCTGCAGCAACTGGCATTCAGACTGACATGCATTCACATTCACACATCTGTTCATTTATTTAGCAAGCATTCATTCACTGAGTTATGCACCGGGTGCTGTACTTGGTGCTAAATAAGACAGCTGGAGCTCTGCTCATGTGTGATTCACCTCTGGCTGAGGATATAACAGACTTATAACAAGAAAGTAGTTGCAAAATCGTAAGAGCTCTCTACTGGGGAAAAAAAAACAAAAAATGGTGAGAAGGAATAACAGAGGAACACCTACAGAGCTAAAGCAGCCAGAAAACAGCCCTTAGAAGAGGGGACATTTAAGCTAAAACCAGAAAGATAAAGAGCCGGCTTTCTGAAAAGCCACGTGGGCACTGATCTGGGCAGAGCAAGAAGCAGAGGTAAAAGCCCAAGGGACCAGCAAGGGTCCAATGTGGTCAGAATGGACAGTTCCAGGGGTGGGCCTCACAGGGAGTGGTGGGAGAAGATAGGGAGTCTGAGTTTTTCTTAAAGGGCTTTAAGAAGCCACAGGGGAGTATTAAGCTGATAAGAGTATTAAGCTGATAAGATCCAATTGGTACTTTTATTTTTAAGATCATTCCAGCTACTGATTGGACAGAGTAAGGAGACAACCAGGAGGCTTACTGGCTGTAAGCAAAAGATGAAGGTGTCTTCAGACAAGGGTGGTAGTTGTGGAGATAGAAAAGCCACTTTGAAGGTTCCCCGTGGGGCTCAAAATAAAACCCACACTCTGAAAGCTGATTTTGAAGACCTTGCCAGAGATAACCCCCTTCCCACTTCCAGTTCATCCCTGATATTCCTCAAAATAACAAACCCTCAAGGCCTTTGCACTTGCTGTCCCTCTCTCCATGGAAGGCTCTGCCTTCCAATAGTTGGCACCTTCTCATCTCAAATATCTTCTGCTCAAAAAGGCCTTCCTTGACCACTCAATCTCAGCAGCCTGCATTTCCGCTCTCTCAAGTCACTATAACTAACTCTCTGTAAATATTTCCTCCTTGTGCATTTGTATGATGCCTTGGTAAAAGTAACCTTCAGTAAGACACGACCCCATTTTGGATACCACTGTATCCTCGACAACTAACACTGTGCCTAGCACATAAAGTATATTTGTTGAATGCATCCCAGTCTCGGGGCGCCAGAACTGGGAGAGAGGGAGAGGCAAGGTTTATGGTAAAAGGGGGGCTCTAAAGACCCAGGAAAATGTGTACAGGGAGTCAGAGTGCAGTTCGGAAAAGCAGCTTTTCCAGAAAGTGGGACAGAGGCGAGGAAGGAGCTTAGTAGAAGAGAGGGGCGCAGAAGAGTCGAAGGTTGCCGCTGGCTCGGGGAGCGGAGCTTGGAGCAGCCCTTAAGGCGGTCAGCTCGGAAAGCAGGCGCAGGGCAGATAACCGTGGGGGCCTTTGAGGAAAGCCTGGCGTCCTCACCAAACCAGCAGTGGGGGCAGGGAAGATAACTGGGTCTCGGTGGGGGTCCCAGGAGACTGGGGTGGTGCAAAAGCCGCCTCTTCCAGACGCCGGGAGGCTGAGGCTAAGGGCCAACGGGTTGAGGTAGGCCCGACGGGATGGCGAAGCAAAGACGCGTAGCCTGAGGACCCAGGCGGACGCCCGAGGGTAGGCGGGGGCTGTTACCTGCAACATCCCGGTTGTCCATCTTGAGACTCATCCAATCCCACAATGCTCCGGCGCCACCGGAGGAGGTGGGGGGGGGGCTTGTTATAGTGCGCGTGGCCTGATGGGAGATGTAGTCCGCCTCGGCAAGCCAAGCCCTACCATTGCTTGGACATCTGGGGTCTTCTCCCCAGGAACGCAAACCTCAGCCCATCGGCAATCTCTGGTCTCAGTTACGCAGACCAGAGAATGTCGCCTTTTCTCAGACCTTCCCGGAGCCGCAGCCACTTCAAACATAAACTACACATTCCAGGGTGCTTTGTGCAGCAGCTCTCGCGAGAAAGGCGAGGAGCTCCGGGCCCGCCCCACGCGCCTGTTTCCGCCTCCCTGTGGCGGCGGCTTGTTGTTGTGCAGGCTAAAATGGCGGCTCAGGCTGCGGCGGCGGCTCAGGCTGCGGCGGCCCAAGCAGCGCAGGCCGAGGCGGCTGAGTCGTGGTACCTAGCGCTCTTGGGCTTTGCCGAGCACTTCCGCACTTCCAGCCCGCCCAAGATCCGCCTGTGCGTGCACTGCTTGCAGGCCGTGTTCCCCTTCAAGCCGCCACAGCGCATTGAGGCCCGAACACATCTGCAGCTCGGCTCGGTGCTCTACCACCACACCAAGAACAGCGAGCAGGCGCGCAGCCACCTGGAGAAGGCGGTGAGCGTGGGCTGGGCCGCGAGGGAGGAGGCGCGGGTTCCTTTCCGGGCTTGAGCTGACGGGCCGCGACCCTGGCGGGCGGGAGCCGCCGACGGGCCGCTCCTCTGGAAACTGGGGCGTGACTTCCGCACGAGCAGCAAGACCCCCAAAGCTATTAGCCTCTCTGGGGATCCGAGGGCCCCGCCTCTTACCTTACTGGGTATCTCCGGTGACAGCAGAGGCCTAGGACTCGGGATGGGGGAGGGTCCAGGTAACCCCAGGTTACAACAGTCCAGGCATCCTTTGAGAATCTGGAATTTGGCCTCCGAGGAAATCTAGGGAGGTCTCGCCCAGGACATGGACGTCTGAGGACTTCCAGACGGAAGATACTGTGCCCCCATCAGTGATGAGGGGAGTCATAGGCGGGAGGCAGACTCTAGAGACGGTTTGACGTCTTGAAAAAGGCAGAGCTGAGGGTTGCAGGGTTTGGATTCCAGGGCTCAGGACTCCTGCTTTCTCCACAACCACCTGTGACTTCTCTTCCTCCACCATCCACTGGTCCATCCCCTTCGGGGGGGGGGCAGGCCCCATCTTCCCACGATGCCTTGTGGTCTTGGTGCCCCAAAGAATGTGAGAAAGTGGCCGTCCCTCTGCCCTCTGGGGCTGTGGAGTTGTTCCTTTCAGGGCAACACTGTGCTCCTGACAGACGGTGTTTCCATTTGCCATTTACTCAGCTTTATTCAGCTTAGAGGAGAGACTTCTTGAGTAGAATCAACGACCATGTAAAAAATGTCTTGATCCGAGGTAAATCTGAATTCACCTGTGGCTAGTAACAAGTTGCCTTGGGGAGGATAATCAGATCTGTGTTTTGCAGACTGTAGAGTTGGAAGGGGCTTTTGTCCTTGCTTGAGCCACTTCCTTGTGTAAGGAGTGAGGCAGTATGGTCCCTGAGAGGTGAAGTGATTTGCCCAAAGCCACACAGCAAGTTATTAACAGAACTGGTCTCACAGGTAAGCTCAAGACCACCAGAGTGGATGCCACGACATTAAGTCGTCGTTTTTGTGAAGTTTGTTTCTTCCGTTCATTCAGCAGGTATTTAATCAGCTCACGCTGGGTACCAAGCCCTGTTCTAGGTGCCGCGGATCAGCAGTGAATAATAAAACAGTCCCCCTGCCTGCATAAGCTTGTGTTTCTGTGAGGGAGACAAAAAATGAATATGTCATAAAAGATTAGGCAGTGATTGAAGAACCATTAAACATGTGGACCAGGGTGAAGGTTGGAGTTGACAGGGAGCTATTTTTGGCAAAGGTAATCAGGGAGTCTCTATTTGTGGGAGTGACGTTTGAACAGAGGCCTGAATGAGGTGGAGGAGGCAAGCCTTGAGAACTGCTCCAGGTTTCATGTCAATTCCTAGAAGTACCCCAGTTGTCGATGACTAGTTGATATCAGGGTTTCTCCTAGACAGCAATGAGGCCGAGAGCAAATGAAGTGTCAGGCTTTGTTGGGTGTATGAAGGGTGGAGGCTGTGACTGCCCAGGCCTGGCAGCCCAGGGCCTTCAATAGGATGCTAGTTATAAAGCTGTCCCTTCTCTCAGTTAACAACAAATCTTGCCACCTCCTTTGTCTGGTCTCCAGGCCATTCAGCCTGGTTTTTTTTTTTTCTTTTCTTTTTTTAATTGAAATATTATGGGGTTTTGAAAAATTTTGTTTGGCCATGCTGTGCAACTTGTAGGATCTTAGTTTCCCAACTGGGGATTGAACCCAGGCCACAACTCAGTGAAAGCACTGAGGAATTCCCAGTTGAAATGTAGTTGACATAACAATACAATAAATCCCCTACATACAAATGAGTTCCGTTCTAAGAGCACATTCACAAGTCCAGTTTATTCTAAGTCCAACAAGGTTAGCCTAGGCACCCAGTTAACACAATCGACTGGATAGTGCTGTACTAACAGGCTTCTAGTACGAATACTGTGCAAATACTACGCAAATACTATACGAATACTGTGCAAATACTATGAAACAACACATTAACAGACACACACACACACTAGTTCTGGTCTTACAGTACAGTGCTTTGAAGAGTAGAGTAGCACAGTACAACAGCTGGCATACAGGGCCTGGCAGCAGTGCCACCTGCATCACCCCTGCTTTTGTACTTGCTTCTGAACATCCTGGGCTTGAAATAGAGATACTGTACTCTATACACTACTGTACAGTAAAGTGCACAGGAGCGCAACCACTTGTAGACGGTGTACGCACGTGATAGAGTACGCCAGACAGGTGAACTAGCTTCTGAGAGTGGACACATGAACACGCAATCACATCTTTGGAAGGTCGCAACTTGAAGGTGTCGTTTGCAGGTGGCTTACTGTATTGTGTCAGTTTCAGGTATATTATGTAGAGCGTTGACATTTGCATGCATTGTGGAGGGATCACCATAATAAGTTTAGGAACCATCTGACCTCATACAGTTACTGCAATATTATATGGAGCGTATTCTTTATGCTGTGTATTACATCTCCATTGGGTTGCTTGTTTCATAACTGGAGGTTTGTACTTCTTAACCACTACCAGCTATTTTGCCCATCTGGCAACCGGTTTATTCTCTGTATGTATGAGTATGTTTTCATTTTGTTTTTTAGATTCCACGTATAAATGAGATCATGCAGTATTTATTTTTCTTTGTCTGGCTTATTTGACTTACCATAATACTTTCTAAATCCATTTTTGTTGTCACAAGTGGCAAGATTTCATATTTTCTTTTAAAGGTTTTTTTTATTTGATGTGGACCTTTAAAAGAATTATTTATTTTTTGTCTTTGCTGGGTCTTTGTTGCTGCTAGCAGGCTTTATCTAGTTGTGGCAAGCAGGGGCTACTCCTTAGCTTTGCTGCATGGGCTTCTAATTGCTGTGACTCTCTTGTTGCAGAACATGGGCTCTAAGACATGCAGGCTTCATTTGTGGCACATGGGCTTAGTTGCCCATGGCATGTGGAATCTTCATAGACCAGGGATTGAACCCATGTCCCTTGCATTGGCAGACGGATTCTTAGCCACTGGGCCACCAGGGAAATCCAAGATTTCATTATATTAATGGCTGATTAATATTACCTTATATGGTAGCCATTCCCTTCTCCAGAGGATCTTCCTAACCCAGGCATTGAACCTGAGTTTCATGCATTGCAGGCAGGTTTTTACTGTCTGAGCCACCAGGGAAGCCCCCAATATTACCTTGTATGTGTATACCTTATTGTTTTTATCCATCAGTGGACACTTAGGTTGCTTCCATATCTTACCTATTGTATTGATAAATAATGCTGCAGTGAACAATGGTGTGCATGTTTATTTTTGAGTGTTTTTGCTCTTATCAGGTAAATACCCAAAAAGTAAAACTGCTGAATCCTGTGGTAATTCTATTTTTAATTTTTTTTAGGAACTTCCTTACTGTTTTCCATAGTGGCTGCACGAATTAACAGTCCTACCAACAGTGCCCAAGGGTCCCCTTTTCTCCACATTCTGACCAGCACTTGTTATTTGTTGTCTTTTTGATGTTAGCCATTCTGACAGGTGTGAGATGGTATCTCACTATGATTTTTGATTTGCATTTCCCTGATAATTACTATCTTTTCATGTGTCTATTCATCTTTTCATGGCCACCTGTATGTATTCTTTGGGAAAATGTCTCTTTAGGTCCTTCATCCATTTTTTAATTGGATTATTTGTTTTTTTGGTGTTCAATTGTAAGAAGTTTTCTGTATATTTTGGATATTAATCTCTTATTGGATATATCATTTGCAAATACAGTTGACCTTCCATATCAGTGGGTTTCACATCCTTGGATTCAACCAACCAAGGATATAAGGGCTGACTATATTCAGTGTGTGAATTAGGTTGATGCAAATGTAATTATGGTTTTGGACCGTTAATTTTAAATCATTATATCTAGCCTCAAACACATTTTTATTAATCAAAATAGAAACCGCTACAATCAACACATTTTTGCCAACAAAAAATCAGTTTGTTTATTCCTACAGTATAAAAATCCATGCTTCGAGATTTGACAAACTCTTCAAAAACATATTCTGCCTCCTGCTGGTTGTGGAAGCATTTTCCGCGCAAAAAGTTGTTGAGATGCTGGAAGAAGTGGTAGTGGGTTGAAAATGGTGAATATGGCGGATGAGGCAAAACTTTATAGCCCAATTGTTGAACTTTTGAAGCATTGGTTGTGCAACATGCTGCTGGGTGTTGTCGTGGAGAATTTCTGTTGCTCTATTTTTTTCTAATAGAAGCCCTTTCTGTTGACCAGTGCCAGCTGCAGTTTTCAGTGCATCTCATCGATTTGTTGAGCATACTTCTCAGAGATGTAATGGTTTCGGTGGGATCCATGAAGCTGTGGTGGATCAGACGGGCAGCAGACCACCAAAACAGTGACCATGACCTTTTTTTGGTGCCAGTTTGGCTTTGGGAAGTACTTTTTCTCAGTCTAGCCACTGAGCTTGTCATTGCTGGTTGTCATATACAGTCCACTTTTCATCGCATGTCATAATCCGATTGAGAAATGGTTTGTTGTTGCATAGAATAAGAGAAGACGACACTTCAAAATGAGTTTTTTTTTAAAAAATTTCTGGTCAGCTCATGAGGCACTCATTTACTGAGCTTTTTCACCCTTCCAATTTGCTTCAAATGCCAAATGACCACAGAATGGTTGACGTTCAGTTCTTGTATAGCCGTAAGAGGATCAGCTTTGATGATGGCTCTCAATTGTCATTGTCAACTTCCGATGGCTGGCCACTACTCTTCTCATCTTTAAGGCTCTTGTCTCCTTTGCAAAACTTCCTGAACCCCACTGCACTGTACATTCATTAGTAGCTCCTAGGCCAAATGCATTGTTGATGTTGCTAGTTGTCTCCACTGCCTTATGACCTATTTTGAACTCAAATAAGAAAATTGGTTGAAATTGCTTTTGGTCAACCATTTACATAGTTTAAAATAGATATAAAATAAACAAGTAATGTCGTTAGCAAAAAAAAAAGCAAGAATGTGCATTAAAATGATGTAAAACATAAGTACATTTATTTAGAACACATTCCAATATCAAATGGCAAATTTCAGCAATGCAAAAATATCATTACTTTTGCACCAACCAAAGCACCAGTTAGAACTGGACATGGAATAACAGACTGGTTCCAAATAGGAAAAGGAGTACGTCAAGGCTGTATATTGTCACCCTGCTTATTTAACTTGTATGCAGAGTACATCATGAGAAACGCTGGGCTGGAAGACGCACAAGCTGGAATCAAGATTGCCGGGAGAAATATCCATAACCTCAGATATGCAGATGACACCACCCTTATGGCAGAAAGTGAAGGGGAACTAAAAAGCCTCTTGATGAAAGTGAAAGAGGAGAGTGAAAAAGTTGGCTTAAAGCTCAACATTCAGAAAACAAAGATCGTGGCATCTGGTCCCATCACTTGATGGGAAATAGATGAGGAAACAGTGTCAGACTTTATTTTTTTGGGCTCCAAAATCACTGCAGATGGTGACTGCAGCCATGAAATTAAAAGACGCTTACTCCTTAGAAGAAAAGTTATGACCAAGCTGGATAGCGTATTGAAAAGCAGAAACATTACTTTGCCAGCAAAGGTCCGTCTAGTCAAGGCTATGGTTTTTCCTGTGGTCATGTATGGATGTGAGAGTTGGACTGTGAAGAAAGCTGAGCACCGAAGAATTGATGCTTTTGGACTGTGGCGTTGGAGAAGACTCTTGAGAGTCCCTTGGACTGCAAGGAGATCCAACCAGTCCATTCTGAAGGAGATCAGCCCTGGGATTTCTTTGGAGGGAATGATGCTGAAGCTGAAACTCCAGTACTTTGGCCGCCTCATGTGAAGAGTTGACTCATTGGAAAAGACTCTGATGCTGGGAGGGATTGGGGGCAGGAGGAAAAGGGGACGACAGAGGATGAGATGGCTGGATGGCATCACTGACTCGATGGACGTGAGTGCACTCCGGGAGATGGTGATGGACAGGGAGGCCTGGCTTGCTGCGATTCATGGGGTCGCAAAGAGTTGCACATGACTAAGCGACTGAACTGAACTGAATATGCCATTTCATATAAGGAGCTTGAATCTAGACATTTCTCCAAAGAAGATACACAGATGGCTTCTAGGCACATGGGAAGTTGCTCAACATTGCTAGTTATTAGAGAAATGCAAATCAAAATTTCAGTGAGGTATCACCTCACGTCAGTCAGAAAGACAATCATCAAAAAAAATCTATGAATAATTTTTTGTAAAGTCTATGAGTAATAAATGCTAGGGAATGTGTTGAGAAAAGGAAATCCTGCTGCACTGTTGGTGGGAATGTAAATTGGTGCAGCCACTGTGGGGAACAGTAAGGAGGTTCCTTAAAATTGAGTTGTCATATGCTCCAGAAGTCCCACTCTTGGGCATATATCCGGAAAAGATAAAAACTCATTCAAAAAAATACATGTGCCAGAATGTTCATAGCAGCACTATTTATAATAGCCAAGACATGGAAGCATCCTAAATGTCCATTGATAGACAAATGGATGAAGAAGATGTAATATATGTATATATAATGGAATATCAGTCAACCATAAAAAAAGAATGAAATCGTACCATTTGCAGCAATATGGCTAAACCTAGAGATTATCATACTCATACTAAGTGAAGTAAGTCAGGCAAAGACAAATATCATGTGAGATCACTTATATGTAGGAACTAAAATATGATACAGATGAACGTCTTTCAAATAGAAACAGACTCACAAAGAAAACAATGTTACAGTTACCAAGGAGGGATAGGGGTAGGAGAAAGGTAAATTAGGAGTTTGGGATTATCAGATACCAAGTACTATATATGAAATAGATAACCAACAAGACCCTACTGTATAGCACAGGGAGCTATATTCAATACCCTGTAATAAGCCATAATGGAAAACAATAGGAAAAAAATGATATATGTTAAGCTGAATCATTTTGATGTGTACCAGAAACTAGCACAACATTGTAAATCAACTATACTTAAAAAATAAAAATATATAAGGGCTTGAGGATCTATGGATTTTGATATCCTCAAGGACTCCTGGAATCAGTCCCCTGAGGACAACTGTATCTTCTCCCATTCAGTAAGGTGCCTTTTTGTTTTGTTAACATTTTTCCTTTGCAATGTAAAAATAGCTTTTTAGTTTGGTGTAGTCCCATTTGGTATAGTTCCACAAACTGTGGAAAAATTCTTAAAGAGATGGGAATACCAGACCACCTGACCTGCCTCCTGAGAAATCTGTATGTAGGTCAAGAAGCAACAGTTAGAACTGGATATGGAATAACAGACTGGTTCCAAAAAGGGAAAGGAGTATGTCAAGGCTGTAGATTGTCACCCTGCTTATTTAACTTATATGCAGAGTACCTCATGCAGAATGCCAGGCTGGATGAAGCACAAGCTGGAATCAAGATTGCCAGGAGAAATATCAATAACCTCAGATACACAGATGGCACCACTCTTGTGGCAGAAAGCAAAGAAGAACTAAAGAGCCTCTTGATGAAAGCGAAAGAGAGAAGTAAAAAAGTTGGCTTAAAACTCAACATTCAAAAAACTAAGATCATGGCATCCAGTCCCATCACTTCATGGCAAATAGATGGGGAAACAGTGGAAACAGTGAGTGACTTTATTTTTGGGGGTTCCAAAATCATTGCAGATGGTAACTACAGCCATGAAATTAAAAGATGCTTGCTCCTTGGAAGAAAAGCTATGACCAACCTAGACAGCATATTAAAAAGCAGAGAGATTACTTTGCCAACAAAGGTTCATCTAGTCAAAGCTGTGGTTTTTCCTGTATTCATGTATGGATGTGAGAGTTGGACTATGAAGAAAGCTGAGTGCCAAAGAACTGATTCTTTTGACCTGTGGTGTTGGAGAAGACTCTTGAGAATCCCTTGGACTGCAAGGAGATCCAACCAGTCAATCCTAAAGGAAATCAGTCCTGAATATTCATTGGAAGGACTGATGCTGAAGCTCCAGTACTTTGGCCACCTGATCCAAAGAACTGACTCACTGGAAAAGACCCTGATGTTGGGAAAGATTGAAGGCAGGAGGAGAAGGGGACGACAGAAGATGAGATGGTTGGATGGTATCACTGATTTGATGGACATGAGTTTGAGCAGTCTCCGGGAGTTGGTGATGGACAGGGAAGCCTGGCATGCTGCAGTCCATGGGGTTGCAAAGAGTCAGACGCAACTAAACAACTGAACTGGGTCCCATTTGTTTATTTTTCCTTCTTTTTCCCTTGCCTGAGGAAACATAACAGAGAGTACACTGCCTATGTTTTCTTCTAAAACTGTATGGCTTCAGGTCTTAAATTTAAGTCTTTCATTCATTTTGAGTTTATTTTTTTATGTAGAGTGAGAAAGTAGTCCAGTTTAATTCTTTTTCTTATGGCTGTCCAGTTTTCTTAACACCATGTATAGAAGTAACTGTCTTTTCTCGCCAATTTCTATTCTTCCCTCTTTTCTCATAGATTAATTGTCTGTGTAAGTGTGGGTTTATTTCTGGCTTGTCTCTTCTCTTCCATTGACCTATGAATCTGTTTTTATGTGGATACCATACTGGTTATTACTGTAGGTTTGTGATATAATTTGAAATCATGGTGCATGATACCTCCAGCTGTGTTGTTCTCTCAAGATTACTTTGGCTCTTCGGGGTCCTTTGTGTTTTCATACAATTAAAAATAAATTATTTTTGGCTGAGCTGGATCTTCATCGCTGTGCGGGCTTTTCTCTGGTTGTGGAGAGATGGGGCTGCTATTCTCTAGTTGTGGTCCATGGTCTCCTCACTGCGGTGGCTTCTCTTGTTGCAGAGCGCAGACTGGAAGGCATGCAGGCTTCCATAGCTGCCGCACGTAAACCCAATAGTTGCAGCTTCCACGCTCTAGAACACAGGTTCAATAGTTGTGGCACACGTGCTTAGTTATTTCAAGGCATGTGGGATCTTCCTGGACCAGGGATTGAACCTTTGTCTCCTGATTTAGCAGGCACGTTCTTTACCTCTGAGCCACCAGAGAAGGCCCCATACAGTTTTTAGGATGATGTGTTGTAGTTCTGTGAAAAATGCCGCTGGTATTTTGAGAGGGATTGCATTGAATCTGTAGATTGACTTGGGCCGTATGCTCATTTAACAATACCAGTTCTCCCAATTCACAAGCACGGTATAGTTTCCATCCATTTCTGTGGTCTTCAGTTTCTTTCACTGAATGTCTTAGAGTTTTCAACGTGCAAGTCTTTTACTTCCTTGTTTAGATTTATTCATAGCTATTTTATTCTTTTTGATACAACTGTAAGTGGTATTGTATTCTTAATTTCTTTTTCTGATCATTATTTAATGTATAGGAACACAATATATTTCTGTATGTTAATTTTGTATCCTGCAACTTTACTGAATTCATTTATTAGTTCTAATATTTTTTGATGGCATCTCTAGGATTTTCTGTATATTGTATCATGTCATGTGCAAACAGTGACAGTTTAACTTCTTTCCATTCAGCCTGTTTCTAGCAGTGGTTCATAGTTACTGTATATATCATCCTTATCATATTTTTGCCCACTCAGTGCTATTGAGGGGAAGGAACCATGCCTTAGATTGCTTCTTTGTAGCTGCTTGGCTTTTGGACCTGTAATTTAAATTCTTACCCTTGTGGAGAGTTTTCCCTTGATTTTATAGAACCCTAAATCTTATAGGGTCTTCCACAGAGCCATAATGTGACTTCTGTGGCTCATTGTCATCATGCTTGGAAATAAATCCCTTTCTCTGTCAGGTGCATCCCCAGCTGAAAGCTTGTCCAGGTTTCAGGTAAAATGCCATTCTCTGTACTGTTCCCTTTCTGTGTGTGTGTGTTGGAGGGAGGGTTACTGTTTTATTTACTTATTTTTGGCTGTACTGGGTCTCCATTGCTGTATGGGCCTTTTTTCTAGTTGCAGAGAGTGGGAGCTACTCTCTATTGCAGTGTGTGGGCTTCTCATTGCTGTGGCCTCTCTTTCTGTGGAGCACAGGCTCTAGGGTGTGTGGGATCAGTAGTTGAGGTTCCCAGGCTCTCGAGCACGGGCTCAATAGTTGTGGCAAAGGGGCTTAGCTGTGCCTGAGGCATATGGGATCATCCCCGTCCCGGATCGAGCCCATGTCTCCTGCGCTGGCAGGCAGACCCTTCGCAGGAGCCGTCGGGGAGGCCCTCTGGTTGCTTCTGATCTCCCTTCGCATCACATTGCAAGCATGCTTTCTTTAAACTTCATTCTTTTTAATTGTGCATTTTTTCCAAATCAGGAAGCTGTCCACTTTTTTTCTTTCTTTTCATTCTTTACCAGGCAAAGAATCATATGTGTATTCTAGGTAAACATTTTAATTGATCACTAAACTTGGTACCACATTTATCTTTCTTATCCATTATTTTCACCATCTTTTGCTTTCCATATAAGAGACTAACCTTGTGTGTGTGTGTGTGTGTGTGTGTGTGTGTGTGTGTGTGTTTCGATTATTATTTCTGTCTCCTCCACTGTGTGTGTAAGCTTTCCAGAAGGAATGTGTCATAAGCTCACCCATATGTTTCATCAGTTCGTTCGTTAAGAGTTCCGAGGCGTGGAGGGTGTTTCACTCTATCCTTTGCAACTTTATCCAAATTGCAGCCATTGGTTTCTCAGGGGTACCTGCCTCTACAGGGCTTTGAATAACCTGCTGGCTGTCTCAGTCCCTGGACCTGCTCAGCAGACCGCAACTATTAGGGTACACAACAGGACACTTCACCTGAGAGCCTTCCCGTTTCGATGATGATATGGCAGTGATGTGGGTGTATCAACAGAATTCCTGACTCCCCTGGGACTTAACTAAATTGTTCATGATTATAAGGGATGTTGCTTTACCCAGAAATCTCTTGCCTAGATAATTTATGAAGTCATTTCTGCAGATTCTGTCAGATTTCGTGCTTTTTCATTTTTGCCTTCTTATCTTTCCTCTTGCTGCACACCTCTTCCTCTGTGAATTTTCAGTCTTCTCTTGTCTTACATTCACTGTTTTTCAAGCAGACAGTTCCACTTGTAGACAGTTCTGTTTCAGTCATTTGGGCTTCCACTGTGGAATTGAGAATCTACATTTCTGTATTTAGAAGTGTGTCTATTTCCCCCTTAACTTTCTTACTTTTGATTATATTACTTTTATCTCTTGACGTAGAACATGCTATCATTATCCTTATACTTTCCTGATTTGAAAGCTGCAGAGGAGTAAACGCCTCTTCTCTGGAATGGGTTTCTGTTGTTTGCTGTGATCCAGGCAGTCACCCTTTGGACGACGTGCCTTTCTAACTGCAGTATCTCTATCAATGCCAGTTTGGTTTCTCTGTGTATTTTCAGTGGGGCTACTTTTTAGTGGTTGTTTGACTTAGAAAGCTGCTCCAAATTGTGCCAGTCAGACACTCCTTCATTCTGCTTCCAGGTTTAGCCAGAGAGTCTATAGCTACCTTCCCGGCAAGTGATTAAAAGCTTCCTTTTTTTTCCCTGAAGGCCCTAAAGGGCTCACTTCTGGGCCTTTCATCATCAGGCACAGCAGAAGCAAATCTTTCATCCTTTAGGACAGCGGTCCTCAGCCTTTTTGGCACCAGGAACCAGTTTCGTGGAAGACAGTTTTCCCATGGACTGGGGTAGGAGAGGGGGTTGGTTTGGGGATGATTCAGACACAGTACCTTGATTGTGCACTTCACTTGCATTATTAGTACATTAGCTCCGCCTCAGGTCATCAGGCAGTAGGTCCTGAAGGTTGCGGGCCTCGGCTTAGGGCCCTGACCGTGCCCTGGTAAATCCCATGCCACATCGGTCAGCAGCAGAACTGGGTGCAGAAGCTGCGTTTGGATAGCTTAGTGTTCAGCATTCCCACAGAAGAATATCTGTGCCTCTTGCTGTTGGCATTTCCATTTTTTCCACGCATTCTCTGGGTCTCCTCTGACTTTAGAGTGTGAAATGTATTTAGGAACCATCACTTCATGGTTCTGGCAACTTGACCCCTGCTTCCCTGGTAGCCTCTGCTTCTTGTTCCGCCTAGGAACTATAGCATTGTTGGTGCCTGCCACGTGCCAGGCCCAGTGTTCTTGCTTCTTGGAGCACTGTCTCTTTGGATCCTCACCAAACGCACAAGGTCGAGACCACTTCCAGCTTGCTGATGACAGCACTGACTGGGCTGCTTGTAGCCATGGTCGTACGCGGAGAGGCAAGGCTGGCTCCTAAATGCCGTGCTTCTGTCCCAGAGGAATTGCAGTTGGTAACTTTTTCTACACATTTTGGTGATTAAAAATTTTTTTTAAGTTACCTTGGTTACAAGGTATAAGAGGCCTTAAAACACTCTCAGCTTTTTTCTCTCTTCAGCAGCTCCTGTACTAAAATTAGAATGATACAGAGAATATTAGCATGACCCTTGTGCAAGGATGCCAAATTCATGAAACATTCCATATTTTGGGGGGCCAAATTCTGTTATTTGCATGTGTAATCCCTTCTAATAAACTTAGGTGCTCAGAAATTTTAAAAGAAAACAACAAGCAAAAAACCCACTCTCAACTCTGAAGTGAATGTTCTAAGGAATAAGAGGTGTGCTGATCCCAGCCCTTCCACCCCTCAGGGTGCATGCTGGCCCTGTGGTGACCCTTGCTTTCCCTGAGAACCCTAAGGTGACCCCAGAGGCGTCTGGTGGGATCACTCACCTCTCTGCCTCACGCCTGCAGGCTGCCTGGCAGTGCAAGGGGCTCTTAACTTTGGCTGCTCTCCCATGACAAGGGAGAAGACATAAAAAGTATATTTTAATGTTACAAAGTAAAACATATGATGAGGTAGCGACCGTGGGTAAGGCATCCTACCTACTTTTGCTTGTGAGGTGGACATATCTGTCTATAGGTGTCTGATTATGGATGCATGTTGCAAGGTTTAAAAAGACGCAAAAGCAGAGTGCATTGATTGGCTTCTGACTGACAAGCCTTAGGAAGTGACTGGCTCACCTTGACGTGGAGCTGTCCTATAGCTTCAGGAATGGGTCATCTCATGGGGACAGCTCAAGGTGTCACTGATGCCTGAGCAAGAAGCAGTGATGTTTGAGGCCGAGATGTCTTGATGCCATTTAGTAATTAAAATTTTGTGTTTATAAGGTGTAAGCCTCAATTCTGTGGCTTTTTGTACAGAAGGAAACCCTCATTTCCTGGTGGTGCTAAAGTCTTCATTTGTGCAACAAATTTTCCTGAGAACCTCCCGTGGGCCAGCCTATTTTGGCACTGGGGACACATGAAGAGGAACATCATGGGGCTTTGTCTCGCGGCCCTCATCTGTGTGTGTGGGACAGGGCCACAGTGCATGCATGGGAGGATAGTGGCAGGTTGTGGCTCTGGGAATTGGATGCTAAGGACCACTGGGATCCATCTCCTCCAGAACTTGAAGTGTGGCCGACTCCCATGGGGGCCACATCTCAAACTTCATCCTCTGGCTCCTAGAGCAGTACTCCTGACATCCTCTTAGGCTGACAGACAAGGCCTTCCAGAAGATTTGAGTCTTAAGCCTTTGGACACCTTCCTGGCTCTCCTGGTGGCCACTCAAGGCCCCAGAGGGGTATGATGCTCTTTCTCCAAGCCTTAGGTCAGAAAAGAGAGAACTGGCAGAGAGAGAAACTGATCACTGTCACATCCGGCTCGGAGAAGAGAGCTGTCAGTGGAGTCCAGCCTGAGTGTCTACTGAATAGACGCTGAGCACACAAAAGCTCTAAATGAGATGACAGTTGATGGGCCCATGTAGGCCTGGGCCCGGCAGCACAGGCCAAGACGCTGGAGAAACAGGCATAGTGGCTTCTGGCTGTAGGCAACTGGCTGTGTCCCTTTTCAGTGTGCCCACCATGGACGTAGTTTCTTGTGGGCTTTCATCACCTCTGGATTTGGAGTATGCCTTGTGCAGTGAGATCAAATTGCCAACATCCGTTAGATCATTGAAAAGGCAAGAGAGTTCCAGGAAGACATCTACTTTTGCTTTATTGACTATGCCAAAGCATTTGTGTGGATCACAACAAATTGTGGAAAATTCTTAAAGAGATGGGAATACCAGACCACCTTACCTGCCTCCTGAGAAATCTGTATGCAGGTCAAGAAGCAACAGTTAGAACCGGATATGGAATAGACTGGTTCCAAATGGGAAAATGAGTACGTCAAGGCTGTGTATTGTCACCCTGCTTATTTAACTTACATGCAGAATACATCATGCAAAATGCCAGGCTAGATGAAGCACAAGCTGGAATAAAGATTGCTGGGAGAAATATTAATAACCCCAGATACACAGATGACACCACCATTATGGCAGAAAGTGAAGAGGAACTAAAAAGCCCCCTAATGAAAGCGAAAGAGGAAAGTGAAAAAGTTGGCTTAAAACTCAACATTCAAAAAACTAAGATCATGGCATCCAGCCCCATCACTTCATGGCAAATAGAGGGGGAAACAGTGAGAGGCTTATATTTGGGGGCTCCAAAATCACTGTAGATGGTGACTACAGCCATGAAATTAAAAGACACTTGCTTCTTGGAAGAAAAGCTATTAACCTAGACAGCATATTGAAAAGCAGAGACATTACTTTGCCAACAAAGGTCTGTCTAGTCAAAGCTATGGTTTTTCCGATAGTCATGTATGGATGTAAGAGTTGAACTAAAAAGAAAGCTGAGCACCAAAGAATTGATGCTTTTGAACTGTGGTGTTGGAGAAGACTCTAGAGAATCCCTTAGAGTGCAAGGAGATCCAACCAGACCATCCTAAAGGAAATCAGTCCTGAATATTCATTGGAAGGACTGATGCTGAGGCTGAAACTCCAATACTTTGTCCACCTCGTGTGAAGAGTTGACTCTTTTGAAAAGACCCTGATGCTGGGAAAGATTGAGGGCAGGAGGAGAAGGGTATGACAGAGAATGAGATGGTTGGATGGCGTCACCGACTCAATGGACATGAGTTTGAGTAAACTCCGGGAGTTGGTGATGGACAGGGAGGCCTGGCATGCTGCAGTCCATGGGGTTGCAAAGAGTCAGACACGACTGAATGACTGAACTGAACTGAACTTGTGTGGTAAGGAGAGCATCTCTGGACCACAGACTCAAAAAGAAGGCTTCTTCAGTCCACTGGAGGAGTTTCACCTCGTCTTGTTGCCCTTTTCATCTCTGTTGGGGGGCAGTGACACTCCGGTGCGGTCAGCTTTGTGCCAGGTCCTGAGGTGTGGCTAGATTTGACTTGGAGACTCCTGTGTGTGGTGGGTTTACCCACTCCGCCTTGACTACCCGTCTGGGTTGTTCAGAGCAAGCCACGCGGAGCTCCAAGTGAAAGGCAAATGCTTCCCGTGTGTGTTTTTATCCGCCGTGTACTCTCTCTAAAGGGCTCCCCTTGAGCATGAAGGCCTTGCCCAAGACAGGTTTTACATGTGGAGATTGAGTCATGGAACTTCAGAATCTCAAGGTTGGACCAGGTGTTAGCATGTCCCTAACCCAGCTTTTAGTCACATAGTTTCCTCCAGTTGTCCCTCCCAATTGGTGGCCCTCAGGAGTGAGCATCTCTTGCTGAAGGCTGAGTGGGAAGGAGTGGCTTCTGAAGAATGCAAGCCCCTGCTTCTGTGTTTACCAGCTTCGTGACATCACACACGTGGCTGGAGCTGAGCCTGTCCTCACTGTCTCTGTAGATGGCCTCCAGCCAAGGAGCCTCACTCTGGGGCCACACTCATGGCAGCAGGCACTGCCCATGTCTCTCTGGGGACCCTGAGCTCCTTCCAGGCCTTGTTGCCTTGGGAGGGGACACTCAGTCTGGTTGCACAGTGCCTTTTGCCTGGGCTCTATATACATGTGGTGTGTGTGAGAGAGAGAGTATGGGAGACAGAGACAGACAGGAGCCCAGTGACTCTCCAATGTTCTAAGTTCCTCTGTCCCTCTCCTCCGCTCCTATTAACTCCCCCTCCTGGCCCACCTGTGTCTTTGAGGGGCTGGTCTCCAGACCAGCTAAGTCATCCCCAGCCTCTTGGGTGACTTCCCTGGCCACTACTCATTCAGCCCCAGACACATCCCTAGCCCCAAGGCTGCCCCTCTGGCCTCACCAGCCTTTCTCCCTGTCAGGCAACAGATCTGTGGGCCTTGAGCCTCTGTCTCCTCTTTCTTCTCCTCCTCCTCCCTCTGCATCCTCCCAGCAACCGCTAAAGCTCTGAGAGTGTTTGCAGGATGAGCGGATCAGCAGGAACTGTGTCAGGTGTGTGCTTGTGTCTCAGATGGTCTGAGAGACTATGGTCGTGGTGGTGGTGTGGGGGACTGCCCTGGGACCGCACCATTTCCTGCTGGAACGTGAAACTCCAGGGCACAGTTACCCCCACGTGGGACCTTGTCGTTGTCTGAACCGCGTACCAGCATGCGCACGAGCAGGGGTGGTGAGCTCAGATCTCAGAATCATCGCTGCCCACCCCCGTCCTTCTGTAGTGCTCCTCCCTCCCCTCTGAGGCTAACTTTGCTCATTTCCAAGCATCTTTATATGTCTTTTCCCCGGGAAAGACTAACCCTCAGACCTCCTCTCTAATTGTATTAAATTGATTTCTTGTGCCATGATTTGCTGTGGGTGTGCCGCAGTAAGTAGCATGTGGTGGCCTTTCTGTGCTCCTTCCCCTTCTGAAGATTAGCTGCCCCAGTGAGAGGGGGCTCCAGTTCTGACTCCAGAGCCTGGAAAGACAGGAAGCCCACCAGTAGGGGAGCACGTATATGTTACCCTCCCCCAGACACACCACAGCTGCTGGGTTAGAGGAAAAGCCAGCCCACTTCTCAAGCTGAGCAGGCCATCTTCCCACCTAACTAAACACCTGCAGCCTTTGGTGACAGGACAACCCGTGTGAACCCCCATGCAAAGCTGCTTAACTGTTTGAGAATTAACTCTTTTTTCTTTCTCTTTCAGTGGTTGATATCACAGCAAGTATCCTTTCCTTGGTACTATTCCCTTTAAGGAAAGCTCCTTCTAAATAAAAACATGTGTTATAAACTTGAATTCTGCTTATAACGCACACTTTGGGTTTGGGCTTTGCCCCACAGATTCCCTGGAGCATCCCTTCAGACCCAGCAGCTTCTTCCTGGGTGCTCCGCTCCTCTTCATGCCCTAGCGTCTAGCTCCACACCAGCCAGCAGCAAGCCCAGGGATTACTACGGGAATACGTGAACTTGGGGTTTTAGAGCAGACGGGGATGTGCCCATCCAGCCAGCCTCTGCAGCGTCAGAATGCTGAAGTGTGGCCCTTTTAAACTGACCATTTTGTAGTGTCTCTACTTCCTTAACAAGACATCACTAGATCCCACAGTTTGAAGATGTTAAGTTTGAAGCAGCGAGTCTTCTGTCCGAGTTATACTGTCAAGAGGTAAGAACATATAAAGGCTTCTGAAAGCAAACCCCCTCTCCTTGTAGTGAAGGCACAGGGGCAGATTGGGAGTCACAGGAGTGGATTCCCTTCTGGCTTTTAAGACTTTGCATAATTTTCCTGTCTTCCACACCTGGAGTTGGTGATGGACAGGGAGGCCTGGCGTGCTGCAGTCCATGGGGTTGCAAAGAGTCAGAGACGACTGAGCGGCTGAACTGAACTGAACACGTGGTACAGGGCAGCCCTGGATGACCGCTTGCTGACAAAGGCTAGCAGAGTCTTTTTCTACTGAGGACTGTGCAAAGTAGCCCTGTTCCTGGGCTAAAGATGATTGATTCCTGAACGAGTTCACATAGTGTAGCTGAAGCTGGTTTCTGACCTCAAGTGTAACTGAAAGTTGCCTTTCTCCAGTTTCTGCAGTGACTCCTGTTTCACGCCCTTGGCCTCTCACTCTGGTTACAGTTCAGAAAAGATGGTAATTGTTATCAATTTGACTGTTCAGGAATTTGAACTAAAGCTACTTTCAGTTTAGTTGAATAGGGAATTATTTTAAGATCAGTGTGAAAAGCTTCCCAGCCGGTGAGGCTAATAAAATATCTTTTCTTTTTAAATGAAGCAGATCTTTTGGTAAGTGTGTCTGGGAATGGCCTTCTGGGTCCACAGCTGCTGCAGAAGGAATCCAGCTTGGTTTTTCCTCCTTAAATGTGACTGTTTGCTTTCAGAATTCCGTGGACGCAGCAAAGCCACTGCTGCGGAAAGCTATCCAGATCTCCCAGCAGACCCCGTACTGGCACTGCCGCCTGCTCTTCCAGCTCGCTGTGCGTACTGTGGGCCCGACCAGATGCACGGGCGCCGGTTGGGTGGGCGGCTCTCTGGGCTGGGCTTCCCTGGCTGCAGTGGAGGAGCCCGCAGGCCAGGTGGACTCATTGGAGATGTCTCTCCATCCCGGCTCGGCCCATACCGCCCTGTCTCTGGCCACCCCCTGGCCTCCTCTGACCCTGACGCAGCCTGCCCACCAGCCACTTCTTGCCTGCCCTCTGTGATGAAGCCCCATCACCTGCCTGTGCACACAGTGGGGCCTGGGCTGCAGTGTCACCTGCTCCCTGGGGGAGCCTCTTAATGCCAGGAGGATTTGGCTCAGAGGATCCCCTGCTGAGGAGAGCTCACCTAGCCTGAGCGGCTGCCGTCTCTCCAAGCGCCCTCCTGCCCGACACGTGCACTGCCGTCCTTGAATCCTCCCATGTGTTTTTGTGCTTTTCGTCAGAGGAGGAAGCAAGCGAGGTAGTGAGTCACTTGCCTCAGGTCACAGAGTAGGTGGGTGCGGTGAGTGGAGCCCAAGCTCTCAGCTGAGGCCTCACAGGGGTCCCTGCCTTTCAGCCTGCGTTTGAAACTCCCACAGACCCTTACCCCTGAAAGAGGCCCTTCTTGTTTGAGGCTCCTCTGGCTGCTCCCCTAGTGACCGGCCCCTGAAGGCAACCTGCGAAGCGCACAGGCATATTTGCACAGCCCTCAGGGATCTGTGCCCATTAGTGTTACTGCCAGCTCTGTGCACCATTAAGCTGTAGACAAAGCGGAGTTCTGTACCCAAAGCAATTAGTGTTGATGAGGTAATATGCTTAATTTAGCTCAGAACTGATACTAAGGCAATTTTGCTGATGGGGGGAGGTTTTGTGTAACTTGCTTGCAAGGTAGCAGGTCAGATATGATAAGTCTGGTGGTTTGGAAGTGAGGGTCATTGCTCTTTTCTCCTTTTCTCAGCAACTGCACACACTTGAGAAGGACCTGGTGTCAGCCTGCGACCTCCTGGGTGTGGGGGCCGAGTATGCCCGGGTGGTGGGCTCTGAGTACACACGGTAGGCACCCCCTCCTCGGGCCCTTTCTCCTCCCACTTGGGGAAGTTTGGTCATCTTGGTCCTGGACAGCAAATAGAAATGGCATCTTGGTGTGAAATGCTGACCACCCTTATTCACAGTAAGAGACATGCAGATTCAGGCGGCCCGGAGATGCTTCTGCCCCACCGATTCATGAAGTGAGAAGTTGTTGAGCTGGCTGTGCGGGTGAGGGGCAGCTGGCGTTCTCAGCACTGTGAGCGCTTGCGTGTTTCTAGCATCTCTTGAAATAAAAAGGGCCTGTGTGATGTACTGGGTGATCCCCTTCCTGGTGGGGGTGAGAGTGGTGCTTGTAGGTCCCGTGGGCAGCATAGTTGGCAGCCAGTCCCCATTCAGGTACCCGGGAGTGTTCAGGTGTACAACAGGGGACAGAGGAAGAGGACTTCTGTGTAACAGAACAGACATAGGCTTGTACTGTGTGTGAAACGGCTTAAACTACCTGGAGGCTAGTGCGCTGGGGTTGGGGTTGGGGTCAGAGGCCACCAGTGCTTCCCCGCGCGTCCTCTTAGAGGGCCGCCAGCCTCTTTCCACCCCGAAGAGAAGAATCCTCTGGAGCAGGACCCAAGCCCCTGGGAGCAGCACTCTTACTCTGTTGTGTGTGTGTTGGGATTGTGAAAAGTTCTCTAACACAGACTCCAAGCTTGCCCGTGGGGTTGTGGGGACAGAACAGTTCCTAAGTGTATTCTCTTGAGTTCTGGACTTGTAAGTGCTCACACGGGTGCACACAGCTCCCCAAGACTCTCATCCCTGAGCCACCCTGACCCGGGATGGACACTGTCACATGGTCTGGTCCTCGTCATGCTGCAGCCGTTACTAGGTTCGGGGTGACACTCAATGACTTGCAGGCCACAGGGATGGCTGCACGCTGCACATGTTCACAAGTGTCCTCAAGACATGCCTCTGTACCACTGTGGGCAGGTAACCGGGGTGGGCTTCGCCAGGGCATGGCGCCTACAGGTCTCCTGATGCAGAACTTCTGATCTCAGATGTGAGGCCTAGTGAGGTGATAATATGGGAACCTTGACGTGAAGTGCTAGACCTTAGACTTCAACAGTCAGATAGGAGACCCTCGGGTGTCCATGCCGTGAGGTAACAACAAAGGATGACGGGTGGCCGGGAGTGTAGACATCTCTCACTGTGCGACTGGGGCCCGTGCTGCTCAGGCTCGTCACCTGAACCATGCCCACTTGACGGGGCGTCAGCTGCCCCAGCACATCAGGGCTCTGCACGGACTGGCGGGCCCGCAGCCCCTCAGCTGCTCCTAAAAGCAGCGGGCTCAGCCATTGGACCACCAGGGAAGTCCTCACTCCATGCTTTCTTGAGCACCTGTTTCTGCCTTCTGAGATTTTGAACCTCATGAGTCCCTAAACAAGAAGAAAGTTACAGGAAGATAGAACAAAATAGAGCACGCTTATTGGCCAGGGTCCATTGTCATCCATTTAACGGCCCCAGAGGTCGGGTCCCTGTGCATGTTGAGGTGGCAGTCATCCTAGGGGTTGCCTGGGCCTCCCAGACCTGACGCCCCCTCTCTTTCCCAGGGCACTGTTCCTGCTCAGCAAAGGCATGGTAAGTGGAGGCTGGGCAGGATAAGGTGTGGGGGACATGAGTTTGGGTTCCCAGGGTCTGCCAAGGCTTTGCCTGCTTGCCATGTCATGGCCCATCAGTTGCCCAGACCCTCAGGCACGGCAGGTAGCCATGAGAGGCAGACCCTGTCCCCCGCCCCCCAGCTGGATTCAGAGACAAAGCTCCGATTCCAGGCTGCGGGATTTGTGCTGATGGAGGAGCCGCCTCGGTTGAAGCTGCCTGGACTTGGGTTCCAGCCTGGCTTTGTGCCCTCCCTTTGGGGTGCCAGCAGTTGCACATGGGCAGGTGGGTGGCAGCCCTGTGCACCAGGAGAGCCCCCAGCACCTGCTCCTCTCCCCACAGCTGCTGCTGATGGAGCGCAAGCTGCAGGAAGTCCACCCACTGCTGACCCTCTGTGGACAGATAGTTGAGAACTGGCAAGGGAACCCCATCCAGAAAGAGTCTCTGCGTGTCTTCTTCCTGGTGCTCCAGGTGACCCACTACCTGGATGCTGGGCAGGTGTGTACTGCCTCCCACGTGCTGGCTGCTGGGGAGCAGGCAGGTGGTGGATGGGCCTCTGACTGAGAATTCAGTTCTGCGATTGCCTCCTGTCCCTCCCCACCAGCCACACTTCCTTGGTTCTCCCACCCACACCCACCTTTGCCTGTTGGGCCGAGCACTTCACTCGATGCATAGAAGCAGAGCAGAGTCTTACAGGGTGCTGACAGCTGCGGAGATGGCCTGTAGGGCCTTGGGATGGGGCAAGGCCGGCAGGACCTGGCAGGCTGCCACCGCGGGTGCCTGCCTCTTCAGGGTGTGGCACCCGACAGGAGCAGATGGGCGGCCAGGTGTGCAGTGCTGTCTGCCTGCTGCAGGTAAAGAGCGTGAAGCCATGCCTGAAGCAGCTGCAGCAGTGCATCCAGACCATCTCCACACTGCACGATGACGAGATCCTACCCAGCAACCCTGCTGACCTCTTCCACTGGCTGCCCAAGGAGCACATGTGCGTGCTTGTCTACCTGGTGAGTCCCTGCAGGGGCTGGAGCCTGGCGGCCCGGGTGAGAGAGGAGAGGGCTTCAGTGGCCACCACCATCTGACCTTGTCGCCAGGTGACCGTGATGCACTCCATGCAAGCTGGCTACCTGGAGAAGGCGCAGAAGTACACGGACAAGGCCCTCATGCAGCTGGAAAAGCTCAAGAGTAAGTCAGGCCCTGTGGGGCTCTGGGTCGAGTAGCGTCCTGGTGGGCAGCCCACCCATCACTGCCAGTGTTGGGCCTGGAGGACGTTGAAGGACTGCAGCATGGGTCCCCGCTCCATGGGTCTTGCACCCCAGTTGGCCGATAGGGATGATCGGGTTCAGGCAGAGCCATGCCAGGCCTGGACGGGATCCTTGCTCCCCAGGGAGGTTGGGTGAGTACTTGGAGCATCTCTGTCGTATCACCTTCACCGCACAGAGTCATGGGGCTTAGTGGGACTCCCCCGCAACCTGCGGGGACGGCAGCGCCCAGCTGAAAGGCGGTGGCTGCTTTTGCTGTCACTTTTCAGCATTGTGATGTGGATTGTGCTTAGGGTGAGATCGGAATTGGAACTTGACTGACAGCAGATCCTCTGGGGTCCTAGGTTCTTCTGGGATTCTTGACTAGTCTGTCCTGGGTAGTCGAGGACCTTTGACTAGTGGGAACCCAGAGCCTCGCATGTCCCTGGCTGGCTTGTGCCCCGTTCATCCTGTCCACTCCCTGTGCCTTTGTCAGTGCTGCTGGGGAGGAGCCAGAGAGCCAGATTTCGCAGGGACTACTTTTCTTTCAGATGAGTTGGGAAAGTGCTGTCTGATTCCAGCGTGAGGACGGCTGCTTGGAACAGCCAGAAGCTGTGGTCCCCCCCACTGTTGTTTGAGGCCTGTTGCATAGTGTGCTGGGCAACCTCAACATTTCTAGAACCTGTGGTGCACAGCGTGCCCCTGAGCACTCACCTGGGTCGGGGCAGGGGTGCAGGTTGAGGATGGAAAACAGATCCCTTTAGGAATTTCTTGCTCTTAAAATACTCTGGTCACCAAAACCTGGCTATGAACCTGATTCTTCACCTGGACAGGGAGATGGGCCCCCTTGCTTTAGGGTGCTGTGAGCACCAAGTAAGGCGACAGACTGGGTGCTAGGCCAGCGCCTGGTAGAGCAAGTGGGCTCAGACTCAAGCAGCTGAGGGGCTGGCCTGGCAGGAGGGCTCGGAGCCAGCAGGAGGCAGGCACGTGGGCCAGCGTCTCCTCGGTGGTCTCCTTCTCCCACGCCTCACGGGCTCACCCTGCCTCTCGCCCCCAGTGCTCGACTGCAGCCCCATCCTGTCCTCCTTCCAAGTGATCCTGCTGGAGCACATCATCATGTGCCGGCTCGTCACAGGACACAAGGCCACCGCGCTGCAGGAGGTAGGCCCCCGGGGGCCGCGTGCACACAGGATGGGAAGGCTGGGGGAGGGCCATTTGAATTTGCTGGGTCCTGAGGGTGTCACTTGGGAGAATGTAACCTGGCCAGCCATGAGCCTGCATGGACATAATCAGGTTTTTACCTAAAAGTTTTTATGCCCAAGGAGCATGGGGTCTGGGGTTTTAGAGTCTGCTGATGGCAATTCTAGCACCCCTCCTGCCCAGTGATCCGTAATCCTTGATGCCCGCCTTCCTGAAGGGGCATGGGGACCTTGGTAAGGATGTAGGTACTGTATGACTTGAGACACAGGTTGCAAAGGGAGGAGGCGGAGAACCAGACAAGGGCCGACATCCTCACGGTGGGCACCTCTGCTGGGACTTTATGCCCAGGTTAGACTGGGCGGTATGTGGGTACCCCCACATACTGGCTTTGGGGGCCTCCTCTCAATGCTACCAGGGCCCTGGGTCTCACATTAGTGATGTCAGACATGCTGTCTCCCTGCAGATCTCCCAGGTCTGTCAGCTGTGCCAGCAGTCGCCCCGGCTCTTCTCCAACCACGCTGCACAGCTGCATACGCTGCTGGTGAGTGCGTGGCAGCCCCCAGCCCCATCCCTGTGAGTAACCCTGTGCCAACACCCCGGGCAGGATTTAGAACCTTCCCAGTGGACTGCATTCTGACAAGCATCTCATCAGGTCCACGTTGACTCAGGTCCCAGGAGGCAGGAATGATGAAGCATGCCATCTTCCTCTCCACCGGTCAGGGTGAAGCTCAGCTACAGCTGGCTCGGTAGAGCCTCTTGTCAGGCTCGCCTGGGTGCAGCCGTGCAGCCCTAGGCAAGCCGCATGTGGCTCTGAGCCCTTGGCCCCGTCTTCTCCTAGGGCCTGTACTGTGTCTCTGTCAACTGCATGGACAACGCCGAAGCCCAGTTCACCACAGCGTTGCGGGTAAGGTGCCGGCCCTCACTTCATGGGGCAGGAGGTGCTTCTCAGTAAGGAGTCGGGACAACAGGCACACAAACCGTGGTCAGTGGGTGACTCCACAGCGTCCAGCCTGGTGTCAGCTGTGACAGTGCTGTGCCATTTATCCAGGGCTTCCTTTGTCAGGCCTGGTGCTGCCCGGGTGCGGACAGGCCAGCGCCGGTAGCACAGCCTGATGCAGGATAGCTGTGGGCAAGGGGGCTCCTGGCCACCCTGGGGTGGGGCTTCCCCAGCTAACTCAGAGGGCAGCCCCAAAGAGGTTGTCTTGAGCCGGGCACCTGCTGGACATGCCCTGGTTAGCCGCTCTCACTGAGGATTCGCGATCCTCCCGGTGGTGCACCAGGTGGCGTTGACTTGTGTCCCCGCTGCTTGGGCCCTGGCGCTGCTCACTCCAGTGGTGCTGAGACCCCCCTCGTTGCCCGTGGCCCTTGACGCTCTCTTAGGCACCCCTTCTGCGCCCCACTTCCTACGCAAGTTGCTGCTGCCGCCTTGTTGCAGCATCAAAGCGCCCAGCAGGCGGCGTGTGCCGCCAGGGGCTCTGTCCACCAGCCGGGGGGACGTGGTGCAGCCAGAGCTGGGATCCAGACCCCTCACAACACCAGACATGCTTCCTGTGGTCCTGTGACAAACATACGGAGCATCTTTGCTCAGATCAGACAACCCTCTGGGTCTCCTTGGCACCTGCCAGGGTCCTCCAGGTGGGGTTTGTGCTTCGTAGGCATTCTTGGCCTCTTAGACAGGTGCACTCGCTGAGCCCTGCTTGGAATGCCCAGCCCCCAGGGTCTGAGCACTGCTCAGACCACTCAGGTTGGTTCCTTTCATGGCCATTCTCGTCCCCCCAGAAAAACTGGGGACAGCAGACTGTCTGCCAGCAGCCATTAGCAGAGGAACCAGCAAGCATGCTCCTCTGCTGTGTTTACACACTGGGGTTCTGGGGTGACCACCCAGATCTCAGACTGAGACGGCAGAGAATAGAGCAAACTGTGGCGTGTTCTGAGGACAGGCTCTGGGGTGGCTGGCTGTGCTCTTCCGTTTCCCGAGTTTCCTATAATGCAGATGATTGTTTTATAATAACAAGAACTAACAGTTTTGCTCTCCTTAGGTTCAGGAGGCAGGGGTGTGTATGTGTGTTTGGAATAAAAAGAGTAAGAAGGTTCCAAGGTAGCTGTCGTGGAGCGTTTGGGTGGCTCTGATGCCGCCAAGCGACCCCCAAGTGACATGACTGCCCAGCCGGGCCCCCTAATGCCCTGTGTCTCCCATATCCAGCTCACCAATCACCAGGAGCTATGGGCCTTCATTGTGACCAACCTGGCGAGTGTGTATATACGGGAAGGAAATAGGCACCAAGAGGTAGTAGGTGACATGCTTCATGTTCGGTATCCTTTCTTTCCACTCTTTCTTGGAGGGGGTGTGTGGGAAGTGTGGCAGCCCTGGTCATTTACTGGCATACTGGGGCCAAACCCTCTCACTTTTGGATGCAGAGTTATCCTAACTTGCAGACATTTCTTTCACAGCTGTACAGTTTGCTGGAGAGGATCAATCCAGACCACAGCTTCCCTGTCAGGTAGGCAGCCCCAGGCCCCAAGTCCCACTTTACCAACTGTCGTACGCTTTCTCTGCTCTTGAGGTAGTGTGAGCACCTCTGGGGCCCCAGACTGCCCATCTACCCCAACACCTCCCATCCTCCCACCCAATCCCATTTGTAAGTCGGCTGCTTTCGTTAAGACTCACTAAGGTGTGATGCTCCACTCCTCCCTCAGCTCACACTGCCTCCGAGCAGCGGCTTTCTACGTGCGTGGGCTTTTCTCCTTCTTCCAGGGACGCTATAATGAGGCCAAGTAAGTACTGGAGAGGCCAGGTGGCCCTGTACCCGGCACCTCTCTCTGTTTCTCTTCCCCCAACAGCATGTGCCCAGGCCCTCTGTTCCTGCCCTCCCCACCCTCCCCCCGGTGGTCTCTGTTCTGGGCCCCAAGGCTGCCTTTTCTTCCCCAAAAGCCCTCCCAGTGGGGCCTCAGCATCTGTTCTTCTCACGAAGGCGTTTTCTGCGGGAAACCCTGAAGATGTCCAATGCGGAGGACCTGAATCGGCTCACAGCCTGCTCCCTCGTGCTCCTAGGTCACATCTTCTATGTGTTGGGAAACCATAGGGTGAGTATCAGGGGCCTGACTGAGGGGCATAGGGCCAGGGTGGTGCTTAGTGGGGTGGAGGTTGGTGAGGGGGGCACCTAGCAAAGTGCCTCCCATCCCGTGCCCTGCAGTGACCCTACTTCAGTGACCTCTCACCGCCCCCATCACCCCCCACCCCCACCGCCATGTTCCACGAGACTCAGACGGCCTGGGCAGGCAGGGCTGGGGGAGCTTTGAGTTCCTGAAGGGTGCACCTGTGTGGCAGACAGGGCCACTGTTGGCCCATAGCAGTTGTCAGGCAAAGCCCCAGGGCTCAGTGGATCTGGAGCTGCTCAAACTGCCCAGGGCTGGCGAGGCTGAGGGCAGGTCCCCTTCCCTGTGATAGTACGTGGGGGCTAAGAGGTGTGTCCACTCAGCCACAATCCCAGGGATTCCTTCTCTGCCCATCACACATGGTATCCTCAGGGCACCCTGTGTCTACCTTCACCAACTGTGTCCCCCTGTGCCTGGCCCCCACCCATGCCATACGGTCTCTGGTGGGATCAGTTGACTTCTCAGTTTCCCCATCTGAGGGTGTGTGAACATCTCGCGTACTCCAACCCATTGACCTTATAAGGTCTTTAATTTTTTTAAGAGTATGTTTGTCAGTATAAAAGATGTCATGGTTATCATAGAAAGTCTGAGAAGCAAAGGAGAAAATCCTTGCGTGTCTTCTGTCTTCCAGCTCTTTTCATTGCCTGCCTCTGTCCAAGCCTAAGTTTTATCAGGCTCTTTTATAATTTTATGTCTGGTCTTTCTCTGCACCACTGTGTTGGGGCCTTTTTTTAATGGCAGTGAGAATTTTTAAGTGGCATCAGTTCAGTGATTTAGCTGAACTCATTTTAGCTGTTTTTAGGACAGAGAATGCAGGCCCGTGAAGAGTTATCTGATCAAATCCCAGAGCTTCTAAAGAATGAGTGTTTTTAATAAGCCCAGTGCATCTCCCCTCCCCACAGTCACATGACAATCTTTTTCTGAGGCCCACATGCCCTGCAGCTGTGTCCTGAACCCTGGCAAGATCAATACCCTGAAAGGAGGGTTAGCAGTGGGTTCTTCTGAGTGTAGCTCCACTCCTTCTAGAACACCTTGTCTTGGTACTCAGGGATCACAGGGAGGACAGTGGCCTCAGGGCGCATCCTGGTGTTGGGCAGGGATGACAGGCTCAACATGAGGCCCCCCTGAGTTCAGGCCGCCCGCCTTGTGTCTCGGTGCAGTGGCGGTGATCACCTCATTGCCAGTTGAAGAGTTTAATGTCACACAGCCCCAAACTGCAGACCCAGGCTTAGAACCTAGACTTCGCTGATGCTTGTTTATCCAGAAGCTTCTAGAAGCCACCTTTAGTGGGGCAGGGTGGGCAGAGCAGCTCTTCAGCTACAGTTTCTGGTGTGTGTTTGGGGCAGTCCCGGAGCAAATTACAGAGCCTATTTGGGAACCCCTTTTGCTTCCTGGGGCCACCAGGAGCCCCCAAAGCTAGGTGCCGCCTCAAGCAGCGCCAGATCTGTGGGAGAAACCACCTGCCCTGGGCCTACCAGACCAGAGCATACTCAGGCATGAAAGTTTGTGGGTGGCTTCATGCAGGACCCCTCTCAGGACAACACCAGTCTTCATACCTAGGTTCTGTGGAAATCGAGCTGTCACAGGGAGCTGGAGCCAAGGGGACGCTCCCTCCCAGCAGCCTGCTCTCGGCCCCAGGCCTGGAAGAGGAGACTGGTTTCTCCTGTTCTGCATTCTGAGGTCTTACGAGGCCTTGGTTCAATTGTGAAACATTTTGAGACCCACCTGGATCTCATCTTCAAGGTGCTGGCCAGGGTGGGCAGCGTACAGTCACTGTGCTTTTGTGTCTGGAGGCGTATCCCACACAAGTGTGGCTGTGCTGGGGCCTGGGCCTCAGGAGTCGGTTTGGAGGATTTATATATCTCTGGGCTACATGCCGAGTGTCCCCCCACGCTGCACGTGGTTGCCACATGGGAGCTCCCCCAGTGTCACCCTGAACCCAGCGGTTAGGCCAGGAGGCTCTGGGTCCTGCGCTGGGTGGAGTCGCTGCAGAGCCGAGGATGGGTGTTTACAGCCCCCAGCAGCTTTCACTCAGCTCATCCTGAGGGCTGAGGCATGGTGCTGTCGCAGCTGCATTGCGGAGTCAGGGTTCAAGGGTGAACACATCCTGGTGCCCCACAGCCCCATGTGTCTGAGGTGGCCTTCCACGGGAGCAGGCTCGTATGTAGAAAAAAAAATTCTTCTCTCTTTTGACCATTGGTCCTCGTTGCTTCCACCAGGACAGACCCCTGAATGTGTACTTTTTTTAAATCTAACTTTGTTTATGTATTCACTTTTGGCTACGTTGGAGCTTCGTTGCTGTGCGCAGGCTTTCCCCAGTTGGAGCGAGTGGGCTTCCTGTTCCGGTGCCTTCTCGTTGTGGAGCATAGGCTGTCGGGCACATGGGCTCAGTAGTTGTAACTCCCGGGCTCCGGAGGGCAGGGGCAACAGTTGTGGCACGGGCTTAGTTGCCTTGTGGCATATGGGATCTTCCCAGACCAGAGATTGAACCTGTGTGCTCTGCGTTGGCAGGCAGGTTTTTAACCACTGGATCGCCAGGGAAGCCCCTGAGTCTGTTTCTGATCAGCTCCTGAGATGGGTCCAGGGCTGCCTGCCACCAGTGCTTTTTTCTTCGGTTAGAAAGACAAAGGTACACAGAGTCGCCCACGGCTGTGCCCCAGCCAGGAGGCACGTGTGGGGCCGAGGAGTGGGAGCTGTTTCTTTTCCCCTGAGGTTGTCGAGGAGTACTTTCAGAGAGGGTCATTTGAGATAGGCTGTACAATAGGAGTAGGTATTTGCCAGGCAGCGGGAGGTCGCAGGTGGGCCCAGGCTGTCCCTGCCTCCAGTCTCAGCCGCCTCCACCTCAGCCCTGACCGCCCCCGCCGCTCCCTGACCCTCTTGCTCTTGGCCGACAGGAGAGCAACAACATGGTGGTGCCCGCCATGCAGCTGGCCAGCAAGATCCCGGACATGTCGGTGCAGCTGTGGTCGTCGGCCCTGCTCAGAGGTGAGGCGGAGGTCGGGGAGGTCTACACAGTCTGGTTCTGACTCTCTGGGACCCACAGGGATAGTTCTTGGCATCTGCTTGGGCAGTGAACCCTGGCACTTGGCCTCGGTCTCCTTCCCTAGAATGGGGACGGCAGCCGTCCGTGTCTGGCAGAATGAGCCGAGGTGCTCTGGGCACAGAGAAGGCGCTCAGCAGCTGTCACTGCTGCTCCCCCATTTCCAGATTGTGAAGCCAGGGCCCGCAGACTACCCAGGGTCCTGGTGAGGAGGTGGAGGGCCGGCTGTTCTCATCCGCAGTGGACTTGGTGCACTCGTTCCGCCCTCCTGCCTCAGAAGTGAACACTAGGTGCCCTGCTCCCTGCAGGCTCCCGGCTGCCCATAGCTGGCCCAGAAATCCCTGGGAGAGCCACATGCAAGGGAGCCCAAAGCACTTTCACTGCCCTCCCAGCCCTCGTATTTGCCCCTGTGGGCCTCGCTGTTCATCCACCTCCAAGGACATAAGACTCAGAGACTTGGCTGTTGGCAGGTGGGCTCTGCTGACTGTGACACAGGGTTCAGGGCAGGTGATGTGCCAGGCATACGGATCCACTGGTGGAGCGGGGGTTTGACTTCAGGGCTCCACCCACGCCTGAGGCGAGGCCGTGGGGCAGGGGCAGGCCAAAACAGGCCCATCCTTTGCATGCACCCCTACCCCTCCACCCCCAGACCTGAATAAAGCCTGTGGGAATGCCATGGATGCCCACGAAGCCGCCCAGATGCACCAGAACTTCTCGCAGCAGCTACTCCAAGACCACATCGAGGCCTGCAGCCTCCCTGAGCACAACCTCATCACGGTACGGGCACAGGGTAGGGGAGGCAGAATGAGGGTGCTGGGTGGCTCCTTGGGGCCAGCTCACCCAACCTGCAGCCCCTGGGGACGCACTTCCTGAGGAAGGAAGCACACCCTTGGCCACTGTCTCCTTGCGCCTCTCCAACAAACCCTAACCCAGCCTGGCCTCAGGAACCCCCTTGGATGGGCAGGAAACTCCCACCCAAGTGCGTGACGCAGACTGCTTCCTGGGGCCCCTGACCAGCCTGAGGAGGGCAACATTGCAGGCACAGACATGCGGCCCAGCACCCCCCTGCTGCTCACGAGGAAGGACCTCACCTGTGTCCTCTTTCCCCGCAGTGGACAGACGGCCCGCCCCCCGTGCAGTTCCAAGCTCAGAATGGACCAAACACCAGCCTGGCCAGCCTCCTCTGAGACCCCTGGACGGGGCCTCTCAGCTTCTCCAAGCCTCCGTGAGGGCCTAGTGTGTCCCTGACTTCCACCCAGATGGCACTTGAGCTTTCCCTGGAGACGTGGTGGCGTGGCTGTCTTCAGGCTTCTTTCCCGACTGTCTCCAGAGCAGCCTGGGCCCCTGGGGAGCGTGGAGGGCTGATTGCTGTCCTCCCAGGACGGGCCAGCTGGCCGTTCTTGCCAGGTACCAGGAGTCCGAGTGCCGTGGCTGCCCGTGGGATGCTGGAGCTGACTTTGCAGAGCCATCCTTCCAAGTGGATTTGAGCTGCTGGTCCTGCTTCCGTGTCTGAGTCGTATCTTCAAGAGAGTCTCTTGCTAGGGAAGCAGGTGTTGGCCATCCGCCCGGTCCTGACGCTGCATGCACGGGTGGTCGGTGCCACCGAGGCACCTCATGACTTCTACGGGCCGCCTTGCTGGGCCAGAGTGCTTCCTCTGCTCACGGCAGCTTCCTGCGCCCAGAGGCAAGATGCCAGTGTCTGACCCACGGTTGGAGGGAAGAAGCAATGGTGCCTGTCAGGGATGGAAATGCTTGTCTCACCCCAGTGCTTTTCCTGGCTTGCCTTTCTGGTCAGCATCCATCCTTTTGGCAGCTGGGGTCTCTAGCTAGGGGCCCTGGGGAACCCAGGAATTTGCCTTCTGAGCATCTGCACCTTGATGGGGCTCACTGTCCGGCTGTGGGAGTGCACCTGCTGGTGTTGGTCTACGTGTGTGCCTGTGGGTTGCTTCCCAGCCAGAGCTGGTGCTTGGAGCTGAGACTCCTGTGTGTGTATCAGCCGCCTTCTGCCTGTCAGAGTCCATAGTGCAGAGTGGGAGGGGCCTTTCTCAGCCCAGCTCGGCTCTACCACCCTGCTGGCAGCCATTCCCTTGGTACCCTGCCCTGTGTTTAGAGGGGAGGAGGAGGAGACCTACCTGCCTTGGGTCTCGGGACAGCATTGTAACCTCTTCCTGAGCTGGACCCCAGGAGGCTCTGCCAGGCCCAGACAGCTGTTTTGGTTCTGTGCTCCTCTTGAATAGTCGAGGAGATGCCCTGGGTGACAGTGATGTTGGGGGCCGTCACGGCAGCAGCCCAGCCCCATTTGGCTTCCAGTGCCTGGGAGGGTCTCCGTGCTGAGGATGGTGTGTGGTTTTGCTAGTTACGACTGCTGGTTGGTTCAAGTCTTGTTACCCAACACGGTGAAAGCTGCTTCTCAAAGCCTCAGTGTCTGTGACGAAAGGAATGTTGGGATTGCTCAGGTCAGCTGCTTGGGCCCCAAGGCCTGGGTGTGCCTTAGCCACTAGCAGGGCTGTGAAGAGACCTCCTAGTCCTGGGTCACTGCCCACATCAGGGCCCTGCCGCCCTCTTAGGGGCCAGCAGCAGGCATGCAAGTAAGCTACTGAATGAGGGGACAGGCTGGTTGAAAGGACAGGCTGGCCAAGTTCTGTTCGAAAAGGCCCCGCCCTCGCTGTGTCGTCCTGGGCCACTCAAGAGCCCAGCCCTGCCCCGTGCTCCTCGGGGCTGCCCCTGGGTCTCCGAGGCCTGCAGAGGTGGTCTGCTGCCTGCTCATGAGCTGTCCCCATCCCCTCTTCCTCCCCCTCTGACGGTCCCCCCCGCACAGGTGCTCTCTTCCACCAAAGGGACAGAGCACCTGTCTCGCTACAGGTTGCGCCTGCTAGCCTGGGCTCCACACTGTGCAGCCTCTCCAGACCCACATTTCTTCAGTCCTGCTTTACATTGTTTGAGTATTTATTTAAACCTTTCTTTGCTTCTAGGGCATTTTGTATGTAGAGCAGTTGAAATAAGAACCTCAAAACTTAATGTCTTGTCCTGATGTTGAAGTGCTTTTAGTGACCACTTTGTTATCTATGTATATGTAAAGTTAAAGACAAGTTTTTAAGTTTACAGTTAAGAATTCAGCGCTCGATATTTAATATTCCGCTCTAGCTTTATGGAAGCCAACCCGCATGTACATGCATGCGTGCAGGCTTTGAACTTCCCCTTCACTGTAGCACCTTTTAGCTATGTAAAGCTGTTGTAAATACCCTCCTGTAAGTCCAAAGCCAGTGCCTCACGGTTTCTCAATCATAAGAATTTAAGACAGACTGCATACAAGCCCCAGAGATATATTACAGCCAGTGTCATATAGCTGGGTGTTCAGAAAAAAACAAAAACTCCAAACGCTTAAGCATACGAGGGGTGTGAGGGCGTAGCAGAAAGATTGTTCTTGGCAGGTTAATTGTTGAAAGCTGTTCAGACTCCCTTTTGTGTGCCTCCTGTTTCCTCCTGTCAGTGACGGTGGCCCTCAGGTCCTGCGGCTCTGAGGATGCTGGTCCAGGAGGTGCCGGTTCCCTCTCAGAAACATAGTTGGATCCCCATAGTCACCCATGGGGGAGGCCAGGGTCCTCCCCCTGGGGTAAGCACTCCCCGCCCCACTTACTGGGAACACAGGCAGGGAACTCGGAAAGGGCTGCCTGGCACAGGAGGTGAAATGTGTTGGTTGCATCATCTTTGTTTCGCTAAAGGGTTTTTAATGTATGTTTGGCATACTGTCTTTTAATGGATTTTCAGTGTCTTAAGTTTTTAGCAGCCTGTATTTTCAGCTGGTGCTTTTAATCACACAAATTTTTTTTTGTAAATACAAAGCATTGTTTAAAAGAGCCGTAGAACAGAGCATCTTGTTTGTAGATTTCTTTTCCTGTGTATTCAAAAGTAAAATAACTTGCAGGAGCCCTCACTCACTGTGTCTTTGTTGTGCCATGCGCCCCTCACATGTGCCCTGGTGAAGACTCCAAGCTTCCACGGCCAGCCGGCGGGGCCACAGAGCCTGCTGCTGTAACCTACAGGGCATGAGGATGCAGAGCCCCAGACCCTGCACGGAGGAGCTGGGGGAAACCCGCGTCTCCTCCCCCTCTAATGAGGATATTCCTCAGTCCAGCCCTGCTCCAGGGAAGGGAGCCGCTGAGACGTGACGGCACAGCCCACAGCCCTGCCTGTTCCTGGCTCTGCCACAGACCAGACTTGCTTGCATTCCCAGTGTTGTTTCCTGTGTTCTCAGAAGACACATGGGTCAGCCTTCGTGTACCTGGGGGTTTTGTTTTTCCTTTTTGAGGTGAAAGTCAAGTAGAATTTAGTGCCTGCAATTCAGTGGCATGCAGTACATTTACTGTGTACAACCAGCACCTCTGTCTAGACCCAGAACATTTTCATCAGCACAGAAGGAGACCCCCATCTCCGTTAGCAGTCATCCTCATTCTCTTTCCTCAGTCTCTGACAACTCATCTACTTTGAGTCGCTATGGATTTGATTGATCTGGGCGTTTCACATAAATGGAATAGTGTAACATGTCCTTTTGTGTCTGGCTGCTTTTGCTGAGCTTCAGGTCTTCAAGATTTTTCTACATGAGAGCAAGTATCATTGCTTCATTTCTTTTTTATGGCTAAATAATGGTCTGTTGGATGATGGATGGACCACGTTTTATCCAGTCACCATTGATGGGCTTTGGGCTGCTGCCCCCTTGTGGCTGTTGTGAGTAGTGCTGCTGTCGATGCATCTGTGCGTTTGTTTTGGCACGTGTTTGCGATTCTCTTGGGTTGTGCCGTGCTTTTAATGCGCATGGATAGGACCATCCTGCCACCCGTGCTGTATCAAGACCCTTGTGTTGCTCTCATCCCTGTGCCCTGAGAGGATGCCCAGGTGGCCTTGACTTTTTAAGGGCGCTTCTGAAGATGCCTTTGGGCCACAGTCCCGAGGCAGAATTGCTGGCCACTGGATGTGTGAGTGATTCGACACAATGCAGAGAACACACTTGGGAAGCAGATGATAGGAACTCAGCCGGGAGGCATCCACAGGGCTGAGGGGAGGACAGGAATGGACCTCATAGAGGCCAGCAGGTGGCCAGGGCAGCTGGCTCAAGGACCAAAGACCTGGGAAAGGCATCGTTGCTAGTCCTCGATAACACTCATCCCCAGTCCTCAGAAGTCCTGTCGGGCACTCTGCCCATTCCTGGCCATCTTCTTCACCTGCCTGAGGCCCAGTCACGTCTCCCACCTGGAGGCTCCTCCCTGAATGGTCCCAGCATACTCTGTGCTCATTCGCACCTGTCCCCTTGCGAGGAGTACTCTTCTTGTGGTTGCTGGGTTTCACTGGGGAACCTTTTGGCCCAAGCCTGGTGTAGGGTGGGTGGGTCCATGGGACAGCCCGGAGGGAAGGACATACGGGCCATCCCTAGGCAGGTCCAGCAGATGCCACTGTGGACAGCTGCCCACAACGTGCAGGTGTCAGCATCCGCAGTCACTGGCCAGGTCCCTGCTGGCCTGCACCTTAGAGGGAGCCTGGACCTCACACCCCCTGGCTGATGGGCTCCTGCGGGCCTGGGGATCTGAAGTATTCCTCGTGTGTATCGGCTCCCCCTTTGGTCTCCTTGAGCTCTTTGAGTTTCTATTTCCCCACAAAGAAAGCTACTCGGGGAGATTCGTGCCGTGTTTCTGTCTGTCCAGCACCTCACATTGCTTCTTCCATTTGAACCACACCACCTTCTTTCCCTAATAGAGTCCCAGTCAGCTCAGAAGTGCCAAGTGGAGCCTCACACCTGCAAGGGGTCTGAGAGGGCAGGGGGTGTCGCTGACAAGTTTAAAAGTATTTTTACTACAAATTCATGCTCATGTGGTGAGATTACAAAGCAGTTGGTTGGGAGAAAAGGAAATGATTCATTTCTATGTGAATTAGGTTTTCCTAGCACTTTGATATCTTTGGATACTTTTTTCAAGGACTGGAAAATAAAAGGACTATTGTTTAGTCGCTAAGTTGGGTCCCAACTCCTTGTGACCCCATGGACTGTAGCCCTGCAGGCTCCTCTGTCCATGGGATTTCCCAGGCAAGAATACTGGAGGGAGTTGCCATTTCCTTCTTTGGGGGATCTTCGTGACCCAGGGAGCGAACTCACATCTCCTTCACTGGCAAGCAGGTTCTTTACCACTGAGCCACAAAGGAAGCCTAAAGGGACTGTCATGGTGATGCTTTGTGAAAAATGCAATGCTCGATGAATTATGACTGCTACAACAAACATCGTTTCAAAAATTGTAACATTCTTACACTGTTAGGAGTTCCCTGTATGAAGAAAAGCTCTCTGAAATAGACCCTTAGAAGTGGGGCCGCTTGGTCAGTGTGTGCTTGTTTTGCTTTGAGTGTTTCTAACTACAATTCTGAATGTCAGGTGTCTGCGCAACTTGATATTCAGGCTCCGTCTGCAGGTAGGCATGCTCTGCCCAGAGCGAGTGCCTGTGTGGCCCTGGAGGATGGCCTGCTACTCAACACAGGGTTCTGAACAGCGACACTCCCCTAAAGGGTTAAATACAAGCTGCTCAGAAGTACTGTGAACCGGAAGTAAATCCCCCATCTCCGTGTCATCGGCTGCTGCCAGTGGCCTGGTCTGTTCCAGCCTCAGCCACCAGGGGGCGTGGACACCCCAGTCAGCGGCCCCATCAGGCAGGGCAAGCAAGCTGGGAAAGCTGGTCTGGGTGTCACCAGACCTCAGTGTAGCCTGGCTCTGTCCTCGTCTGCAAGGGTGTGGGCTGACCTTTACCTCAGGCCTGCTCAGTTCCCCTCCTGTAACACACAGTTTGGAGAAGCTGATCCCCGTGGTTCTCTAGGTGTCACGGCTATACCATTCATTCCTTCATTGACTCACCGAACATTTGGCACCTACTGGGGACGCAGCAGGAGCCACATCAGACAAAGTGCCTGCCCTCAGGGAGTGGACAGTCTACCAGCAGCTCTACGATGGGCCTCACAGGAGCAAGTGCTGTGTTGCCGTGAGAGAAGCAGCGCACCGCAGGATGGGGCAAGCGGGGGACCTGGCGGGCAGCGGAGCTCTGTGACAGGACGAAGGGAAGCCTCCCTCAGCCAGCCGGCCGGCTGGGCAGGCAGATGACGTTTCCAGCTTCTACACAGCCACCGAGACTGCAGGGAGGGAATGGACGGCCCTCACTTCTGGACACTCCAGACAGGATGCTCCATGGGCCTCTGGGCTGCCTGTGGCATTCTGGAGGGCAAGGGCTGCCACACACACGTGCCCACCACCACCTCAAGTCCAGCCGAGGCCTGGGCCGTGTCCAGGAGGACACTGATGGATGGAGAAAGTGCCTGAGCCCTCTTGTCCAGGGGAGCGCCTGAATCTCCAGGCCCCCTCAGGTTCCTCTTCCCCCAACACATTTGGGCCCGCGTCCCAGAAGCGAACTCAGGTGGGACTACAGACAGGGCTGAATGTGAGGCACGGCCATGGGTCAGATGGTGACTGACAGAGACGGGGTCACCCACCCCCTTGTGTAACACGGGCTCCAACGGCAGGTAACCAAGGGTTGGAGCCTCCTGACAGCACCACAAGCTAACCAGAGAAGAAGCCTCAGAGCTGGGTCCCGAAGTCAGGAACTGTGCGCCTGTTCCGTCTGTCATCTGGCAGAAGGAAGGCCCAGCAGGGCCGCACCCAAATCCCTCATTCAGGATCTAGTTTTCCTGAGACCTAAAACCTTGACTTAAGGAGATTACTTTTTCTCCAGGATTATTTGCCCCTCCCTGACTTTTCTGGAACAGCCATAGACCATGCCCGGGGTTGCCCTATGGAACACCCACATGCCTGGGATACAGAGTACAGGGCCAGGTGGGTTTTGCACACAGACAGACCCCAGCATCACCTCGGACCCCATGGTGAAATGAGGAGCCCACAGCCACGTCATCTCTCTCTGGATTCTTCCAACCTTGAAACTTTACCTCAGGTCTCACAGCCGCACCCTCAGTGAGGATAATAGGTTGGTGCTGAGCACACTCCCCTCCCTTCTCATAATTCTCATGAAAAAGGCCAGAATCTATATTTGGTCACCCCAGAAACCTCCCCACACAACACAATACATACCCGGATGCAGGGATGTCGAAGGCGTTTTGATCAATGCCGTGTGGGCAGCTAATGAGTTGGGGCACCCAAAGGAATCACCAGTTCAAGGTCACAATTTGGGGCCAAGGTGGATTTTTGAAGCTGGTTAATCCCTCACTCCCAAGCCACACCAGACTCTAAGCTTCATGTCTGACGAGCTCCTCCAAAGGCAGTAGGCTGTGGGGTTGTGTGAAGTGAATTATTCAAACCTGAGCTGACTGCTGTCGGGGGCCCGGGCACATGGAAGATACTCTGACACTCGGGGATAGGTTTATAATATGGGAGAATTGGTCATTGATCTGAAATTCAAATCTAACTGGGCGGCCTATGTTTTCATTTGTTAAACGTGGCCACCCTGGCGGTTCAATAACATCTTTGAATAAAAGAACTTAGTCATGAAACCAGAGAGCTGGAAGATTACTGAATCCAAACCAGGAATTTTACCAGTAGGAAACAGAGCTCACAGAGCCTTGTAACATGCTTGCTTCTCCCCATCAGAATAAAATCCCATTTCCTCGCCGGCCTTCAAACATCAGCCGCTCTCTCCCACTTAATCCCTGCCCACCAGCTGCCAGTTGTTCTCTGCCGAGCACTGCTCCCCTCTGTCCAGAATGCTCATCCCCAGGCTGAGTCCTTGTTAAGACTCAGATCTCTCAAACCTACCTGCTCACAAGTCTCCCACCCCTGTCCTGGTCAGAGCCCTTTCCAGTCACTATGTCGCATCCCCAGTTACTTTTCTTTTTATTGGCTGCTCCACTTCACATGTGGGATCTTAGTTCCCAGATTAGGGACCCTAACCCTCTGCAGTGGAAGCACGGAGTCATGATCAGTGGACCACCAGGAAAGTCTCCCCAGTTACTTCATCAACATCTTTAATGGTTGAAATCGCCTCGTTCACCTTGTTGTCAGTCTGTCCCTCCCCACTCGAC
Organism: Budorcas taxicolor; assembly: GCF_023091745.1. Lineage (NCBI taxonomy): Eukaryota > Metazoa > Chordata > Mammalia > Artiodactyla > Bovidae > Budorcas > Budorcas taxicolor. The sequence continues at coordinate 5,827,161 of NC_068916.1, read as the reverse complement.
TTGCTCACCACAGCATCCTGAACTCCAAGACCACAGGCCTGTGATGGCTCCAGTGGAGAACCTGGGCCCTTGCACTGAAATTCTTGCCACAGCCCCACCTACCCCTAAGCTGCAAGCTGCTGGCTGTCTGCATCATTTGGAACAGGAGTGAAGGTTCCCAGACAGGGGGCACTAGTGACTCCTGCGCTAGGAAGAAGATACATTTGTTGCCAGAACTAAGCCAAAGTTGTCACTCGGCCTTGTCTAACCCAAGACGTAGCAATACCCCTACTCCAAGGATCCAGGAACTTTTTCCCCTCAGGCCCCAATGCAGGGATTTCTAGGGCTTTCTATTTGTTGTTCAATCACTAAGTCATGTGGCACTCTTTGCAACCCTTTCTATACTGAAGAGCAATGTTGGGCTAAGGATGCTCAGTTCTCAGCAACATTCTAGAACAGTCCCAGGTCACTGATTGAGGGGGCAACTTGAAAACTGCCCACCAGAACACTTGCTTTAAAAGATCAGAGTGTGTGATGCTGTGTGTGTGCAAAACCAAAGTGGACCCTATACATCTGCGTGTGGAATAGAACCTCTGTGGAAGGACATTCAAGAGACTGGTGACAGTAGCTATCTATGGGGGAGGGGCAGCAGGCCGGAGGGTCAAGGTCAGGGAGAGATGCCTTATGCCCGGTGCCTTTTGCCCACTGCTCTAACCCCACCGTGCTCAGCCCTCCCTTAGGGGCCCATCAGGTATTTGTGGAATAAATGAATATACCAACGAATGAGGGAACTTTTGAAAGGTTATTTGTCCAAAAGAACAAAATAAGATGGAGGCACTAAGTACGCTGTTTCGTTCCATCCCCACTGCTCATCCTGCTACCACCCAATGCCAGCCCCATGCCCGCCACGAAGGAGGAAGAGGGGAGCATCCGAGCTGACCAGACACACCCCTATAGTTGCTGGATGTCTGGGAGAACGTCTTTCTCCAAAGTCTCTTGTCCTTGCTTCAGCCGCAGCGCAGAAGAAAATCCTCATAAAGGCCAGGCCCTTGGTGAGCAGATGTGTGAGAGGCTCACCTGCGGCAGGAAGCAGTAGAGCCTGGCGGGGTCCGGGTGGGGGCCAAAGTCAGGAACCCTGACGGCTGCGTCCCTGCAGACGGGCCTGGAGGCCTTAACACGGAGGCAGGAAGCAGCCGGGCAGTGACAAAGAAACTCCCCTCACAAAGACACGCGAGTGACCCACAGGGCAGGGCCTGCGACTGCCCAGAGCTCCCTGGGGACTCCTGAATTCCACTCAGGACAGGAGATGGGACGCCACTTGCTCTTCCACTGGAGTTTAGAAACCGCTTAAGTGCAGCGGATCTCTGTGGACTTTGGGATTCAGGCTGGCTCTGCCAGGGGATTGGCTCAGCTCTCGCCTTGATGCCAAGCTTGCTCATGTCATACCCTCTCTGCACTCTGCATTTGGGAAATTGAAGATGGACTAGCTGATTGCTTAACTTCCTCTCAGTTCTGACAGTTCTTGACACGCTATTAGCTACATGAAGATGTGAAGGGGAGAGATGAGCAGGCATTCAGAAAAAGCGGATGCCCCAGGCATTTGTTGTTCAAGCATTGTGTGTGTGTATTTTTATTTTTGGCCGCACCACGTGGCATGTGGGATCTTAATTCTCCGACCAGAGATCAAACGCTGCAGTGGAAGCATGGAGTCTTAAACACTGGACCATTAGGAACGTCTCCACTGTGTATATATTAAATGTGTGCATGTATCTGTTATAAGTATTAGTATTTTGAATAATGTAGTTCTGTCCCTTGGGAATGTATTATCTAGTGGAGAGAGTTAGAAAGAGAGAAAAAGAAAGAGAGGGAGGGAGAGAAGTGCGAGAGAGGAGGAAAAGGAGGGAGGAAAGAAGAAGGAAAGAAGGAAAGGCAAGCCAGCCTACGTACTCTCTGTAGTTACTTCATATAAAATGTACAAAAATGAGGATTATAAACAGAAAATATTAGTTATCAATATGCTTATTGCCCTAGTAGGTGGAAATACTCTGTGAAATTCAGAGATTTTGTTCGGAATTGGAATTTAAACCTAGGTTCTGGTTTTATCTATTTGTGACCCTAGCTGAATAAAAACCCTTGAGCCTCAATTTTCTCCCCTCCAAAATGGGGCAATGTACCTTGATCTCATACAACTTCTGGGAAGCGGAGAGGCAATAAGGGAGGCAGAAGCTGGCTTAGACAGGGCAAATGCCCAGCCAGCCCCATTCAAGCTATGAGCCACGTGCTACTGATTTTAAGTTGGCCAGAATATTAACGGATGTTCTTAGGAAAAAGGGCTTCCCTGGTAGCTCAGCTGGTAATGAATCTGCCTGCAATGCAGGAGACCTTGGTTTGACTCCGGGGTCGGGAAGAGCCCCCTGGAGAAATGAACAGCTACCTGCTCCAGTATTCTGGCCTGGAGAATTCCATGGACAGAGGAGCCTGGCAGTCCATGGGGTCACAAAGAGTTAGACACGACTGAGTGACCTTCACTTTCACTTTAGGAAAAAAGGAAACATCACATGCTCAAGGAGGGTTGTAATATAACATAACAACATGTATCAACAATATTAAAGGCTTAGCCAAATTCTCTGGTTGAAGAAAAGTTTGTTTTTTTTTTTTAAGCAGGGAAACTCATCATAGAATCTCTACTGATATTTTGAGTCATTCTTTTTTCTTTTTTAAGACTGTTCTTTTTTTGATGTGAACTATTTTTAAAGTTTTTATTGAATTTGTTACAATATTGCTTCTCTTGGTTTTTTGGCCGCAAGCCATGGGGGATCTTAGCTCCCTGACCAGGGATTGAACCTGTACTCCCTGCGTTGGAAGGTGCAGTCTTAACCACGGAACCACCAGGAAAAGTCCCTTGAGTCATTCTGATGTCTTCTGGAATTCAATGTGGAAAATTTTGTATTAATCAATGTAAGACAGCATTCTTGAAGAAAGCATCCAGGAAGAAACTGTAGCGAAAAGAAAGGGCAAGTAGAGGGCTTAAAACATTGTCAAGAGTCAATCTTTACCTTTGGTGATGGAGGTCATTAAAAAAAAATTTTTTTTTCTTCCTGATTTATAAAAGCAATGCAATACAGTCTCTGTAAAAATCAGAGTGTTTTGAGTAGGGTGTCATGTGGTCCATGATTTAAGAGAAATTAGTTGACATTTTGCACACGGTAGTCCAAGCATCTGTGGTAGAAATGGAAATTGCAAAGAGTAGATAGAGAAAAGAGGGCTTCCGCGGTGGTCCAGCGGTTAAAAATCCGCCTGCCAGTGCACGGGATACAGCTTCTCTCCACTAACCCCCCGACTCCCGCATAGTTCAGGCGCTATTTGACTTTCTCTTAGGGAATCAGGGGGACATCGTAGGCCACCCTCTTGATTTAGTGATGTCTATTCTCTTTGGAAACAGGGATTGACTGTCTTTTTAAAAATTGAAGTATAGTTGATTTACAGGGCTCTCCAGGTAGTGCTAGTGGTAAAGAACTTGCCTGCCAATGCAGGAGACAAAAGAGACATGGGTGCGATCCCTGGGTTGGGAAGATCCCTAGGAGGAGGGCACGGCAGCCCAACGTGACTTAGCACAGCACAGAACACATAGTTGATTTACAATGTTGCATTAGTTTCAGGTATACAGCAAAGTGATTCAGTTATACATATATATATCTATATATATATATCTTTTTTTCAGATTCTTTTCCTCTAAAGGTTATTATAGAATATTGAGTATAGTTTCCTGTGCTATACAGTAAGCCCTTCTTGTTTATCTATTTTACATATACTAGAGTTAAACTGGGCTTCCACAAACTAAATAAAAAAGACAAAAACAAATATTTTTTTTAATTAAAAAAAAAAGGGCTTCCATGGTGGCTCAAATGGTAAAGAATCTGCCTGCAATGCAGGAGACCCTGGCTCAATCCCTGGGTTGGGAAGATTCCCCTGGAGGAGGGCATGGCAATCCACTTCAGTATTCTTGCCTAGAGAATCCCATGGACAGAGGAGCCTGGCGGGCTGCAGTTCACAGGGTTGCACAGAGTAGCAGCAGCAGGAGTTTTAAATTCAGTGTCTGGGACTAACATACTCCTAACTTATCCCTCCCCAAAGGAACTGGCTTATTACCACCCTTTCCCCGGGAAAATCAAAGCTGATTCCAGTGGACTGGCCGAATGATGCACATTTCAGTAGGCCAGCAACTCAGATATGTGAATCGCATGCATGTGTGCGTGCCAAGTCGCGTCAGTTGTGTCTGACTCTTTGTGACCCTATGGACTGTCGCCTGCGAGGCTTCTCTGTCCATGGGATTCTCCAGGCAAGAATACTGCAGTGGGTTGCCATGCCCTCCTCCAGGGGATCTTCCTCATGCAGGGATCGAAACTGAGTCGCTCATGTCTCCTGCACTGGCAGGCAGGCTCTTTACCACTAGCGCCACCTGGGAAGCCCACGTGGGCTTCAGAGTGCTTGGCAAATCCAAATGAATTAGGCAATCCAAGAATCTTAGGAGGCGATGATGGAGGGGAACTTGACTGTGTGCACCTGAACTGCCACTCTCACTGAGTGACCCTTGTGGGCTTTAATATTCGTGCTTAGTACCCTTTCTACTCATTGTCAGTTGGTCCTCTTCCTTGTCCAGGACCACGACCCCAAGAGAAGGTCTCTGCAGGGTGGCAGCCCACCAGGTCCTCGTTTTTCTAACTACTGCTGAGGCCTGGCCCTCCTCGCCGCTTGAGCATTCACCTGGCTCAGTTCCCATTTCCCTATTTGGATGTGAATGTCACTTAGCCAGTTTGCCCACATGATTTCCCAGACCCAGGAAGGGACACGCCTTGATGCAGAAAGATGCAATCACTGCTACCAGTGTGGAAAGGAAAGCCCATCCTTGGTATGAGTTGAGTGCTCTTCTTTTTTAATGTCAGAAGCTGTGCTCCTGTCATCCATTTTGGTGGGTCATTTCACTCTCTCCAATGAATGCCATTTGCCTCTGATTCTTCAAAGACATAATTTTCCAGCCAAATGGGACTCTTGTTTATGCTTAGAATTCCAGATTTCATTGACATCTCTTAATTCAACCAACATTTCCTCCTCTAGGCAATGCTTTTTTTTTTTTTTTACCTTTCCCCAGAGAATCTGAGAAATTCTGTGCATTCTTAAAATAAAAAGGTGAGATGTAATTATAGGTCCTGACATTTCCAGGGATCAATCTGGAAATTACATAGAGTAGCTCTGAAATATTAATAACCTCACTTCATTTGCAATTTCCCTTTGATAAAGTTAATTTAGGTAGTCTTGACCCTGGTCAAGGGCCCCACTTGCCCTTTGCTCTTGAGTCTGGGGACTCTATTAGAACTATTTTCAGAACCTTCTCACAATTGCCTGAGAGAGAGATTAGGCCCAGGGATTTCTGGGTTCTTACATGACTCTGCCTTGCACAACGGATCAGGGGCACAGGTCTCCCTCCTTCTCATCTTTCCTGCACAGAGGCCGAAACTGAGATTAAGACAATGCAGGTTTAGGATTCAGCCGTAAAGTACCAGTGGGATGTGAACAAGTCACAGTTGCCCTCTGGGCCTCTCAGTTTCTCTTGTATAAAATGAAGGGGTTGGACAATGAACTGCTCTTTGATCCCAGTTCAATTCAGAGCTATAAAAGCACTGAGGGATTACTTAAATGAATAAGGCTGTATTCTTGCTCTCAGAAAGCATCCTGGTTAGTGACTGGAATGAAACAAAAAGCTCCCAAGTCCTACTGCACACCAGGTACCACACAAGGCACTTCGAGCTCACAAACCTCAGTGCAACCTTTAGAGAACTGGTGTTCCCTTTTTTGATATGGCTAAGGGAAGTAACTTGGAGTAGGAAATGGTAACCCACTTGAGTATTCTTGCCTGGAGAATCCCATGGCCAGAGGAGCCTGGTGGATTACAGCCCACGGGATCGCAGAGTTGGACACAACTGAGCAACTAAGCGTGCATGCAAGGGAAGTAACTGGCCTAGCTAGAGAGTGACAGGTGTGGGTTCGACCCCAGCTCTGCCAGTCACCATAGTCCAAGGGTTTACTGTCCACCCAGACTGCCTTAGACACTTGTAGAATGTGGCAAGTGCTACAACAGAAGTACAAACAAGGCACTCTGGGAACACGGTGTCTTCATGTTTCCAGAAGTTTCCCTTCCTAGCCAAGGATTCTGTCAGCCTTACCACTTAGATCCAGGCTGAGCTCACTCCGGGAATCAGGCTCCACGGGGCTCTCTGCCAACCCTCCCATCACTCTCTCAGCCATTTTTTTTTTTTTTACTTTTCTCCCAGGAATGTCAGCTCACTTGTAACAATTACAATAATCCTTTCTACCAGGGAACAGTGCTTCAAGGTTTACAAAGCACTTTCACATCCATTATTTCATTTAATCACTTCCTCCTCTATATTCCTAGAACCTATTCTTGGTATCTCTTTAGTATAACAGTCTGCCTTATCCAATAGGCCTATTTCCCTTTATTGTGTTCATACCGGCTCCCAAGTTCCATCCTACAGTTCAGGTATCCCAGCATCTTGCATATTTCTGTGTATAGGTTGGCGGGGGTGGGGTGGGAGTGGTAACAGGTTGCCATATTGAATCCTGAGTGTTGTGGATCTTTCTCATGCCTGCCTTCTTCACCCCTTCAATTCAATGGATGTCTGGTTGCATGCAAAGGGTATAACTGGGCTCTTTGGGGATAAATCAGGGGAGGAGTTCAGAAGGGCTGAGGGAAGACAGAGGTGAAAGCCTCAGACACCTGGTAGGCCATGGTGATGCTACAGCAGAGTTTAGTTACTGCTTAGTTTTGTCTAGGGACAGGTGAGAAAAAATGGACTGCTTCTTGGAAGGGCCTCACTCAGTAGAGCAGAAAAGTGGAACTGAAGAGCCCAATAGGGGACAGAATTAGGAAGCACCACAGATTCGACCCTTGAGAAAGAATTGATAGCTGCTTGGAAAAATTCTCATAAAAAAAGAAAAAAGGGAAGGAGAGCTAAATGGATAACTCTTCTAGGGCAGAGGAGTCAAATGGTTGCAGTTCTTAGGAAAAGAGGAACTCTTTCTCCAACACTCAAACACTGCTTAGAAAAAACGCAGGGAGCACAGCTCCTCGGCAATTATTTAGTAAAAAGGATGAGGGGCCATCAGTTTCCTGCAATTTCTCTCTGGAGAGAGGAAGGGTGCTTTAAGTTCCAAGTTTCTTCTCTGGTGGAAGGAAGGACTGGCAAGTTGTGAATTTCCCGTTATCTTCAGAAATGAAGGCCAAGGACATGCAACACCCACTGCCCCTCACACCAGAGAGGAAGAAGGCCAGTGGCCACCACTAGGGCTCAGAAAAGAGGCAGGGTATGTTCGCTAAATATTCTCCAGGAAAGGCAGTGGGCCCCCAAATTCTCCTTAGTAAAGGGGGCAGGGGCCCGAATCCCTACACGTTTTCTTATAACAAAATCATTCCTATTCTGGCAATTCTCAGAAAAGTGGGCAAGGCAAGAATCGCTAAAACTCTTCTCAGAAGAGGGGCCAGGGGCAAGATTCCTCAAACTTCTCCTCAGAAGAGGGTCGAACCCGTGACTCTAGTCAGAAGAGAGCCCAGGTCAACGAATCCCCTGGGGAACAAGAGCTGGCCACAGTTCGCCCAGAGTCCTTAGAGCGCGCCTCATGCGGCCCCGCCCACTGCCCGGCGTAACCGCTCCACGCCCGCCCGGCCTAAGCCGCCTCCGGTGCATTGTGGGTGGGGCGCCCCTGCTGAGCACTGCGGGGAACCCCCTGCCCAGACAGTTGTCGGCCGCCGGGTAGCCGGGCAGAACCCCCCGCCAGTGTCCGAGCAGCCGACCACGGATTGACTCGTCCTCACGCCCCGCCCCTCGCGGTGTTCCTGCCCCGAAGCTAAAGCCCCGCCCCCGAAGCGCCCTGACTGGACCTGAGGTCCGCTCCACTCTCCCATTGGCAAATCGCATGTCATTCATCTTGTCCCGCCTCCTCGGGCCCGCCCAAGCCCCCGGCGCGATCCCGAGGGCCAGCCGGCCCGTATGCTCATTGGCCGCCGAATGCTGTCCGTCACGAGGCTGGCCACGCCCCCGCCGGGGCGCGGATCCCGGGAACCCTGGCCGGACCTCATTGGCCTGCGGCGCCGCCACTCGGTGAGACGTGCCTCAACCCGGAAGTGTGAGAGGCGAAATCTGCCTAGCAACCGGGGAAGCCGGGCTGCGAAGCGGGCAATTTCAGTGTGAGACGGAGCGGCGAGACCAAGCGGCGGCTCCGAGCGCTGCGCGGCGGCTCCTCCCGCCCGGGGTCAGCGCCCCGGCGCGCGCACGCGCACCCCCGCTGCCCGAACGCGCTCCGCGCCGCCCGCGCAGTCAGTCGGTCGATCGTCCGTCGTCCTGTCGCCGCCGCGGGCGCCACCCGAGGGAGCTGCCGCCGCGAGACCCAAGCGGACGGGATCCGACTTTGCCACCCGAGGCCGTCTGGGGCCCAGCAGCCGCCCGCAGAGGCGCCGAGCAACTTCGGTGAGTGAGGGGCGGACGCCGCTGGTGGCGGGTCCCCGGCTTCCGGTGCCCCGGGCTTCTCTGGGGCTTCCGCTTCTGCGAGGGGGCCGCTTCCATGCGTGGACCCTCTTGTCGCGGAACCTGCTTCTCTAAGGGACCCTGCCTCTCTGAGGGGGGCCTCCCTTCCCTGAGGGTGCCCCATCTCTTTGAGGGACCTCCTGCTTCGTTAAGGGGCCCGTTTTCTGAGGGCCCCGCGTCTCTGAGACACCTCCTCTGAACTTCTCTAAGGGGACCCCTGCTTCTCCGAGGGGTTGCTTTTTATGTGGGACCGCCTCCCTTTCTGGGACCGACCCCCATCTTCACTGAAGGACCGCCACTTCTCTGAGGCGATGTCCCTGTTTCTAGAGGACCCTGCCCCTCAGTTCTCTGGGGGACCCCCACCTCTGTAAGGAGATCCCTGCTTCTCTGAGCTGTTGTCCCACTGTGTACTGTGTTCCTTTTTTGCCCTTGCTTTTTTGAGGCGTCCCCTACTTTTCATGGGTTCCCCTTCCCCCCTACCTTTCCGCGTTGCTCTCCCTGCTTCTCTGTCCCACTTCTCTGGGTGGCCTCCTCCTTTCCCCATGTGGCCCTCCTCAACTAATCTGAGGTGTTCCTACTTCTGTCAGAATCCTTCTTGGAGGTGTTCCCCACTTTTTTGAGTTGTCCCCACTTTTGATGGGACCCCTAACTTTTTGATGAGGGGGCCCACTACTCCAAAGTGCTCATATTAATGACTGGACCCTTATTTGTCTGAAGAAATGTTCCCCACTTTTCCAAAACAGTTTCCATTTTGTGGGGGACTCCTACTGATCTATGGGTGCCGCAGTGTTTGGAGGGGTCCCTGGCTTCTCCAGAGGTTCTTTTCCTAAAATGAAATGTCCCACTTTATTAGGCTCCTCACATCCCTGAAGTGTGCCTCCACTCTTTCAAGAAACCCCCTCTCTGATTGAAGAGGGAATGAGTTTCTTCACTTCTCTGAAGGGTCCCCCTCCATTCCCAGGGGTTCTCCTTCCACTTGCCTGAGGACATTTCCCCTTTCCTAAGGTTTCCCTCCTGATTCTCTAATGCAAAAACTCTTCCCTCACTTTTCCTTTGAGACCCCAACTTCAGACCCCTGTTTCTGTTTTTGGTACTCAACTTCTCTCTGTTCTGGAAGGAGAGATCAGAAATATGCCCCTCCCACCTTCAGTCTTCTTTCTGGCCAGATTAGGGGTATTCTCTGAATTTTTACCTCAGCTTCAGGGGACCTGGAGGAATTTGTGGCTGGAAGGGAAATTGGGAGACAGGCAAAAAACAAAACGCTGTTTTCTCTTATCCTTTAAGGCCTGCTAGATTTTGGGGAGCAAGAGCTGTTGTCAGATGACAACTGTGGTTACTCCATGTTTGAGTCATGGGGCCACTACAGTGTTGTCAGGCCAGTGCAGAGACAGGATGGACAGGCCTAGAGCACTGTACCCCATTATCACACCTTCATGTTGTGGGACTGACCCACTTCCGGTCCCATCCTCAGTCCTCCTCTGCACGCTAGAACTCACCCCCCACCCCTGCAAAAGGAGAAGAAAAAAATAACCGCTCATTCAGGTCTTCCTGCTGTGTTTTCTCTCCTGAGGTTGACTCATTTACCCCTTGATCTCTAGTGGATCTTCAGTTTGTGGGACACTCTGGTTTGAAAGGCAAGGCAAGAAGCAGGAAATGGGTCACCTTCGATCAAGGAAGGGAGGAAGGAAGGCAGAGAACAGGGGATTTGAATTCATTTCTCTAAGTTAGGTGACTTCAGCTTGGCTCAAAGGAAGTTTTTACGTGGCTTTTACAAATCTCATGTGTACTTTATTTTAGTGGCCCACCCTGAATTCCAAGTTCACTCCAGTAGCTAATTTTATCTGTTTTGCCAAACGCAGAGCTCTCTGGAGCCCAAGTTGATGAATGCTGGCATTGAGAGATGGTCCAAAGGACAGGAATGAACTCAATTTGAAACCTGAGTAACTTGTAACCACTTCGTGTCCATGCACAAGTCTGAGGCTAAAAACATGGGGAGAAATGTTCCTGAAGTTCCGAAACATAGGCTGAACTTGTTTGGTTTAGCATTTCAACCAGCTCTTCCCTCTGACTCTGCTAGAACTGTAGTTCACTTTACAGTTTGACTTAAGACTGTCTCTCTCCTGTTCATTTCCATCTGGGTCTTGCTTAATTTGCGTCCTTTGTGAAGACTCCTGCCGAGGCTATAATTTGAGTTCTAAATCTGTCGGTGGACCATGTGGACACAAGTTTCAACTCGAGCTATTTTCTTCTGTGGAGAAGGGCTTGGAGAGTTTCCTGGGCCCTCTGCTCCTGCAGTAGTCAAGTCCAGGCAGGAAGCTGTCCCAGACCTGGTTGCTTCTCTGCTGCCTCTTCCTGGTCAGCTGTAGGCACTGCCCTGAAGGGAAAAGGAAGATGGTGGGGAACTCGGGGCTTAAGATGTCCTGAGATAGGACAGAGAAGTGCTGGCACATGTTTATTATTTGAAATGAAGCCCACAGGACCAGCAGGGTTGGGGAAGGGAGAGCTTTGAAGTGAGAAGGACCTGATTCAGATTCTGGGTCTGTCCTTCCTAGCTGTGTGGCCTTAGATAAGTTTTGGCACAAGATCAGCACATTACTAAATATTTGAGGGGGGTCACATCTCCGTGAATATGTGTGAAAGTGCCTACAAATGGGGAAGTGCTTCCTAGATGTGTGAATGAATGAATTTAGGGTAATGAACCGGAGGCAGCCAGCACAGCACCTAGCACATGGTTGGTGTGCAATAAAGGTTGGTTGTTGTGCTCAGGAGACTATGGTTCTGGCCTGGACTCCCAGACCAGGAAGTGTTTGATATTTTGCCAAGGCTAAATATGCCTGAAGAGCGAAGAGAAAGAAACTTGTCTCTTGCAAAATCCACTGCCTATCTGGGTCTAGCATTTTTTCTGTGTTCAGATAGCAGTTGTGAGATAGATTGGCTTTGTGGCAGGGGTTTGTGTTTACCTTGGCCTTGCTTTCTCCCTCTGTAAAATGGGGTAACCTGTGAGTTAAGGACAAGGAGATGTAGTACTATAATTAGACCACAGGCCGGATAGAAGATTATTACAAACTTGAATTGTGGGAAGAAAAAGAAAGTGACCCATATAGGATCCTAGGCCCGATTTTGGGACTGCTTGACTGAAGGATATGCAACCTGATAAGTGATCTCTTCTTATATTAGAACCTTGGAAGATGAACCATTCTTTTTGGGTAATGGATCAGATTTGGGGACAGACGACTGCAAACATGATGTACAAAGGCATTTGTTGCCACACAATAATAGTACATTGAGTGTGTAGCATAGTGCCCATGAGATCAGAATTCACCTTGAGGTCCCAAATATCCAGAGAACTGTGGAGATGCTAACTCAGCCTCTGCAGATGGGGACTGGAATGAATGGGCAGGACACTTGTTTTCTTCTTAGTAATTAGTGGAAGCCTTAAAATTGGGCCTGATGAGTTGGGCTCAGCCTTTTTTACTTATTCATGTGGGGACAGATGGCACTTGTCCCTGATAGCTACAACCTGGGTTGCCGGGGAATAGTGAGTGAGAAATCTGAGCTAGGCCTCCACTGCATTGCCCCCAAGTTAGAAGAAAAGGGTTCCCTCCAAAAAATATCTCCTCGCCCTTCCTCTGCCCTCCACTCCCCCCTCCCTCTCTCTTTCATACACACACAGTGAATTTAACTGTTGAAGCTAAGAAATACCTGCCAATCTTAAATTTCTCTAAATTCTCTTAAGGACATTTATTCCATCATATGGGAAAGGAGCAAAGTTTATTATTTTTAAAATATAAAACACAAGGTTAAGAACTTTAAAGGGATTATTATCCCTTCTGAAATTATGTCTCTTATGTACCACAGACTTCACTTTGGTGGATGGTGGCGCCACCATCTCATCTCTTTTATCTAACAGGAAGTTTTTTAAACCTTTTTTTTTTTTTTTTTTGAATTGAAAGATCCTTACAGCAATAAAAACCCTTGGATAGTTAGAAATGATATTGATCTAGGTACATTTATTAGATGTAATGTAACGTGGTTATCCGTTGGTAGGCTGCTCTAAAAGGCATGTGGGTCCCAACACTGCCCAGCTTCTAACTCTGGACGATAAACTGTTGATTTATATAACTGAAATAGCTGGGGAAGTCAGGGTTTCCTTCCTGTTGGAGACAGCACTGGGGGCATTAAATCCCTGAGGGATTTTGATGATAAGAAAGAAGCTGACCTCTTTCGAAATTGGGAAGTAACTACTCTGTGGAGTTGTTCCATTCAAATGAATGGATGTTATTTTGAATTTCTAGTTTTAAGTTTGACATTATCCTCTCCGCAGACTGTCTGCCTTTGTCTATATGGATGTGTTGCTTGGATATGAATTTATCCCTCCAAACTGGCATATAAGGGACGTTTGAACACTCAAGTAAGGGCTTAATTTGCTACGAGTTTTCCTGTGTGGCCCTAAGGTAGCGTTTTTGTTTTTTAATGTAACTTAAATTGGATTGGAAAATAGAAAGTGTTAGAACTCCTGGCTCATATAACTTCCTATGCCAGCAAATAATTCAGCAATAAGTGGGCGCCAGCGATGCACCAGGCACACTGTGCTGGGTGCTGGAAGTCTGGCAGTGAGCTGGCTAGAGAGGTGCAGTCAGGCCTCTCGGACCTTACGTCCCTGTCACAGACAAATAAACAAATGAATGAAAGAATATCTTAGGGCTTCTCTGAGACCATCCCTGGATGTTGAGATTTTGGGGTAGAGTTTCTTGAAGGTTTGGAAATGAAACCTTACTACCCTTCTAATTTCCTCACTGGACTCTTGTTTTCTGTTTCCTCCCTCTGAAAGGAGGCAGAAATTATGGTGTTTTCCCAGTTGATTGTTGGCTTTTGGCACTAGTTGATCCAGGATGACTGGGGCTATAGTCTTGGAGAAACAAAAGAGATTCTGGAATGGTTATTTCCTAGAGCATTTTCAGCTTTGCTTCTCCTGAAGCTGGTGGCAGTGTGTTTTTGGAATCCCGTGGTATTTCTTCATGGCAGTGCCTATTATGCAAAGAGATGCATGCATGCATGCTAAGTTGCTTCAGTCGTGTCCAACTCTGTGCGACCCTATGGACTGTAGTCCACCAGGCTCTTCTGTCCGTGGGATTCTCCAGGCAAGAATACTGGAGTGGGCAGCAGTGCCCTTCTCCAGGGGATCTTCCCGAACCAGGGACTGAACCCGTGTCTCTTCTCTCTCCTGCATTGGCAGGGGTGTTCTTTATCACTAGTGCCACTTGGGAAGCCCAGATATGCAAAGAGATACACAACTCTAAATGTCCTCTTGCCTCATTTGGAATCTCTTAAAAAAAAATCAGACAAGGGTAGTACTTGGCTGTTGTTTATGGCAATGGAAAGGTGAGATTTCGAAGAGCTAAGTTGCTTTATCTTGTATTAGTATTCTTGGCGCAGAGTTCCCTCTGCCCTATGGTTCCTTCTTATACTGGGACTTGGGAAGCACTAGTTTGATTTTCCTGTGTTGTGGTCCAGATTTTATGTTAGTCCATGTAGATCATTCATGTGACAGGTGTTTTTCTTAAGTAAGTGTATTTGTGAGAGGTGGAGCCAGAGAGCAGGGGTGAATACTCGTTCAGGGCCCAGGTTCCAGGGGAGAAGGAGCATATTACAAGGAGTTCCTGGTAGTCTTCTTTTCCTTTCTCTGCACCCAAGTACTGACTCCTGAGGTAAAGAGGAAAGCCGAGGCCGGAAATGGGCGTGGACAAGTATTGCAACTGTGCACGTGATCAGACTCCCACCTCTGGGCTCTGCTGCCCTTGGGAAGTGGATGCTTGTTCTCTCTTCACTTCCTGTTCCCCGCCCTCCAGGCTACATTCTTAGGCTCCCGTGTGAGCATAGAAAACATGTTAGGCTCTCACTTTTTGCTCAGTAAGCCGCTGTCAGAGCTGGGAGCTAGTGGACCTACACTTAGCAGGGCTGGGGGCCCAGCACATGTACCCACAGATTCAGGACTGTCTGGCTGGGTGGTTAACAGGACAGTTTCCTGTTGCATTATCACAGGGTTCCCTGCAGTAGCTTGCCTGCAAAAGGCTGCTCTGGAGATGTGTATAGAACTTACGGAAGCAGACAGTAGATAGATCCTTCTGCAAGAGTGTGTTCTTGGATAACTGTTCACTGTTATTTGTCTTTACTGCTTGGTTAAAAGTGCCATGGGAGGCCCTGTGTGCAATAGAAACTTTAGAGCCAGAAAACCAGATTCTGCCACTTGCTGGCTCTGTGCCCTTAGGAAAGTGGCCTAACATTGGAGCCTCAGTCTCTTCATTTGCTGGTGGGGATGGTAAGCACGAAGCAAGCAGCCAGACTGTTGTAGGTGCCTAGTAAAGGTAGCTTCCTAGGTGGCTCAGTGGTAAAGAATCCGCCTGCTAATAAAGGCGATCCCCTGGAGGAGGAAATGGCAACCCACTGCAGTATTGTTGCCTGGGAAATCTCATGGACAGAGGAGCCTGGCAGGCTACAGTCCATGGGGTTGCAAAGAGTCGAACACGACTTAGCAACTAAACAACAGTAAAGGTAATTGTTATAGAATCATATCAAGGCTGGCTGTTCCTCTTGAGGTTGGCACCCGATGGCTACCAGTGGCAGTTAATACTGCCCAAGAGCAAACCAGTCCATGTTGGGCCACAGGCTGCTGTTCACGACTGAGGGCCAGTGACCTGGAGCTGCAGTTCTCGTTTTTTTGGCACCAGGGACTGGTTTCACGGAGGACAGTTGTACCACGAACCGGAGGGAAGGAGGATGGTTCTGGGATGATTCCAGCACATTACATTCATTGTGCACTTTATTTCTGTTGGTACATCAGCTCCACCTCAGATCATCAGGCATTCCCAGAGGCTGGGGACCCCTGATCTGGAGGTTCCTGGATTGGCTGACTTTTCCCAATGGGTTCCCTTAGTTCACTGTAGCCCTATACGGCCCCTGCTGCTGCCACCACCACTGCACCACCCTGGTATACCCTATGGACTTGCCGTGCCTTCTGAAGCATGACAGGGTAGGGTGACTAGGAAAAAGGCTCAAACTTACACACTGTGTGCCTGCGGTATGTTACAGCAAAAACCTTACCTTCAAGTGTGATGGGAGTGCTCATTCAACTTGTTAAGGGTTAGGCGCCTGGCTGGATACAGTGGCCCTCATGTGCCGCTAGGAAGAGAGAGGTTCATGAACTGGAGAGTGCAGCGAAATGCCGCAGCTGGAATGTGGAAGGAGGATGGATTGGGGAGCCTGTGAGGGAAGGGGAATTGGGGAGAGCTACTCTTCAGGTGACTGGGCATTCAGGAGAGGAGCGGCATGGGCATCATCGGGGACCTGGATGTGAAACAGTCTGGTGGCTTCTCTCGACCTGAGGTGGCTATGCTCACTTAAAAATCAGTGTTTGAATGGAGCGCCTTTGGCAAGAAAAGCTCAGTTACCTTCAAAAGTAGAGAAAAATGTGTCATAGTAGGATTCAAGATTGAACTATCAAGCTGTATTTAAATTGACCTCTGACTAAGTATTTTCAATCATAAACCAGTGGTGGCTAGTGAAATCAGACTGTGCAGACGCTCTTTGTAATAGTATGCAGTCTACATGGGGGACAGAGAATGGGGGCTGCTTCTGATTGTTTTTTAATATTTATGTGTTTCAGCTGCGCTGAGTGTTAGCTGCAGCACGCAGGAGCTTTAGTTGTGGCATGTGGAATCGAGTGCCCTGACCAGGAATAGAACCTGGGCTCCCTGCGCTGGGAGCGCAGTCTTAGCCACTGGACCACCAGGGAAGTCTCTGCTTTTGAATTTTTTCTTTCCTTTGGGAATTGTCATTTTAAAAATTTTTAAACAAATTGTATTGATTTAGTTCTGACTGTGCTGGGTCAGAAACTGCCGCGCAGACGTTCCTCTAGTTGCAGGGAGTGGCGGCTGTGCTCAAGTCGCAGCGCTCTGGCTTCTCACCGCGGAAGGCGGCTTCTAGGCCCGCGGGCTCCAGTGTCGCAGCATTTGTCCCAGTGGTTGCAGCTCCCGGGCTCTAGAGTGTGGGCTCAATAGTCAGTGCTCCGGGTTAGTTGCTCTGTGGCTTGTGGGATCTTCCTGAGTCAGGGATCGAACCTGTGTCCCCTGCATTGACAAGTGGATTCTCTACCACTGAGCCACTAGGGAAGCCCTAAGCTGGTCTAAAATTCTTAACATGCAGAACAAGTTTTTCACTTGCATGACATTTTCAAGGTTTAGGCTTTATATGTATAAAGGTTTCAAGTTTGTATTTATCCTCTTAAAGTATCTATACTGAAGGTTGATTTTTTTAAAATTTATTTTTTTTATTGAAGGATAATTGCTTTATAGGATTTTGTTGTTTTCTGTCAAACCTCAACATGAATCAGCCATAGGTATACATCTGTCCCCTTCCTTTTGAACCTCCCTCCCATCTCCCTCCCCATCTCACTCCTCTAGGTTGATACAGAGCCCCTGTTTGAGTTTCCTGAACCATACAGCAAATTCCCATTGTCTATCTATTTTACATATGGTGAAGGTTTATTTTTGACCCAAATTTGAAGAAAAGATTTTACTGCTCTCAGACCAGGAGTTGGTGAAATAGTAGGCCTGCCTAGGTTAGCATGGAATAGGGCAAGCTGTGAGGGAGAAAACTAGAAAGACCCACCTCATATATTTTCTATAGTAAAATGCTGGGCACCAGTGGAGGTGGCAAGTACTCATCCTATTAGGAAAACTTTCGGAGGAATGTTTTCCTCCTTCCTATGTCAACTTGGAAGATCAGCCATTTAACAACTGAGAGAGGGAGGTATGAACTGGATAGCAAGGTTTTAAAATATGTTTTTCTTCATGTCTAAACCAAGGATGTTTATTAGCAAATGAACGATGTGACTAACACTTTCTTTGTTAAGCGGGTTTGAATAGATTTATTTCTAGACTTAAGACTGTCATATAGCACTTTTTTTTTTTCCTGGTCGTCTTCTGATTTTTTTTCCCTTTTAATTCTTTAATTCATAGAAAACATGGTTCACTGACTAACTTTTCAAAGACTTAAAATAGATCTAAATTAGGTGTGCTTTTTTTTTTTTGTCAGCCATGTATAGACACAAAAGAGATACTCCTTGCCAACTGGTGACACATGCAGATGAAGACGGAGTGGGAGATACACTTCTGGTTCCGGTTCACAGTAATACTTCTTAGCAGTTTGTATTTAACCCTTTAGGGAGGCGTTTGTGCTCAGAACCCTGTAATAGAGGGATATCATCAGGGTCACAGAGACTAACTCCGTGTTGCATTGACACTAAGTGTTCAGAGTCGTGGTTAGAAAGGATACTTAACACATGTTGACAAGGTGGCTCATCTCCAGAGAGCTGCACTTCAGAGAGCTTTCCTGGGATGAGGCAAACAGGAGTTGCTATCTCCCACAAACTCCAAGTCTAGTGTAAAGGTGTTGTGATTGTTTTTAAACAGTGACATTTGTTGTAGCAGCTGTAATGTGCTGGGAGTATAGTATTTTCTTAAAGTACATCCTCTTTTAACTCTTTTCTGGTCCTTGAAAGACGTACCAAAAATATCAAAGTACTAGGGAAATGAAATTCACATGGAAACGAATCTTTTCCATTCCCAACCCAATTGCTTTGTATTCTCACCATCTGAATATGAATTTGGGGTGAAATAAGAAACTTAAAAATAATCCTCTTAGAGACTGTGGTTATATTGTCTCCAAACTCAATGAAAATAGTTTTAGACTTCAGAGTACTAAAAATGCAAAGTGTGGAAAGCAATCAGTGCTCTCTTTCTTTCTTTTTAAATAATCTTTTTTAAATTTGATGCTCACATTTCTATTTATGTGTGTATTAATTTTCGGCTGCACTGGGTCTTTGTTGCTGCATGCGGGCTTTCTCTAGTTGCGTGGAGCTAAACGCTTCTCTAGTTGCGTCGCATTGGCTTCTCCTTGTGGTGGCTTTTCTTGTTGCAAAGCCCAGGTTCTAGGGTTTGTGGGCCTCTGTAGTTGTGGTGCACAGGATTAGTTGCCCCTCAGCATGTGGAATCATCCTGGACCAGGGATAGAACCCATGTCCCCTGCACTGGCAGGTAGATTCTTAACCACTGGGCACCAGGGAAGTCTAGTGTTCTTTGTCATAAGGGTACCTTTTTAAAAAAATATATTTATTTTTTATTTGGCTGCACTGGGAGTTAGTTGCAGCATGCACAAACTTTAGTTGCAGCATGTGGGATCTAGTTCCTTGACCAGGGATCCAACCCGGGCCCCCTGCGTTGGGAGCTCAGAGTCTTAGCCATTGGACCACGAGGGAAGACCGCCTTTAAAAAAAACGTTGGCGAGCTTCTTAGAATACAAGTTGGAGCTTAGTATCACTGTTTGATTGCGGTAATCTAAAAATTGGTTAAAGTCTTCATAACTAGGCCTGCTTAGCTTGTGAATTTAAGCATTCTGAGAGAGAAAGCCAACTAGAAAGTTTAAAGGATAATGAATCCACCCCTTTTCAGCCCTTCCTGCGCCAAAGCCACTCCAGGAGTAGCCAGCTCTGGCCCCTTGCCTCTGCTATTCTCGGTGCCTAGGATGTCCATCCATTAAGAGCTGGCTCAAATGTCACATCCGCAGAGATTTCCCAAGGAGGGGAGCAGTCCTTTCCTGTGGGTCCTGTCTTTTCCTACGAATGCATTTTCTGCATTGAAATCATTCTGTGTCTTTCTGTGCCACCAGCCTGTGAACTTGTGGAGCTGGTGCCTCTGGGCTCCCCAGCTTACAAAATCCAGTTCTTATTTATCACATAAGACATCTTAAATTTTTGTCCACCAGAAACTTCAAAGAAATTTTCTGGTTAAAACCCAAAAAGTACAGTACCTTAAACATTCAGTAGGTGATGCTACTCCTTTTCAGTCAGTTTCACACTGCTTTGGAGCCTTTGACCAATTTCTGCTGTATAAACGAGGACACGAACATGGAATTTGGCCCAAATTTCTTTTCGTCAGTCCCTCTGTTGTACAGGAATTTAGCTCAGATGGTGTTTGGAAGTTTATCTAATAGTACATTAGAGAGATAATTAGAATATTTCTTCAGTGGTTAGGGTGGAAGGAGGCTTGGCTATTATTAGCAAGGATCTGAAGGATATGAAGTGAATTTGGCAGAAAATTTTGTTTAACGTAATAACAGAAGTGTTTTTATGTTAACTGGCATCTATAAGTAGAAGTGACTGCCTTGTTCTTAGGGCAGAGGGAAAAAACTTCGAGAGAAGCATAGCTCTAGCCCTACTTGCCTGTTAGTGTTTTCAGTTTTAGAATGGCATCTGAAGGTGATTGCAGCGTACTTCTTAATCACCAGCTGAACTGTTTGCTGTTAAGTCCAGTACTGTGGCACAAGGCCTCAAAGCCAAGCAGCATCAGCATTCACCCACCTGAGCATCTGGGACCCCAAACAGGTCTGGATTCACCATCACTTTTTCTGTCTACACACTTGGTCCTCTCTTCCTATCACAAAATAAACCATTTCACCCTTTGCCGGCCAGAGAAGTTGGCACTATTCTTCGGAGGACCACCTGTCACCAGTTCCCATCTCAGTCCATGCGGCCATGTCATTACTGCGTCACAGCTGATGCCTTCCTCTTTAAAACAGGATGGTTGTCACCTGGGTGATTTACGCAGGGTTTGCTCAGATTCTGGGATCCCTATGTCAGGCTCAAGCCTTGGATCTCCCACCTGACCACACTTTGCTGTGTCTGTGTTTAATCAAGTAGGATTAATCACGACCCAGTTGAGGAGCATTGAGGTAATATTTTGCTTGTATTGCTTTAATATACATCATCTGATTAATTGTTGAGTAAAGCAGTTCTCAAGATACAGAGCTGCCAAATTAGAGTGAAAATCATATTTGCTTTAAACTACCTTTGCCTCTGGGATCAGGGATTTTTCTGCATTCCTTTACCCAGTTACCTGTTTGAGAATAAACTGTTTTTGTTTGGTTTTTGAATTTGAACATTTAAATTTCTTTGTAGCAAAGCAAATTGTTGACAAAACTGAGTCAGGCAAGGTGTCTGCTCAACAACTTGTATTTTGTATCATTTTTAGTTTGAGGAATGCCTCTCTTTTGGCCCTGGAGAGGTTGTACCAGATGTTGGCTTTAAGCCCTTGGAAGATTTTTTGGGTAGGGTTGCGGGTGGAATCAGCAACAAAAAGTTGCCAGTTAGGTATGGAACTCACAATTAATATGGGCTTTTTTGAACTTCTTATTGAGGTGGTGGGGGGGACATGGCAGAAAACTTTTTATTTGTAAAATTTACTCTACATTGTTTTTAAAGTTTGGGGTCAAGACCAGTCGTGGGTCAGAATTACATTGATTCTTTTTAAAAAAATGAAGTAGAAAAATATCACTACATTTCAAGTGGTAAAGGTATGTTTGGTGAAACTTTGTTTCACTTGATGAATATATATCAGGATGTGTTATCTAGGTGTCTCATCATGAATTATTTGTATTAATGCCATAAAAAGAGCTTCCCTGGTGGCTCAGAGGGTAAAGCGTCTGCCTGCAATGCAGGAGACCTGGGTTCGATCCCTGGGTCAGGAAGATCCCCTGGAGAAGGAAATGGCAACCCACTCCAGTATTCTTGCCTGGAGAATCCCATGGACAGAGAAGCCTGGTAGACTTACAGTCCATGGAATCACAGAGTTGACACGACTGAGCGACTTCACTTTCATAAAAAGAACTTGGGAAGGGCCTTTTTTGGTGATTCTTCAGAACTTCCTCTTGGCAGAGAATTCGAATTCTGGTTCTGGTCTGGTCTGATTTCTGGTAGGGCCGAGTTCCAGTCCTCCCTTCTCTGGAGGCCCAGGGAAAAGTCCCATAACGCCTGGGTATCTGTAGGTGGCAGGAGACGTCTGTAAGGCCACCCCTTTCACTGCCCCCCCCTTCCCGCCTCCTCCCCCTTCTTTCAACCTGGCTTCCTTTCCTCCCTTGAAATCTTTGATGTTAGTACTTGGATCTGAAGTTCTGTGTCTCTATAGGAGGTTTTCTGAGAGACTGTATTCTTGTATTTAAGGGCTTCCCTGGTGGTGCAGAGGTTAAAGCGTCTGCCTGCAATGTGGGAGACCTGGGTTCGATTCCTGGGTCAGGAAGATCCCCGGAGAAGGAAATGGCAACCCACTCCAGTATTCTTGCCTGGAGAATCCCATGGACGGAGGAGCTTGGTGGGCTACAGTCCACGGGTTGCAAAGAGTCGGACACGACTGAGCGACTTCACTTTCACTTTCAGAACTTAACCTTGATATTGAGAGCTTCTGGTAATACAAGATATTTTATTTTCTCTAGGAAAATTGTGTTTTGCCTTATGTAGTTGAATATCTCCAAAGCCCATCCTCTTGGGTTAGACTGTTTGCCGTGTTTCCTCCACATCACTGCAGAAGGAAGGGCGCAGATTTGTTTTCTTCGGAGGTTTCACCTTCTCCTCGAAGCACGGGGCAGATTGGGAGGTAACTGGAGAAGAGCAGTCATCTCTTAGGTGTTTTTAAGTGGGTGGGTCTGGCGCTTACTTTGTAGAACTCTCTTTACTGAGCTGGAGGAATTATGGTTTCGCCGATCCCCTGGAGGGGAACTTCTGTGTGTCGACCCCGCGGGGGTGGCATTCTAACCTCGGTTTTCAGAAGCAGTTGCTCGATGTCTCGCAGCCCAGTTGGAGCGAGGTCAGCAGTGAGCGCGCCATGAGTCAGCCCTGGGCGCGGCCCGCTCGGCTGGGCCGCGCGGGTGAGCTGGCGACGACCCTTCGGCGCTGCTACAGGAGCACGCCCGAGCCCTCGTGGGAAACCGGCGCACGGGGCAGGGCGTCCCGTGGAGGGCGGCCGGGAGGGGCGGTGCTTCCGGGGCGGTACCGGTGAGCTGACCCCGCCCACCACACCAGACCCCGCCCACCAACAGCCTGGCCCCGCCCAGCCGGGCGCGGGCGGGCGGCGTCGCCTTTAAGAGCTCCCCGGTGTTTTGGGGGCCGCGGGCCGGGCGCGCTGACCTGGTGCGCATGTCCCGGGCGGTGACGCCGGCGCCGGGCTCCATGTGTGCGGCCGAGGGGCGCATTATCTGGCCGGCGGCGCGGGCGGGCGGGCGGACCGGCGGAGCGAGCGCCGCGGGCCCGGGCGGCCCCACAGGCGGAGCGAGCGCGCGCGGCCCAGCGCCCCCAGCCCCTCGGCCGCCCGGCCCCGCAGGCGACCCCGACCCCGGCCCCGCGGCCCCTTGAATCCGCACACTGTCCTAGGGCCCGGCCGGCCCGCGGCCCGGTAAGTTCCGGACCAAACTTGGCGGGGGGCGGGGGCTGGGGTCATGGCCGGGGTCGCGTGAGGGAGACTGGAGCGGCAGGGGCGGTGTGGGCTGGGCAGGGTCGGAAGGTCTGGGGGCTGTGAGGGACCCCGATGCGAGCGTGGAAAAGTAAGAGCGAGCGAGTTCTACTCCTTGTATTCCGGGAGCGTCTTCCTTGCGCTGCCCCGGAAAGTTCCGCGGTCCGACGCCGCCCGGGCACGTGGGGGCCGGGCCGGGCGGGGGTCCCAGAAAGTCGCGGCGTCGCCCCTCTTCCTCTTGCGCTTCCTCTGGAGGTCAGAGTCGGGGCCAGGTCGTGAGGTGCAGCTTCCGAGCGGCCGGGACGGGCATGGGGGCAGTGGCACGTGGGCGCGCGGGGCGGGGGTCCCGGGCGGGAGACGAGGGTCGCGGGCAGGCCGGGCCGCGGCGCTGAACCCCGCGGCGACGGCGACGGCGGCTGCGGATCCCGTGTCAGAATAAGAGTCCCCGCGCGCCCACGCCTGCAGGGCTGGCCCTCCCCCCGGCTCGCGCCCTTCCTGCCTGACCCCCGGGAGCCACGGGACCCTTCCCCCTCTCTGGATTCCTGCCTTACTCAGGGCCTTATACTTTAAATTTGCCTCTCCATCTAGGCGTTGGCTGGATTGATATCTTTTTTCCCACCTGGAAAGGGTTGGCATCAGTGACTAGACAGCAGCAGCTGGCCTTTTAAAGGGATTATTGCCAAGAATCGGAATTGATCACTTCAACAAGGAAAGGCTTATGGGCAGGGCCCTAGCCTAGAGCGTGACTGACACTTGGTGTGTATGTAAACACTGGGGCCCAGAAATGAATGGGGACCCCCCCCTTAGGCACCGAATGACTTGGGAAACCTGCGTGCACGTCTCCCCCTTGCCCTGGGAATTTAATTTTGTATGTTTGACTTTACCTCTTTACGTGTGTGGTTCATCCTTATCTTTAGAGCTTCCGGTTCTTTAGATCAAAGTCCGAGTGAGTCACTTGAGCCTTTAATTTTTTCTCTTCCTTCCCCTTTTACTTCTTTCAGTTTTCTCGGAGTACATAGTACTGGTTAAGTCTGGTTCTTGTGTGTCCATTTTACATAGTGACACCTTCTGGCCGCGGTAGCACAGAGAAACTGAGGGACAGGCAGCCTTCTGTGCAGTTGCTTCAGTCTTGGACCTACTGTCCTGTTGAAACTCTTTTTCTTCTGATAGTGGTTACAAGTTTTCTTTGAAGTTCAGTTCAATTCAGTCACTCAGTGATGTCCAACTCTTTCCGACCCCGTGGACTGCAACACGCCAGGCTTCTTTGTCCATCACCAACTCCCGGAGCTTGCTCAAATTCATGGCCTCTAAGTTGGTGATGCCATTGAACCATCTTATCCTCTGTCGTCCCCTTCTCCTCCTGCCTTCAATCTTACGTGAAATGTTCGCTGGCACCAGAGTGCTGGTAGCTTGTTAGACCTGACAGCAAGCTGTGGAGGAAAGACCAAACTGGCCCCAATTTGAGTGCCCACTGTATGCTAAGCTCAGTTCACAGACATATTATTTCAGTGCCACTAATACTCCGATTTGGGAAGGGAGAGTATAGTCCTCATATTACAGGTGAGATAACTGGAGGCCAGGACTTCTTGAGGCCAGGCTGCTTGCCCAAGACTGCTGAGTAGTGTAGAGCTGGGCTTGCGCCTGCCCTGTGGGGCACCGGAGCCCAGGAATGCTCCGGTTTGCAAGCTGTGTATGAGGATTTTCTGGGAGCTCCCACAACACAAAGCCATGTACTTGTCCAAGCTCCAGTACACCTCTGCTTGGAGTTGGGGGGTGATCTGGTAACTCCGTCTCTAGCCCTGCTTTGTCCTTGGAGAGCAGAGTTACCAGGTGGCTTTTAAGAACCACGCCCCAGAGTCACCCCGTGGCTTCGCTCCTATAGCCCGTATCCCCCTCTCAGGGAGGGCAGGTTAGACTGGGGGCTTGAGAGTGCTCTGCTAGCCCCTCTCCTCGCCAACTCCCCCACCCTTCAGCTTTCACCCCCCTGCTGCCCCTAAAATTCTGAGGCTGCTTTTTGGCGAGGATTGCCTGTCATCTTGGATGTGGTGTAGAGAATGGGATTAATGTATTAATGATTTGGATGCATTGTTATTTCCATT
This sequence comes from Budorcas taxicolor, assembly GCF_023091745.1. Classification (NCBI taxonomy): domain Eukaryota; kingdom Metazoa; phylum Chordata; class Mammalia; order Artiodactyla; family Bovidae; genus Budorcas; species Budorcas taxicolor. The sequence goes on along the minus strand of NC_068916.1, from coordinate 5,802,150 downwards.
CAGATGACATCATTTTTTTTTTAATGTCAAGTCATCTCTATTAATGCAGTATCATTTGGCAGATCCTACAATCTTATATTTTGATAGAGAGGAAAGAAATAATGCTGCTCTTGGTAGAAAAAAATCCTGGAAGAATTTGTAGCAAGATGTCAACAAAATCTTTGGGTTAGGATTAGCAGTAGTTTTTTGTTTTTATAAACTTTTTGGTGTCTGTATTTTACAAATTTTTTTTTAAGAACACTTTTAAATTTAAGTATTGAATGATAAAGCATTTAAAAGACTCCAGTTCTCAACTCTTGTAAGTTCTTCTCACTTGTTTTGCATCACTTATTTTGTGACTTTGTGGCATTGCAAGTAGTGATTTCTCTATTGATTTATTCAATAAATATCAGAGTGCACACTGTGCCTCCGGCACTGTGCTAGGAATCCCTGCTCAGTGGAGTTTACTGTGAGATTAATGGGAGAGCAGTTGTAACTGATCTCATAAACTTGAGGAAACTTAACATGGGCCAAGGATAGAAGGATGCTCTGAACTGGTAAGCAGGACTCGAGGGGGCCTTCCTTCGTCTGGGATCAGAGGACATGTAGGAGCTAAATAAGTGGAAAAGGGAGAGCATTTCTGGCAGAGAGAGTGTTTGGGATTGAAGGAAGATCAGTGTGGTTGGGGCAGAGAGAGACAAATGGGCAGGTTCCAGGGCTGAGGGGGTCCGGCATTTGCCATAAGAGCAGCGGGACCCAGCTGAAGAGGGCAAGGCAGGGGCCAGTGTGATGAGGGCACATTGAAGCTCACAGCTAGACCTCCTTGGGCCTGAGATGGCAGAGGACTAGAAGATGCACCTGAAGGACGCGAGTGGGAGAGTAGTGAAGCTGGTTCTGAAATGTTGGCATTTTCTGGTGTTCTGTTGGGAGAAAATAAAAAATGACCTGCAGAGCCTTGAATGTGTCAGTTTCCAAGACACAAAAGTGTAATACTCTTACCACTGAATCCAGTTAAGGACTGTCAGCGTGAGTGTGTTAACCTCTGAAAGCATGGGCAACTCAAATACTTGTCTCGAGAACTATCTGGACTTGGGGTGTTTCTGTGCCATCAAATGGAATGGACAAGACTGTTTTCCCTGGGCTTGTTTTTTCCCCCCAATAATTGAGATAATTTATGCTCATTGTAGAAAACTAGGAAGGTTATGAAACAGGGGAGTAGGTGAGGTCTTCATGCGCTGTCGTCCTGGGGTAATAGAGCATCGTTGGGATTTCCTTATAATAGTTGTCGGGTTGGGAAGTGCCGCCGAACCAGAAGAACGAGTTGGCAGTGTCATAGTTTGAGGCTTACAGAACTGTGCTGCCAGCTAAATGTGGTTGGTTGTTAGAATGGATGCTCTTGAGTTATATGAACTGTTTTAGGAGGTGAGTTAGTCAGTCTGGCTTCAGATTGCTATTTGTTCAGCTAATGAAACTTACTTCATGTGCCAACTGTGCAAAGCTACATCTTTGTCTTGAATTAGGAAGGCAGTGTGTTAAGAAGGTGGAGGTAAAAGGCAGGGGACCTGAAGAGGTGGCAGTGAGGTGGAAGGTGGTGAGACTGTGTTATTGGAAACAAGTAGCAGCTGGGGACGCATCTTGCAGACCTGTGGATTTTGGCAAACATGATGCAGGACTTTTTAGTCAAGAGGAATGTCAGACCACAGGCTTTTTGCCCCTCCCCTTGCTTTCTAGGCTGTATTTGCGACCTCTTTTCGTCTGATGAAAATGTAGGTTAGTCTTTTAGAAGACAAAGAAACTTACTGTAATTGAAAACCTGCAGGTCACCTTAGGAAGTGACTGGGAATCCTCTGGAACACTCCAGGGTATGTGAGAAAGGGTTCTTGCAACTTCAGTGCACTGCACCCACTTTCTCGCTCTCAGTCTTCACAGAGGTACCTGTTTCACAGGTGAGTTTGACAGGGATCTTGCTTTCCTGTTCTGATTCCCAGTTCTTGGATTCCTTATGTGAAAAGTCTGAAGATTTGATATGTGTCCGAGGAAATCTGAGGTAGAATGTGCTGGCTGGGATGGGCTGTACCTGAAAGGGGGCTCTCAACAAAATTGAGGCAGGAGTTTGGAGGGAAGATTTGGTGAGGTTGTAAACTTTGAGGCTGCTTGGCCTCAGGTCCAGCCATAGCTGAGGGTGGGTAGAGGCCAGAGGCAGAGTCGGAGGCGATGTGGGATTGGAAAGGAAGTCTTCACTTGAGGCTGAAGAATCCTTCAGCTATTCTTCCTGTGTCTCCATCTCTACACTTGACACTACTAGACCTGCCTTGATGGCCAGGTCTTTTGATTTGAACCTTCAGACCTAATTCACCCTAAACGAGGTAATGCCTTTGAGCGCAGTCTAGCACTGCTGGGTCACATGCTCATCCAGCTCCCTCTGGGGCCGGGGTGGGCGGGGTTCCGGGCAGCAGGTCCCTGTGGAGGTGTCCTGGGCCAGCCCTGGCGCTGCCTTAGGTTGGGTGTGAGCTCCACCCAGCCTCTTCGTAGTGACTTGACCTTGATGAGCCTCATCCTCTGTTTCCCATTTCTTCTTTTAAACATATTTGTTTTAATTAATTTACTTGGCTGTTCCAGGTGTTCGTTGTGGCCTGGCAATTCTTGGGGAACTCTTAGTTTCCTGACTAGGGATCAACCCCGGGGCCCCTGCGTTCAGAGTCTTAGCCACTGCGCCGCCAGGAAGGTTCCCCGTGTTTCATTTCTGAAAAGGAGGAAGTATTGTCTCCCATGATGACTGACTTGGAAGTGAGATAACACATGCAAAGGGGCCTAGTGCGGCACCTGGTGTGTGCCTGCTCACACACTCGGGGCCACTGAGTGTGCTGTTGTGGCTGGAATCGATGAGGCAGAGCCAAAAAGCTCCCTGTGCTGCTTCTCACGTGTGGAACACCTCCATGCTTGTGGGACACATGTCTGTCCGCCCCTGAGAACCGCAGCCTGTCCGCACATTTGAGATGGAAGAAGGTGAAGCACCTACAGAGGGTGATGCTTGTAGGGTCACCTTGCTGGGTTTTCTACATCTGGGACTGGGCCCCAGCCTTTCTAATCTCAGACCGAATGTTTCTTCGTCAGCCTTGGCACCTCCCTGGCAGTACAGAATGCCTGGGTTGGTGATGCCTCATCGGGGCAAAGGGGACACAGCCCCTCTTCCAGACCCTGGGCTTTCTGAACCTCACATTTTGATTTTCAGGGGGCTGCTCTTCCGTTTGTAAGATGTTCGCCAGGCAGATCCTCATGGGGTCCTGCCGTTGAGAACCAAGAGGGGCTTCTGTACTTCTGGCCTTATCACTGAGTGCCCTTTGGCCAGGGATTGGAAGTAGGTTGCTTGATGGTGCTTGCTGTGGCTAATGGGAAAGTTTGGGCCTGAACCCTGTCTTTCTTCTGAACTTAGGCTGCTTGGGAATCTGAAGATCTGACAACAACTTACCATTCTTCAGCTGTGGGCAGGTTGCCTGGCCACCTGGCCTCAGCTTCCCCACCTGTAGATGGGCACTGTATCTTTAACCTCATGGGATGGTTGCAAGGACAACTGAGAAATGTTTGAAAAAGTAGTTAGGGGTATCCTAATCCCTAGTCCTCCATTTACTTCTGAGATGCAGTTCCTCCCCTGAGGGAATTCCCTGGTGGTCCAGTGGTTAGGACTCCTGGACTTCCACTGCAGGGAGCATAGGTTCCACCCCTGGTTGGGGAACTAAGATCCAAAAACAAGCCAAAAACCAAAATCCTCCTCTGCCCAGAGGACAACTACAGGAATACCCCCCAAGTTTTACATCTCAGTTATCAAGCACAGTGAAACAGATTGAGGAGCTAGATTTTCTTTATAACAAAATTCTACCACAGCCTAACAATTTGGAGGTCTTCAGAACTCATTGTAAGGAGATCTCACCTAAAAAAGTCAGTCAGGTTGCCCAGAAGGGAATTAAAAAAGCCTCCTGGTCTTAACTCTGCATATAATCCCAATATAACATTTTCTCCAATTCCAATTGTTCTATGCAATTACCCTTTGAGTCGGTGGCTGTTAAACTTGACCCAGCACATTTTTACCTAGGAGGAAGGTTCTCACCAGGACCTTGGAGGTGAGCAGGTTTCCAGGCCAGTTTTTCCTTACTCGAGTTTCCGTTTGTTGGGCTTTTGTGGCAGTGACGACAGCTTTAGTTTTCTTGTGTGTTTTGGGCGGGCTCTCACTGCTAGCCAGCCAGTTCTGAAAATTTTGCTGTGGTAACTTTCATTCATCTGTGGAGGGAAGTCCCCCCCGTCCCCCAAGTTGTTCAGCGCTGTGGGGACAGTAGGAGCATGGCAAACAGAATCCTTGGTTTGAAGGTGTTGGTTGCATTGGTTGAGTCACTCCAGACCTGTGATATTCTCAGGGCTTGCTTTTCATTGACAGAACACTTTAACTTCATTTTCTTTTCTTTCCTGTATTATTGTGTATGTAAAGGCTTAATGCATTCCTTCAATGGCAAGTGATTTTTTTCAGAGGATTCTGGAGTCAGATCCCTCCTTGGGATTCTTTTTTGTGCACTGGGGAGGTTTTGAGGGTTTGGTTAGTGTTTTCCTTGCCACTTTTGTTTGATTAGCTGACCTTTTCAGCAGTTTGTGTGTTGGTCATCTGTCTCCTGCCTCTTTCCCCAAACCTTTTAGGTTTTTGTTGTTGAGGCTTTCTGTTTCTTTCAACCCTACAAGGGACATTTCCTGATACTAAAGTCTGGGGAGAAGGTGGGAGTCTCAGGTGTCAGTAGTAGTTATACCCTGGTCTGCTTTTGAAGTTTTCTTGGTTAAGGATATTAACAGACTTGAGTCTGGATTGAAATGTAATTGCAGCCTACTGTCAATTTCTGTTTGTCAGGAAGAGCATTAGAAATGTAACTATTTTTGGTCCTTGGGCAGCAGACAAGTTTAATATTCACCTGGGACTAGCTTCTGTGTGCTGTTTTGCTGAACCCAGCAGGAGGCAGTCTTCCAGATGAGTGGGGCGGGGCTTGATGTTACAAACTGGAAACTGAGGCCTGAGAGGGGGTGTGGCCCGCCCTGTGTTACTTGCAGAAGAGAGAAGGACGCAGGGCTCTATTCCCTCCTGGAACCTCCTGGTCTGATCTGTTATCCTTACTTCTTTATGGCTTGGTTAGTTTCACAATTTTTGTTTTGTTTTAGGTTTCTCTTCCCTTTATTTATGTAGTGTAGGTCCACTGGCAGATTTCCTTCCTCAGGACCTTGTCTTTTGAGGTCATCACGGTATCTAATGTGAGGATGGGACAGGACACAGGCAAGAATTCAAGCTGCTTCTGGAGTCTCCGGGCTGCATTTAAAAACCAGCAAACGAAACAAACTGTAGCTATGTTTCTTGTTCTGGAATTGAGTGGTTGATGGCTTTTAGTTTTAAGAGCATTAAACTGCTTTTCCCTATCTATTAAAAAACAAGAGATGGCACTCATTATTTAGGCATCCTCCATATGAACCATTTTGAGTGACCATTTCAGGATTCAGAAAAGCTGGACATCAGATCCTGTATCAGGCACTGCTCGTCTAGGGCAGGAGGGATGGTCCTTAACACTCAGGTAAGGGTGAGTCTAGAACAGCACAGGCTGGCTGCTGCAAAGCTTTGAGAGAGGTTATTTCTCACTTACCCTTTGTATGTAGGGGGAGTCCGCTCTGCCTGCTGAAGTCATCTTTAAGCTGTTTCACAGGTGAACTGGTTTCAGGGATTGAATGTGTTCTTGGACGAGAGAAGATTGGGGTAAGGGGTTGCTGAGGGGTTCCAGGAGGTACATTGATGGTTTGGGAATCTTGCCTCAGGATTGGACAGTTGTCCTTTCCTGCTGCTGGTGCCATCAACATGCCCACTCAGCCCCTCAGGGAGGATGGAAAGGGCTTCTCTTAACTTTCCAGAGATAAAATCAGGTGGCTCTGCCGTGACATGCAGCAAAAGTGGAAGGTCCCTGGGAAGGTGCTCTGCATTGGGTGAGCACAGAGAGGCCTGCGCGCACCTTCTGTGAATTTAAGATGGTGGGAGCATGCCCACTTTGTTGCCTTGGTTTACTGCAGAAAGGAGAAGGAAACTTAAATTGTAACCAGTCTTCTGTGAACCATTGTTGGCTGCAGCTTTTTCTTTTTTAAGTTATTTTTTAAAAAGTTAGCCCATTGGTATTTAAGAGCCTAAGTTACTCTAGTAGGTGACCCCATGGAGTGAAATGCAGTGCAGGCATCTCACTGCTGCACCGTGAGTTGGTGACTCACACTTGGGCACACACTCAGGCCACGGCACGAGCTGCGGGCTCTGAGATTCCCTAAGGAGAGACGCTGAGCTGGGTGACAGAGACGCAGAGATGGCCTCGGGCCCAGGTAGCCCCACCCCAGCTCCTCAGCGAGCTGCCCTCACATCACTGAAGCGCGCTGTGCACAGACAGTCCTTGTTACGTGTCATGACATGAGAGAGGTGGGCCAGCTGATCTGTGCTTGCCATGCACACTCTTCTGAGAAGAGGCGGTTTCCCTGGCCTCGGGGGCTTAACAGCTATTGTGAAGCAGGTTCGTTGTGTGGGACTGGACTGTTGGAGGGAGTGTTCCCTGCACTGGAGTGTCAGGGAGGGATGGCACTGGCAAATCACTGTCCTGGACCTCAGGGTTTATGGAAAGTCTTGGTGGAAAATAAGTTTGAAAAATGATTATCGTTGATGACCTTAAATGGAGGGCTGTTGACACTTGATACTAAAAGCACGGAGAGCCCTCAGGTTTGTGAGGAGGAAAATGCTGACTTGAATTGGGTAGGGAAGCCAGTGAGGTAAAAGGGCCACTGATAAGAGGCAAGCATGAGCTGACACGGCCTTGAATTTGCCTGATGGGGAGTAAAAAGCAGGGACAGGTGCCAGAGATCCTGTGCGTGAAGATCGGGTAGGGATTAACTGGATACCAGGGACTGAGGACAAGTCATCTGTTCATTCAGCACCTGGGGTCCCTTCTCTGCCTGGCCTGTGCTGTGCCCCTGGGTTCTGGCGATGGGTGAGATGGCTGGCTCCTGTCCTCGGGGGTCTCAACTCTTCGTGGGGAGACAGGGCGCAGTGCTCTGGGAAAGAGGAAGGATGGGCAGGAGCGTGTCCAGGTGGTGGCTCCCGAGTGGGGACTGGAAGGTGGCAGAGGCCCTGAGATAGTGGGCCTTAAGTTTTCAGGGTGCTGAGTTTGAGCAAAGGTGGGGTGAGCTGGGTCCTAGAGAAGCGTGGTCTGAGATTGTGTCTCCTTCCTGGGAGAAGCCAGGCGTTGTGAGACAGCTCAGCCTGTGGGCCTGGATGGCCGCTCTCTGCTTCACTGGGATTCATAGTGGATTGAGGTATGGGGGGTCGTGTGTGGTATCAGGACCCAGGACCCTCATGAACTGAGGGGTGTGTGTCTTTGACCCTTCTCTGGGGGCTGGGTGCAGAACTTGACTTGTCTCTGTGTCTCCTCCTCCCCAAACTAGCAGTGCTTTGTGTTAGATGAACGTGTGGTAAATAACAGAGAAAAGAATAAGATATCTGAGGGACGGTCCCGTATATGAACAGTTTGTCCTGCTCTGTTCCCAAGAGTGAAGTAGTGATGAGTGGATTGAAAGTAGGAGGACACGGCCCTTAACTTCGCCTGAGAAAGAGCTTTGTAGTAGTTAAGAGGGACCAAGAAGAGGCTCAGTGTGATTCCTGTGCCCCGGGAGCTGGTTGGTAATCAGCATTTTCTAAAATCTGAGAATTTTCCAGCTTGAGGCTTTGGACACTTTTCCAGACAGACCTAGAGTGATTAAGACACTTCCCTGAAACATCCGCATGAATTTTTCCAACAGCTGCTACTTTCTAGTTTGAAAAGTTACCCTGTTTCATGCATTGCTCAAATGTTTTCAAATCCTAACTCTTTTGGCAGAGTTCAGGGAAGAAGACAGGTGGATGTCCTGCCAAATGACAGTACGGGTTTTGAGAGTAGGGAGGGGTTGTGGACACAGGAAGGAAGGGGGCCTTGGAGACCTGGCCCTCGGGAAAGAATGACTTGGTTCTGAGAGTGGCATCTGCCTGATGATGGCCAGGGGTCCCGGTGTGGGAGTGAGGAGTCAGGAGAGTTAGGCTGAGGGCAGCAGACTGGTACCTCGCGTGCAGAGCTGGGTGGGCCAGCATGCTTCCCGGCCTCCAGCCACCTCAGGAAACCCTCCCTTCAGGGCCTGGGCCGCCCCCAGCTCTATGCTCCGTGGCTGGGGAGACTGTCGAGTCAGAGGCCAGGGGACCTGTCTCCTCCCCCGGTCTGCGTCCGCTCTGTCTGCTGCCTCCTGTGAGCACTTTGCTCTTCCGATGGAAGGAGAGCAGCTCAGTCTGCACAGGTCCATGCCGCGGGCCCCAGGTCTGCTTGGTGGAGTGCTGAGTGTGGTTGGCATATGTGTACATCTCACACAATGCAGAAGGGTCTTCATTTATATTTATGGCCCAGGCTGGCAGTGTTGATCAAGTCCTCTTCCCTTAGCTTGTATGTACCCTGGCAGGTGGGCACTTAGACATCTGTGCTTCAGCACCCTCCAGCATTTTAGTGCCTCTCACAGAAGCTGAAGACACTCATGAGTCCCTGAATTTGCTGTATGGTTCGTGGAATGGGGGTTTGCACAGCGAGGTTTCCTGAAATTCAGAAAAGGGTTAAGAAGGCAATGGCACCCCACTCCAGTACTCTCGCCTGGAAAATCCCATGAATGGAGGAGCCTGGTGGGCTGCATCCATGGGGTCGCTAAGAGTCGGACTCGACTGAGCGACTTCACTTTCACTTTTCACTTTCATGCATTGGAGAAGGAAATGGCAATCCACTCCAACGTTCTTGTCTGGAGAATCCCAGGGACGGGGGAGCCTGGTGGGCTGCCGTCTGTGGGGTTGCACAGTCAGACACAACTGAAGCGACTTAGCAGCAGTGTGCTCTAATCAGAGGTTGTGCTGACCTTTGCTTTAGGAAGTTCTCCCAGAACCTTGGGAGGGATCCAGCCTTAGGATGGCCTTAATTAGAGACAGGCTGCCCCACAAGGTGTCATGGTTGAGATTGGAGCCTGGGTCTGGATCCCCATTTAACCCTGTAACCCTGGCCGGTCACCTTGACTTCTCTCCACCTGTTTTCTCACCTGTCAAGTGTTCCCGTGTGCAGTGTGGGTGGCGGCGGCAGTCCCCCCGTGTGCAGTGTGGGTAGTGTCAGCAGTGCCTGTGTGAAGCATGGGTAGCGTTGGTAGTACCTCATTCTGTGGTTATGAGGATTAGATGAAATCAGGCATGTAAAGTACTGGCACCACGCCTGGCACCAAGTAAAGAATTTAATAATTGTTAGCCACTGTTACACTTTTCTTTTCCTCCTCTAGTAACAAAATCTCTTGTCAGTGTGCTAAAGGTGATTCTCTGGATGTTCTGGGCTTTGTCAGCAGTGGGCTTTTTTTTCTGCAGCAGTTTGAATCTGTGTGGCCAGCGGTGGCTTTCCCAGTGAAGAGTCAGGCCCTCCCCTTCCCATGCCACCAAAGCTTGATGAGCACTGGAAGAAGTCCTGGACCAAGGGGGGCTGCGGAGCCCCTACTTCCAGCAGTCGTGTCACTGGGGTCTTGGGGACAGACCTGCAGTGACTGGGGCCTAGGTCTGTGTGAGGCGGCTGGTGACAGAGCATGGCAGTGGGGTGGGCCGCAAAGGAGGCCAGAGGGGTCCTGCAAGGTGCGCCCAGTAAAGGTGAGGTGACTGGACACCTCACTCTGGCCTCCCTGGCACTCCTCCTCCTCCTCCCTCTTCACCCCTTTTGGTCTGGGAGGGCTGGTGACCTGGGACTCGAAGTGACTTCCCAGAGGATTTCTTGCTTGAGTTGGGTTATGTTGGCAGGACTGTGCCACTGGGACGAGATGGACTTTGTGGGCTACTTGGGGGCACTTAGCACTGTGTTGCTCTGGAATGTGTGGTCTGCGCTCTCAACAACTGACAGCTTCGACGTGCACCTTTGCCTGGAAGATAAAATGTGTGCTGGCTGCTGTGTGCCCACGTGCTCGTGCACCTGTGTGGTGGCCCTGTGTGTGCTGTATGTGCCTGCTGGGATGTGGACTTTGTGTGGCAGAGTCCTGCCTTTCGTGGGGTCCCTGGCTTACGCTGGGGTGAGTTTCAGGTATAGGCCAAGTCCCCCTGAGGGCACACCCCACAGGTTTCTTCGGACTTCTTATCTCAAGGCAGAGATTCACATGGCGTTTGCGTCGTACCCCACAGCCCATCAGTGTTGGTGCTACAGTCTGCCGCCAAGGAGAACTCCGATTTGCAGCAAAGGGCAAAGCAAAGCATATTTCAAAACTCTGGTCTCACCTGCGCGCCCCTGGAGGCAGGCCTTCCTCGGAAGCCCTGGTGGGGCGGGCTTGGCCCCGCTGCCTCTCTCCTGGAGCCGCTTCTCCAGGTGTCCGAGTCCCTAGTACAGTTCTTCCTGTCTGCTCCCCAGATGCTGGCTTCTTGGCCGAGGGGAGCAGGACTCTTTCCAGCCATCAAGGCACTTCCTCTCCCCATTGGCCCTGCTGTGAGGAGGAACACTGACGGCCCACGGAAGCTGGTGTTGCCCACCCTCCCTCTTGCCCGCCTCCTCTAAGACCTTAGGGAGGCTCTGCTGCTCCATCGTGGGCTCAGTTTACCCTGTAAGGGCTGGGGGGAGTAGACAGTTGGATGGTTCCCTGAAACACCCTCTTAGAAACCCTTGTGACCCTGGTGTTCTCTGGTCATACCTTTATTGTTGGGTGCATTGTCAGGAAGATGTGGTGTGCGCTCCTGTCACTTCTCAGTTCATCTTTAATCGGCTTGTGTAGTGCGGGCTTGTGTGTAGGACTTGCCTGGTGGCTCAGGTGGTGAAGAATCTGCACGCAATGCAGGAGACCTGGGTTTGATCCTTGGGTTGGGAAAGTTCCCTGGAGGAGGGCATGGCCACCTCCTCTAGTATTCTTGCCTGGAGAATCCCATGAACAGAGGAGCCTGGTGAGCTGCAGTCCGTGGGGTTGCAGAGTCGGACGCGACTGAGCAAGTGAGCACAGCACGGTGCAAGCCGCACTTTACAGGGGGATGTTGCCATTGCCGTGTCTTTTTTGAGACTTTGCAGCATTTTAATCAGTCGTGCAATTTAAAAGAATAGTTTTTCTTTATGGCTGCGCTGTTTGTTGATGTGTGTGAGTTTTCTCTAGTTGTGGCAAGTGGGCGCTACTCTCTAGTTGTGATGCTTGAGCTGCTTATTGTGGTGGGTTCTCTTGTTGCGGAGTGTGGGCTAAGTAGTTACGGCACATGGGCTTAGTTGCTCCGTGGTATACGGGGTCTTCCTAGACCAGGGATCGAACCCATGTCTCCTGCATTGGCAGGTGGATTCTTTACCCCTGAGCCATCAGGGAAGCCTTTGCCAGTATTTTTTTGTGCAGTTTATTTGGGGAGTGGAGGGAAGGACTGAGTGATAGTGAAGCATCTCGGGGACATGGGCCCGGTCTGAGAAGCCAGTTTCTAGAACCATACTTGTAGCTGGGTGTATACCAGCCCCATGGGATTTGTTCTGTACACAGGCCTCAAAATGTTAGAATGATCTGTTATTCTGCCTCGAAGAGGCATTGTGTTGAGTGAAGGAAACCAGACAATAAAGGACAAAGACTGCATGATTTCTGCTTAAATGAGATGCCTGGAGTAGTCAGATGCATAGAAACAGAAAGTAGGAGGGTGGGCGCCTGGCTAGGGGTGTGGGGGAGGGAAGAACGGGGGATTAGTGTGTCATGGGGACAGTTTCAGTTTTGCGAGGTGAAGGGGTTCTGGAGATGGGTAGTGCTGACGGCTGTACAGCAGTATGAGTGTACGTAATGCCGCTCAACTGGACCCTGAAAATGACTAAGACCAAGAAAATGACTCAGTCAGTAAATGTTATGTATATTTTATTAATACCACATTGAGGAAGAAAAACAAAAGGGAACCTTTGTGAATTTAGAAATATCCTGCATCTTTATGAGAGCATGCATTTTTAGCCTCCAATGTTAGCTTAGAGAGAAATGAACAAAGACACTCACAGTTTGATGGTCTACCTTCTGTCAGATACTAGGGGCTTTTTGACACAAAAAGATAGGCATAGTTCTAGAAGGCTCATTGTGACATCATCTTGGGGTTCTGATTGCGTGGGTGTTCTTTGGTTCCTAGGAGGGTGGGGCCTGGAGGCTCTTCCTCCCCTCAGTAGCGTGACACAGGCCAGGAGTCTGCAGGAGGCCTGGGGGAGCAGTGTCCTGGACACCTGAGGTCTCCTCCCAGTGCCTGAAGAGACTGCCGGTACCCCTTGTTTCCCTGTGGCCCTTTGTCAGAGAATCCCCTTAGGGTGGCACATACTTACGGGTGTGCACAGAAGGGGGGACTCCGGTTCGTAGGTCCTCGCTACTAACACCGAAGTTATTTCCTCTTTTGTTCTGACATTTTCTTCAGGGTGTCGTTTCATAATGTAACACACTAACACTAAACCCTTCAAACACTTACCAAAGTCTCAGGTCTGTCTAGAGGTGGACATTTGATTCCTGTGCGTTTTAAATATGGAGGGAGGTGGTTTCTCTGACGTTTTGAATCCACCTGCAAGGTGGATTGCTTGGGCAGCTGTTAGGGAGTGAGCGTGAAGTCACTGAAAGCAGCCTCATTATAAGGAGGCTTAGGATTTTGAGGAACAACAGTAATCATAGTCAAAGAAAGAACTAGTTGCTGCTGTTGGAGAGCCTGCCTGGAGCCAGGCTTTGTCGCTTGGTCCTCAGAGTGATCTTGAGTCCTGAGGGGCTAAGCGGGCCCCCAGGGGCACAATCGGATTTGGCCCCAGAGTGTTTGAATTGTCAGGAGGGTCGTGGCCGAGCAGTTGGGTGTCTGTGACTCATCGCGAGGACTCTGTCCGTCATCCTCAGGATGGGCTGGTGGTGTGAAAGGGAGGGATACCCAGAATGCTTAGGAGAGGAGGGGGAGGTGGAGTCAGGTCTTCAGGAGGGCATGGGTCTGTTGGAAGGATTGTTGATGGTATTTTTTCGGGAGGGATGCAAAAGGAGAAGGGGGCGGCTGAGGGTGAGATGGTTAGATGGTATCATTGACACAATGGACGTGAGTTTGAGCAAGCTCCGGGAGATGGTGGACAGAGGAACCTGCCATGCCGCAGTCCATGGGGTTGCAAAGAATTGGACGTTGACTGAGTGACTGAAAAACTACAACAAAATAGAATTTTGGCCATTGGAAAGAGGGAGTACTGGGTACTGGGGGAGCTCTCATTTCTCAGCAGTGATAGGGAGGTGCTTCTGGACACAAGGCCATTGAGGACTGTGGGAGTCTCCAAGCACCTTTCTCCAAACGGCCGTGTGAGGGAGTCGGGGGAGCCCCTCCCCCGAGAAGCCCTGGGCCCCCCAGGGGCTGTGGCGATGCTGTGGCCTTGCCTGTCTCCATGTGTCGTTTATTCCTTATGTTATTTATATTGTTATGTTTTCCCATCAAGTTGGTGGTGAAAACAGGCTTCTCAAGTGGCTCAGCGGTAAAGAATCTGCCTGCTAATCCAGGAGACATAGAGACGTGGGCTTGATCCCTGGGTTGAGAAGATCCCCTGCAGGAGGAAATGGCTGCCCAGTCCAGTATTCTTGCCAGGGGGTCACGAAGAGTTGGACTCGACCTGGCAACTGAGCACAGTGGTGAAAGCACGGTGGCTGGACGTTAATAACTGGCAGAGGACGCCTCGTTGTCATTTCTTCTCCATTCCTTGTTGGGCCTTGGATAAGATGAAGAAGAGCCCTTTCTCCTGTGGAACATGGAGTGTTTGGGGGAGAGAACCGAGTGGGATGCTTGTCAGATGTCAAGATCAGCCATGCCAAGTGATGGGGTTCTGACCCTTGGGGATGAAAGGGAGGGGGTTTCTGAGTAATGCGTGTTTTGAGTCTGACAGGTGAGTAGGGGAGGAAGTACTTTGCTAGGAGTGAGAATAGCATGTGCAAAGGCCGGGTCGTAGAGGAAGGCAGATACGGTGGGTAAAGGACACCAGCCCGGTGTGGCTGGAGGCAGGAGTGTGGTGTGTGTGCCCTTACATGCGTGCGTGCCTGCACGTACATGCATGCCAGATGACTTCCTGGGGTCGCCTGCCAAGAGGCGGGGTCCTAAAGGCTGTGGTGAGGTGTTGGGAGCTTGAAGGAGCTTCAGGAAGGGACGGTGTGGGGACACAGTCCGTCTCTTGGTGAGGCCATGGTTACTGTGGCTGAGTGGGACAGGCAGGGGCCCTTCAGGGGTCTGGGGGCCATGTACTGCTTGTTACCCCAGTGGGTGCTCTGGCTTGACATTGGAGATCGACCAGCTCTGGTTGCCAAGGATAGGCTTGTGCAGCTGGCCTCACTGTCAGCTCCGTGGCCCTCGTGGGGCTGAGCCTCCCTCTCCAGCCTGCCTAGTCATGCTCTCCCTGCTTCTGGGGATACAGGGTTAATGAGGCTCTGGGCCTGGGGGAGAGCAGGTACTGCTTGGTCCTGGGGGACGTAGAGCCAGAGCACACCCTCGCTGCGCCTGCGCTCTGATCTCGTCTCAGGCAGGCAGCTCTGACCGAGTCTCCTCTGTCCTGGCAATGCTGAGCGGAGCCCGCCAGCTCAGTCTTGTTGGCTTTGGGGGCCATGTTGTCTTGTCACTACTGCTCGGCTCTGCCCTGTGCCTGAGAGCAGCCCTGGACAGGCTGACCTCGGGCGGACGTGGCAGTGTCCTAGGAAACCCATTTGCTAGAGCAGGCCCAGGCAGGAGTTTGCGATCCCTGGATTAGGGAATTGACTCTGAGCCAAGTTAATCTTTCCCTAGCCAGCCAGCACATGTTGGAGCAGCGTGACCTTTGGGCTTCCTTGGGGTAATCCACTGTTGGCCTGCCTCAGTTTCTCCCTTTCTCATAGGGCTGGCTGGGGATTTCGTCTCCTTGACAAATAGCAGTGCAGTTGCTTCGATTGTTGGCAGAAGGGTCTAGGGTAACCCCCTGTTTCTGGAGGGGGTGCTCCTTGTGTCTAATAAGTGGACTTTGTGGACCTAGGGGTGGGAGAAGGTGAATGGGATTGTTGGGTTTCACGTTGGTGGTTTTTTGGGTTTAATACCATGTCCTTGGGTCTGGATTGGAGCTAGGGTGGTTAAATATTTGGATGCAGAGAAGAATTTTAGAGACAGCACAAGTGTTTGAGTACAGACAGTGCTGAGGAGAAGGCAATGGCACCCCACTCTAGTATTCTTGCCTGGAAAATCCCATGGGCGGAGGAGCCTGGTGGGCTGCAGTCCATGGGGTCATGAAGAGTCGGACACGACTGAGCAACTTCACTTTTCACTTTCATGCATTGGAGAAGGAAATGGCAACCCACTCCAGTGTTCTTGCCTGGAGAATCCCAGGGACGGGGGAGCCTGGTGGGCTGCCGTTGATGGGGTCGCAGAGAGTCGGACACGACTGAAGCGACTTAGCAGCAGCAGCAGTGCTGAAGAGGAGACCAGAGGCATGCGGCTTCCGTAGGGCCAGGCCTCGGAAGGGATGGTGTGGTCCTCGGGGGAGCCCCTCAGAGAGCCCAGGCTTCCCCATCAGGTGCCCTTGGCCCCTGAGGGCTGGCCATGGGCACTGCAGCTTCAGTGTCTCTGAGGAACGCTGGAGCTCCCCAGACAGTAGCCAGTGTCTGGCCGCGGCCTCCTCACCTCAAGTTAAGAGGGCGCGGACCTCACTTACCTGAGCTGGAAAGGATGAAATGGCAACAGTGGACATCTGTTCCCCGAAGTGCAGTGGCTTGATTTCATGTAAATCACCAATCACTGCCTCCTCACCAAGTGTGGTCTCCCTCAGATTGGGAAATCGTTGTTTGGGTAGGTTGAAGATTTGGGGTGTTGAGTGTGTTTGCATGTTAAGTGGAGTACCCAGGTGCAGGGTCAAAGCCAAACCATAATGATTTATTAAGGGAGCGGAAGAGTCTCTTATGAGTTGGTAATTGTGTACTTAAGGGTTACTCGATACTGTTTTAAATGTATGGGTTGGAAATAAAAATAGTAAAAACTCTCTAAACCTTGGCCACTGTGGGGTGGATGGCACAGCAGCCCAGATGATGTATCAGTGAAAAGCGATTACAGTTTCTTTTAGAGAGGTGCTCCCAGTTCTCTTGGTGCTAAGGGGTCTCTGCTTGGTTTCTGCTCCTTCCTGAATTTTGCACTAATTGTATCAAAGGGTGGTTGCTTATCAACTCCTCAGGTTGATTCCTTCTCCCTTAGTGTTAAACCATCTCTGCTTATTCATTCCATAAACATTTATTGAGCGCCAGACATGTTGTAGGTGCTTGAAATCAGGCCCCAGGCAGATACCCCTTTCCTTGTGGCATCTTTGTTCTTCCTGGGTGAGAAAGTCCATAGACATGGTAACTATGTTGTGTGGAGTTTGAGGAGGGTTTGGGGTGCGGGAGAGAAGGGGCAGTGAGCAGGGTGGGCCTCTTTGAGGGAGACATTTGAGCAGTGATTTGGGGGTAAAGGGAGGAGTCAGCCCTCGGAGGGAGAGTGCTTGAGGCAGAGAGAGCAGCTAGCTCAAATGGTCTAGCGACTACAGTTGGGACCGACTGTGTACAGACGTTCTGAGAAATCGTGTGAAGCTGAATATGGACTGGGCATTTGTTGACATTTAGGGCTTATTGTATGGTAGTTATGTCTTCAAAGGTCATTTTCAATTTGGGCTGCAAACTGAAGAACTGATTGTTTAAAATGATAGCATATCTGGGATTTTGTTGAAGACCTTAAAGGACCCCAGGGGCGGAAGGGTGCGTGGTGTGTTGGAGGCCAGCATGACTGGGAGGTGGGGTGAACATGCCTCTGGGATCAGGAGAGGACAGGACTTCACTCTGAGTGGGAAAGCAGGGCCTTTGGAGGGTTTTGAGCTGAGGGGTGAAAGCAGGAGGTGCAGTTTGCAGGCTTCCGCCCTATTACTGGAGGATGGTGTGGCTGGTGGAGGTGTGAGAGGTGGTTGAACCTCACGTGTGTTTGACAGCAAAATCACTAGGATTTCCTGAGGGACTGGATGATGGGTAAACCGATTAAGAAGGTAATGCCAGATTTCAATCTGAGCATCTTGAAAGACTGAATTTGCTGTGAGCTAAAGTGGGGAATGACAGAATGTGGTCCACTGGAGAAGGGAATGGCAAACCACTTCAGTATTCTTGCCTTGAGAACCCCATGAGCAATATGAAAAGGCAAAATGATAGGATACTGAAAGAGGAACTGCCCAGGTCGATAGGTGCCCAACACGCTACTGGAGATCAGTGGAGAAATAACTCCAGAAAGAATGAAGGGATGGAGCCAAAGCAAAAACAACACCCAGCTGTGGATGGGACTGGTGATAGAAGCAAGGTCCGATGCTGTAAAGAGCAGTATTGCATAGGAACCTGGAATGTCAGGTCCATGAATCAAGGCAAATTGGAAGTGGTCAAACAGGAGATGGCAAGAGTGAACGTTGACATTCTAGGAATCAGTGAACTAAAATGGACTGGAATGGGTGAATGTAACTCAGATGACCATTACATCTATGACTGCGGTCAGGAATCCCTCAGAAGAAATGGAGTAGCCATCATGGTCAACAAAAGAGTCCGAAATGCAGCACTTGGATGCAATCTCAAAAACGACAGAATGATCTCTGTTCATTGCCAAGGCAAACCATTCAATATCACGGTGATGCAAGCCTATGCCCCAACCAGTAATGCTGAAGAAGCTGAAGTTGAACGGTTCTATGAAGACCTCCAAGACCTTTTAGAACTAACATCCAAAAAAGATGTCCTTTTCATTATAGGGGACTGGAATGCAAAAGGAGGAAGTCAAGAAACACCTGGAGTAGCAGGCAAATTTGGCCTTGGAATGTGGAATGAAGCAGGGCAAAGACTAATAAGAGTTTTGCCAAGAAAATGCACTGGTCATAGCAAACACCCTCTTCCAACAACACGAGAAGATTCTACACATGGACATCCCCAGATGGTCAACACCGAAATAGACTGATTATATCCTTTGCAGCCAAAACTTCCCTGGTGGCTCAGACAGTAAAGCGTCTGTCTACAATGCAGAAGACCTAGGTTCGAGCCCTGGGTTGGGAAGATGCCCTGGAGAAGGCAGTGGCACCCCTCTCCAGTACTATTGCCTGGAAAATCCCATGGACAGAGGAGCCTGGTAGGCCACAGTCTATGGGGTTGCAAAGAGTCGGACACTACTGAGCAACTTCACTTCACTTTTGCAGCCAAAGATGGAGAAGTTCTATACAGTCAGCAAAAACAAGACCAGGAGCTGACTGTGGCTCAGATCATGAACTCCTTTTTGCCAAATCCAGACTTAAATTGAAAAAAGTAGGGAAAACCACTAGACCATTCAGGTAAGACCTAAATCAAATCCCTTACGATTATACAGGGGAAGTGAGAAATAGATTCAAGGGCCTAGATCTGATAGATAGAGTGCCTGATGAACTATGGACGGAGGTTCATGACGTTGTACAGGAGACAGGGATCAAGAGTATCCCCATGGAAAAGAAATGCAAAAAAGCAAAATGGCTGTCTGGGGAGGCCTTAAAAATAGTTGTGAAAAGGAGAAAAGAAAGATATAAGCATCTGAATGCAGAGTTCCAAAGAATAGCAAGGAGAGATAAGAAAGCCTTCCTCAGCGATCAGTGCAAAGAAATAGAGGAAAAGAACAGAATGGGAAAGACTAGAGATCTCTTCAAGAAAATTAGAGATACCACGGGAACATTTCATGCAAAGATGGGCTTGATAAAGGACAGAAATGGTCTGGACCTAACAGAAGCAGAAGATATTAAGAAGAGATGGCGAGAATACGCAGAACTATACAAAAAAGATCTTCACAACCCAGATAATCACGATGGTGTGATCACTCACCTAGGGCCAGACATCCTGGAATGTGAAGTCAAGTGGGCCTTAGAAAGCATCACTACAAACAAAGCTAGTGGAGGTGATGGAATTCCAGTTGAGCTATTTCAAATCGTGGAAGATGATGCTGTGAAAGTGCTGCACTCAATATGCCAGCAAATTTGCAAAACTCAGCAGTGGCCACAGGACTGGAAAAGGTCAGTTTTCATTCCGATCCCAAAGAAAGGCAATGCCAAAGAATGCTCAAACTACCAGATAATTGCACTCATCTCACATGCTAGTAAAGTAATGCTCAAAATTCTCCAAGCCAGGCTTCAGCAATACGTGAACTGTGAACTCCCAGATATTCAAGCTGGTTTTAGAAAAGGCAGAGGAACCAGAGATCAAATTTCCAACATCCGCTGGATCATGGAAAAAGCAAGAGAGTTCCAGAAAAACATCTAGTTCTGTTTTATTGACTCTGCCAAAGCCTTTGACTGTGTGGATCACAATAAACTGTGGAAAATTCTGAAAGAGATGGGAATACCAGACCACCTGACCTGCCTCTTGAGAAACCTGTACGCAGGTCACGAAGCAACAGTTAGAACTGGACATGGAACAACAGACTGGTTCCAAATAGGAAAAGGAGTACGTCAAGGCTGTATATTGTCACCCTGCTTATTTAACTTCTATGCAGAGTACATCATGAGAAACGCTGGACTGGAAGAAACAGAAGCTGGAATCAAGATTGGAGGGAGAAATATCAATAACCTCAGATATGCAGATGACACCACCCTTATGGCAGAAAGTGAAGAGGAGCTAAAAAGCCTCTTGATGAAAGTGAAAGAGGAGAGTGAAAAAGTTGGCTTAAAGCTCAACGTTCAGAAAACGAAGATCATGGCACCTGGTCCCATCACTTCGTGGGAAATAGATGGGGAAACAGTGGAAACAGTGTCAGACTTTATTTTGGGGGGCTCCAAAATCACTGCAGATGGTGACTGCAGCCATGAAATTAAAAGACGCTTACTCCTTGGAAGGAAAGTTATGACCAAGCTAGAAAGCATATTGAAAAGCAGAGACATTACTTTGCCAACAAAGGGCCGTCTTGTCAGGGCTATGATTTTCCTGTGGTCATGTATGGATGTGAGAGTTGGACTGTGGAGAAAGCTGAGCGCCAAAGAATTGATACTTTTGAACTGCGGTGTTGGAGAAGACTCTTGAGAGTCCCTTGGACTGCAAGGAGATCCAACCAGTCCATTCTGAAGGAGATCAGTCCTGGGTGTTCACTGGAAGGACTGATGCTGAAACTCCAATACTTTGGTCACCTCATGCAAAGAGTTGACTTATTGGAAAACACCCTGATGCTGGGAGGGCCTGGGGGTAGGAGGAGAAGGGGACGACCGAGGATGGGGTGGCTGGATGGCATCACCGACTCGATAGACATGCGTTTGGGTAAACTCCTGGAGTTGGTGATGGACAGGGAGGCCTGGTGTGCTGCGATTCATGGGGTCGCAAAGGGTCGGACACGACTGAGCAATTGAAGTGAAAGTGGGGAAGGTTGTGGTTCAGGGTGAAAGTCTGAGATGACCTTAACACTCCTTATATGTTACGTAATGTCCCATTGTGCACTGTATGCATTATTATAGCAGATTAAGGAGACTTGGCGTTAACCCCTTGGGAGAATGCCCAGTGTGCCTTGTGGTTTCCGAGTTAGGGTACCTGGTGCTGCGAGTCATCTGTCTGCGTGAGCACGGCTGTGTTCTGTCCGTTCGCCTGCTGCTCTGCTTTTCCGTGCTTGTCGCACTCTTGGTTACATACTTGATGGCGTGTCTCCAGATTTGTTTCTCTTTCAGTGTTTCATTATTCTAGGTCTTTTGCGTCTCCATATAAAGTTTGGAATCAGCCTGTTTTTTTTCCCCCCAGCAAAACTTGCTGGCAAATTTTTAATTGGGGCTTTGCATCAATTTAGGGGAGAACTGACAACTTTCTGATCCATGGAAACGTCATCTCTCTGTTTGGGTTTTCTCTCACTAATCTTGGTGATATCTTACTGTAGTTCAGGTTACAGGTCTTGTCCAGGTTTTTAAAAATCAGGTTTATCCTTGGGTATTTTACATTTATGCTGTATTAATCATTACTATTTTTTAGAGCTTTGAGTTTGTTTTTTTCCCCAAAGCTTTATTACCTCGTTTCGTCTGTGGTGGGTCTTCATTGCTGTGCACAGGCTTTTCTCTGGTCGTGAGCAGGGACTCCTCTCAGCTGTGATGCACAGGCTTCTTCCTGTGCTGACTTTTGTTTCAGAGCATGGGCTCTAGGCTTGCAGGCTTCAGTAGTTGTGGTGCTCAGGCTTAGTTGCTCCTCGGCGTGTGGGATCTTCCTGGACCAGGGATCGAACCTGTGTCCCCTGAATTGGGCGAATTCTTAACCATTGGCCCTCGAGGGCAATCCGAGCCTTGGGCTTTAAGAAACTGTTTACTTATTTGGCTGTGCAGGGTCTTAGTTGTGGCATGTGAGATCTAATTCCCTGACCAGGGGTTAAACTTGGTCCCTAAGAGCAGGGAATCTTAGCCACTGGACCACCACAGAAGTTCTGAATTTTGATTGTTTGTTGCCATTGTGTGGAAATACCTCTGACTTTTGTATGTTGGTCATGATCCTGAAGAGAGCAGGTGCTTGGGAAGCGCAGGCCTACTCCTTCTGAGGTTTCCCTCTCCGAGGCAGAGAAAGGTGTTGGCTCCAGGGAATTAATGGCATCTGCTGCCTTTCCCAGCTGAGTAGGGTCTAAAAAAGTGACAGGAAGGGCCCCTCTCCCTAGGAGCTAGCCCTAGTGGTGGCTGCAGCCAGCTCTGGGCCTCACTGAGGAGGGCCCTGTGTGCTCCTTGGGGCCCAGAGATCTTTCCACAGATAGCTTTCCATATGATATTTGCTTATTTTGCGAGTTCTCCTGTGGGAGTGTTTCTCGACATCCATGATTCATCCGACATCCATGATTCATCCATCTGTGAATTGCTGGGAACCCAGTTTAAATATAAAGGTTTCATACCAGAGCAAGCTCCTGGTAGTCATGTGGGTGCAGAGAATGACAGCAGAGGTGATATTGACAATATTTGGCAAGCTGCAACTGACAGCTGCCTGGGAGGCTGAGATTTGGCTGGTTCACTGGCTTGAGTATGCCCATTGCACTGGACATCTAACCTCACAAAGGAGGGAAAGTCATGCTGTCTCTGTGACCTTGGGAGAGTTCCTGAACGTTCTTGAGCCTTAGTTTTCCTGTCTGTAAAACAAGGCAGCCCCTTTTTGCCTGGGCCATGTAAGCCTTTTGGAGCTGATCCCTGGGTGAAACTTCTAGTTGCCCTGTGGCAGTGAGGCCACTTCCATGTCGGAGATGAAGTTTATCCATCCTTGGGCACCTCATGTCCCCAGCTTCATGAGGGCAAACTTTACCCTGACTGTAATAGTGGGTGGTTTTCTTGGGGTCTGTGTTTGGGTCTGGGGACTGGAGAGGGGAGAGGTCACCTCGGAAGAGGGAGATGTGGTGACCTTGGACAAGTTTCTGGACATCAGACATGTCAGATCCCTTACCTGTCAAATGGGAATGATTTTGTAACTTAACCCTGAGACTGTCCTGGGGACTCAGAGAGGTTACTGAATTTTAACGTGAAACCTGGAACTCACTGCTAAACGCGCATTAAACGCTAGTGTGTCTGTTTTTGCTGCGATGTCATTGCTGTTACAGTCACAGCCTTGAACCGTTTTCTTTGCGCCCAGTATGTTGGCTTGTGGTCGTCTCTGTCCGTATTGTTTAAGATGGGATCTTTCGTGTCTGAGGTCTTTGTGTTTACTGGTTAGTGCACCATATTGGGTCATCCGGTCAGAGACTGATAGAAATTGATTTCTTCAGCTTGCCCTCCTGTGGAAGGGTGCATCACAGAGCTCTGGCTGAAATCTAGAATTACGCTGTGTAATTCCAGGGATTGGAGACATTTAAAATTGTCAGTATGTACCAGTAACTTTTTTTTTTTAAATTTTTTATTTTTACTTTATTTTACTTTACAGTACTGTATTGGTTTTGCCATACATTGACATGAATCCACCACGGGTGTACATGCGATCCCAAACATGAACCCCTCTCCCACCTCCCTCCCCATAACATCTCTCTGGGTCATCACCGTGCACCAGCCCCAAGCATGCTGTATCCTGCATCGGACATAGACTGGCGATTCGATTCTTACATGATAGTATACATGTTACAATGCCATTCTCCCAAATCATCCCACCTTCTCCCTCTCCCTCTGAGTCCAAAAGTCCGCTCTACACATCTGTGTCTCTTTTGCTGTCTTGCATACAGGGTCATCATTGCCATCTTTCTAAATTCCATATATATGTGTTAGTATACTGTATTGGTGTTTTTCTTTCTGGCTTACTTCACTCTGTATAATCGGCTCCAGTTTCATCCATCTCATCAGAACTGATTCAGATGTATTCTTTTTAACGGCCGAGTAATACTCCATTGTGTATATGTACCACAGCTTTCTTATCCATTCATCTGCTGATGGACATGTAGGTTGTTTCCATGTCCTGGCTATTATAAACAGTGCTGCGATGAACATTGGGGTACATGTGTCTCTTTCAGTTCTGGTTTCCTCGGTGTGTATGCCCAGCAGTGGGATTGCTGGGTCATAAGGTAGTTCTATTTGCAATTTTTTAAGGAATCTCCACACTGTTCTCCACAGTGGCTGTACTACTTTGCATTCGCACCAACAGTGTAAGAGGGCTCCCTTTTCTCCACACCCTCTCCAGCATTTATTGCTTGCAGATTTTTGGATCACAGACATTCTGACTGGTGTGAAGTTGTACCAGTAACTTTTTTGGGAAACTCAGTGTTTCTTCTCTGTTCTTTGTTTTAGGTTGGCCAGCACGTTGACAGAAGTTGCCTTTTGACATAGCTCCCACCATGGCCGGCTGGTAGGACCACCGTCCCATGCCCAGAAGCCAGGTGAGTGCGAGGTATCTATTATCTGTGGAATGGAGGCACTGACTTACCCAGTAGCCCTCATTCAGGTCCTTGGACGTTGAAACAGCACTGCTTCGGAAGCTGATGGCCTCCTCCTAGTGAGGGAAGAAGGCCAGCACCTCTGGTTTTGCACACTGGGTGATCTCAGGGCTGCCCAGGCCCTGCCTTCTCCGGATGGCCTTTCGCTCTCTTCTTGTGTCTCACAGGTCACTCGTTTGAAAAACCCAGGCCCCAGGAGAATGAGCCGTCCTCTGTGAGGATCAGGGGCAGAGGATAATCCTGGCCAGGTGGCCTTTGCCCTCTGGCCATTCCTGTGGTTTCCCAATGCGCCGGAAACGATTAGAGTTTATCCTTAACCATCCGTGCTTGGAGCGCATTGACCTTACCGCACTCCGTGCCTGTGGGGAAGCTGAGCCATCCCCCCACTGCTTTGGGGTCTCAGGTGGAGACTGTCCAGGGCTTTTAGGACCCAACAGGACCGAGCCCAGAACCAGGTGGTATTTTGTCTGTTACTGTCAGGGCCTGGCTGGTGATGTTTTGGGCCGGGCCTACCTAACTGGAGAAGGTAGGACTGAGAGACGTCTTAGAAGATGACACCTTGGAGACCTCCTCTTGGGTCAGTGAGCCGCTTCCTCTTGTAGGCCAGCCGGCCGGTCACTTCCAAGGGGTGTATGCCCTTGAAACAGTGGGACAACTGCATGGGGCGAGAGCTGGCTGCAGGGACTCCCCTGCTGGGCTGAGCAAGGTATGTGACAAGGGTTGGCTGTCAGTTTGTGAGGTTCCAGCTCTTACCTGCATAGAGCAACAAAGTATGGGAATGGTCAAGTAATCCTGGGGTCAGGAAAAGATTTCCAGAATGTTTCCCCAGCAAAATAAATTTTACTGGTGTTTAAAATTTTTTAATTGAGATAATTTGTATACCATATAATTCACCCATTCATAGTATACAATTCTAGACTGATTTTTTTGTGTGTTGAAGAGTTGTGCAGGTGTCACCTCTGTGTAGTTAAGGGACACTTTCCTCACCCCCCAGAAGCCCCCATGCCTGTTAGCAGTCCACCGCCAGCCCCTCTTCCTCAGCCCCCAGCAGCCACTCCTCTACTTTATGTCTCTGAGTTTGCCTGGTCTGGACATTTCTTATCAATGGGATCATTCTGTAGGACCTGCATCATTTTACACCCCCACCCGACCCCCTGGCCCTACCCAGGGACCCTGGAGCTCTGGTGAAAATGTCTCAGGGTCTGTGCCGGTTTGTTAGAGCTAGTTGAGGATCATTGGTGTTAATGGTGCTCGTTGCCTGGTGCTGGTGGCGGCATGCAGTAGGCCAGCCACCTAGAAAGTGGGTTTGGCCCGTGGTTGTCAGCAGGCTTTCTTTGAACATTAGCATTTAAAATTCATGGTAGTTTATGTCTAGAAAAGGTCTCATTGCAGCCCAGGGTGGGGAGAGTGACCATCACTTGTCTAGTAGCCCAGGGGCATTGTCTGAAGGCAGAGGGCTGGCTCAGGATTCTTTGAGGCCGTGGATGACCTCGTATCTGTCTGGCACTTTGTTTTATTTTGTTTTAAATTTTGACCACAGTTCGGCGTGTAGGATCTTGGTTCACTGACCAGGGGTGGAACCTGCACGCTCTGCAACGCGAGTACACAGTCTTAAACACCGGACTGCCAGGAAAGTCCCTGCCTGGCCCCTTGTTTCCTGGGAAGTACATGGTCCGAGCAGTAAGTTTCGGTGAGAGAGTGAATGAAAGAAAACTCCTCCTTTCCTATCACAAGGCCAGCAAGGAAGACATAGCCATGGCATTAGAAAGCAGTCAGTTTGGGGGTCCGGGAGGGAAGTTCTGGAAGCCACCTCAGGTGTTCCCTGTGGTCCTGCCTCTCTGTACCTGCTGTGTGAAGGGCTTGATGGGAAAATATGGTCTGCAGATGGCGGTGGCCGGTGATGGTCAATGTCAAACAGGCAAAAGCACCCTTGAGCAATTATTTTTTAAAAATGTGTAAGTACGTCAGCTTGTGTACTTTTGGTCGTGGGTGTAAGTCAGCCGAGCAGATTGATTGATTGATTGTTCCACTTTCCATTGAACCGTGGCCTGTGGTCAGCTGGGGTCTCCTCATTCCTGCTGCCCAGGACTCAGTGGGCGTGGAGAAAGAGCAAGGCGGGAGAGGGGCCGCGTCCTGGAGAGCCTTCCAACACGCACACAGCTGGCACACGATGCCCCGCGTTGTATGTGGTTGTCAGTGTGCATACTGAGGGTCAGTCTGCTTGCCTGGGCTGACGGAATTGACGTCTACCCTTGAATTTTGCCCGTCAGGTGTCTTGTTCGTTCAGCAGCTGTAGACACTGCTCGCGTGCTCAGAGACTGGCCTTGTGCTTGGTGTTAAGGACCAAAACGGGTATGACTTGTATAAAAACAAACAGGGAAAAGCAAATGCAGATGACCCTTAAGCAAGGCAGGAAAGAGACTCAGTCTTTCCCAGTACTAAGAATAGTGCTCACTGGAGCTTCCCTAAGACATTTCTGACCCTTAGTCTCGAAAGGTGGACACTGTTCTCTTGGTGGGAACCATGCACCCCCGTATGTTGCTTTGGGAGGTTCGCAACACCTTAGAGAGGGATTTGCTTACCCTTTGCTCCAGTGAGTTCACTTCTCAAAAACGATCTTGAAGATGCTGTCAAAAGTACGGATTGTGTCTGGGCTGTTCTCTACAACATTCTGAAGTAGCAAACTGGAACTAACCTAGCTGTTGTCAGTTGGGGCCAGGACTGATGGGGCTTGATCTGCCAGTGGGGTGGAGCTGAGCCCCTGAGTGAAAGAAAGGGTGGCTTCATGTCATGGTGATGGGATTTCTAGGGTGAATTAAGCAGAAACAATAACAAACTGAAGGGTAGATGCATTGTACTCACTTTCATGATAAAAGGTTAGGGGTGGGATGGAGACATAATGTGTATGTGTTCTTATTTTATTTTTTAGAATGGATATACAAACCATAAATGAACCACATGGTCACCTCCAGAGGCATGATGAAAAGAGGGTAGGATTATTGGGAGACTCCTCCAGGTTTCCTTTCTGTGTCGCACCAGATGCATGTTTTATATAATTAGAAAATAAAGTTATGTCATGTTGGGGGAGTGGAAGCCTAAAAGCCATGCGCAAAAGCAAGCTGAAATGAATGAGTCTGGGTACATATCAGTTATTGCTCAAGTGGGTAATTTAACCTCTCAGAGGATTTATTTTACATGGCTTTAAAGCATAGTAGTTTGGGGGACTCCCTGGTGGCCCGGCGTTAACAGTCCGCCTGCGAAGGCAGGGGACACATGTCGCAGGATGCGCCACAGCCACTGACGCCTGTGTGCCTGGAGTCCGTGCTCTGCGCTGGGGAAGGGCTGCGCGCAGCAACAAGACCCTGTGCAGCCGTAAATAAACACAGTTGGAAAAATGGTAGTTTTTGATCTTAAGATATGAGATAATGCCATAAAAGTAAGAATTAGGGAAAAGAAATCTTCAACTGCTTTTAGGAATCATATTTTTGGTTTCAGGTCAGCAATGCCAATAGTCTTATTATATATTGTAGGAGAAAACAAGTAACCGATGTCTTTAAGAACCAAAATTGGGAATTCCCTGGCTGTCCAGTGGCTAGGACTCTGTGCCTCCGTTGCAGGGGGCCCAGGTTTGATCCCTGGTCAGAAAACTAGAATCCCACTAGCCCTGTGGTGTGGTCAAAAAAAATTTCTTCTTGTTGTTTTTTTAAGGACGAAAGACATGTAAGTGAAAGATCAAAGCACTTAAGTGAAAATGTTTTAACTCTAAATCTGCAGTGGGAATGTCCCCATTGTGAAAGATCCTGCCAGGGTTGTATCAGAAGGACCCACAGGACCCTGCTCCCCCGCTCCCCCCCCCCCCGCCAAGGGTGGGGCAAGGGAATGTGAATGAAAATTAGTTCCCTGGGTTGGAGCATCAAATGTGTTTAAAAAAAGAATCCAGGGTTTGTATTGATGATTAGAGGAAAGGGAGAAACTCATGAGTGCCCTTCAGAAAGTGTTAGGGAATCAGCTCATTTTGAAAAATTGGCAGAGTGAAGAAGCAAGCACTTAACCTCTACAGCTGAATTTGCAAGGAGCCAAATAGCGGGTGAGGGCTAGTTTCCCTCGAAGATAGGCTCGAGCTGCTGGAGTTTCCCAGTTGCTCTGCTTATGCTATCTGATGTGGTACCTGGAGTATTGTGATGGAGAAAGTCAAATTTTAGTTTTATTAGATACAAGTCTTTTTAAATAGCCACATGTGGCTAACAGACAGTGTAGCTATTGACGCTCTGCCAATGAGTATGGAGCACGAAATTATAAGTTCATACATTTGAAGACACCTAATAAAATGGTGGGTCTAGACAGTGGTCCTCAGTAGCTGCCAGCCCTCCACCCCCACCCCCAAGGAAGGGTGCATGTGCTTTCAGAGGGATATATGCTTGATTTGGCCTCAAAATCTAGTTTATAGGAAACGGGGGTTGTGTTCCTGGTGTGTATCCCTGGTGACTCAAATGGTGAAGAATCTGCCTGCAGTGCAAGAGAACTGGGTTCGATCCCTGGGTTGGGAAGATCCTCTGGAGAAGGGAATGGCTCCCCACTGCAGTTTTCTTGCCTGAAGAATTCCATGGACAGAGAAGTCAAGCGGGCTACAGTCCACGGGGCCACAAAAAGTCTGATACGACTGAGCGACCGACAACTTTTCACGCTTTCCATTATACCACAAGGAGGCCACTTGCAAAGCCCAGTCAAGGGGAAATGGGACAAATGACCGGATTTCTTCAACATGTGATTGAAAAGAATGCAGTGGGGTAACCTGCGTATTTTAGACAAGTGTGACTTTGACAAAGATGGAGGAGTGATTGTTTAATTGTTGATGGTGTGATCATGGGATTGTGACTTCGTGTCCTGTAGTGATAAATACTGAACTGTTCATTCATAAATACATGTTGAATGGTATTTGCTTCTTAAAGAGCCTAGCAGACATGAGATGGGTGAAAAACTGTGGTTGGTTGTCTGATGACCGTGGGATTTGGGTGGTGGGCATGTGCAATTTATGCTGCTGCTTTGGGTATGTTTGCAGTTTTCCATAAAATAATTTATTTTCCATAAAATAAATTTGGAAGATGAGTGTAACCCAGGCCTTCCTTCAGGGAGCTTTATGATGCATGTGACCCACCCAGAGCAGGAAAAGTCCCGCTTACAAAAGTGAGGATGGTGGCCGCTTGTGTTTAAGTTCGAGCAGAAAACCTTCAGCAGAGGTTCTGGCATTGCGGTGGGGAGCTGTGACAGCGGCCCATCAAGCGGTACAACTTCCTTAAAGCATTCTTACCTTCTGTAGTAGCACTTTCATTGCCTTCGTGGAGCTATGGTGGTGGTAAAGTGGGTGTGTTCCCATTTCACAGGCGGGGAAGGTGAGGGTGTGGAGGTGAGCCAGGCATTCTGGTTTCGGCTTGGTGGAGTGTGGCGCTGGTAGCCTGTCTGTCCTGTGTGCACTCCCCCGCCGCCCCCAGAACCCAGAGCACGTCGATCACCGCGTGTGCCGCTTTGCTTCAGTACCCTGATGCTGCAGTGCCCCATGTGTTGCTTTCTGACTCAAATTAGTATATTATTCATTAGAAATCAATCTCAACCTCTCCATTGGTGGTGTCTGTCCAGAGCAGCCATAGCCAATTAGTCTGGATGAAGTAGGTAGCTAGCTGGTCTTCAACATGACTCTGTCTTATAAAAAAAGAAGTGCTTTATAAATTTGAGCCTTAAGTGTGATCCAGGGTGTTTGACGGCGCCCTTGTGGGAGGGACCTCCGCCCTGTGTCTCAGCCTGCTGTGTTCACTGCCCACCCCATACATCGGTGTGTGTCCCCAAGGGCTTCCTCTGACTGCTGCTATGGATGGGAGGCCTTTTGTTGGAACCCCCAAGGGTGTTGCTGGGGCCCAGTCAGCCCCTGGTCCGTGGTAGAAACTAAGCAAGTGTTAGGGTGAATGAGAGAGTGACCTGTCTGTGAGACTGAGGCATCTGACCCAAGCCCAGTGTGGGGCCAGGGACAGGCCTGACTTCAGTCCTGCTCCACACTGGTGGCCTGGCTTCTCACAGAGTTGGTTCCCTTTTGGTAAATTGTCCCATTTGTGTCCCATGTGGTCACACTCTGTATCACGGGCTTGCTACGGCCTCCTTGGCTGCCGTGAGAAGCTGATGAGGGACTGCACCCCAGTGGCTCTTGGGTTGTTGGCGATCTTGTTACACAAAGGAGTCTTTCCTTGAGGACCCTTTTCAAGTCCTTTTGGGATCAGAGTGAGCCTGCTTTTCCCTTTTAGTAGTTAAGCAGCTCTAGAGGGGCTGTGGCTCTTGAGGTTAAGATTATCTTGTTTTTGTTTTCCTGCCTTAAAATAATAAGGTTATGTTCACACAACATGAAATTCATCATTTTAACCCTTTACATTGGCATTTAATGTAGTCATCATATTGTGCAGCTGTCACCTCTAATTCTAGAACATTTTCATCACCCCAGAGAGAAACCTGTGTGTATTAGCCTATACTCCCCCACCTCTGTGCCCCCATTCCCCAGCACCCATTAATCTACTTTCTGTCTCTAGATTTGCATGGTTCTGGGCATCTCAGAAAAATACAGTCATGTACTGTATGGCCTTTTGTGTCTGCTAAACATGCTAAACACTTACTACGTTTTCACAGTCCATCTGCATTGTGACAGGGATCAGAAATTTATTCCTTCTTATGTCTGAATAATATTCCATTGTATGGATATACCACATTTTGTTTATTCAGCCATTGGTGAACATTTGGGTTGTTCTTGTTGGTTGTTGTGAATAGTTCTGCTTTTTAACACTTATATACAATTTTTTTTTTTTTTTAATGAACACATCTCTTGGATATATCTAGGAGTAGAATTGTTGGGTCATAAGGCAATGGCACCCCACTCCAGTACTCTTGCCTGGAAAATCCCATGGACGGAGGAGCGTGGTAGGCTGCAGTCCATGGGGTTGCTAGAGTCGGACACGACTGGTCAACTTCACTTTCACTTTTCACTTTCATGCATTGGAGAAGGAAATGGCAACCCACTCCAGTGTTCTTGCCTGGAGAATCCCAGGGACAGGGGTGCCTGGTGGGCTGCCGTCTATGGGGTCACACACAGTTGGACACGACTGAAGTGACTTAGCAGCGGCAGCAGCAAGGCTAATTCTGTATTTATCTGTATTTAACTTTGCAAGGAGCTGCCAGACTTTTTCACATCACAGCAACATTTTACATTCCCACCAACAATTTATGGTGGTTCCAGTTTCTTTATGTCCTCAACAACACTTATTTTCCTTTTTTTCTTTAAATAGTCATCCTAATGGGTGAGAGCTGGTTTTGATTTGCGTCTCCCTAATGATTGGTGAAGCTGAAAATCTTTTCATGTGCTTATTGGCCATTTGTATGTCATCTTTGGAGCAATGTCTTTTCAAATCTCGTGCCTGTTTTTTTGAATTGGGTTTGTTGCTAAGTTCGAATAGTTGTTTTATATATTCTGGACATGAGACCATTATTAGAGATATGATTTCAAATATTTTTTCCCCACTCTGTTGATTTTTTTCACAATCTTTTACACAGAAGAATTTGATTTATTTTTTTTCCTTTGTTGATATTGAGCTTTTGGTGTCGTATCTAAGAATTTCTTTGCCAAATTGAGGATCCTGGTTTTACTCTTACATACTTTTCTTCTAATGGCCAATTTTGAGTTGGTTTTTCATGTATGGTTTGAAGTAAGCATTTTGCTTTATTAGTTTTATTTTTTTGGGCTGCACTGGTCGTCGTTGCTGTGCCTGGGCTTTCCCAAGCTGCGGCCAGTGGAGGCTGCTCTTCATCGCAGTGTGCCGGCTTCTCATCGCGGTGACTTCTCTTGTTGCCAAGCGCGGGCTCTAAACTGTTTGGCCTCAGTAGTTGTGACTCCCGTGGTCTAGAGCGAGGACTCAGAAGTCACACCTCACTGGCCTAGTGCTCTTGAGTCCTGTGGGATCTTCCTGAACCAGGGATCAAACCTGTATTCCCTGCACTGACAGGCGGATTTTTAACCACAGGGCTACCAGGGAAGTCCCTGTTTTGTTTGGTTTTGATCATTTTATTTTCTATTGACATGAAGAGTTTTTGACGTATTTAACAAGGGAGGGGAGTGCCATAGTTGAGAGTACTGAAGGTACTTTTTCTCGTCTGTTTAACAAGTATGTATTGAACACCTATTCTGTCCTGGGCCCTAGGCTAGTATCACTGAACAAAGAGATAGTCTATATTCTTGTGGGGGTTGAGAGGAGGGGGACACACAGATGGAAAGATGAGTAATTAGCGTGTCTAGTGGTGATGAGGTGGGAAAGAGGGTAGATACCCACCGAGTCGCGTATGTGGGGGGACATTCATGTCACTTTGCCGTTTCTGCTGAAGGAGAGAATGCTGTATAGAAATTCCGGGAAAGACCTAGCAGGAAGGACAAAGGCCCTGAGGTGGGAGTGAACTTGGCTTTCAGAGGAGCAGCTGGGATGTCTGAGTGGCTGGAGCTGAGAGAACGGGGTCGAGGGGTAGGGGGTGCGTGAGAGGGGTGGCGGTAGCCAGGTCAGAGGCACTCTCAGGGCCTTGGCTGGGGCAAGATCTTGCTTGTACCTTGAGTAGCATGTTGTATAAAGTGACCACTCATGTGATATCCTTTAGGTCAGCCTGGCTATTTCTTGGAGGTTGTGGTAGGTGTCTATACCCAGAACAACCCTCCGCCCAATCTTCGTACAGGATGGGGGAGAGAAGATTTCTGTTCCAGCTCTCACAGCTGTGCAGGAAGTGCTGGAGGAGCTGTTCATCAGGAGGAACTGTTTCTTAGGCCCCTGGGCTTCATCGAGACCAGAAACTGACTTAGTCCCAGACGTAGGTTTCCCTGCTGGCTCTGATCCTCGTGGGGCTGCCGGCCCTGCTGCTGCAGGATGTGTGCGGGGAGGAGCTGGCAAAGGAGCCCGGGCAGGGCCTCCAGGCCGTGCCACCACACTGCTGGGTGCACGTTTGGTTCTCCCTCTTTCCACTCCCATCTCCTCCTGAGAATGCAGAAGGCTTTTCTGGCCCTTCCTGGACATTTCTGTGTAAAACCTCCTGCCTTTTCCAGCTCGGTGGAGCTGGTGGTCAGGGCTGCTTTCTCAGCCAGGTCCTGAGGGAGGAGGCCCTGGAAGGGTTAAGGCCTCCCATTTGGTGATGTGACGCCCGCTGGGCACATTGCAGATGGCAGGGAATTGGCAGGCGTAACCCTTTGTGGGCTGAGGAGGCTCAGTGGCAAATCTCTCAGTGACGTCCTGCGCCAGAGGGCCCCTGGCCACCGCTTCCCTGTGGGTATCTAGTGTCATTCACGCCCCTCATGGGCCGCCTTTTCTTCTGGTAACATTTGTTTCTCTCTCTGGGGTTGCACTTGGGCTTCAGGCGCAGGCCCCAGCCTTCAGAGGCTCAGACACCCCTGTGGGGCCACTTCCAGGTGGGCAGTGTTGGGTAGTTACTGAGCACTTCTGAGAACAGAAAATCCAAGCTCCCTTCTCCAGAGTGAGCCCTGGGGTGCTATCAAGTTTTAAAAACATTTGCTGCCAGTCCCTCCCCCTCTTAAAGCGTGGTCAGTTTAGGTGGACTTTGTCCTGCTGTATGCTTGAACATGGAGGTGTGGACAGGCTCTCATCTCCTGTCACTGGGAAGGGATACTCAGGCCAAGGCATGAGGCTGAGGTGCAGACTGATCTCAGTGGTATCTGCATGGCCTGGCTGGTCAGTGGTGGTCCCTGTTTTCAGAAGTTTCAAGAGATGGTCTATGTCTGGGAAAGATAAAAACATACTCCCCACCTACCCCAGCTTCCCCGACAGGACCTGTGCTTTCTCTGGCTGCCCCGCCCCGTGACTCCAGGGAGGGAGGAAGGTGTTGCGGTCTGGGGACTCGGCTGTCCCAGGCCTGGCCCTGCGTGTGCCCAGGGTGAGTCTGAGTGGCTGGGCGGGCCACCAGAGGGCTGGCTGTTACTGTGGCGTTGCCCCACTGAAGGCAGTGACCATCGATTTTTCTGGAGATGACTGGTCCCCAAACCTGCTCTGTTCCCTCAAGTGGTTCTAGGGTGAGGTGCTGCCACCACCTTTCTCCAGGTCTGCATGGCATTGGCCTTTAGGAATCTGAAGACCGTTGAGGTTTTATTTTTAAAATGTTGGTGGTTGCTACCTGAGTATATTAAAATTTCTGCTTTCCGGATTAATTATATTAAATATATCCCCAAAAAGCATTATTCCAGAAGCTATATTTACATGTCCTCCTCCTTAAAAAGGCTTCCCTGGTAGCTCAACTGGTGAAGAATCTGCCTGCAACGCAGGAGACTCCGGTTCGATTCCTGGGTCAGGAAGATCTCCTGAAGAAGGGGTAGGCTACCCACTCCAGTGTTCTTGGGCTTCCCTGGTGGCTTAGACAGTAAAGAATCCACTTGTAGTGAGAGACCTGGGTTCCATCCCTGGGTTGGGAAGATCCCCTGGAGGAGGGCATGACAACCCCAAAATAATCAGATTGTAAATGCGTGTTTATTTGTAAATATAAGAGCCCAGGGTATTGTATATATGTTTTTTTTTCTTTCTTTCTTTCCAGTGTTAACAGTCTGCATACCTACATATCCAAGTGGTTCTTGAACCAAGGACTGAAGGTGACCTGATAGGATGGCTGCCTTTGTCTGACTTTACCTTGCATGATTCCTGAGTGGTGATGGCCTTATATTTGATGTGTCATTATTATTTCAGATGGATGTGGTGTCTGGGCACGCTTGGCATGAAAGAAGTACCCTGTTAGGAGGAGACGAAGATGCTCCTGAACTTAACCTTCACCTTTCACTCCTGAGTCTGAGTTGAACCCTGCATCCTTAAATGTTGTCTCTTCCCTGAAGGGTTAGGTAGCGCAGGCCTTTGGGGACTGGGGTCAGAGAGTCCCCTGTGGAGAGCATCGGTGCTCAGATTGATTAGTTTGATGGAGTGACTTGATTTAAATTGTGTGCGCACTTACGCCTTTGGGAGCACACTCTGTGCTCTCAGCACTTCCTCCCCTGTCTTTCAGGACCTAAGTAAAGGTTCCAGCCCTCCTTGCGCTCACAGGCTGATGGCTGACCAGGACCTCCGCCCCATCCCAGTCCCAGAGTCCTGCAGCCTGGGAGGCCCAGTCATCACTG
Source organism: Budorcas taxicolor (assembly GCF_023091745.1). Classification (NCBI taxonomy): domain Eukaryota; kingdom Metazoa; phylum Chordata; class Mammalia; order Artiodactyla; family Bovidae; genus Budorcas; species Budorcas taxicolor. The sequence goes on along the minus strand of NC_068916.1, from coordinate 5,767,069 downwards.
CTAGCCTAGAAGTGGCCTTACTGTCATGGGGGAATGTTTTTTCCTCCTAAGCAACCTCATTCCATTTTAAAAAGTTGTTAAAAGTTTTGATCCCCTTCTATTTGTTTTTATGTACTTAGTTGGGAGATGGGTTTTCACATGCCTGTATATTTCTGCCACTTCACCGTTTCTGCTACCATTGCTTTGTCGTCTTCCATCTCTACAACTCCAGATTCTTCTCATGGGACCTACCTCTAATGAAGCATTTCTGGATACTCCCGCCTCCTGCTCCGGACCAGCAGAGCGGATTTCTTTTCCATTGTTGGCTTGTAACAAAATGATGATCGACATATGTACCTCACAGTCCTTACTGGGTCTTTGCTCTCGTGAAGGCCAGCCCCAAGCTGCTGCTCCTGCCTTCCACAAAGGTGGTACCCCCAAGTCACTGGCCCCTTGGATGTCACTGACTGGCGCAGAATCAGTGTTTGACATCCATGTCCTGGATCAGACAGGCTGTGAACTAGGAGAAGGGTATCCCTGGTTGTTAGTAACTGACCAGGCTCCTCGGTACTGCCGAAGTTCCCTTCCAGGTTCAGGCCTCACTCAGATATTAACAGCAATAAATAGCAGTTGGTTCTTTGCCTTCTTTGGAAGTTTAAATTACTGTGTGCAGAAAGTAGTAAAAATGAGCATAGTTGCAGGTGCTAGTGATTTTTAAAACGCTCTCTTGTTCTACCCAGGTGTGAAATTATTTGTCTCAGAGGAAGTGTGGGTTGAAGAGGTGGAGATGTGCAGGGGTCCACATAGAGCCCTGAAGGGATTTTGCATGGCTTGTGGGCTCCTTCATTCGCTTCAGAAGTTGGTGGTTCTGGACCCTGTGTCTCATCTCATTTTCAGAATGGTTTTCCTTCCTGACAGTTGGTTCTGGAGCCCAGCAGACAGTGATCACACATAAGAACTGCTGTTCTTTTGCTCATAAATGAATTACACAGAGAAGAAAGACCTTTTCTAAGATGATTGGATAAGATTTGGAAGTCAGAGGAAGGGATGAAAACTGTATATACATGAGTGTGTGTAGGTGCATGTGTCTGAGTGTGGGTACACACGTGTGTATTTGTGTGTGTGACACAAGGTTGCTTGGTGTTCAGCTAGCCTGGTGTATTGCTTTTTGGGGAACAGGGAGGTATCTGCTGACACCCCAGTTTCCTGAGTCCCTCCTCTGCCAGTAGGCTGTCCATCAAGTCGGGTCAGATGCTCCCAAGCCTGGAGCACCACGTGTTCCTCTCTTTTATGCCCTTCTCTCTGCCTTCCCAGAGACTAGGCACCGCGGGCCACCGTTTGGGGCCAGCGGTGACATTACCCACCTTGTTGAAAAACCTTTAAAAGAGCAGGTGAGCTCCTTTAATATGACAGAAGTGTTTGCTGGTCAAGACTTTAATTTTTGTAAAGTGGTTGTTTATCTGGCAAACAACGCTGGCTTCTCTTAACATTAAGCAGGAGGCTCAGAAAACCTGCATCAAGTTCCCAGGTCCAGGGAGCTCCAGTGGGATGGACACGATGCTGTCAGGCTGGAAGTGAGGTGGTGTGCCTACCAGTCAGGCCTAGCATTCACATAAAGGTCAGGAGACTTGAAGGACCCAGGTGCTGTTTGGGTGAAGGCTGAGCCCAGCGGCTGTTCCCGAAGCTGTCGTGGCCTCTCCAGGCTGGGGCTGAGCTGTGGAAGTGCGGCTGCAGGCAGAATGCATTGAGGTTCATTCAGGGTGCAAGGAGCAGGGCTGTGATGGCATTGCCTAACCTGCCCTGGAGTAGGACATCGGGGGCAGTGTGGAGTGAACCTGTGTCCTCCTGCCCGCCCCCCCACCCCGCTGCCACCAAACCAGTTGAAGTGCCCTTCTTGGGGTTTCTCTGACACAGATGACTGCACCCACCCCCACCAGGCCTCAAGGGCAAAGTTAAGTCGGTTACCTGGAGAGAAACCTGATCCTGAAGCTCTTCCCAGGGACCCCTCCCCTCACCACCCTAGGTCTCTAGCGACTCAGCCCCAGTGTACTTGATTTGCACTTTCTTTCCTGGTGGCTTAGATGGTAAAGCGTCTGCTTGCGGTGCAGGAGACCTGGGTTCAATCCCTGGGTGGGAAAGATCCCTTGGAGAAGAAAATGGCAACCCACTCCAGTACTCTTGCCTGGAAAATCCCATGGATGGGGGAGCCTGGCGGGCTGCAGTCTATGGGGTCGCACAGAGTTGGACACGACTGAGCGACTTCACTTTTTTTCTTTTCCTGGCTTGATCCTCCCCTGCCACCCCCGGTCCTCAGCCCCTGTGCTTTTCCTTAGAGCTTTGGTCTGATGCTCAGGCACGTGTGCTTAGGAACCATTTGTTTCTGTAACTGGGTTAGTTTCATCTGCTTCAGTAATTGAGTTTATAGCATGTAATTTCCTTCTGTGAGGGGCCCATTTGTCTTGAGAGTGTGTAGGGCTTTTAGAATGATGTAAATTTGACCCATGTGGTTGGGACAGACTGACCCTGCAGTAACCAGGATGCACTTCACACTTACTTGAAACTGAATTTCTTCTGATTTGTCAAAAGGGTTAACCTTGAGTTCTGGACTTGGATTGAATTAACACATTCACATCCTTTTTTTGAAACCAATTTTCTCTGTAGTCACTTCTGCTGTAATGCTTGTTTGGAAAAGCAGATTTGTTCTAACACTGTTGGTATAAGGGCACACGGTTTTGTTACATGTGATTTTGTCCAGAAGAAATGCTAGGTCTGAGGGGTTGGGAACCTGTGGCCCACAGGCTGGTGGCCTGTTGGGGTAAATAAAGTTTGACTGGGACACAGCCACACCCATTTGAGAACAAACTCTCACAGTTGCAGGGCTTGAGTGACCGTGACTGAATGGCCTGCAGAGCTGAAAATATTTACTGTGTCTCTTTAAGAAAGTTTGCCGACTCCTGTACTAGATGAATCCAGAAAACTGCTCCCAGCTAAAAGAGCACTTGCTGGGACCCCAAAACAAGATGCACGTACCTTAGATGTGCATCACACCACACCCATCCCCTTCTGGGTTCAGACAACCTCCTTCCTCCTGAGTTACTGTCGCAGTAACTCAGAAACCGCACGCCACCCACAGTCACAGCAAATACCCGGTCTTCCCCCCAGGTGAGGCATAAGGCTTCAGGCAGCATTTGTGTATTTCTTAGCTATTTAACACACTACCATTTAAAAATCAGGTTCCAGACTCCCTTAATGTTACTGATGAAGCTTTGTGGTATTGTTCCATCATTTCTATAAGCCCTGTGTTTTTATTGCATGACTTTGCACCATGTGGCAGTTTTTAGGAATGCATATCCTGTACTCCAGCAGAATTTCTGTGCTCTGAAAGCAAACAGCAAAAGGTGTGGTCTCACTGATAACACTCAATAAAGTTGTAAACATTTGATGTCTCATTTGGACCTCGAGGGGCCGGAGCGAGTGGTCCGACCCCACTTCCTGCTTGTGAGGAGCTTCCTGTGTCCTTTGGAAAGGACACGCCTGACTCTGGGTGGTTGATGGGGGAGTTTCAGTGGGCACTGTGCAGAGGAGCCTGGGCTTCCGTTCCCAGCGCCGTCCCTCCCACTTGCTGTGTGACTTTCACCTGCCTCAGTTTCCCTTCCTGTAAATCAGGGGCTGATGATAGCACTCACCTTGCATCTGAGATGTCCCCTGTGTGGTACATAAATGCCCAGTCAGTGTAAGCTATCTTGTCTGTGAAAGAAGACCCCACATTTCTGTTCACAGAGGAACATTAACCTTGGGTTGAGAGCTGAGAGTGCCAGTGTTGGAAGGGAGCCCATGTTCACCACCCCCACCCCGGCCCCTTGAGGGGTCTCTTTAAACCTCATTTGTCCATCTGATGTTTGGCTTGCACCTGCTGTGTGGCTGGCACCCCTCTGGAGCTAGGGACACACCATGCGGGCGGCAGTGGCATCTGACGCCAGGGGGCTCAGACCTTGCAGTTGCGGGGTCTTCCTGGCCAGACCTCCCCACGGGTGCTTCTGTAGCCGCCGGCAGGGCAGATCCTAGTTCTCTGAAGTAAGGCCGCCGTGGAAGCATGAAGACGGCTGTTCTGTCCCTACTGGTGTCATTTCAGCCCCACATGTGCCTGTCTCTCCAGGGTGAGGGGAAAAAAGACTTAAGCATGATTAACAAAAGGTCTTTAGACTGTACGATGGAATGTTCCACGGTGGGCAGCTGATAAGGATGCCAAGTAGAAAGAAGAGTGTTGAACCTGGTTCCAGGCCCACTGTACTCGGATCTCCCCCCTGTGGGATGACTGGCTGTTCTTCTACCCACAGAGACTCTTGGTGAATGGCACCTGCCCTCACATGTGTGGGTGTGGTCGGTCCCCACCCGAGTTCCTGGACTGCGGCAGGGAGAGTCTGTTGTCCTTTGAAGGCCCATGGAACTTTTAGCCAGGTGGCTGGGCCAGGGGCCCTTCTGATGATATAGAAGAGAAAACATTTACATTTTTGGAGTGTCTTTAAGCTTTCAGACCACTAAGGGTTCAGATGCTTTTGAACTGTCATGTTGGAGAAGACTCTTGAGAATCCCTTGGACAGCAAGGAAATCAAACCAGTCAATCTTGAAGGAAATCACTCCTGAATATTGTTTGGGAGGACCGATGCTGAAGCTGAAACTCCAATACTTTGGCCACCTGATGCAAAGAGCTGACTCGTTAGAAAAGACCCTGATGCTGGGAAAGATTGAAGGCGGGAGGAGAAGGGGACGACAGAGGATGAGATGGTTGGATGGCATCACCGACTCAGTGGACATGGGTTTGAGTAAACTCCAGGAGTTGGTGATGGACAGGGAGGCCTGGCGTACTGCAGTCATGGGGTCGCAAAGAGTCCAACACGACTAAGCAACTGAACTGAAGGGTTCAGAACTCAGCTTCAGTCAGTGAGCAAGACTCCGGTTTCTTTTTGAGGCTATCTTTTGCACAGCACCAACTGTGGCCCCTCTTCCTCTGTCTGAGATTCCTGGTTCAGCTGCTTTGGCCTGTGCTGTTCCTCTACCTGGACCATCTCCCTGGATTCCTGTTCCTGCCTTGGCCTCAATCTGTGAGGCTCCATCTCAGTACAGTCGCCTTCCAGAAAGTCAGAATGCGGGGTTTTTAATCAAAGCCCTTGACTGACTTGCTACATTTTGCCATGTAAGCCATCTCCAAGAGTCACAGCCTTCATGAGGCTGATTAACAGAAATGTAGGTCTAACTCAGCAGCCCATCCTGACCCAGACTGTTGGCTCTACACTGAAGATGAAGACAGATGGGGGATATCTGCCGGGGGCGAGATGACAGTGTGGGATTTGCTGCAGTGGGCTGTCTCAGTGAGGGGTCCTCTCAGGGAGAGCAGGCTCTGATGCCGCGGCCTGATGTCCACTGGGGACAGCTGGTGACCCAGGTGGAAGGTGGGCTGTGAGGATGAAATGATGGGCTCGGGTTTACTGCTTAGAACTCAGAAGTTGCTGTAGCAAGTGGTCCAGAAGGTGGACTTGAAAGCTGCCAGTAAGAAGTGGGAAGGTGGCAGCGGCACCCTCTCTCCATCCGCTGAAGGTTTCGGTTCCTCTTGGGCTCTTTGTTTGCCTGTTGGAGGAGCTGGGCGCCTCCCTCCACAGGGACCGTCTCCCCTCACCGCACCTCATGCCTCCCGTTCTTTCATTTCTCACCCTCTGCAGTGGGAATGTTTGTTTATCTAACTCTTCTTTTTATCTTTGTTTTCTTTGACTGCAAAGAAACTGATTGTCACTGTTAAGAGAAATAGTTTAGTACAGAAATGCTTAATATAGACAGTGAAAGTTTCAGAGGGTGAGTGTTGTGGATTTTAGTCCAATTTCTTTCAGTTTTGATTTTAGTGAGCTTTCAGTATCTTTTTCTGCAGGTTGTAACTAAGCCTTTTAAAACTGTGAATGGTATCATACCATTCTGCAACTTGATTTTCTCACTCAGGGTTTTACTGATGTCACTGTTTCTCTTCACCCAGCACATCTGTGAGTTGTGGAGGGGAAACTGAGGCTCAGGGAGTAATAAGCTCCCCTGCCAGTTGCTTCCTAAGGTTCATCCTTGTTCTCTGCTGTATCTGGTGGGGGCTGGCCATTGGGATCCATTTTTTATTTCCCAAGTTAAATCGCATCCCTTACATTTGGCCTGAAGGAGGTCTGACATTACTTAAAACTCGCGAGCTGGTGTTTTGGTGCGAGCTCCTTCCAGAGTGCAGCCGCTGCATCTCTGCCACTGTCGCTCAGAGACAGGCATCAGGAAGCAGCTCAGGCCGAGAGCAGTGAGGTCTGTGCTCGATGGGAAGACGTGTGCCTGTCAGCCAGGGGTTGTGGAGCGTGTGGAGCTTGGCCGGTGCCCAGTGCGGCTGGCATCTGGACCCTGTCGTCACTCAGCCGCATGGCAGTTGCTGCACAGCTCAGCCCCTCCTTTCCACACCACCCGAGGCCAGCGGCTGTGCCGTGCACAGGCCCCCACCTGTCCGCACGCTCCTAGCCTCTGTGCGTGCCAGCCCGTCTCACTCCCGCGTCCTTCCTCCAGATCTGGTCCATCTCTGTCCCAGAAAGTCAAGTCCATCTTTTCTCAGCTGCTCAGACAGAAATTAAGAGCAGCAACAAAACAACTCTCTCTCGCCCCCTGTCCAGCTGTTGGTTTGTTACGTTGTCCAGATCCTTTGAAGTTCACCCATCGTTCAGTCATGTCTCCCTGCTGCTCTGCCCCCGTGTGTCCCCAGATCAACCACATGATCCTTTAGAACAGGTTGGACCCCTCTCCCCCTGACTTGCCCTGTCCTCTGTGCTCCACCCGAGGCCAGTCTGCACTCAGCACCCTCCTCCTGCTGCCGCCTTGAGCTCACGCCCTTCTTTGGGCTCTGGGAAAAGCACCCCACGTCATCTGCTTTTCAGAGCATCAGCTCTTGTCACTTCTCCCAAACACATATTCCTAAGCCTCACTTTCCTCATGCCTGAAACGAGTATTACTAGTAGTGTTTTTGCTGTTATGTTAGTAACACTATACATAGCATTTCCTAGTACAGAGAGTATTAATGATAACCTCAGGGTTAAGACTCTGTGACTTATGCCTCTCGAAACCTCCCCTCTCCCCAGTGAACCAGCCTGTGTGGCGTGCTGGTCCCCAGAGTCCTGTTTAAAAATATTGGTTCCTGCCATAGCACAGTCACCCTTTTGGAGTTATTTTAGAATAGATTTTCCACCTGAGGTCCTCAGACCAGTTAGAAGGTGACATTTAACTCAAAGCATCTTTTGGTAGAAGCAGTTGACATCTGCACCCCTCCCAAAGCCCTGTGTTAGCATTCTGCCTAGGACTTGGTGTAGCTCTCATGCTGGGATTTGTCTGTTCTGGGTGCTTGGGAAGCCTCTGGTGTAGCTGGAGCTTGTCCCTCTTGGGCCCGAGGACTACCTGGGCTGCGTCCTGCTGACCAGCCACGTTGTGTCTGGAGAGAGTGAGAAGGGGGATGGAAGCCTCCTGGGTCCCGGCCCTGCCCCGCAGGTGGCAGCCCGTGCCCCCGCAGCCTTGGGCCCTGTGGTGCCTCTCTTCCGCCGGGCTGGCTGCTCTTGGGCTCGGCCCTGCCCCAGCTAGAGGGGCTGCTTTCTGCGGGCCGGTGGGTCTCCTCCTGCCTGTGGTGGAGCTTGCGCTGCTCGCTGCTGCCCTGCTACGCCTTCATCCTCTCCCGCTCACTCTCCAGGATCCAGGAGCTTTGAAGCAGGTCCTAATTTGCTGGTTGGGGCGATATATCCTCTTCAGCTGCTCTTCAGAAAGGACCCTCGCGCTCCTCCTCGCTGGTCTTGCAGAAATTGTCTGTCCTGCTTCATTCCTAGGTCACACTTCATTCCTCAAGGCTGGTTTCTTCCTCACAACTGTTTTTTTTTTTTGCTGTGCCTGCAGGGCGGTGGCCGCCAGCCCTGATGTGCTGGATTGGGTCACAGGTCCTTCCTGCTGAGAGGAGGGTGGGGCCCCTCCTTACTCGCACCTGCCCTCCCCAGGAACAGTTGCCTGGCGGGATGGAGATTGGCTGGCGGCAGGCCCCATGTGGGCACTAAGGCAACCGCCTTCCTTGTGGCGGAGGAGGCTCCACCCAAGAAGGAGGAGGTCAGAACCTGAGACTTCATCCCCCTCCACCCCCCTGCTGTCCCCGCCTCCTCCAGCTGTGCACGTCCTTCGTGTCATGGGGGAAGGGTGCAGCAGCCGGCCCCCCAACCCCAGGAGCCTGCCAGAGGCCCAGGGAGTGTCTGGGGTTGGCAGAGTTCCAGCCCCTCAGCTTCCGAGTGAGCTGCCCTGACGCTGCACACTGAGCACAAGCAGACGGGTCTCCCAGGTCCTCGGCTGGGGGCCCTGACCAGATCTGAGTCTGGAGGGAGCAGCCCCATGGGTGTGAAACTCCACTCTGGCCCCTTGGGACCACTTATCCCACACCAGTGACGGTGAAATGAGGTCACTGGGGCACTGCCTCGCTGGTCTGATGGCCTCATGCAGAGCGACCTCCTTGTTCTCACTCCCTAACTCTCCCCCACTACAACCTTGTTCTTCCTATTGACAGTTGAGAGGAAGGGCTTCAGACTGAAACTGGGGTTCAGATGAGCTTCATGGATTGGAGCCTGGGGCTTACCACTCTAGAGGCTGTCCTGGAGGGTTCCCCCTCTGGGCTGGCCAGACTGAGAGCTTCTCCCTAAGGGACAGAATTTTCTCTAACAACAGTGGGGGACTTCCTTACTTGAGATCCTGGACTCCCCACATCTTTTACGCCCAGTAGGCTCCTCTCTGGTCCTGGAAGTACAGGTACCCACTATTCAAAGTGACCACTGAAATCACTGCTCTCATCCAATTCTCCAAATGTTGGAGCAGCTGCTGTTGTTCAGGCAGTGCCCCAAAGGAAAGTGACCGGTCCCTCCCACGATGAGGGAGAGGAGGGGAGGGTGACTTCCATTCAGGGCATTGACTTGTCTGCAGCTCACGGGGAAACAGGACAGACTCAGCAGTCTGACAGTTTGTGGGACCTAGGGGGCTGAGGTGGGGTGGCAGGTGCAGGCTGCGGTGCCAGGAAGGTTTGGGGGCAGATCGAGGCCCAGCTGATAGCCTGTGCCCTTGAGCTTCAGAGTTCTCAAGCTCTGCCTGGAATGGGGAGCACCCTGGGGGTGACACGGCCATCGAGAAACCTTCTTGATTCCACCCATTTGGACTGCCTGTGGGAGCAGATGTCTGAGTGCCCAGGCTCGGCCACGCTGGCCTAACACGTGTCAGACGGACGCCCTGCCTCCTGCGCCAGGAGCATGGAGCAGCTGTCACTTCCCTTCCTTTCCGTTTGAGTCCAAGGCAGTGCCTTGCGCTGTTGCTCATTTGTGAAGTCGGCTCCTTTAAAGAGGTGGCAGATGATTTGCCTCAGGAGTGTGCCCCACATACAGCGATGTGGCTCCTTCACTGCCCTGTACCACCCCCCAGATTCCAGAAGTTGGGCTCTGGACTGTTTCTGCCTGGCCCTACCCAGGACAGGCCTCCCAGGGATTTTGCCTGGGAGAAACCCAGGAGCTGGGTGCCCTGCCTGCGTGGAGACAGCCAGGAGGTCTTCAGTGTGGGCACACTGCGGGGAGTGGTTGGGGTTCCCCAAGGGGCTACCGTGTTGGTAGGTGTGGGCATTGACTGTCCTGTGGAGAACTGGTACTTTGGGAGTTCAGGGGCCTGGCAGCCAGATTCTTTTTCGTCCTGTGATGACCTCTTGCGTGGCTTCTTAGATCCTGACCATTGGAACCCTGTTGGGACATCAAGGCTGGTCTCTGAGCGGCCCCTTTAAGAGCAAGTACCTGTGTGCCAGACTGGGTTGTGGAATGCCAGCAGTCTCCCTGCAAACAGCCATCACTGCGGTCTTCCTTCAGTGTCTCTGTGAGGGTTAACAACACTTCAGCTTGTTGTCTGGAACCGGTTCAAACTGGTTTTCTGGAAAGTGCTTTGTCTCTCAGACTGAATCCTGGGAAGGGTCATGTGGAGCCCAGTGATGTCATGGGATCAAAACCTGACTCAGCGGTGTTTTTTCCCCTTCTTCTTTTCTTCTTTCAATCAAGATATGTGTGTGCTGCAGGTACAGGGTGCTGGGCCAGGCCTCAGCCCATTCAGAGTTCACTTTGTCGGCAGTCAAAGGGTTAAATGTGATCTCCACCCTCCACCCTGCTGAGGTGAGCAGGCAGTGAGGGGCTGCCCCTGGCTGAAGGGTCAGCCCTCATCAGGGCAGGGCAGGGCTGGACTTGGGCTGTGGCCCTGCTCCTGGGACAGCGTGGTGCCCCCTTCTTGGATTCCAGATTGCTCACATCCAGTGTGCGCGATCCTGCCGGAGGGGGTCAGACCTAGAACAGTTTCCTCTATTTGCTCTTGAGTCTGGAATGCAGAGATTACCCCCTTCTTTGTGACAAGCAGCCACCCTCCCTTGTTCCTGCCCTAGTCCCGGTAGGTTTCTGGCCCCGGACAGGGTGACACATAGCTTGGCCTCCCAGATTCCCTGTTGCTCCTGCTCAAGCCCGTGAAGAAATGTTCTGGGCACGCTTTGCGGGCCCTTCATTTGCTGTGCCCACCTCTGCCATTGTCACATGGTGAGGCAAACACTTCAAGCTGACATTGTGAAAAGTTTCTGAGAAGATAGCTGCTTGGTCATGCCAAGTTTAAATGTCATGTTTTCCCCTTCCCCTAAAGTTCAGAATGACTGAAGAAGCATGCCGAACACGGAGTCAGAAACGAGCACTTGAGCGGGACCCAGCGGAGGACGATGTGGAGAGCAAGAAGATAAAAATGGAGAGAGGAGTGCTGGCCTCGGATTTAAATGCTGACGGAGACACGCGCGTGACGCCTGAGTCGGGAGCAGGTCCCGCCCAAGGGCTGCTGAGGGGGACAGAGGCGACGGCCACGGGCAGAGGCGAAGGGCAGGCGGGCGACGGGCCCGTGGACATGCGGACCACGCACAGGTGAGCAAGAGGCCTGGGCTCCGGGGCCGGCCGGGGTGAGCAGGTGGAGGCGAAGCTGCCCGTCGGGCCTGGGGAGGCAGCTTCCAGTGCGTGGCCGTGGAGACGGCTGTGGGCTCCAGCTCCGACACCTGCCCGCTGTCTGGCCAAGGAGCCTTCGTCCTGGGGCCCAGCCGCCTGTAGTGTGGGTGGCTGTCACAGGATGGGAGTGGAAGCCTCTGTCGGCTCCCCTGCTTGGCTGCAGGTCTCAACTGAATGCGTGCCTGTGTCCCACTCTCTGCTTCAGGTTTGTAGGGAAGCGTGAGTTTTTCCTTTAGTCCTGCCTCCCTGCTTTTCACGTCTAGGGCACCGGGGGGGCCAGAGATGCTGCCGCCCCCTGCCTGGGTCACTGGGCTGCGGGCAGTCTGGAGCCACCACTCCTCCTAGGCGGTGGATGTGGGAAGGGAAGCCCCTCTCTTCCCAAGTTCGGTACCGTGTGCTTCACTGGTTTCCCCTTCGTCAGTACTGATGGCCTCAAGAGTGACTTTCCCAATCCTCAGCTTGAAAGAAGTAAGACTCGGTGTGCCACCCCGTTTCTTTTCTCCCCGTGAAAAGAGTTGCGGCGCCCTCCCCCTCCCCCAGCTCTCCCGGGTCCTCCCTTGAGCGCAGGTGGGCGGTGTTCAGCCCTGCTGTCCCTGCTGTCCAGTGAGCCGGCAGCTGGGGGGCATGTGGGCGTGGCCACGGCCTCCGCGCAGCCCCGAGGCCCCCAGCCCGTCCTCTGCGCACTCCCTTCCGGAGTGTAGGTGGGAGGTGCAGCTCTGGAGAGCCTGGGTGCTCTTCCCTTTCTTTTGCTGACTAATCCCACAGAGGGACCCCAGCCTGCAGGCTTTGTGTTAAATTCACTGGGGGCCCAGACGGTTGGTGTTCTAAGAACTTCAGAGATTGTCTGACTCGGTATTTCTCGGCTTTAAAAATTTTACCTCAGGATAAATTGAGAACTTGACCCCCTCCTGCTGGGGAAGCCCATTAGTTGGGGGAGTGTGTTTGTGTTCTTGCTACCCAGAAAGGCCTTTCTATCTGACTCTGCTTTCTGCCCTCCCTGTTTTAAACCCAGAGGCCTCTTTTAAAGTTCTGGAAATTGTGAGTTTGGGTCCGCTTTCCTTTCAGCAGTGTCACATGTGGGTGAAGAGAAGGAATAGCCCACATTTGTGGAGATTCTCTGGGTCCCTCTTAAGTTCCTAGGCGGCGGTGGTTTAGTCGTTAAGTTGTGACCGACTGTTGCAGCCCTAGGGACCGTAACCCGCCAGGCTCCTCTGTCCAAGGCATTTCCCAGGCAAGAATAGTGAAGTGATTGCCATTTCCTTCTCCAGGGGATCTTCCTGACTCAGGGATCAAACCTGCATCCCTTGCGTTGCAGACAGTCTCCTGCATTGTAGCTGGATTATTTACCACTGAGCTGCTAGGGAAGCCCTGTTTCTAGCTGTCTTTGGTCTGCATTTTTCCCCTGTAATCACCATGCTCCCCTGTAGGGCAGGCCAGTGAATTGTGAGGGAATTGTGAGGTTACGTGAAGGAGCATGGACGAGTGTGGAGCGCAAGCGGCAGACCAGCCCCGGCACACAGAGCGGGGCCCTCCTGCGGGGCGAGACGCGCCCCGGTGTCTCCAGGCGTGAGGCAGTGTGAGGCTGTGGAGGGTCTGGCTTTGGCAGAGTGGGGGTCAGCCCACGCTCCCTGGCTGACCTTGGGTGGGTGACCTTAGCCTGTGCTGCTTCATTTGTAAATGGGTGATAACGTCTGCATCTCTAGGCGACAGACATGTGCACAGAAATGGGCCGTGGCGCATGGCATGAGACGTGTTGGTGACACGTACCCTTCAGTTTTAAACTTAAGATAAGATGTCGCATATAGAGCTTAGTGTTTCCTTGAGTGCCCACACAGAATGTTCTGTCTGGTTTGTTGGAGAATTTTGACAGAATACTAGGATCAAGTCTAGCCCAGAACCATTCTAGAACTAATCTTTTTTGGGGTGGGTGGCCATGGTTTCTGTGTTAGAAGCTGGCAGTCTTTGGATCCTCATTGAGAGCGTCTGGGTCATCCCTTGGGAACCTCCATACAGAGAATTTCATTTGATGGAGGTGTAGCATACATGATAAAAAGTAGACATGTGCCTCTTGGTATACTTCACAAACTAATCTCTTTCTTGTAGCTCGAATCAAGAAATATAATACTATCCAGCCGCTGCATACCCTCTTGTTGTCACTCCCCTCTGAGTAACCACTCTTTACTTCGAACAGCAGAGATTAGTTTTTCCGCTTTAAATGATTGGAATTATGTAGTCTGTAGCCTTTGCTTACTTTCATTCAGCATAATGTTTGTGACGTTTACTTACGCTGTTGCCTTTAATATTTATTTTTGAGTCTTAGTTGCGCATGTGAGCTCTTCGCACATGTGCCCATGTGGTGTGTGGGCTTAGTTGCCCTGCAGCATGTGGGATCTTAGTTCGCTGACCAGGGATTGCACCCATGTCCTCTGCACTGGAAGGCAAATTCTTAACCAGGGGACCACCACGGAAGTCCCAGGTTTACTTGTGTTGTTGAATGTTGGAATAATCTTTTTTTTGGTGCCATGTAGTATTTTTCTAGATTTTCTGTCTGGCTTTTTAAACTTTGTTAATTAATTCTTATTGCAGTATAATTGCTTTACAGTGTTTAGTTAGCTTCTGCTGCTTAGTGAGATGAGTTAGCCACACGTACACATGCATCCCATGCCTTGCTGGGCTTCCGTCCTGTTCGGGACCCCACAGTGCATTAAGTGGAGTTCCCTGTGCTGGACCTCATGTTCCAGTTAGCTGCCTGTTTTGTGTATCATGTCGGTAGTGCCTGTGTGTCAGCCCCAGGCTCCCACTCTGCCCAGTGCACCCTGCCCCTTGCTCTGGCTCTTTCTGCTCGGGCCGCTGCTTTCTTTCATGCTCTCCTATTCTTATGATCCAGTTTAGGCATATTGAAGACTAGAGGGAGTTTCTGGTGGCTTCTAGCAGAGAGAATTTCCTTTTTCTTTGAGGAAGTGGCTGGTGAATTTCAATCAAGATACAACTTAAAAAAAAAACCTACTTTGGGGGATTTCGAGCATGCGGAGATTGGTGAAGAGGCAGCAGGATGAGTTTTCTCTTTCTCTTCAGTTCCTCTTTTCATCTCTGGCATTTTTTTTCTGACATAGTCTTCCAGTGTGTATGTTTTATTTTCAAAATGAGTCAAGACTGGAGGGCAGCTTCCAGCAGTGATTGAGTAAAGAGAGATTGTCAAATCCTTTCCCCCCAAAAAATAGCTATAAAGCAGGACAGAATTGACAGCCCAGCCCTCCTTCCTTCCCTGAATCAATTATTCCAGCATCCTGGAAACGGACCACAAGCACGCAACAATCTGAGAAGGGCTTATGTGTAAGAAACTGCTGAAATGTGGGGTTAAAATGGTGACAATCTGTGTCACTTCACCTGATGCTGCTCTCATGCCCTCCGCCCAGCTCTGTTCACAGGGAGGCTCTGCCTGGCCGGTGCAGGCTGTGACGGGTGAGAAGGGGCTCACTCAGTTGAGAGTGGTGTTGGCTGAAGTGACAGTTTTGAAGATGACGTGTGGGGAGGGACAGTAGCTCTGTTAGCCCACATTTGCAGGCATATTTGGGGCAAGAGAGAAAAACTGTTTGAAGGAAGAATCCCTAGAAATGTATTTGAGGAGAAGCTTATCCAGGAAGCTCAACAAATCTCAAGTAGCATATATGCAAAGAGATCTGTACCTAGCACATCACAGTCAAACTGTTACAAGCCACAGAAAAAGAGAAAATATCAAAAGTAGCAAGAGAAGAACAACTCATGACATATAAGGCAAGCATTAATATAATTAACAGCTGACTTCTCACCTGAGACATTTCAAATGGAAACCGAAAGGGAACTAAATGCATTCAAAGTAACTAAAAGAAGACAACTATAAACCCAGAATTCTCAGTGCATCAGAACTGTCCCTCAGAAACGAAAGCAGAAAGACATTTTCAGATAAACAAAGACTGAGAGGATTTGTTGCTGGCAGAGCTGCTGGTTCTTCAAGCTGACAGGAAATGACGTGTTGGTAACTTATGTTCACAGGAAGAAATGAAGAGCTCTGGAAAAGGTAAATGAGGGCTACTGTAAAATACTTTGTTCCCCTCATTTCTTCTTAGTTAAAAGACATAACATCATCTGAAGCACTAACTATGACTCGGGGTAGAATTGACAAAAACGACCATAGCTCTTTGGCAGTTGATCTAGAGCAGATAGCAATTTGCTGTATTTATAACACATATAGATAAATAATATATGGGACAACAGCAGTACAGAAGGGATGAGATGGAGCTGTACGGGAATAGTTTTCCCATTTTACCAGAAAGCAGATTGTGATCTTAGTAAAATGCTCATTGTAATCCCTAGAGCAAAGATCCCCTGGAGAAGGAAATGGCAACCCACTCCAGTATTCTTGCCTGGAGAATCCTATGGACAGAGAAGCCTGGTGGGCTACAGTCTATGGGGTCGCAAGAGTTGGACACAACTGAGCGACTAAGCTCTGCACACAGAGCAGCTATTAAGAAAATAACTTTAAAATATTGTTTAAAAAAATCAACAGAAGAATTTAGTGGTGCATTAAATATTTGACACAAAAGAAAGCAGTCAGTGAGGAAGAACAAAAAAGAAGGAAGACATGTAAAAAACCAATAGCAAAATGATAAATGTGTAAATCCACCCAGAGCAAAAATGTATTAAATGTGAATGGTTTAAATACTTCTATCAAAAGGCAGAGATTGTCAGACCAGATTAAAAGGTAAGATAAAGCTTAATTATATATTGTCTATAAGAGACACCCCTTAGATCCTTACATAAAAGGATAAGGAAGAGACACCATAAATAACCATAAGAAAACTAGAATGACTGTATTAATATCAGATACAATTAACTGGCTTCCCAGGTGGCACAGTGGTAAAGAATCCAGCTGCCAATGCGGGAGATTTGTTAAGAGATGCCAGTTTGATACTTGGGTCAGGAAGATCCCCTGGAGGAGGAAATGGCAACCTAATATTCTTGCCTGGAAAATTCCGTGGACAGAGGAGCCTAAAGGGCTACAATCCATGGGGTCACAAAGAGTTGGGATATGCCTGAGCATGTGCACATACATGCACACACAATCGACTTTAAGACAAAAAATACTCCTAACGCTAAAGAGGGACTTTTTGTTTTTTTTAATGTGGACCATTTTTAAGTCTTTGCTGGATTTCTTACGATGTTGCTTCTGTTTCATGTTTTGGTTTTTGGCCACGAGGTTCCCCGACCAGAAATCGAACCCGTACCCTCTCAACTGGAGAACTACCTAGGAAGTCGAAAAGAGCGTCATTTTTTTTTTTTAATAGCACAGCAGGAAGTTGTAACAGTCACAAATGTACATGTGCTTAACGATAGAGTCCCAAAATAGCTGAAGCATAAACTGATAGTCTTGCTAATAGAAATAGATAATTCATAAATTGTAGTTAGAGACTTCATACTTCTCTTTAAGTAATTGGTAGAGCAACTAAGCTGAAAATTGGCAAGATTCTGAAAGACTTGAAGAGCACTGATTCTGTTTGGCTACCGCTGCTAAGTCGCTTCAGTCGTGTCCGACTCTGTGCGACCCCATAGAGGGCAGCCCACCAGGCTCCACGTCCCTGGGATTCTCCAGGTAAGAACACTCGAGTGGGTTGCCATTTCCTTCTCCAATGCATGAAAGGGAAGTGAAGTCGCTCAGTTGTGCCGGACTCTTAGTGGCCCCATGGACTGCAGGCTACCAGGCTCCTCTTTGCTTGGGATTTTCCAGGCAAGAGTACTGGAGTGGGGTGCCATCGCCTTCTCCTCTGTTTGGCTAAAGGGTGTCTATAGAATCCTGGGAAATAACATCGCATATGCACGTGGCGCAGGGTGGATCATAGGCTAGGCCATGAAACGAGCCTCAAGGGTGGCTGTAGTAAAAGAGACAGTAACAGGTGTCGCGGGGATATGGAGAGGTTGAACCCTCAGATGTTGCTGGTGGAAGTGTAAAATGGCACGAGCAGTTTGGGAGTTTCTTAAAAAGTTAGGTGTGACCGAGTTAGCACATGACCCGACGATCTGTCCAAGGGGTGTACCTGAGAAAGTACATCTGCACAAAGACAAGTGCACGGGCGCCCGTAACAGCATCATTTCGGGTGAGGGGCATGTTCTAAGCTTTGCTTGTAGGGATGGTTGCACAACTCTAAATTCACTTAAAAATCATTGAGTTACACTTTTATACTGAATGAATTTTGCGGTATGTAAATTATGTCTCAGTATGGGTGTTTAAAATTTAAAAATGAGGTTAAAATAGTTCAGTTTCCCTTATGGCATCCATAAATGTGCTCATGGAAAAACAGAATCCCACAGAGGTGGTAGTCGAGCCTGTTGGTCTGAGACCAGCCCAAAGGTCATGAGCCTGTGCTGCCCTCCCCACCCAAGTCCGGACTGCTGGATGCGGCTGGAGCTGGGACAGACAAAGGAGGCTGTTTGGGGGTTCTCTCTCTTTTTTCCTTTCTAAGATAAATGGACTCCATTCCTACACTTTGCTATAGAGGAGACTCTCTGTCACAAATTGATCTTCAGAAGTAATCTAGGCCCACACAGGTGAGAATAGCTTTGTTTTTCCTCTCTCGGGTGGAGATACATTTAACTCAGTAAAATAATGAACCTCTTTGCCAGGACTTCTCCACCGGAAAGGTTAGGACGGGGTCCCTCGGCTCCCCTGGGCTGTGTGAGGTGGGAGCTGCATGCTTACACTCCCATGCTTCACTGAAAACATTTGTGTGTGCCTTTTTCTGAGTTGCCAGCTCTCCCTCGATTCTCTGGCAGGCCCTGTGCTGGCCCTTGGGGGCAGAAGTGATGGGACAGGGTTTTCTAGGGTACCATAGTGTTGTCAGAGAACCTGCAGAGTTGTTGGGGAGCCTTGATTTTAGGGGTGTGGCTCACAAGGGCTGAAAGTCACTGGGCACCTGAGCAGACCATCTCTATTTCCTTATTTTACCTTGGGGGGAAACAAAGCTAGGGCTCCTAGGCCTCAGGCACAGCAGGGGCAGACTTGGAGCCCCATTTCTGCTTCTCACCAACCAGCCCTGTGGGCCTTGAGTGGATGTGTGGGGCAGGT
Organism: Budorcas taxicolor; assembly: GCF_023091745.1. Taxonomy (NCBI): domain Eukaryota; kingdom Metazoa; phylum Chordata; class Mammalia; order Artiodactyla; family Bovidae; genus Budorcas; species Budorcas taxicolor. The sequence goes on along the minus strand of NC_068916.1, from coordinate 5,748,913 downwards.
GGCATGATGGCTGCCTTTGCTGGCTTCCATTGGGTACGTGGTCTTCAGGCAGCTGCTTCACCTGTTCTTCCTTCCCCATTTTGCGTCGTGTGTCTCTTTTGCTCTGGGACAGAGCTTTACTTGGACCAGTGGTGTGCCCTGTGGTGTGGATGGGAGGCACTCTGATGTGTGTTCTTATCCCCACCAAGGTGCCTGCAAAGCAGGCCACCTTTGAAGCAGATATCCTTGATGACAGAATCACTGCCCTGTCCTTCTTTGGGACTCTGATAGTGGTGGGTGACACTCTGTATAGAAGCCAGGGTTCTCAGATCATTTGCCAGTAAGACAGGACTTAGCCACTCATAGTGGTGAGCGGTTTGTGGGAGCATGTCATCCACACCCCGGTTCATGCTCGAGTCCTCTTCCAAAGTGGATGACTCTGAGAGTAACGTGGTGGTGCTTCCGCCTGCTGTCTGCAGCGTGGGCTTGTGTGGATGGCCTCGCTCTGTTCTGAGTAGGCATTGCGTCCACAGGCCCAGGTGTGTGTGTCACTTGCTGTTCGTAGGTTGTGGGGCCCTTGTTTGTTTGCGCCTGCTTTACCAGCAGTCTGCAGGAGAGGATGCACGCAGCAAACACTGGGGTTGGCATTGCTCTGCCTGGAGTGCTGCTGGTACCGGCTGCGGATGCTCTCCTGCTGCGGTTTTCACAGGTGTATCCACCTGTGTAGTCCAAAGGCTTATCGGGGTACAGACCCTTAGCACCCCAGATGGTTCACTGGAGCCCTTCCTGACGGGGTGTATTCTCCCACTTTCCATCAGTCTTGCTTTTTCTCAAACCTCCTAGAAACAGAGAGTATGTGCTTGGTGGGGTCTGCCGTCTCTGACTCTGTGTGATTGGGATTCATCCCTGTGGTGTGTATCAGCATCTCACTGAGCAACTCCTGTGTGGAGACACGTAGTCGCCCACTTACCTGTCCACGGATACCAGGCAGTCTCCAGGTTGGGGCTGCTGGGAGCATTCCTGTGGAAATCTTCACGTGAATAGGGATCAGGCTGGGGTCACAGGGTAGGTCAGTATTGAGTTGTTTTAAAAGAAATTGCTATACCTTTCCTCCAAACGGTCTGAGTGCTTTCACTTGTGTGTGGAGATTCAGCTACTTGATCCTCGCTGAGTGTCCAGTCTTTACAGTTTTAGCCATGAGCTCTCCAGGGAGGTCTGAGCCCACGTCCTGGTCTGCGTGTGTGACCACCAGCCCTCTGCCTTCCGTGACAGGGTGAGGCCAGCGCTGTTGGCATGCCAGCAGCTGTGCGGGGCGGGGGGGGGTCCTCCATGGCCGTGTTCAGCCCCGAGCCCCCTCCTGCCCTGTCCTCCCCACCGTGCCCCACTGCAGCTGTGCCTGACCCTCCTGCCAGCTGTCTGCTGGAATGTGCGTCCTTGAGTGATTTGGGGGAATGTGACACGGCTGTGGGCCTGTGATGGCTCTGGAGAGGGCTCTGGTTCTCACAGCCCAAGTGGGTGTGGTGGCCCTCACCTTGGCTCCAGCGACTGACCCCCGTCTCCCCTGCACCGTGTGTGAGGGCTTTGGGAGTCCTGCAGCCAGGAGCCTGTTCTTTGTGGCCATCACTTCCCATAGGTGGGGGCTCTGACACACCGAGGAGCCTAGCCACACCCCTCCCCAGCCACCTGCTGTGGGCTGGCCTTTCATTTGCTAATTCTCTGTCTGCTGCTGGGCAACTTCCAGGAGAGGCCAAGCAGGCTGGGGAGCAGCTCTGTCAGCTTCAACTAGAAGTCCATAGCTTGCTTGCATTTCAGCACGTGGAACTGAGGGGTATGCTCCTTCAGAAATCAGTTCCTCATTCTGTACTCCTGGCCTCAGCTGCCGCCTCCCTGAACCTCTGTGACTTCCCTCCATCTCTTCCTCGTCCTCTGCTTCTCCCCTCCCCTCGGGGCTGCTCATCCCAGTTCTTCTCTGTCCGACCACATCTTATCACAGGTTTGTAATTGAAATTTGAGGGAGTTCCCCTGTACTTCTAAAAATCATTATTTTTGGATGGCAGCATGGCAGACTTGAGGTGCCTTGTTTTCTAACTCTCAGAGTGACCTAGGGGCATATTGTGAGCCGGCCTGGTCAGGTAAGGAGCCCCACAGTTTTGCCACTTCCCTGTTGCCTTTATTGCGCCCTCCTCTGCCTGTGGTGGGGATGGCTTCTCACTGGATAGTGCCAGCCTTCTGGGGATATTACTGTGTGACTGCCCCACCAGGAACCAGAGGCCACTGTGTACAGTCATCTAGGTAAGCAGCTGGGAATTACCAGGTGGTGCTTGTGTTAAAGAACTACTTGCTGATGCAAGAAATGCCGGCTCGATCTCTGAATCAGGAAGATTCCCCTGGAGGAGGGCATGGCAACCCACTCCAGTATCCTTGCCTGGACAACCCCATGGACATAGAAGCCTGGTGGGCCGCAGTCCATAGGGTTACAAAGAGTCAGATACGACTGATGCGACTTTGCACACACAAGGAACTCTTGGCTTCACACACGTGTGAGTTAAGCAGATCGGCAGATTAAGCAGATCAGATCACTTCCTTACTTTGAAATTACTGTCTGATTCTGCAGCCACAATTTCTGATGTCCGCTCATGGTGTGGTTCCTGTTGGAGTGGTGTCCTCGCAGCAGTGGTCGTTGAAGCATCTACCTACGGGGGTTCATGACAGAGGGCCTCTGACCAGCCCTCTGCTGTGGAGGCTCTGCTTTCCTATGCATTGCTTTTTATCTTGCAGCTGGTATCTCTGATGTGATGAAAACAGGTGTACCAGAGCCTTAACCAGCCCTGGGGGTGGGGATGGTGAATGTGCCAGCCTGAGGGATCCCGTCTTGACCCTCCAGCCACCTAACCCAGTGAAGAAGTGGGCTGAAGGGAGCTCTGTGTGTGACCCCAGGCCAGTGGGGGTGACACACCCGGAGAGGAACATTTCCCCAGCAGAGTGTGCCCCAGCAGAGTGTGCCCTGCGGAAAAGAAGAGCTGGCCTGATTGCAGGAGATTTCTGTTTTGTTTTTTTTTTTCCCTTAAGATGAGCATTTGAATTGTAATTTGTGAGCCTGAAAGGCAGTGGGGATGGCAGGTGGTTTAAAAAAAAAGAAGGTGGGGTCTGACAGCTCGATTTCACTCACACCCCTGGGTAGCCCAGCACAGGCCTCTCCACCCTTGGAGCCTACCCTCTGCTCTGAAGTGAGGTTGGTTATACTCAAACCTCCGAAGGTCCAGCATCATTCAGTAAGGTTTGTCCCAGTGCTGGTGGGAAGGAGCCCTGGGACTCATGGGTATCCAAGAATGAGGGAGGGGGACCTGAGTTCTCGGTAACTCTGGGCCCACCTGAGGGAGGAGGAGTGCAGAGGAGGCAGGGAGTGTCTGATGGGTGGGAAGAGGGAGACATACCGGACGTTGCTACGTGTCCCCTTCCTTAGGTCCCAAGCTGTCAGAGTGCTTATTTTTAGAGCTTAAATCTTAAAAATAGTTTAAAATAGTTGTGATGTAATCACACGGAAAAGCTTTGGGTCTTAGGGCTCTGAGACCTGGTGACATACAGAGTTTCTTGAGGAGGCTGCTTTCAAAAGCAGCTTCAGCACAGCAGTGCTCTAAGGAGGCCAGCCAGTCCAGGCATGCCATGTGCCCTCCCTTCAGGAGGACTTGGTCATCCATCTGTGGGCAGTGTGGGCAAGGGCAGTCCGGGTGGCATGCTCTGGGAGCCCAGAAGTAGGGGTGCTCAGGTGTCCAGGTCCTTGGAGCCCACTGGGTTTGCTTGGAGTCAGGGCCAGAGAAGGCCCATGGTGGTAGGAGCAGGGTCGGGTTGTTGGGCTGGAAGTGCAGGCCGTGGGCCACCCTCTGGAGCAGGGAGAGTTGGTGCTCTGGATGTGGGTGAAGCTCAGAAGCGTGCCGGATGCCTGCTGGTGAGAGCAGAGCTGCTGGAGAAGGGAGGAGATGCCTTTGCCTGGAGGGCAGCGTAAGCAGGGAGTGCGGCATGAGATGCAGGGTGGTTTCCTGGCGTGGGAACTGGGGTCCCCGACCTGCCTCCACAGGACGCCAGTGCTTCGCCTGCCTCGCCTGCCCCTCCGCAGATGCAGGGCGTCCCAGCCGCCCTGGGCAGTGGCAAGTTCTCTGTGACCTGGCTGACTGTGGGGCCGATACAGTTGCTGCTTTTCAAGGCCACAAGAAAAAGGTTACCAGTTCTTATGAGACAAGCATCCTTGTCTTATAACTGAATAGGTTTTATAGAGAAATTACAGTGTTATATGTGAAGTGAGTCCTATTAAATTTTTAGCACACCTTGCTTTTCAAAACACAGCTTTGGCAACAAAAAAACACATGGGTTGTGGCATGTCAGGAGGACTCCACCTGGGGGGGCCTCTGCTCAGACTGGCTGGCATCTTCCTTCGATGGGGACAGAAAACCCTTTGCCGGAAGCGCTGACCTGGCCCGTTTTCCATCTCTGGACCCCAGAGAAGCTTAGTTGTATGGAAAATATGTTGACATTTACTGTGTTAGAAAAATTTGAAAATACTTGTTTATTTTTAAATAAATAATAATGAACAATAATGAACCAATTCCATGTTAGCATAAAGAACATATTTCATTTAAAAAAAGCTATTTTGCAGCTCTAATAAGCAGACAGCTGGATTCTCCATTTAGTCCCTCGTGCTAAGTTGTTAGGGGGAAGCATGTGAAGAAAATCCAGCCTCACACAGACAAGCAGGTTGGGGCAGGGAGGAGTGTTTGCTTGTCATTTTGCATAATTGTGTGTTTCTTCTTTAAATACAAGACACAAAGTGGCCATTCCCAGCAGTTAGTTGCACTGTGGACTCTGAAACCTTGATTAAGTTTTTGTACTCGGTTACATTAAAATCTATCAGTCCCTCTTGTACTTTGAACAGAAAAAAAGTTTTTAAAAATTTTAGGATTGCTTTAGACTTAACAGAAAAGTTTCAAGGATCATTCCTACACACCCCTTCCCAGTCTTCCGTTGCTAACAGACTGCTGTGGAACATTTGTCCTAAGTAGTTACTACTCACCACAGTCTATTCTGATTTCCTGTTTGCAGTTTTCACCTTCTCTGTCCCACGGTCCTGCATGGCATTTTGTCATCACGTCTCCTCCATCTCCTTTGGGCTGAAACAGTTTCTTAGACGTTCTTGATTTTCATGACCTTGACAGTTGGGAGTCAGATGTTCGTAGGGTGGCCCTCAGTTGAGAGTCGTCTGGTGTTTTTCTCATGGTTGGACTGGGTTTTGGAGAGAACCACAGAGGGGAGGTGCCCTTCTCATCATACCCGTGTCCAGGGCACGTCCCATCAGTGTGAGTTGTCGCTGCGGTGTTGATCACCTGGGTGTCTGTCGGGTGTCTTCACCATAAAGTTACTTTCTTCCTCCCTTTCTGTGCCCTCTGGAAGGGAGTGACTGTTTACAGCTCATAAAGGGTGAAGCATCAGGGTGTTCTGTTTCTTCTCTCCTTGAATGATCCTTTATTCATATTTGAGTGTGTAATCATACATTAGAAACATTCTTTCTAATGTTTCTAATGTTATTCTAACATTAGAAAATATTAGTTGACTGAGTTACAGAGATCTTTCAAAGTCTGATACATTCTATTTTTCAGTATTGCAGAAAATCAGATTAGCTAATCATCTGATCTGCTGGGAAGCTGCTGGGCTCACAAGTCATCCAAATTCTACATCTTGCTTGTTGGGAGCTCGGACGTTACCATTGGTGATGCAGTAGGGGTTGTTTTCCTGTCCGTGAGCCAGCTCTGCCCTAGCCGTTTTGGGGACAGTGCATGCCGGACACCCGCATCCGAATAACCACAGCGTGTCTGTCCATCCTTCCTTCAAACGTTGCAAGTGCCCAAACGTGTGATTTTTTTTTTTTTCTTCCTACATGGCTCTTCTGCTTTGGTATGCAGCAGGAGTGCTTTATGTTGTCACAGAATATTAAAAAGACATGTGTGCTCAAATCCTGAGTTTTAATAAAATCAATAGCTTGTACTTCATCCAAGGCATTGCCTACAGTGTGACGACAATGTGAATCTTGGCACAGTTTGCTGCAGCTGTTCTGACTTGGTACAAAAGGCAAATGTCATCTCCATATTACGACAACCTGGCAGAAGCCCCGAAGGGGTCTTGAGGCCCACTCTGGGGGGCCCCTGGCGGGCTCTGCAGGGTGGGCACAGGCACAGATGCCTGGCAGGACTCCGAGCTCACATTGCAGGCAGGACAGTGGTTAACAGCCTGATGGGGTCAGAAAGTGGGGGTAGGAGAAGCCCTCAGCTGGGGACCCTGTCACCAGAGACCTCGGATTGCAGGGCAGGTGGCCAAATGAACCGATTCAGAGCTACATTGTAGCAGAAAAGGTGATGGGAGCTGCCCTGAGTGTGCGTGCACCGTACATTCTGTAAGCCTGGAGGAGAGAGGTGGGGTGGTCATCCGTTGACTGGATGCACTTTCTGTGGCCACTGCACTTCACAGCATCCTCTCAAGGTCAGCGGCATCCCATTCTGCAGATGAAGAAACTACAGCTCTTTGAGGCTTGGTAACTGGCCCAGGTCACTGCAGCCACTGAGAAGCGCCCAGCCCCCCACAGTCCTCATGGCTGACCTGGGTGGAGCCTCACAGCAGCTTTGCTCAGAGCAGCTGGAGCAGGTCTGTGGGGGTGGCGGACTCTAGAGCCTTGCTGGGAGGACATCCCCTGGGGCTTGCCAGGGTGTGGTGGGGGAGGATCCAGCAGTTCCAAACACATATTTAAGAGGGGCAAGAAACTTCCAGGCAAACAAAGCACTTTCCATTTATCGCAAGAGTTTGTGGATGTTGTAAGCTGGAAAGCGGTGTTTGCTTCTCCAGTGTGGTTTCATCTGTGTACAGCTGGCTTTTTTCTTGCTGTGAGTTGGTTAGGAAGCTGGCATCCTAGGAGGTGTGTTTGGGTTCATCTGCTGTACAGAGTCCCTCCATGCTGCAGAGTGCTCCTGAATTTCTCCCTAGAGGAAAGTTGGCCTGGCACATGGGTACAGTGACAGAGGAACGAACAGACGCTAGTGACGGTGTTGGGGCTGGCAGAGGGCTCCCACACTCCTTTGACTGTCACTCCGCAGGCCCAGGCCCCTTGGAAGCGTGAGTTCCCGAGTGCTGAAACGTCACCCAGCTTCCTTGAGTAGACAGCGGTCCACATGTAGCAAGAGTTGTTTCTCAGATAAGTCTGAGGGCCACGTCTGTGTCCTTGCTCTGTTATCTCTTTATCACCTCAGGGACTCAGCATACAGATGCTGCTGACTATCCAGGATCTTGCAGGTGTAAATGAAAATATTTTCCCCTTTACCCTAGTCCAAAAATGGCATTTGATAACCTGAGTAGAGGCCTCACTTGACGGTTGTGTGAAGCCCGCCCTCTCTTCACCCTGCACCTTCTTTTCTAGGGTGCCATTTAGCCCCCTGCAGGCTCCAGGGGTCCAGCTGCTCTGAGCAGACGGGGGCTCGGGTCCCAGTGCAGTGTGGGGTGCGCGTGGCAGGCCTTGGGGTGCCAGCATTGAGCAGACCTGCTGTGGGCCCAGGTTAGCTGCAGGCCTTGGGGCTGTGACCTCAGGAAGTCACTCTCGAGACCCCCTCCTCACCTGTGGGTACAGGTGACAGTTGAGAGGATCATACAGAGGCCTGCGTCGTGGTGGTTGGCACAGAGGCGGCCACCATAAAAGGTCAGCAAACGTCCAAATCTGACACAGGCCAGCATTTCAGTTCTGTGACTCTGGTTGTTTCCTGACAAGTGACCCTTCCCAGATTTCTGAGCAGAGCGCGTGCTGAATCGAATTTAGCCTTCCTGGTGGTGCCCCGACTGGAGCGTGCTCCTGGCTGGCAGGCCGTGCTGCAGTGACTGTGGATGGGCTGACCCTGCAGGCTGCCCCGTTGCCGTTTGGAGGTCAGGGTCTTTCTGTGGGGCCGCTGCCAGTTGTGGCTCAGGGAACACTGCCTTCTGCCTGTCCTTGGCTTGTTTCTCCAGTGATTTTTCATGCCCCCGACCCTGCTTCCAGTCCCAGGAAGGTCCTCTTGGCTCCCCTGGCCAGACTGTGTGACTTCAGGGGCTCCTGTGTCCCTAGAAGGAGCCCCCAGCAGGACAGGCCGGACGCCTCCTGGCTTTGCTGATGGCACAGTGCTCTTCGCTGCAGCTGCCTCTGCCCTGCTCTGCTCTGGGGGCCTGGGTGGGGGATGGGCTCTGGGGGCCAGACCCTGGTCACACATGTTCCCTTCCTTTCTTCTGAGATCTTGGCCATAATGGAGTCCCGGAGCGATAGCTGGACCTGGAGTCTCCAGGAAGAATTACGGCTGGGTTTCAAAACTCCCATCTCAGCTGCTCACCTCCGTGGCCTCTGTGGCCTAGAAGCACGATATATTCTGACTTCCTGCCCCCACAAAGCGGGCTCTGGGCTTTTGTCTTGACATCCCAGCCAACAGGGTGTCAAGTTACAGGGCTGGGAGAGGTGGTAATGGATGCCAAGAAGGGGAGCTGAGGGAGTCTCAGAAGAGCTGGGGCAAGCGGGGAGCAGGTGGGCTCCAGGGGTGCAGCAGGGACCCCACACTCGTCAGTGCCCGCCAGCCCCCAGGGCAGGCAAGTGTCCGGCTTCAGGGCGCAGCCTGTGTCTGCATGTGGCAGTTCCCTCTCTGATAACGCTGAGCGTGTCTGAGTGGATGGGGCCTCCTGGGAAGGGAAGGTGCCGTGTGGTGGGGTCCCAGTGAGTAGCTCTCACGCCCAGATGACTGTGAAAGATCCCAGTGGTGTGTGTCCACTGAGACAAGCAGTGTGCAACTGGAAACTGCCAGGGAAACGTTACCAGGCAGTAGGACTAACCTGGAAACTGGTGATAGACGTCTTTTCTCTCTTTAGAACTTTCCTAGAAGTGCTTCTGAAATAGGGGTGCTCCCTGGCTTAAGTGTATGGAATTGCTTTCCAACGTTGGCTCAGACAGCCCTCCCAGCAGTGCCTGAAGCCTCCAGTGGTGGCTCCCAGGCCTGAGGATGGCCCCCTGCTCTCCTGGGACTCCCCATGCACCGCTTTCTCTGTTGGGCCGGGCCGACCCTGAGCTGTACACCAATCCCCTCCTGAGTGGGCGTCTGCCCCGGGGCACCCTCTGTGTTGGGAGAACTGCTGCTGGTCCTTTCAGGGGAGGAGATGGGGCTTTGAGGTTCAGCAGGGGTGGTTACTTGGATAAGCCCTTTCTTTCCCGCCTTCTTGCTCCCAGGGTAGTGTAGTGTCTGGAGTGGCCAGCCTTGTTGAAGACAGTCTGCAGGAGGCTGTAGAGCTACACTGGCATTGGCTAGCTCTCGGGGGCAGAGCTGGGCTGCCAGCCCCAGGAGTCGGGTGGCATAAAGTACCTGTGATGGCATAGCGTCGTCTGTCCGCTCTGCTGGCTGACTGGTCCCAGCTGAGTGTAGCTTCTTGGGTTCTCCTCTCCAGTGGCTTTGTTGCTCATGTGGGGTGCCGGGGCCATCTCTGTGTCTGTCTCTGTGACCCTCTAGCCAAACAGCTGGCTCAGCGTCCTTCTGTGGGGGGTGGTCTCTCAGCATATGTTCTCAGGGCCCAAGGAGAATCTTTTGAGGCTGTGACCTTGCTTCAGAAGCTCGCGTCGCTGCTTCCTCTTTGCTTCTCACTGCAAGCCGCAGGGAGCGAGCTGCCTGCAGGGCGCGCTGCAGCCTGAGTGGGCGGCCTCCTAAGGGTGTGGTGCAGTGGTCCTCTGCACAGTGTTCTGTCAGCTAGGAGTGTTGGGACTCCTCGTTAACATCCGCCAGCGTCCTGAGCTCACGGGAAGTGGATTTCTAGGGCTTGGTGCTTGAAAACACATAATGACGTGATTCAGGAATCCTTTGATTTCTGAGTTGAGCTTGCACATCTTTGAGCAGCGTAGTATCTGTGCATGTGGAAAGACCTGCCCACAGGCGCACAGTGATCAGTCTGCAGGCATTGTGGATTCTTCGTGAACTCAGACTCTCCTGGAGTTAGGTACAGGGAAGTGGGGGAGGTTGGTGCACACCAGGGACGTCACCTGAGCACCCAGAGAGCAGACTCAACACCTGTCTTCACTGGGTTTGGGAATATTCAGCTGTTACCTGATTGTCCACTGTCTGCCCAGTTCACCTTCACAGCAAGCAGCTCCTTACTGCCTCGGGAGGTTGGGGCCCAAACTGCCCCAGTGACCTCCTAGGGCATCGGAACCTTCTTGGCACTGAGGTCTCACCTCACCCAGCAAAGCTGAAGGGCAGTAGGGCAGGAATTACTGTCCCCAACCTTGTAGGAGGCACAGAGAGGGAATGTCCTACCCTGGGTTTCTCACTTGAAAGAGGCAGGACCAAGTGGGGCAGTTATGCAGCCATGTGACCCCCTCCTTCCCCTCAGCACGTGCAGGCTTGGTGCACTGTGCCTGCTCTGGGAGGAGGCCCTGTGGCCTGTCCACCAGCCAGCGTGGTGCCAGGAGGAGAGTCCTGCCCCTCTGGCTCAGGAGGCCTCAGCCCCTCTTCCGGGGTTGTGGCATCGCACCAGGGCTGGACCCCTGTTTTTGCCCTTGTCACAGCGCCCTGGGAACATCCTGGCCATCACCGGGAGCTGCAGTGCCCCACCCTTCTGGAGAGAGGGTCTGAGTGGGAACACCGGTCCCTGGCCCCATCCCTGGGTTGGGGCACCCGCCTGTCGAGTGGGCAGTGGCAGCGTCACCCTGGGAGGCTGAGGGAGGGTGGCCCCTTGTAGGAACGCCAGGGCGCTGGCCTTGGACGAGCTTATGGAGGTGAGGGGTGAGTTAGCTGGGCTCTGGCGGGGGAGGGCCTCTGCTCAGGCTTTTGCCGCCCTTCAGTGAAGGCCCCAGTGTTTTGCCCTGAGCTCCCTGCTGAGGGTGGGCAGTTTGGGGGTAGAACTAGGAAGCCTTCCCCCGACTGCGTGCCGCTGGGGGACGGGTCCCCTGAGTGCAGTGGGGTAGTGCTGACTGTGCTTCCAGGGGCTGTTCAAGAAGTGCCTCTTCCAGCGTGCGTTGGGTCTGTCACAGGGGAGATGAGAATATGATGGAGGGACATTCCTTGCAGTGGGTGGTGGTGAAGGTGGGGGCAGCTCGGGAGCAGCAGGAGTTTGGGGTTCAGGGGTTGGGGACTGGAGAGACCTGTGGGCCTGGAAGGTGTGAATGGGCTCTAGTGGGAGGAATGCCCTGGGAGAGGGTCTGGTGGGGCCAAGACAAGTGTTTGCTTGGTGCGGGGTCTAGCAAAGCCTCCCCCACCCCCCTAAGCAGTTAGCAACTACCTGCCTCTCCTCACCCACCTGGGGCCAAAAGATGGGGGGAAGAGGGAGGGTTCTGGCAGGGACTAGTTGCCTGCCAGCCCTGCTTCTCTCCCCCTGGTTAGCCCCAAGGAGCGGTTTGTTGTCCTGAGGCCTCATTGGGCCCACAGTTGTCCCCGACTTCGTTCGTGTGTGCAGGCATCTCAGGGATCTTAGAAAAACGCACGCAGGCTTTGGTCAAACAAGTCTGGGGCGGTAATGGCCTCTGGTGAAGCCGGGTGGGCGGTGGTCTGCTCCCACGTGCCCCTGTCCCTCCTGGCTGACCCTAAAGACAGAACTGCTGTTATCCAGGGGTTTCTCCCCGCTGCTGGACACGGCACCCACTTCTTAGGTTGGCTTCCAGCAGCTAGGAAGGAGTGAGAACATGGATGCATGGGTGTGGGTCAAGTGCACCTTGCCCAGACATCAGGCAGGCGCGTATGGAGAACAGCAAAGGTCAGGGCTGCGTTCCCTTGATGAAAACTGCTTCCCCTGGCACAGGCCAGTGAGACACTCAGTGTTAACCCCGCACTGACCACTGCTGGGTAAGCACCTGGGATGGTGGTGCTGTGAATGGAGGGATCTTGTTGTAAGTTAAGTTTTAATCTCCAGGAAACTTGACAGAAGTTCCGGGCATGTAACAGAATTTTTGTTTGTTTAGCCTCGGGTGGCATACAAGGGAGGGAGGTAGTGAGAACGTTTTCACGAACAGCCTGGCTTGCTTCCAGGTCACATAAAATCTCTTCTGATCATAATAATTTATATCAGGATTCCCAAGATGGGCAGGCTAGGCTTAATGCATTTGCCCTGAAATCATAGCTTTCAAATAAATGTGGTGCCCTGGCAGCCTCCCTGGACCGAGATTATATACACTGCCACTACACTGCTTCCCTGGCATGTTGGGCTAGATGGTTTTATAATTTAGAATACATTTTTTTAGAAAAAGAATGCCCACGATAATTTTGAGCCTTTGTCAAATGAGTATCCTTTTCCTTGAATTAAAAGAGCTCTCTGGGAAAGTTCTGAGAAACTTGAAGTACCTTTGTGTTAAAATTGAGCTTTAGGAAAGTTTTCCTTGTTGGAAACTAGTGGGGGCTGGTGGCCCTTCTGCGTTCGGAAGAGGCGACCCAGGTCCCTGTAACAAGCGAGCAGTCCCCTGTGGGCCAGGGCCACACAGGAAGTGCCTGCAGCCCTGCAGCCCCAGGGCGAGCTGGCGCCTCCATTTCCTGACAGCACCTGAACCCTACCTCACTTCTCAAAATGAAGGCTGCATGTCACAAACTGGTTAGAACTGGCTGTTGCCATGGTTTTCACGTTGGAAGGCACAGTTAAAGGGTCACATGACCAAAGAGGGAAATGCCTTTGTCACATGACTTTTTGGTGGCCTGATTAGCATACAGGAAGTTCACTCCCTGCTGGCTGCTGGGATGCTGAGTGATCACTGATGGGAGGTGATGTCATCTCTTGGACGAGTTATTGATTAGTCTCGTCCAAGATGGGACCTGGGAGAGCTCTGGTCACAGTGGTCATCTTAGGCAGCTTCAGCTTCCATGTGGTCCAGCCCCTAACCCTGCCCTCTTCCCTCAGGCAGATTTGAGCTGTATTAGGCATCTCACCTTGGAGATGGGCGCATGCTCCATGAGATGGTAAAAAGTGATAAATCCCTGTAGGTTACCGTTGCCCCCGTTCGCTCTTGCTCAGGAAGCACCGGCAGTCTGTAACTCTAGACTTGGTTCTGCCGAGGCTGCTGCTCTGCTGTGTGGCCGCCTGGGAGCCTGCCTGGGCTGCGACCAGCGGCTGCAGCTCCCGTGCCAGAGCCTTGTGTCTGCTCAGTGCCTGTGCGCATGCCCACAGAACCTGGGTTGGAGCCCCGGGGTCATCTTTGATGTGTATCTTGGGCAGAGTTGGCAGCCAGCAGGGAGACACAGACTTGAAAGAGTTCCTGAACTGCATTGGTTTTTGGTTTGTTGAGGCCCTAGTGAGACATCCTGGGTTATTTTATAGACAGCCAGCCAATTCCTGGACTTGAAAATGTGGGCTGCTAACCCCAATGAGGGAGTTCTGTACCTTGAAATGGGCGCCTCCTGATCGCTCGTGGAAGCCCACCCAGCAGCTGTACCTGTGGTGGTTCCATCGCATCAGGGCTGCGCTTGCTGCAGTGCAGCGGCTGTGCTGCTCTGAGAGCTGAGATGAGGTTGGGCCAAGGGAGAGCGCTGCGGGTTGAGGGGTTGGGGGAGTCAGTGAACCCGGTGTGTGGTCCTCTGTGCACCCCCCTTCCCTGAAGGCATAGCTCACTCTGGGAGTGGAAAGGGCAGTTCAGTGGGCTGTTAAAATACCGGTTTCCCATCCCTAACTCTGCTTCCCCACTCAGCTGGAAGGAATGGGACAACTTTGAGTTGTTACTACTCCCAGTTAACTTAGCCGAGTTTGTTCTCTGGGTCATAGTGCCACCTAGCGGGCGAATTCAGTCCTTGGCTGGCTTTCCTGCTGATTGCATTCTTTCAACACAGATGATGAGGCTAGATCTTAAGGGAGAGTTTACATTAGGTCCTCAGCAGACAGAGCTGCTTGGCTTGGTGCTAGCACTGTCTCTGAGACCCATCGGTCCTTATATATGTGGTCAGCAATGCCATTAGCGGAAGCCTAGCACTTCATGGGAAATAGATGGGGAAACAGTGTCAGACTTTATTTTGGGGGGCTTCAAAATCACTGCAGATGGTGACTGCAGCCATGAAATTAAAAGACGCTTGCTCCTTGGAAGGAAAGTTATGACCAACCTAGACAGCGTATTGAGAAGCAGAGACATTACTTTGCCAACGAAGGTCCGTTTAGTCAAGGCTATGGTTTTTCCAGTAGTCATGTATGGATGTGAGAGTTGGACTGTGAAGAAAGCTGAGCGCCAAAGAATTGATGCTTTTGAACTGTGGTGTTGGAGAAGACTCTTGAGAGTCCCTCGGACTGCAAGGAGATCCAACCAGTCCATTCTAAAGGAGATCAGTCCTGAGTGTTCTTTGGAAGGAATGATGCTAAAGCTGAAACTCCAGTATTTAGGCCACCTCATGAGAAGGGTTGACTCATTGGAAAAGACTCTGATGCTGGGAGGGATTGAGGGCAGGAGAAGGGGACGACAGAGAATGAGATGGCTGGATGGCATCACTGACTCGATGGACGTGAATTTGAGTGAACTCCGGGAGTTGGTGATGGACAGGGAGGCCTGGTGTGCTGCGATTCATGGGGTCGCAAAGAGTCGGACACGACTGAGCGACTGAACTGAACTGAACATTACTAGATGTGCATATACGTTCTGAGGAACTTGAGTGGTAGGATTGGGAAACGAGGGCAGAGGATAATGGGCAGGGGTGGCTGGGAGCTAGTCTGTGAGCAGATTAAGTGGCTGGGTAGTACCCTGGTATGTGAGAGCAAATATGTGCCATGTTCCAGTCAGTTTCAAAACCTGCAGCCACTACTGCCACGTTGCCACTGGCAGGATAGAGAGCCCACCTGTAGCCCAGGAAGGACCCCACAGCAGGCTGCCTTGGCTGCCTCGTGAGGTGGTGATGCCCCACTCTGGGGACTTGGACCGTCAGCTGAAAGTGTAGGCCTCAGCCCCTCTGTCACCTGGGGAGGGGTAGGTGGGCTGTCCAGGCCTGAGGGTCGTCAGGGAGTCTGGGTTCAGCAAAGAAAGGCTGATTCAAGTGGGGCTGGCCTCCCCATCAGGTGGCTTCCAGCATGGGTAGGTAGGCGCTCCACCAGCAGGCCCAAGATCCAGGAGCAAGTGTTCTGGTTCAGTACTGAGCCGTATGGTACGGAAAGGGGCTGTGGTGCGTTCCAAAATGTGATGTTTTCCCGCAGACACATAGGTATCCTCAGCCCAGGGGACACAGAAGTAGTTATCGGGAACAGTCCTGACTTTTTAAAGGGCTCAGCTGTAAACTGGCAGGTTCGAGGGCCACGTGGTGAGTGCAGTGAGAAAAGGCAGCCTGGGCAGGCGGTTGTGGGGAGGGGTGGGGAGGCCAGCCTGCTCGCCTCCACTTCACTGTGTCTGCGTCTGAATCCCAGCATCCGTGGGAGTGCTGCCCACCACAGGCGGGGTGCTCGGGTAACAGCCCTCCTCCCTGCCCCACAGTGACATGAAGTCTGAGAGGAGACCCCCTTCGCCTGATGTGATCGTGCTGTCTGACAACGAGCAGCCTGCGAGCCCGAGGGTGAATGGGCTGACCGAGGAGCCCCCGAAGGAGACCAGCACCGAGGCCCTCATGGTGAGCTCTGTCCCCGCGCCAGGGAGCCGCCTCGCGGTGGGGCCAGCTGGTGCTCCCTGGCCCCAGCCCTCCCTCAACCCATGTTCTCTTGACCTTGTAGAAAAGCAGTCCTGAAGAACGAGAAAGGATGATTAAGCAACTAAAAGAAGAGTTACGGTTAGAAGAAGCAAAACTGGTTTTGTTGAAGAAGTTGCGGCAGAGTCAAATACAAAAAGAAACTCCCACCCAGAAGGTATGTGCATGGGTGTTCACTCCTCAGGGGTCAGTGAGAGGTATTTAGGACCAGGGACAGAAAACATGGGTGCTTCTTTGGCTCCCTGCTGCCCCAGGAGCTGGGTCTGTGAGGAGTCCGGTTTCCTCGGGGGCAGAGGGGCAGGGTCTGAATTGGAAATTTGCAGGCTCAAGTTCATGTTTTGGATTTAGCTTAGAGGAGATTTCAATCTAGAATATTCTGGATCTGAGTATGAGAACCTCGTTCCTGTAGATTCCCATCAAGGAAATGGAGAGCAGACGACTCTGAAGGTGCTGGAAACACAGCTCTGTTCTGAACCCCTTTCAGAGGGGCGTTCTGCCCTGTGGGTGCCTGTGTGGCCGGCAGGGGCCTCTCTGGATTTCTGGACAGAATGCTGAATGCCTGCTTCAGGGTGCCCATACCCAACCCCGGAGGCCGTGTCCCAGGGCTTCTGCCCCTGCCACCTCCCCACGCCTCACGCTCCTCGTGCGGCTTCTAAACGGGGCTTATCCTGTAAGGCAAGGTCAGGCTGGTTTTGTGGGCCTCTTTTGTTATCCCATTCTGGAAAGGTTCCTGGTCTGTGACATGGCTACCCTTCCTTACCTTCTGATGACTCTCTCAGTGAACCAGAAAGGAAATGCAGCTTGGGCAGTACAAGCAGACAGTGTGTAGGCATTGCTTCCACCTTAAAGGGAGCAAGACGGGAGGACACTTGTGGTCTGACTTGGGGATTTGCTTGAGCTCCCACTCCACACCTAGTAAACAAGTGGACCAAGCCTGGCATCTGTTAATATCCTGATGGATGAGCCTGCTCGTTACTTGTTTCCTGTTGATTGCTGAAGAGTTGATGATGGGGACCAGGTCTGTCACTGTCCTTGGTGGACTGTATGCCTGGACCAAACAGTTTCTCACCAGGGTGGGGATTGATATATACATATATAAGCCTCAGCCTTTACCGCCAGCCTTTTTTGTCCCCTGGAGGGCAGAGATGGCACCTGAATCTCAGTGATGCCAAGCACCCTGGGGCAGAGGGGTAAAGGGCCCTGGAAAATCCGTCCTGTGTTGTTCAAACATGTTAGTTCCCGCTACAGTGAACATGGCAGGCAAGCAGAACCTTTGAGAGCCTGATGCTTCTTAAAGAAGAAAAAAAGCAGTGCTCCTCAGAATCGTGTGTGGGGAGGAGCATGGTTGGTAGCCTTCTCATCTCCTGCCTGTCCTGACCTCTTGCAGCCCGCAGGCTCCACTGGGAGCTCCGTGACCACCCCTCCCCCGCTCGTACGGGGCACCCAGAACATTCCTTCCGGCAAGCCATCACTTCAGGTCAGTGTTTACTCTGCATCACGCTCCTGAGCAGCCGTGATCCGGTTTCTGCAAAAGGCTGCTCATTCCTTCTCGTAAGACTAGAATGAGGCCTTCCAGTGGGAGCCCTCTTGCCAGTCACATTTGCGTCCCCATACCCAAACCGGGCCCCTGTTCATCATGAATAACACAGACGCTCGGAGGGCCCCTCCCATGGCTGCCTCTAGTGAGACTGGAGAGACGGCCGAGATCCTGGACACACTGGGCCCCCACTGCAGCCCGGCTCTCTGAGCCTGTTACAGCCTCCTCTGCCCACAGGGCGCGATGGGCAGAGCTCCTGCTTCAGCCGTAGGACAGAGGTCAGGCCAAGCCCACCTGCCCGCCCTCAAGCCAGAGACCGCAGCTCAGACCAGCAGGCGGGCAGTGTTGATCCCAGTTAGCTAACTTCTTACCATGGGGGTGCCTGGGTCCTGAGCGAGTCCAGGTTGGCATGGCTCTTGGTGGGAGCCTGTGTTCCTCGTTCTTTTGTTTGTCTAGAGTGAGCAGTCACTTTAGCTTTTTTCTACCACCACTGTTCTGGTGGGTGTGCGTCTGTGCCTTTATGAACACAACACACCTGTTTACAAAGCTGTGTGAGATCTGAGGGTTGCTGTTGTTGACAGGCCTCTGCAACTCGGATGCCTGGCAGTGTCATCCCACCACCCCTGGTCCGTGGCGGGCAGCAGACGTCCTCAAAGTTAGGGCCTCAGGCGAGCTCCCAGGTCGTCATGCCCCCGCTCGTGAGGGGGGCCCAGGTGAGCATGGGCTTACGGAACAGCCCCAGGCAACTGTCTCTCTCGGAAGAGTGACCCCGGTACTCAGACTGGGGCCCTTTCCCCGAGTCTCTCTTTATTGTCCTCTCATTGTCTTGTCTCTGCCCCACACCCCGACAGCAAATCCACAACATCAGACAACATTCCAGCACAGGGCCACCGCCACTCCTTCTGGCTCCCCGGGCGTCTGTGCCCAGTGTGCAAATTCAGGGACAGAGGATCATTCAGCAGGGCCTCATCCGTGTCGCCAACGTCCCCAACACTAGTCTGCTCGTCAACATCCCACAGGTGAGTCGTGCGACAGACAGCCCAGTCCCGTGGCCCGTGGTCCTGTAGCTCCTGGGACCTTGTTGGGTCGTGAAGGTTGTGGACAGGAGTCTCCTGTTGCCTCTGCTGAGAGGGTGAGGGTGGGGTCACCAGAGGCTCCCCCTTCCCCTCCACCCACCCCTCCCTCTTCACCACCGCGGCCAGGCGCAAGCACGTGAGGGGAATGTCTGCAGATGTCCCTTCAGCGCCAGTGCGTCTATTTTTAGCCACGTGTCCCTTCACCTCTGTACAGAGCCTCTGAGATGGTGAGGGCTTGTTTCCGCCCAAGAGTGTGGGGAGATGGAGCCAGGGGCAGCAGGCTGAAGACCCTCACTGCCGGATGAGATGGCTAGGCCTGCACGAGCTTCTGTTGCTGTGCGAGCTAGCTTCTCTTCCTCCTCTGGCACCATCCGTGTCTGCCTTTCTCAGATAAGATCATGGCCAGCAGTGCTCTTCTGAAGTCAGGCTCAAGGACTGTCCTGCTGCCCGAATGGGGATGTCCTGGGCAGGCCCTTCCATCCACCCCGTAGGCGCTGGTCAGATCCCTGCTGTGTGCCACCCTGTCCTTGTGTCAGAAGGGTGGCAGCCAGGCAGGCAGTGGTGATCCTGCGGCTCTGCTCCCTGGGGGGCCAAGGGAGCTGGCGAGGGGGGCAGCGAAGAGCTGGCCGGTCAGAGGCCAGGCGGCACCCTCGTGCTGGGGAGTCTCGCTTCCCTGCGGGGACCCCTGGGCCGGTGTCACGGGCTCCCTGAGGCCCACGGCATGCCCGTTGTCAGGTGCATGCATCTTCCTGGAGACAGTGTACACAGCTTTCCTATTTCCAGAAGGGTCTTCAGTCCCGTAAAGCTTAAGGGTACTGGCATGGTCCGCTCCCAGTTTGGGGGAGAGCATTTGAGTGTCGGGTGGCAAGTGAGCTGGAGTGAGGAGGTGGTGGAAGGTCAGCCACCAGGGTCGAGAAGACAGTGAGTGACACAGGAGCAATGAGGATGGAGAAGAGTGAAGGGCGGGGGCACACAGAGGCACTCGTGAGGGAGATGCCGTCGATGCCGCAGCGCGCCACCTTTGCAACCTTTTGAGGAAGGGGCCACCTGGACCCGTGCTGGAAGGGGAACCAGGCTGTAGTGACAGGACAGTGGCCGTGCGCCTGGGTGGGGGTGGTTGCCAAAGGGGTGCCCGCTGTGATGCTGATGGCTTCATGGGTGGCCTCAGCTGATAGAGTGTAGCAGGTTACAGATGTTTAAGTTATCTGGGTATCAGCTAAACCTCAACAAGTTATTTGTAAGATTGGTCACCTCAGAGCAGTTGAGTTGAACGTCTCTCTTTCTGTAGCTTGTTGATGGCAGGCAGCTCTGAGTTACTTTTAAGGACTTGTTAGTGTAGCTGATGGTGCCGACCTGGAGTTAACTTTTATAAGGACTTAGCATAGCTGATGGTGCAGATTGTCGGGTTCTCCTCAGGGTGGGCCCCTCAGGCCCCCTGACCAGGTCATTGCCTCCCCAAAGCCCTCCCCAGCATCGCTGAAAGGAACGGCAGCCACCTCTGCTCAGGCCAACTCCACCCCCACCAGCGTGGCCTCCGTGGTCACCGCTGCGGATTCTCCAGCCAGTCGGCAGGCGGCCGCCAAGCTTGCACTGCGCAAACAGCTGGAGAAGACGCTGCTTGAAATCCCCCCACCCAAACCCCCTGCCCCCGAGATGAACTTCCTGCCCAGCGCTGCCAACAACGAATTCATCTACCTGGTGGGCCTGGAGGAGGTGGTGCAGAACCTGCTGGAGACACAAGGTGAGCAGGCCATGGGCCCAGGGCTGTTCTCTGTCTTGAAGCTGAGGTTTCCATCATATGAGTTGTTTCCGATGCTTAGCGCGTGTGGGCACGTCTGCTGTGTACGCACGGCTGTCTTGGAGCATATTATGGATGATCTTTTGCCATCAGTTCTTCACTTGCTCTGCGGTTTAGATTAATTTTTTTTTTTTTTTTAAGTTTTTCGTTGAGTGTAGTTGATGTACAGTGTTGTTTTGGCTTCTCTGCTGCACAGCAAAGTGGATCCGTTACACACACATCCACTCTCTCTTAGATTCTGTTCCCATGAGGGTCACTGCAGAGGACTGAGTCGTTCCCCGTGCCGTGCAGCAGGTCCCTGTTGGTGATCCGCTGTATATAGAGCAGTGTATATATGTCAGTCCCGGCCTCCCGGTCGATGACCCCTCGCACCCTGGATCGCTTCTTACATGTGCAGCAGGCAGCTTCTTTCTGATGGGGCCTCCTCTGAGAGCTGGGGGAGGGTGGAGCTTTGCCGGGCACTGAGTCCCCACGCTGGGGGAGGGGCACCTGTGCCTGGGCTAGCTCACGTTATCACCCTCTCTGGAAGTGGTCTGGAAAGCCACCTGCATGTTAAGAGGTTTTAGGGACGAAAGCGCACACACGGGGTGGCGAGGAGAACGGATGCTGGAAAGGAGGAAGTCACCTTTGCCCCGGGAGAGTCGCCAGCAGGCGCAGAACTGAGGGCTCTTCTGTCCTTAAACTGCGCGCGTGGTGATGCCAGTTGGCCAGCCAGCCTGGCTCTCCTCCCTGCGTGGGCTCATCGACGCTCCGTGCTGAAGCGGAGACAGTGCTCCTCAGGGCCAGGGGTGGCCGGGTGGACTGTACCGGAGGAGCTGGGGGCCTGCGGCCGGGCCCAGGACAGAGAGATGTGGGCTCTGACACAGCCCGGACGTGTCTGCACTCCTTCAGTGACTCCTTTGGGATGAGGTCAGGTTGGCAAAAGAGCTGCTACCAGGCCTGTGTGGTGTGGCAGGCAGGAGGCTGTAGTGCCCGCCAGTCTCGCACTGGCCTGTGCTGGGCTCCTTCTCTCCCAGACTGGTCTGTCTGCGCTTGTTCTCGTCAGGGGTCAGTCTCCATCCCCTGTCGTCAGGAAACAGACCCTAGCCGTGAGAGGAGGCCCTGAGTCCTGCCTGAGGTGGCTCTGACACCGAGGGCAGCCGCTGCTGCCTAGGCAGCAGGGGCTACCTCCTCTGGGGGTGGGTGTGAGGAAGGAGAAGCTCCAGGCTGGGGACCAGAGCTGGGGCCCACGGTGGACCCTGGGGCCTCCGGCAGCTTGGGCAGGTGGCGTCCTGTCTGCTCTGTGGAGCGGCAGGAGCCCCCTAGAGTCAGATCCCCCGCTGCAGCCCCTCACCAGGTAGAGGCAACTCAGCCAGGAGGATGGGGCGGCCGGGGTCTCTCCACATCACGGTCCATGACACCAGGAGGCTGTTGAACTTTGAGTGCTGCCCATGGAAGAGATAGGAACAAAATGCAGTTACCCCTTAATGCACATTGGATGGCACATATGTGTGTGTGTACACACTGAAGAAAGCAGGACCCCACACCTCAGCAGGCTCTTTTTGTGGCTGCCCTGGTCACCCCTCCGGGAGCTGGGTGCCACCAAGTTCTTGTTCCCCGGGTCCGGCTGTGTGTCTGGCCAGCCATGCACAGTCACTTCAGCTCCCCAGGCTGTGTCTTCTTGAGACAGGGCGCTAGGGATGTGTCCCCTCAAGAGCTTGTTGTGCAGCCCGGACACCCTGCTATGCACAGGACTCCAGGCACGGTGTCTGTTGTGAGCACTTTCTAGATGTGGTTACCTCGCCCCCAGGCAAGGGTGCCCCATCACCTTACAAGATGGGGCCTGGAGTGGCCACCGTCTCCCCGACAGGTGGTGCAATGCAGGAGGGTGGGAAATGCCTGCTCTGTGGGCAGGAAGGATGGCTGGGAGAAGCCAGGTGTCTTTGAGAGTTGGTGTCGAGGATGCCGAGCCTGCAGCTTTCTAAAGTGCCCCAGCGTTGCTTCTCAGCAAAGCTTCTGCAGGCTGGCCCTGTGTCTGCACACAGTTGGCACCCGTGTGTGTGCCGAATGAACGAACGTCGGGGCCTCAGTGTCCCGATGCCAGTTGGGCCCCCTGGCCCAGCGCGCTGCCTGGGCTCTGCCAGCGTGCACATCCCTCCTGGGGGTGGTGCGGGCTCTGGCTGTGCTGCTCCCACTCCTCCGACGTGAGCCACGTCTGTCTCCCCCTGCAGCGGGCAGGATGTCGGCCGCCGTCGTGCTCTCCCGGGAGCCCTACATGTGTGCACAGTGCAAGACAGACTTCACGTGCCGCTGGCGGGAGGAGAAGGGCGGCGCCATCATGTGCGAGAACTGTATGGCGTCCAACCAGAAGAAGGCGCTCAAGGTGGAGCACACGAGCCGCCTGAAGGCCGCCTTCGTGAAGGCGCTCCAGCAGGAGCAGGAGGTCGAGCAGCGCCTCCTGCAGCAGGGCGCCGCCCCCGCGCAGGCCAAGGCCGAGCCCGCCGGTGCCCCGCTCCCCGTGCTGAGGCAGGTGAGAGCCGCGCGTGGGGTGGGCACGGGTGCCCTCCGGGAGAGGGATCTTGTTCCTCGCTCCCTCGGCAAGGAGCTGTCGCTGGCAGGCAGGATGCTCCGACGTTCTCTCCCTCACTCGGCGATCATCTGCCTGGTTGTTAACTGTGCGTCTAAATTGCATTTAATGGTGGCTTTTGGTGGTGAAAATACTAATTTGCAGTTTCTTTAGATTTTGTAGCTTTCACTCGCAGTGTGCCGGCTGACAAGTACTTCTTGTCTAAAAGGACTTTTTTGAAAGCCACATTGAGCTGCAAAAGGGGCGCTGGAAGAAATGTTCTAGCTAAATTAAGGAGAGGAGCAAGTTTGAAATCAAGTTTTTTTGGCTGCCCTTTTTTTTTTTTTAATGTTTTGTTTTCCCACCCCTTGTAGACAATTGGCAATTTTTTGTGTCCTTGGAAGTCATTGATAATTCATCTAACAAACTCATCTTCTCAAGATCCCTGCATAGTGGGTGGCGGTGCTGCCTCAGGAAATTGCTGTCCTTTTGGGGACTCAGCCTCGCACGACCATAGCTGCTGCCCCTCGGTCACGTGGTCGCCTGAGGTCAGCCTCTGGACAGCGCTGACCTCGCTTTCAACCCCCGTTTGTGTAGGTCATAAAACCCCGGCGTAAGTTGGCGTTCCGCTCAGGAGAGGCCCGCGACTGGAGTAACGGGGCTGTGCTACAGGTCAGAACTAGGGCGCCGGGAGCCCCCCGCACCGCACAACCAACCAGCCCTCACGCCCCCGACCGTGACCACGTCAGTCGCCGACTGTCACGCTACCTGCGTCCGTCCGTCTGTCTGTCTCTTGCTCTCTCTTTCCCTTCCTCCTTCCCCTCCTGCCTCGGTGCAACTTACCTAGTCTCCTGATGTTGGACTTCCGGGATCCCGTGTGGGTGGGAAGAGGTCAGCTAGATCAAGGAGAGGCTGCGCTGAGCACCGTGCCCTCCGTGGCCCCCTTCCCTGTGTGAGCTGTGGCCCTCTCTCTCCCCCGCAGGCCTCCAGCCAGCTGTCCCGGGGCTCGGCCACAACACCCCGAGGCATCCTGCACACATTCAGCCAGTCGCCCAAACTGCAGAACGCAGCCTCGGCCACCACCCTCGTCAGCAGGACGGGCAGACATTCCGAGAGGGCCATGAGCGCTGGCAAGGGCAGCACCACCTCCAACTGGAAGAAGGCGCCCCTGAGTACAGGTGGGCGGCCCTGGAGGGGCTCAGCGGGGACCTCCCCAGGGGCGGGCCCTTCCCACCCTTACTTTTAAGAGAGGCCTGCACACACCCAGGCTGTGGCACCAGGGTCCTGAACCCGTACTTGCTTTCTTAAGAGCAGCTGCCTCCGAGACTACAGCCTCACCTCTGTTCGCTGAGTAGGACACCCTGAACTAGTGGTGGCCCTGGATAAATGCTAACCACACTTGGTATCTCCACCCCCATACCTAGACTCTCAGCTCTTGACCCAAAATGTGGGACGGAACCAGTTCAGGCAATGCCCGCCTCAGCCCTCCTCCTTCCTGCCACAGAGAAGGCTTGTTTCTGCTATTACAGTGTACCTTTCACGGTGTGCTGACCCAGTTTCCTTCATTCCCCACTCTGTGGGGACCCCCTGCCCGCTTGGACAGGTCAGATGGTACAAAGTGCAGGATAGAATGAGAAGGAGGCAGGAGGAAGGGGCCCCTGGGGAGGTGGGCAGCAGAGCCCTGTGAGGAGCAGGCATCTGAGACCCAGCTTGGGGAGGCGGAGACCCTCCGGTGGCCGCTCCTGTCTGCCACAGCTCCCCCTTCCCAAGGTTGTCCTCTGGCTGTCCCCCGACACCACTTTCCTGCTTTCCCTTATTCTTGTGCTCGCCTTGAGATGAACGTTAAATATTTCTTGTGTCCATCAGTAGCTGGAAAGTGAAGTCTCGGCACAGAGGGCCGAGAGGAGGAGATGGGTGAGAGCTCTCTCCCGTCTCCCTCCCCAGCCCACCCCTGGGTCCCTGTAGGAAGAAGAGGCGCCATCGTGAGAGTCCATCTCAGTAGTCAGAACTGGGAGAGGACTGTCAGTGGAAACAGCACAGAAAAGCCGGCTGTGCGTACGGCTGACGCGCGTTAGAAACGCGCCCGAGGAGCAGAGCCTGCTGGAGGGTGGGGAGGGGCCAGCCGACTGCAGCAGAACCCAGCCCTCCTGGAGAGCAGAGAGCGTTTGTGAACATGCCATACTGAGATACTTTTGCTCAGCACGTTTGAGATGGCACCAACTCATAGGCTGGTCAGAAAAGTCCTTTTTTGGGAAAGTTTGAAAGTATATGAAATAAGTGGGAAAAGTCAAACAGGAGACTACATACGTGTGCACAGTGGTAGCGCCCATGGGGAACCTGCACACTACAGGCAGCGTTTGAAACAGAACACGAGGGAATACATAGTTGCTGTCTCCAAAGACTTGTACGACTAGATACGAAAGTGTCCTGGCTTAGGAGCAGCGCTCCTGGTTGCCCTGGGTTTCTGGATGGTAGTTTGAGGAAGGCTGGGCAGGACCTGGTAGGACCTCCAGGTTTCTGGAGCGCTGGCCTTGAATGCGCATGGAGGGTGCTGTGGTGCATTCAGTTGGGAAGTCTTGTTCCACAGTAGATGAACCCACCCGGAATACCTGGTGCTGCAGCGACTCGGGTCCCTGCTGCTGCTGGGGCTTCGGGACAGTCTGTGCTGCGTGCCAGCCCAGAGCCCAGAGTGTGCTGGTTGGAGGCTTTAGGGGCTTCCCCAAGCTGGCCTTTGTGCCCCCTGTGCCCAGTGGGCCCAGCCGAGGCGGGGGTCTTCCCCGGAGCCTCCCCTGACCGGGGCCGTTGTGGCCTGTTGCTCTGTCCTGTCGCAGGCGGGGCCCTCGCGTTTGTCAGCCCGAGCTTGGCGGTGCACAAGACCTCCTCAGCCGTGGACCGCCAGCGGGAGTACCTCCTGGACATGATCCCGCCCCGCTCCATCCCCCAGTCAGCCACGTGGAAATAGTGCGCCAGTGGAGAACAGGCTCCCTCCCTCCCACCTGGCCCAGCACCCTCCGCTCGGAAGACACCTCGCTCCCCAAGAAGGCGAGCGCGCGCAGGCCATGCTGCAGAAGTGAGCGCTCCAGTCTTGGCTACAAAGTCTCGTTGCGTCACGGAGGGATGCTTCACAGGTGGACCAGGACTCATACTGGGGGACCTTTCCCGTGGGCTTCCTCCCTTTCTTTGCCTTTAGTTTGCCCAACACCAGCAGAAAAGCGGACCTCGGGGCCAGCTCTGCTCCTGGCCCTCCCCTGCAGCCCCTGGCAGGGCTCGTGGACGGCGCGCCCAGACACTGTGACACGCTCGGGCAGCGGTGCCCGGCGCTGCAGAAGTTGAGCGGAGCATTGTTTTGTTTTGCTTTGCCCCCGTCTTAGCCTCCTAATCTCTGACTGCCTTTCTTCATGGCAATCCCTAGGTTGACAGATTTTTTAAAATCACCTCACGATGATGGAGTTTAATGTAAACGGTGCAGACCCAGGGTTCCCTGCCAAGCACGACCCCGGTGCCCTGGGGGGTGGGCCGCTCACCCCCCAGCCCTCACTCCAGCAGAAGGCCTCTGCTACTGCTCATCCCGGAGACACCCTCCGACCTTCCACACTTAAGCAGAAGAGCAAACTGCAGCCCAGACCCAGCCAGAGAGCCTGGGACCCTGGGAGCCGAGTGCCGCCGCCTGAGTAGGGAGGGGAGAATCGGCCGCCACACCCGGAGCCGGAGAAGGAAGTTGGAGGGGCCGGCTGTTGTGTTTTTTGTTGTGGTGGTGATTTATTTTATTAAATCGTTTCCTTTTCTTTTCCTACTTACTTTGATGGACGCATCCTAAGCCCTGGCCTGTGCTCCTGTTGAGTGTGTCTGCGTGGGGAGGCGCGCGCGCCCCCCACCCCCACCCCCCACCCCAGACTTCAGGGTTAGCATTTGGGTCTAGTTTAGAACCTCCCTTACAAAGCAGGGCCACGCGGCCAGGGTTTGCCTTCAGACTCTTTTTTTAATCCTCTAGCGTCTACAGAAATGTCTCACAAAGGATCAGGTCTGCTCTTAGTTGTGTTCTGGTTTGTTTTCTCCCACTCCTTAAAAATCAGTCCATGAGGAAAGGTAGAAGCTGTTGTGCGTGTGCTGCACATGGGCCAGCTCTGTGCAGGTGTGAGGGTGTCACGTGTGCCTGCACACGCGTGTGGAGATGGGGTACGCTGCTCCTCACTTCAGCCCCAGCCCTGGTTTTCCTGTCCATGCAGTTAGGGACTTAATTTAAAATTCTTAATTTGTAGGGCCACCTTCCTCATAGACACTGCTGCACCGTTCTAATAAAGGCTCATTTAACCCCCCCTCATGGTTGTGTGAATATCCGTGTTTAGAAGACATTTTTGACATGCAGTAGAAGACCTAGTTTTGCAAAGCGTTTGAATTTTTGGTCTAAAGCCCTAAATTTCCCATTGATTTTTGTTTTGAGTGCATAAAGAAGGTGGCCTGAAGGAGGGGAGGACTGGAGAACGGTGGCTTTCATTCCAAGATCCAGGGATTTGGGGAAAAGGGGAAATTGACCTTTGGGGGGGGGGGAGTGGGGAAGGGTGTGTTTTTACACCAAAAAATCAAGAGTATGCAAGCATTTCTATTCCTCGCATTTTTCTGTGTGCCTGGCAAATAAATACCTGTCTTATACTACTCTGAGCTGTTAGCTCTCTCTGTTCGATGACATGGGCCAAAATTCCCAAATCCTACAAGAAGGAGTGCCCAGCTGGCTGACTCGGGCAAACTGACCTCAGTGCCATGCAGCAACTCAGGCGTCTCGGCCAGGGTCACCTCTGCACTGGGGGTGCCCAGGGTTGCTGCAGCCCCACAGGGGTTGACTGGGTCTGTGACTCCGGGGCTCAAAACCAAGCCAGTCGCACTGGCCCCGGATCCTCGCCCCATCACTCTCCACCATGCTCAGGATCCCCCCTCTCCTCACCTCATCCGGCCAGACTTCTCCAGGCTACTGCCTGGACCTTGTGAGCTGAGTACAGACTGACCACCACAGGCGGAGGGCATGGTGGCTGGGCCCGGACCCGTTCTCTGCCTCCTCCGGCCCAGCATTTGCAGGAACATTCCCATGGGTAGGACTTACTGTGACATAAATGTAGCTTTTTAAAAAGGGATCAAGAAAAAAGGGGGGATCCAGGAGGTGAGATGCCTTAATCTTGATTCATTTCCCCTGTCTCAAAACTTCTATCCCCCTCTTTTTCCCTTTAGTTTCCTCTTTGCATTGTCACTCCTATAAGCCTCAAGTGCATGGTTCTGTGCTAAAATTTATAATGTTATTAAGAAAGGGCATTAAATACCTTTCAAGTATGGGGAGGGTGTTAACATTAAAGGTATTCCCCCAGCCCCAAAGCCCACCCCTCAAAATGGGCCGTGCTTCTGGGAGTCTGTAGGCTGAGAGGATCTGGTTCCCAGGAGAACCAGAGAATGTGGGAGCCCCCAGTCCCAAATGACTGTTGTAACTGCCCAGTAATCTGCAACAGGAGCCCCCAGTGACACCTGGAAACTTAAGAACACTGGCTGTTACGTGGACTAGGGTGCAGGGCTCACCAGGCTCCCTTCCCCACCTGAAATGCCTGTGTGCAGAGGCCCACAGGTGTCCGTGGGTGCTCGCACAGGGAACTCTGCGTCCACTCAGAGCTGCCCATGGCTCTGGCCATCCCGACTGTCGTGGGGACCCTAGTCCTCAGTGTCCCGGGTGTATCTGTTGGGACCCACACCTTTGACAAAGTCAAGAGTGACTGCCCTGCGAGGTAGGGGTGGGTGGCGGCTGTGGTCTTCGGAAGCAGAAGGTCACTTCTGTACAGAGGGAAGGAAAGAGGCGACAAGACACCCCTGCATGGCTCCCGAGTGGCCCACAAGTCACTGCTGTGGCTGGAGAGACACGGGAGTCTTCTGTATGAATCATACGTTCCCATCACAGGCGTGGATAATGGAAAGACGGCCCTTGCTGCTCTGCCGTTGGGTTTTTCTTTGATGCCTGGTTATGCTGCACATGGCGTTTGCCTAAAGAAGCTGGAGTGAGTTTTTTTTTTTTAAGGACAGCTAAAGTTTTATAACCCTTAAAGAGTAATAGTCACACCAGTGTAGGGTATTTGGGAGGTGGTTTGTTTTGATTGGGGGAAGGAGGTTGTCACTTGTATTTATTGTGACTATAAGCCTTTGATGATAATGTTAAAAAACAAAGTGACCACCAAACCGGCATAGAAGTTCCAATAAAGACGCTGGAATCAATGGCTATGCATTGTGTCATGAAGTTTTAGAATCTGAAGGATAATAAAGGAACGGATGATGTGTTTCCTGTGTTTTCTTTTTGACTGCTCGGCCTTGGGGTCTCGCATTGTTTTCCTCCCAGCTTTGGGGCAGCTTGGAGACTTGGGATTTCAGGGTGATCCTTTCTTAACAGGTAAGCGAAGGATCGGACGCTTGTTTCCTGGGCTTGCAGATCTCACTTGCCGCAGGGATTTAGTCTTCCCCAGCTGGATGCTTCAGGTGAATGGCTCAGTCGTGTCTGACTCTGCGACCCCGTGGACTGCAGCACGCCAGGCTTCCCTGTCCACCGCAGAGTCGGGTACGACTGAGCGACTGAACAGGACAGAATGGAACTGGATGCTGGGGCTTCCCAGGTGGCACTAGTGGTAGAGAACCCATCTGCCAGTGCAGGAGGCATGAGAGACGCGGGTTCGGTCCCTGGGTAGGGAAGACCCCCTGGAGGAGAGCACGGCAACCAACTCCAGTGTTCTTGGACAGAGCCTGGCGGGCTATGTGGTCCATCGGTTTGCAAGGAGTCACGTGACTGCACACAAGCACGCACCCACCTGGATGCTATAGCCTTACCTCTGGGTGGCGCTTTGTGGCCTGTTTACCCACAGGGCCACGGGGGTGCATGCGGTGAGAATGCAGTGAATTCTGCCCCTTGGCTTGGGTTCTTGCCATCAACAGCCTCCATCCCAGAGTGGTGGGCTTTTCTGGCTCAGCATTGGGTGTCTGCTGCAGGACAGTGCCGGTGCAGTGTGGGAGCCACCTGGCTGGCTTTGAAATGAACAATTCCTGGTGCAAATTTGTTTTCAGAGGTTGACACACTGTTTCGAAGTTTTACTCACAAAATGAAACCTATGAGCACTTTGAACTCCAGTCTGCATAAAATGTCCCCTTGTTTTCCTAGGTGCTTTTGTTCATTTATCTATTTATTGCTGCCACTTGTCACTGGGGCATCTTTGCCTCCAGCCTGGGGTCTGACTTCCCTCCCCTGCGGCCATGGCCAGCCTGGTCTCACCTGGGCAAGGCACAGAACTGGTACAAGACACTGCGGGCCTGTCACCTCTGACACGTGCTGATTGCGCCCACACGCCCCAGCACTGAGAGAAGGCCACTTCTGGGGTTCCACAGCCCCTCTTCCAGTGAGTCTGCTGGGTCAGGCACCCAGGCTCCTCAATGGAAGGGCAAGTCTTATGCATCTTCTCCAGATAATAGATGGGAGACCAGCCTGCTGCCTGAGACCCTGTTTCCTCATAACGGAGTCATGGGTGTGGCCATAAGGGGAACGACCCCAGGCCCATTGCTTACACACAGTAATCAGAGGGCACAACAAGGCATGTGCCATGCTCCAGCCATTGAGATCACACCTTGTGAGGGGGGTGAGGAGGGAAAGAATGGCACCTCGTGAGAGGTGACCTTTTTAGGCCAAGTCTCGCATGAAGAGAAGGGAAAAGTGCTGGGGATGGTGTCAGCCCGTGCAAATGCTCAGAGGTGAGACCAAGCAAGGCAGGTTGAGGACAGAGGAGAGCGGTGTGACTGGACCTTGGGGCCAAGGGGAAAGGA
Organism: Budorcas taxicolor; assembly: GCF_023091745.1. Classification (NCBI taxonomy): domain Eukaryota; kingdom Metazoa; phylum Chordata; class Mammalia; order Artiodactyla; family Bovidae; genus Budorcas; species Budorcas taxicolor. The sequence continues at coordinate 5,718,492 of NC_068916.1, read as the reverse complement.
TGTGGGCTTTTTTCTGAGTGAGCAAGACATTTCCCTCTTCTCACCCTGTTTCTTGCTCTGTAAAACCAGGTGGTTGGGATCACATCCTATTTGAAGGGAGTGGAGGGAGAGCTGGCGCATAATCAATCCCCAAGGTACCTGAGAGCCGTGGAGGGTGAGGGAGCAGAAACTGGCCACTCTCCTCAGGGACCTGGGCTCTGGTGGAGGCAGACAGGATGAGCACCGAGGGAGGTGTTTCCCGTACACCCAAATGACAGCCGCTGTCACTAAATTCAAAAACCTCATCGCAAGCAAAATAACCCCCAACCTTCCCCAGACCCTGTGGGGACAGCAGACACATACCCCTCTCTACCTCCATTCCAGCAACGGGAATTCGAGCATTCCTCAGACACACCAGCTCCATCCTCTCCTGGAGGCGCTCCTGTTTCCAGTGTTTGGTTCCTTCCCTTCAGCCCCTCCTTGCTCACCCCCACCTGGCATTTAGCACGACTCACAATTATTTTATGTTCACGCCATTCTTACACTTTCCACTTGCTCCCTTGCTGGGAACATGGATGGATCCAAGCCACTTGGCTGTGTCCCAGTGCCTTGCACACAGCAGTTGCTCAAAAAATGCCTGAATGAACAGAGCATGAATGAAAGCGCGAGTGGGACGGGGGCACAGGAGGGAGGGGCCGTGTGTGTACCTATAGCTGATTCATGGTATGAAAACCATCACAATATTGTAAAGTGTATTGTAAAGTAACTGTTCTACAATTAAGAATTGACTGCCAGACTCCTTTGCCCCACCAAGGAAGGGGCCAAACACTAAGGAGAGCTTCCACCACCTCCCCACCCCACTTCAGATGTATCTGGGTGCCAATACTGGTTGTTCTTGGGCAAGTGATACCTGTGTGGGCCTCAATTTCCTCTTTTGTAAACACTGTTTCTGCTTGGACAGGCGTCCCCCGCCCCTTGCTGTCCCATCCTTAAACACCAGAAAGGTGCTGGGGTCCTTGCTCCCCAATCCAACACCTCCATTCCCAGGGCCACCACATTGCTGAGGATGACGCCAAGGCCCTTTCGAGTTTGCCCAGGATGGGGAGCCAGAAAGGTCTCTGTTTGAATCCTCCTAACTCCCTTTTCAGACCTGGAGCAAGAACCGCCACAAGTCTCTCTAAAATGGGGTGCCCGTTCCTGCCTTTCCGCGAGAAGTGAGCCCCTCCCCACTGCTCCATAAAAGGGGGCCATTGCTAGAGCTAGGTGCGAGAAAGAGCGAGTTTATTGCAAGTCCCAGGAAAGGCCGCGCCTGGAGCGCGCCTTCCCTCACCGGTATGCGGGGCTGGCTGTGGATGGACGCCCTCCGCGCGCGTCCGCTCGCCAGCAGCTTCTCCAAGCAGCCACCGCCCACCGCGTAGCGGTCGCTCACCCTGCACCGGCGCAACGTTTCTGTCTCCTCTCATCTGGCCCTCTCCTGGGGCCTTCTCGCCGGTAACCGAGGGGGCGCATGAGCCCTCCTGCTCTTGGGAATCTTGTTGGAGTAGTTGAATTCCAAACAGGGGCGACTGCGGCCCCCGGCGTCGAAGTAGGGAAGGGGGAAGGGCGCGTGCACAGCGGTGCGCGGCGGCTTCGCGGAACTACCGAAGCGCGCTTCTTGCGCGTGCCCTGCGCTTGCGCAATGCTCGGGGCGGCGGGAACGGTGGGAACCCCGGCTTCTAGCCGGAGTCCCCCGCTCGCAGCCAGCCGTTGCGCGCTACTTGGCCCGCGGAGGGCCTGGCCGACGGACTGAACTGCAGCAACTCGGCTATTAGTGCTTTGCAGCGCTCGGACAGCTCGAGGCCGTCGGGGTATAGAACGCCGCGCTTCTGGCGTCGGGGCAGGCCGGCGATGTCCGAGTCGTCGAAGGGCATACACCCGGTGACCATGACGTAGAGCACGACGCCCAGGCTCCATACGTCGTACTTCTTGGGGTCGTAGGGGATGCCCAGCAGTACCTCGGGCGACGCGTAGGCGGCAGAGCCGCAGTAGGTGGTGCTCAGATCGGGGTATCCGTGAGCCTGACGGCCGAAGCCGAAGTCGGTGAGCTTGACGCGGCGCTCATCAGGGCTCAGCAGCACGTTTTCGCACTTGAGGTCGCGGTGCACCAGGTGGTGGTCGTGTAGGTAGCGCACGGCACCGGCGATCTGCGCGAAGAGGTCGCGAGCCTGCCCCCCGGGGATGCGCCCGTTTCGCTGCACCGCCTGCAGTAGGTCGGTGGCGGCCGCCTCCATCACGATGTACAACTTCCCGTTGCACACCTCGATGAATTCGAAGACGTGCACGATGTGTGGGTGCCGCACTCCCCGAAGGATGGACAGCTCGCGTGGCAGGAACTTGTTGACAAAGTCGGGCGGCGCGCGCCGCCGGTCTACCACCTTGATGGCCACTGTACCCTTGTATTTCTTGGACGTAGCCACCTTTACCTTGGAGTAACTGCCCTCTCCTATCGTGCGGCCCAGCTTATAGCCGAGTTCGCTCAGAAGCTTGTCGCCCGACATGGTGGCGCCTGGGGCGCGTGGGGAGCAGGAGGCGGCTGCTGTCGGGGGGCGGCCGGACTCCGATCTCGGGCCTAACCCATGGCGCTTGGCACCTGCACACCCGCACCCCCATGTGCCCACTCCCCGGCTCCCGCCTCCGCGGGGCCTTTTATTGCCCAGGTAACAATTTCTGCCTTGTGAAGTGACCGCGGGCGTCACCCTGCCTCGGGGTGGGGTGTGGGGGCCCTGACCCCGCCCCGTGGTACTCTCCCCAAGGCCCTACGGCTTTGTGACTCATAATCGCTCTGAATGATCCAGTTCCCGATGAGAGGACACTAGCAAGGCGTCTCGACCGTCCCGGGAGTGGAATCAGAGCCTGGGGTTGGGGCGGCTCCTCAGGAGTCCGAATCTGAGCCCCAGCCGTCCCCGAACTTCGTGTAATCCAGTCCTAACCCTGCAGAGCCCTGGGCTGCCCGCAGGGGGCCCCAAGGGGGTAAAATGGGACGATACCTGGCTCCCTCGGGAACCTGGGGTTTCTAGCTGGCCTCACATTGCCCCAGAGGGAAGGTGAGTGGGAAGGTCCTTTGGTGCAAGAACTCGGGCGACCAGACGGGCTGCAGGCTTTAACACCGACCGAGCCATGCCTCCATCTAGGAGAAGAGAAAATAAGCACTTTTTGGTCGCAGCTAGGGCGCTTAGTCGATCCCAGGCCCCGCTACGGAGCTCTCGCACGAACTGGGGCAGGTGCAGCGGCGCCCTAAGTTTCCCAGTCGGGCCCGAGACCTGCGCCGCAGCTTCCGCCACACTCAGCATGGTGTCGATCGCCGTTGCGTAACTTCCTCCCGCGACCGGACGTGCAAGGTCCTGCAAGCATGGCGGCGTCGAAGGTGAAGCAGGACATGCCCCCGGTTGGGGGCTACGGCCCTATCGACTACAAGCGGAACCTTCCGCGTCGGGGACTGTCGGGTCAGTGTTGCCCTGCCCCGGGGTGTCAGGGTCTGGGCGTTCTGGGCGCCGCGGCGGGGTCGGGACGCCAGGGAGTCCAGCGGGCCAAGGTTTCCGCCGCCGTATGACAGGAGGCGGCGCCCTGCGATCCCCCAAAGCTTCAGTACTAACGATAATGAAAACTGCTGCAATTTGTCGACCGTTTACTAAGCCCTTTGCTTCCTTCTCGTAACAGCCCTGAGGTCGGCCCCGTTAATTATTTCCATTTTACAATTCATTGATTAAACCGAGAGAGGGCTTTCCCGGTGGTTAAGCGGGTAAAGAATCCGCCTGCAATTCAGGAGACACAGGAGCCGCAGGTTCGATCCCTGGGTCAGGAAGATTCCCTGGAGGAGGAAATGACAACCCACTCCAGTATTCTTGCCTGAAAAATCCCATGGACAGAGGAGCCTGGCGGGCTACAGTCCATACGGTCGCAAAGAGCTGGACATGGATGAGCGACTAAGCACAAACTGGAATGAGTTTAGCTCCCGCCGGGAGCCTTCCCGCACGTTCCCGTTTCACAAGTAGGGAGACGGAGACACGAGAGAGGATGCGACTCCCCACAGGGCGACCCAGAGCAAAGCTGGGGCCGAACCTGGAATACTCAGGGAATTTGAGAGATTTTTTTTGCGGGGGGTGGCGGGGGGCGGGGGGTGGGGGAGTAGCGGAAAAATTCTGCGCAATGGTTCCTCGCTGGTGGCCCCCACCTGCAGGATATCCCAGAAATATGGATTCTTCTAATTTTCAAGGGCTCTAAATAACGTTTTAAAATTTTTTTATTGGAGTCAACACAAAAATATGTAAGAAAGTAAAAAACGCCCATACACTGCACCCAGGATTAACAGAAATACAAAGAATGTCAACCAAGTTAAGAGTGAACATTTTGCTGTAACTCATTGAGCTTTACATTTAAAACATGTGCCTGCTTTGCAAATTATGCCTCAATTAAAAAGCAGGAAAAAATTCATGGGCATGATTTTTTTAAATGTTATAATTAAGACAGAGAAAAGTTAACGTTAGGTTAAAAACTCAAGTCTTCCTTTGCTCCGTACTGGCTTTTTTGTAATTTGGAACAAAGGTTGGCAAACTTTTTCCGTGAAGAGCCAGGTAAGTATTTTCTGCTTTCTTGGCCAGATAGTCTTTCTCCCCTGTTGCTTATTCTACAACTCTACCAGCCTAAAAGTATGCTTAGCCTGAGGACCATACAAAACAGTTGCAGGTTAGATTTGGAGCACCGGGCACTGGACTCTAGACTCACTCCTAGATTCAACAAATATAATGCGGTCTGTGTCGTCTTTTCTCACAGTCTTAGCTTAGCACCCAGGCTAGAGCACTCCTCGGGTGTGTGGCATGAGGTCTGTTTACACGTGTCCTTCCGTGACCTGTGTCCAGTCCAGGCCGCACAAGAACCCCAGCCCTGGGTCCCCCTGGGCTCCCATAGCCAGCATCTCTCTCCCTTTGCAGTGGCACACGCGGCCTGTATCCTGTTCCTCTCAGCAGTGGGCCTTACATGCCCACGCCTGCGTCCCCTACTGTCAGCCCTTTACACCTGCTCCCCCTGGTGCACGGTCCAGACCACCTCCGTCTTTCCTGGCTGCAGAGGGATGAGGAATATAACCCTTTCTGAGGTGTGGTCTCTGTTTATGTACCCACATCTAGTTAGTGCGCCTCCATTTAGTAACTGTTGAACGCGTCCTTAGTGCTAGGCTCCATCTGAGGAGCTCACCCAGCGGAGGAGACAGACGCATTGCTGGTAATTGCCCATTGTGGCCAGTGCTGAGGCCCAGGATACGCGGGGCCTTACCGAGCCAGAATGGGCGAGAGGCCCTCTCTGAAAGGAGTTGCCCAGGCAGAGGGAACAGCAGATGTAGAGACTTGACTCTTAGCCTGCACCCTGCCCTCCTTTCTGTTCTCCACCCTTATCCACAGCTGCTTTCTCTCCATCGGTCTTGCTCTTGTCCAGGCACCATGACCCCAAGCTCGGCACCCACTCCCCTTTTCTCTGCCTGGACCACTCACCGCCAGCATGCTACAGCATGCCAGGCTGGCTCAGGCCACCCTTGATCCACAAGCTGCTGAAGCGACTGTCACCCCCCTTTCCCCTGGCCTCTCACACCCCGCTCTCCTCTCTCCACACCCTCCTGCACCAGTGAGTGGCCCTTTTTTTTCTGGTATCTTTACCATTTTAATCGAGATTCACATGCCATACCATATAATGACCCATTTCACGTGTACAGACCGATGTTTAGTCTGTTCCCCGTTGTGCAGCCATTGGGATGATCTAAGTCTGCATTTTCATCCCAGAAGAAATGCTGTGCTGATTAGCCATTGCTCCGCATTCTCCCCCAGCCCCTGACAGTCACGTGTCTGCTTCCTGTCTCTAGGGACTTGCCTCACATATAAATGGCATAGTTAACGATGTGTCTGTGTCTAACTCTTCTCAGCATGTTCTTCGTTAATATGTTTTGTTTGTTTATTTTCGGCTGTGCTGGGATTCCACCACGGTGCGGGCTTTTCCCTGTCCGCGGCGAGTGGGGGGCCGCTCTGGTTGTGCACAGGCTTCCCGTGGCGATGTTGCCTCTTGCTGCGGAGCGTGGGCTCAGTGGTTGCAGCTCATGTGCTGGGGAGTTGGGGCTGCTGGGCTCTAGAGCGCACGCTCCGTAGTCGTGCAGGGGCTTCTTCCTGGATCGGGGATGGAATCAGTGTCTCCTGCGTTGGCGGGCAGACTCTTCACCGCTGGCCAACCAGGGAAGTCCTCGCAGCACGTTTTTAATGTATATGCTGTAGTATCAGTGCCTCCTTCTTTATTATGGCTGAGTAACCGTGTATGGCTGGACATTTTGTGTGTCCATTTACTGTTCGACGGACATTTGAATTGTTTCCATCTTTGGGCTGCTGTGACCATTCTTGTATGGGTTTCTGTGTGAACATATGTTTCCTTTCTCTTAGGTGAAGTGGGGTTGCTGGGTCACATGGCAACTCCACATTTAACATTTTGAGGAACTGCCAAACTGTTTTCCAAATTGGCTATACCAAATTATGTTCTCACCTACAGTGTATGGGCATTCCCATTTCTCTCTGTCTGGACAACACTAATTGTCTTCCATTAAAAGAAAATTTTAGCCGTCCTGGTGGGTGTGAGGTGGTATCTACTGTGGTTTTGGTTTGCATTTCCCTGGGGACTGATAACGTTGAGCACCTTTTCATGTGTTTTCTGGCTATTTGTGTAGCTTCCTTGAAGAAATATCTATGCAGACCCTTGGCACATTTTTAAATTAGGTGGTTAGTCTTTATTATTGAATTTTAAGAGTTCTTTGTATGTTTTGGATATCATTCCCTTATCAGATACATGATTTGCAAATACTTCCATTCTGTGGGTTGTCTTGTCAGCTTGTTGATGGTGACTCCTGCAGCACAGAAGTTTTACATTTCAGCAGTGTCCAGTTCATCTGTTTTTTTCTCTTATCACTTGTGTGGCCAGCGTCTAATCTAAGAAATCGTTGCCTTATCCTAGGTCACAGAATGACTTCTCTGTTTTCTAAGAGTTTTGCAGTTTTAGCTCTTCCATTGAGGTCTTTGATCCATTTTGAGTTAATTTTTGTGTATGGAGGGCGGGAGGTGCACACTTTATTCTTCTGCATGTGGCTACCCCGTTGTCCAATTTGCTGAAAAGACTGTTCTTTCCCCATTGAATTATCTTGGCACCCTTGTCCAAAATCAATCGACCGTAAATGTGAGGGTTTATTTCTGGACTGTCAGCTCTGTTCCACTGATGTACACGTCTGTCCTTTCGCCGGTGCACACTGTCTTGTACACACAGCTGCGTGGTAAGTTTGATGAGTCCTGCGACTTTGTTCTTTTCCAGAACTATCTCAGCTGTTCTGGGCCCTTGCATTTCCACATGAATTTTCCGAGCTACTTGTCAATTTCTGTGGGACTGTAGGGGGAAGAAGGGATTCTGATGGGAACTGGGTTGGATCTGTACCTCAGTTTGGAGACTGCTGCCATCTGAACAATGTTGAGTTCCGATCCATGAGCACAGGATGCATTTCTGTTTATTCAGGCCGTCTTTACTTGTGGCCTGCACCCTTCTCTGGATATGCGCCCCCCACCCCGCCCCATTGTCGTCTCCCCCCAGAGGAGGCGCGGATACGCGCCTGAGGGCCTGGGGCCTCAGCCTCGTGCTGTCAGGGAGGACTAGGTGAGTTGGAGGGAAGGTCGCCTTACTGTTGTTTAGCCCTCCCTGTGTCTGACTCTTTGTGATGCCACAGATTGTGGCCCGCCAGGCTCCTCTGTCCATGGGATTCTCGAGGCAAGGATCCTGGAGTGGGCTTTAGCCTCCTCTAGCACCCTCCTCCTCCTCTAGCCTCCTCCAGCACCCTACCTTACTCTTGGAATTTATCTTCCAGATGGACCCCCACATGGGCCCCCAATGGTGGGGGTAAGAGGCCCTCACAAGGACAGTCCAGGTCTATTCTCTGGGGCTGGGTTAGAAGGAGAGACCCCTGAGCCTGTCTGCAGAGAATGGGCAGCTTTGGTGAAACACACATCACCCAGCAGAGGGAACGCTGCGTGCCCAGCGCGGGTGGGCAGGCACTGTGTGCGAGCCACGGGCGTGCTGAGGGCTGGTCCTGGGCACTCGGGTCTCTCGGTGCAGGGACCAGGTGCCCCACTACCTCGTCCCACATAACTTGGGAATGTCTTGCCTTGACCTTGTGTTTTAACAGGTTGAACTAAAAGGAGTAAAAAATTGAGCCAGTTTCTCATTTATCTCCGGGTCCAACAGAAGTGCCAGATGAGTCTTGTGCTAAGCCAAGCTAAAGGAGAAAGAGCCCACACTTTGTCCCCCGCAAGGCCCGGGGAGTGGCTTTACCCACCATTTACCGGCCCTTTACTGGGTGTTACATGGGGCTCAGTCTGGCTGAGCTTGTGAGCTCATCCTAACAACCACAAGTTCCATCCAGAGGAGAGACCAAGGCTGGGAAGAGAAGGGGGTGTGGGACGAGCCAGCCCCAACCAGGCCCCAGGCATCCAGACCTCCCTGAAGACCCCAGCAGGCTCACAGCCTGTCAGTCAGAATTACAGTACAGGTGCCCTGGGGGCTCAGTAAATATTCATTTCAGCCTCTGTCTCCTGGGGTCCCAGGAAGGGGGCTCAGTCCCGTGTGGCTGGAAGGCAGCAGCACCCTGGGAGCCCAGGGGGTGGCCGGGTGGCCCCTGCAGGGCACTGCCTGCCTCCGGCAGCCCCATCCAGCCTCTTATGAGAGCCCCTGGGGAGGTGGCCCCGGCCGATGGGCCCACTGTGGGGCCAGGACCCAGCGTGGACACCGCCCTTCGCCACGGGGACCAGCTGGCTGAAGGAACTCAAACAACCTTCCAGGCAATGGCAGGCTGAGGCCACCCAGCCATAACCATTTAGACTGCCAGGCTCTCCCATAGTCTCTGCCCAGCCTGTGCCTTCCAGGAACCCTGGCATGGGGCTGAGGTGTGGCAGCCGCAGCAGCCTTGCATCTGGTGTGCCCTGCCCGCAGAGTGGGTGATTGGGACGAAGCGTGGTCTACAGTTGCAGGGGTGGGGGTGTCAACGGGAGGGGAAGGCGGACTCTCTACAGAGACAAAACAAGTAGTCAAAGAACAGGCGTTAGAAACAGCCCTGGCTGGCTGGTCAGGGCTCCGTGAGGGCTTTCGCCTTCTCCCTCTTTCCAGTTTCTGGAGTGCCTGCTGTGGGTGGGTTGTGGGTTAGGAGAGGAAGGGTCAAGGTGGCCTGTCCCTCGGGCAGGTGCTGAGCGTGCCTCCTCCCTGCAGGCTACAGCATGTTCGCCGTGGGCATTGGGGCCTTGCTCTTCGGGTACTGGAGCATGATGAGGTGGAACCGCGAGCGCAGGTAGGCCCCGCACTAGAGAGGCGGGTGGGGATGTACGCCGTGGACTTGGGGCTCCTCCAGGCCCCCATCAGCACCTCAGGGAGCTCAGGGCCTGAGCCAGCGAGTCCATTTCTGGGCTTTACTGTCAAGGAATGACTGACTAATTAGTAAGAAGCTTGCCTCTGGGTGTTCACTAGGTACCCCTGAGCTCCACCCCCAGGTACCCCAAGGTCCGGTTTGCATAGCCCATCAGACAGAGGCGGAGGCAGAGGGACAGGCCCTGTCCATCAGGGGGTGTTTGTCAGTGGTGCCCGGGCAGTGGTGATACCAGGGCTTCAAAGGCAGATCATGCAAGACAATGGCCGGGCCAGCCACACCGGCCTGAGGGTCCCAGTCTGCCGTGGCCTTCGTTTGGACCCTGGCCACCTCCGAGTTTGCCCAGCACTCTGTCAGATGGCTCCTCCTCACCGGCTCCCAACCAGCAGTCCCCCTACCCTCCCCCGCTGTGTCCTCAGCATCCACCTTGACCCTGCTCACCCTGCTACGAGGGCAGTGCTGGAGGAGGTCCAGCATGTGGAGGGCCCTCCGCTTTGTTCAGTGAGCTCGGGGCACCTGGTGGGTGCTAGACATGAGGCCCCCACCCTGGACAGGCGAGACCAGGCCCAGTCCCCCAGGTGGCACCGTGGTAGCCAGGGTGTGTGGCTGGTGAGGACGGCAGCCCCAGTCCCTGGGCCCTGGGGGGTTGCGGTGGAGGCGGAAGCTCCCTCGGACCCTTCTCTGTGCTGCTGTGTGATTCGTGGTGATGGGGAGACAGGGTCGGGGCCACCCTCTGGGCTGTGTCACTGGGACTGCTCTCCCCACTCCCCCAGCAGACAGGGCTGGCGAGGTAGACACGCTGAAAAGGAGGGAGAAGAAAGAAGCTGCTCAGGATACTTGCCCGCCCCCCCCCCCGCCCCCCCCCCCCGCCCCGCCCCCATGGTTATTTTGAGATGAAAAGGATGTGGTTTTGTAAGGCCCAGAACCTCATGATGAATGTTCCCCCCAGTTCACTGCAATCATCAGGCCCGGGCTATTTTTAGGTTTAAAAAAAAAAGTTTTGAACTGAAAAGAAAGTGTGAAGCCAGCAGTCTTGGGGACTGATGCTGCCTCTGCCAGCTGCGTTTCCCCACATCCCCCACGCCCATCGCAGGCTGCTGGTGGGCTGAGCCCACTTCCCCCCTTGCTTGCCTCTGCCTCTCCCCCAAGCCGCGCACCAGGGCAATGCCTGTCCAAGGGCCACATCGTCTGCCCCCGTCCCAGCGTGGACTGATCTGAGTGTCGGTTTCGGGGTTTCACAGGCGTCTACAGATTGAGGACTTCGAGGCCCGCATCGCGCTGATGCCTCTGTTGCAGGCAGAAAAGGACCGGAGGTAGGCCGCTGGGGTCAGGAGGTCACAGGTCAGAGTGCCCCAACCTGCACCGTGGGCCAAGGCCAGAATGCACGTGGGGTTCAACAGCCGTGACCTTGTACTCCAGGGGCTGCCGTTGTCCTTGGAGAGGACCCCATACTTGACTTGCAGGAGAGACCCAAGAGGGGGAGTGAATGTTTCTGGAGGAGGGGGCTTTGGCGTTGGAGGGCTGCAAGAGTTTGCCAGGGGAAGGAAGTAAAGCAGAGATCAGCGTGTGTGCGGGGCTGAGAGCCGTGGGAGGTGACAGGGAGCTGGAGGAGGGGCAGGTCTGGCAGGTTGGTTAGGCAGGGGCCCTGGGAGGGATCGGCCCTGTCCCCCACCTCCCACCTTGTCTCCCTGCAGGGTTCTCCAGATGCTTCGGGAGAACTTGGAGGAGGAGGCAACTATCATGAAGGACGTGCCGGGCTGGAAGGTGGGTCCTCAGCCCCACAGGGTCCAGGCCGCTGCAGAAACGCAGCTTCCCACAGAAAACCTGGGGCTTTGGGGGAGTGGGTGCCAGGTGCCAGAAGGGGGAGGCTGTTCCGGGTAGAGGCACAGGGGCTGCCAGGCCTGGTGGGGTCCCAGCAGGCTCTTGAGACCCACCCATACCCCTCCATGCCCACAGGTGGGTGAGTCCGTGTTCCACACCACGCGCTGGGTGACTCCCATGATGGGCGAGCTCTACGGGCTGCGCACAGGCGAGGAGATTCTCAACTCCACCTATGGGTTCATATGGTACACGTAGGGGCCCGCGCCCCAGAGACTGCTGGGCCTGCGTCCCCTCCCCACTAGGAGAAAATAAACGCTTCGGAGATTGGTCTGCCTGTGTCCCATGGACTGAGTGATTGGGGGTGGGGTGTCAGAGGAGGTGTGGGGACTAAGCAGGAGATGCCAGTGGGGTGGCCCCTTGATCGCCCTGCAGCGTTGGCTGACAAATGTGCCTGGACTTTTCCCTGCCCTTGCTGAACCCCTGCTTGTCGGCAGCCAGCCTCTTCAGACTGGGGGGTCTTCTCCACTGGGGTACCGGTGGGTGGATGGGCGACCCGTATCGGAGTGTACCTGGCTGGAGAGGGGTGCAGCAGAGGCGCGTCGACTTGCACCCAGGCCAGGACCCCGTAGCGGGGGTAATGAGCCCATCGCTGTCCCTCCAGACTTTGTTTCCCTGCCAGTACAGAACTTTGGGATTCCCGCCATCGCATGGGCAGCTCCACTCCTGGCACGAAGGGGTTAAGTCCACTTGCACTTTACAGCCAATAGCCATGCGCAGCGCCTTCGCGGCGTCTCCTGATTGGCGGACACACAGAGTGGGCGGGAGGAGAGGGGACGCCCCCTCCCCTCAGGGATGCGTTTAAAAGGCTGTGGCAGTGGTGGCTGCCTGTGTGCGCGCAGATCGCCTCCGCCATGAGCAGCACGGATGGTCCGGACCTAGCGGAGGCGCCCGAAGAACGGTGTTTCCTCAGGTCAGCCTGGGAGAGGGACCAGAGGGAAGCAGGGGCATGGCTGGAAGAAGGCCTGGGGAACCAGGGCTGTAGATGGGAGGCAGAGGCATGACGGAAAGGGGGCGGGGAGAATGGCAGGCCCATCCCGGAATTTCGAATTTCCTTGGAGGGACTAAACCTGCGGCTGCCAACACCGCCAAAGCTGCGTTGCCAGGGAAACGGCATCTGCAGCAGGCCTGCCCCCTCATGAATTATTCATCAGCACCACTGGTTGCTCCCCCCACCCCATCCCCGCCAAACACACGCAGCCTAAGCAGGCCCACCTCCTCTCCATCTGTCCCAGGGACCCTGAAGCCATACCCCTTGTTCCCCATCTGGGAAGAGCTGCAGGCTTTCAGCTCCTCAGATGCTCACACCCTCCTTGGTAGTCCCCCCTACTACTAAACCCCTTGTTCAGAGAATAAGACTGAAGACTGGGGAGGGAAGCCGCTGGCTGAGCTCGGATTAAAGCGATTTTTAACTACACGGCCCACTTGCCAGTGGGCTGATGAATTTGGGGTCTGGAGTTGGCAGCTGCGATTGTGTCTTCCACCTGATCCTAAGTCATCCTCCTGTGTCCTCCTCAAAGTGTGTGCGATATGGGATCCCAAGCCGGGCTCTCTGAACCAGACCCTGCCGGCCGTCCACTCAGCCCCTCTTCTCAAGGCAGGTCCTGTGCAGTACTTGGGTGTTATTCAGACTCAGCTAGAGACTCAGCACATGCAAGGCAGGGGGAGGAAAATGTTCTAGAAGCTGGAGCTGTGACTTCACCTGGTGTGGGGGACGGAGGGGCCTCAGATGCCAACCGGGGAACGATGAGGTGCTGTGTGTTGGGTCGGAGTGGAGCACGGGGAGAGGAGGCCCAAGTGGGAGACACACTGGGGAGCATGCAAGTCTGGTGAGGAATTTGACTAAATAGTCTCTAAATGCTGGGGAGGTTTGGGAAGTCTAGCATTCAAGTTTTCAAAGCCCCCATGGCTCATGTGGAGTTTGAGGGGACGGATTTCAGTAGCAGCCAGGTGAGCAGTGATGGAGGGCTGGAGGGCAGAGGCGGGAGGGTGGAGAGAGCAGGGAGCATCTGGCACAGACACCCTGGCCTCACAGCTTCACCTCTAAAGAGCCCCCTTTGGGGCTTTTGCTGCTGCTGGGGCTGGTGGGCAAATCCTGGGGCCTTGCAGCTCCTCTCCTGGGGGCAGAGGTTGGGAGAAGCAAGAGGCACCTTCATAAACAGCACCCTCCGCTCCTCAGCCCCATAGCAGCTCTGCCATATCCCCTACCTGACTCGGAGCAGCTGCTGCCCCAGCCCTCAGGTTCCCGGACTGCCCTTTGCCTGTGGAGTCCCGGTTGTCACTCTGGTGACCCGCTAGGCGGGAAGATAATGGAGTGAAAGCCGCTCAGTCATGCCTGACTCTTTGCGACCCCATGGACTGTAGCCCGCCAGGCTCCTCTGTGGGGATTCTCCAGGCAAGAATACTGGAGTGGGTTGCCATGCCCTCCAGGGGATCTTTCCAAGGGATGGAACCCAGGTCTCCCACCTTGCAAGCGGATTCTTTACCATCTGAGCCACCAGGAAATCCCAGGAAGCCTCCGCATGGAGGCCAGAGGACAAATCTTCAGAACAGAGGAAAAAAAGAGGAGGATGGATGATCTTCCCCAGCCCTCCCAGGGGGGCAGCAGAGGTGTCTCAGGCTGAAGATGGGGGATGAGCCGCGTTACTGCACATGGGCTTTCTCTGGTCGCGGCGCGTGGGGGCTACTCTTTGTCACGGAGCACTGGCTTCTCATCCTGGTGGGCTCTCTAGTTGCAGAGCACAAGCTCTATGTGTGTGGGCTTCAGGAATTACAGCCCGCAGGCTCGGCAGTGGAGGCGTGTGGGCCCCCGAGCCTGCAGGCTCAGCAGTGGAGGCGTGTGGGCCCCCGAGCCCGCAGGCTTGGCAGTGGAGGCGCGTGGGCCCCTGAGCCCGCAGGCTCGGCAGCTGTGATGCAGGGGCTTAGTTGCTCTGAAGCACATGGAATCTCCCCAGGCCAGGAATCAAACCTGTGTCCCCTGCGTCGGCAGGCGGACTCCTATTCACTGTGCCACCAGAGAAGCCCCTGGGCCTGCCTGCCCTGGGGGCGCTCTTCATATGGCCCCACCGGGAGCTCCTTTTCCCTACCTGGCCCTTCAACCTACAGTGTCAGCTGCAGACAAGCGTGGGCTTGAATGTGGCTCTGCTTGCTGGGGTCATGAGGCATGTCACCTTGCCCTGAGCCCCATCTCCATCATGTGACACCCTGCAGAGTGTCTGACCAAGTTTTTCAGCCTCACTCACTCTGCCTCTCTCCTGTCCCTTGAATCTGACAAGTTCACTTCCACCACCGGACCTTGACCTTCATTGTTCTTGCCACTTGAATTACCTCCCATGGTACTCCAGGTCAGCTCCTCCAGGAAGCCCTCCCTGACTTCCCATCCCATAGCAGTCCTGGCTTCCCACCTCCAGCCCTCCTGCTGCCTGGCCTGGTCACACTACAAAATTAGCTAGAAGGTTGTAGTCTCCTCCTCACAGAATTTAAGAAGACAGCCTCAGGATTCACCCCAATAAGCCTCTGCCTATCTGTAGGTCGGCCTCAGCTTCTTTGCTCATACCCCATCCATGGCTCTGGAGACAGACCCATGGGTAGAAGGCTCAGTTTTCCAGTTTGCTTCCAATGTGACTCTGGGCAAGCCATTTTACTTCTCCTGAGTTGTTATATGTTCTTCCAACTCTTCTGAGCCCGATCCTTTTAAAGTAATAATTATTATTATTATATGTATCATTATTATTATTATACTCAAGGGTGTGCTAATAAGCTGGGGGCAAGTGCTCTTCCTCACCTGGGAGGGGTCCTGGCTAGGGGAAGCTGGCATCAGGCTATAGACTCTGCTCAGCTGCTCCAGCCCCTGATTCTGGCACGAGGAACATCTTCCCATCCTCAGTGCCAGCTTTTCCTCTCTGCAGCCACCAAGCCCATGTCCCTTGGAAGGCCCCCCTGAACTGGGGCTGGGCCCTGCTCTTAGAAGAGCCCAACACTTGGCTTAATGCTCTGCCATCACCATCTTAAAATTCTTAATAATTATTGATCAAGGGGCCCCACATTTGCATTCTGCACTGGACCTCAAAAATTAGCCTGTCCTGCCTTCACTTTTGCAAAGGAGGAAGAAAGCAAGGCTCAGAGAGGAGTCAGACCTGTCGCTCGGCAAGCTGGGGGCAGAGCTTCACCTCAACGACATTGGCTCCATCTCTCTGGCCACGATTATTTGAATTTTTAAAAATTGATTTATCTCAGCTTCTTTTATTTGGGGCTGCACGGGGTCTCTCTGGCTCTGTTTTGGCTTTCTCTGGCTCCCGTGAGTGGGGGTTACTCTCCGTCGCAGCGCCCGGTCCTCATCGCCGTGGCTTCTCTTGTTGCAGAGCGTGGGCTCTCGAGTGCAGGCTCGGTAGTTGTGACGCATACGCTTAGTTGCTCTGGGATCCCTGGGTCCCAGGCCAGGGATCGAACCTGTGCCCTTGCAGTGGCAGGCGGATTCTACCCACTGTGCCACCAGGGAAGTCCACGGTCTTTTGAATTTTACCACTGCATCTAGAGAAGAATCACCAGTGAGTCTCATGGCTGCAGTCCCCACAGCCACCACCTCACATGAACCATTAAAATCCTCTGCAGCCTTTAAAACCCACCTCTCCCAGGCACCTCCAGTCCAGTCTGCCCCCTCCAGTGTCCTAGAGTCCCCTCAGTGGTTTCCACTGCCTGAAATCCACACGTTGCCCCCAACAGCTAAGCCCTTCGTGCTCTGCTGCCTGCGCTGGGTTCCTCATGCTTTGGGGGCTTCCGGCATCTGGGGGAGGCCCCCACTGTTCCTGCTGTTCTCTCACTAAGTCATGTCTGACCCTTTCCGACCCCGCGAACCGCAGCACTTCAGGCTTCCCCGTCCTTCACTGTCTCCCGGAGTTTGCACTGAGCTGGTGATGCCGTCCAACCGTATCATCCTCTGTCACCCTCTTCTGCTCTTGCCCTCAGTCTTTCCCAGCATTAGGAGTTGGCTCAGTGAGTCGGCTCGTCTCATCTGGTCGCCAAAGTATTGAAGCTTCATCTTCAGCCTCAGTCCTTCCAATGAATATTCATTGTTGATTTCCTTTGGGATTGACTAGTTTGATCTCCTTTCAGTCTAAGGGACTCTCAAGAGTCTTCTCTAGCGCCACAATTTGGGAGCATCCGTTCTCCAGCTCTCAGCCTTCTGCACGGTCCGGCTCTCACATCCATACATGACTGCAGGCGCCCGTGTGCTGGGGCCGTGGAGCGAACACGCACTGCCATGTGCCTCCTCTACCACCAGAGGGCTCCCCGGCCTCAGGCTTGTGTTCGAAACTCCCCCTGCCTCCCTGGCAGGCTTCCATTCACCCGTGGATGGGACAGATGAGGGAACCGATGAGGGTCTTCAGCTCTGGGCGCGGGAGTGGGGGTGGTGTTAGGGCCTGGCTCAGAACGCTGGTGGCACGCTTCTGGCTCCAGCTGAGTGTCTGTCTTTCCGTCTGTCTGTGCCTCCCCACCCTGACCCTCAGCACCGCAGAGGCAGCGGCCCTGGAGCGGGAGCTGCTGGAGGACTATCGCTTTGGGCGGCAGCAGCTGGTGGAGTGGTGTGGCCATGCTAGTGCCGTGGCTGTGACCAAGGTACCTGCGCCTGCTTCTCAGCCTCGACCCCGAGCACCCGGCCGGCTCAGCAAAGCGGAGGCCTCGCTGCGTGGCCCCCCGGCCAGGGTGGTCATTTCCGCCCTCAAGAAAGCCCTCTTGGCTTGGGGCCACCCCAGCCCATCACTCAAAGGAGGAGTCCAAGGTCCGTCACTGGCCCCGGCCAGGGGGTTGCCGAACGTCAGGACAGAGACAGGGGTCGCCCAGAGACGTGGAAGCAACTCCAGAGATGGGTCTGGAGCCCTTGACTGCCGGTCTCTGCCACCTCTTGGGTCTTGAGCAGAGGGGATGTCAGCTTCCTAAGTCTGAGCACCCCAAAACAGCTACCTGCCACGGGTCCAGGAACTGAGGCCCAGGGGTGGGGAGGCGTAGAGCTATATTTATTGGGCTTTGCGACAAATCCCCAGGCTTCAGAGTGCCTGCAACAGAGCAGTTGCCATCCAGTGGTCCGTGTCACGCTGCCAGACCACGCTGGGCCTGTTTTCTCGTCTGAAAAAGGGTAATGAACTGACACCAACGAGTAAACACAGACTCCAGAAAAGCGCGCGGTCGAGTCAGGGCTCCAGCAGGTCACCTCTTGCTTTTCCTCCCCTTCTTCCTCTTCTGATCACCACTGTATACTTTTGAAAAAGCTTCTTATCTTTCTTTACGTGGACGCCACTGTTTTTTGACTTAAACGTTCCTATTTCCAAGTGAAACATATCCTGAGTGGGATGCTCAGAAGAAGAACAATGAAAATCAAAGCCACAAAAGCAAACCCAGTAAAGTAACCTCCTGCCTGGCTGTTGAAGACCAACCATCCAGTTTTCACACTGAAAGCTTTGTGTCTGTCCAGAAGCCAGCCAGCCAGACATTATGACTCTCCCTGACTAGGTCAGGTCTGGGGCTCCGGGCATGGCGTGGTGGGGTCATAGGTATGATCAAGGTGAGTCAGGACCTTGCTGAGACCCCGGGGAGGAGACTCCAGAAGGAAAGAACTCCCTTGGTGTGGTTGGAAGTTAGAGTATGGTTTGGCCCCCTGGAGACCTCAGAAGCCCGTCAGAGCCACTGTTACTGCTACTTGATAGAGGTGCCGGGAGGAGAGTGAGCTGAGGCCAAGCAGAGAATCTGGGCTGAGACTCAGCTCCTGCGTTAAAGAGAGACACAGAGGCGAAGACAGAGACTGGAGAGAAACAAGTGTAATATTATTATCATTACTTCAAAAGGGTTGGGCCCGGAAGAGTTGGAAGAACACGTAACAACTCAGGAGAAGTAACATGGCTTGCCCAGAGTCATGTCGGAAGCAAGGTGGAAAACTGAGCCTTCTACCCTGGGGTCTGTCTCCAGAGCCCCGGGCGGGGAGTGAGCACAGAAGCCAAGGCCGACCTATGCACAGTCAGAGACACAGAGAGAAAGACAGGGAGCGGGGCAGAGGAGCGAGGCAGGGCAGAGGAGAGAGAGGCAGGGCAGAGGAGCGAGGCAGGGCAGAGGAGCGAGGCAGGGCACGGCGGGCTGGAAAAATAGCCCCCGCCTCCCGTCCCCAACCCTGGGGCCTCCTGGAGGGAGGCAGGCCTGGAAACGTGGGCGGGGGAAGGGGCAGCCACCGCAGCGGAAAAAGGTGGAAGAATGTCTGCAGCTCAGGCCGAGAATAAACAAACCGCACTCCGGCTCGGGTGGTGGCGGGAGGCATGCTTCTCTGCTCAAGCTTGAGAGAGCCCGAGGCAAGGACTCTAGGTCTCCAGCAAGGAAACAGGCCCCTAGGGGCCCCGTGCCGCCCCCAGAACACCTCTCCCGGGCCTTGCCCTCTCGCCTCCTGGCCCGAGCCCCGCCCCTTCCTCCACCCCCGGCCTCAGTTTCCCCGCCGGCCTCGGGAGGGGGTGCGTTCCGAACTCCTCGCCTTTGCCTTTGCCGTGCCCTGCCAGGTGTTCCCTCTGCCCGCTCTCCCCCGGAAGCAGAGGACGGCGCTGGTCGTGTGCGGCCCAGAGCAGAACGGAGCGGTGGGGCTGGCGTGCGCGCGGCACCTGCGGGTGTTCGTGAGTAGCGAGGACGCCCTGGGCCTCCCAGGGTCACACCCCCCCCCCACCCCCACCCCGCCACCACCCACCCCGCAGTCCTGAAAATGTCGCTTGCTCCTCTGGTCAGTGTCCCGGGTGGGGGGGGGAGACAGAATATGGCCAGTGCTTGCGTCAGGCAGTTCCTGCCAAGCTGGGAGCAGAGGCCCGGTGGGGAGCCGGGGAGGGTCCCAGTGCCGACCCCTTCCTGCTTCCCGCAGGAGTACGAACCCACCATCTTCTACCCCACGCGCTCAGCGGACCCACTGCACCGGGACCTGACTACTCAGTGTGAGAAGATGGACATCCCCTTCCTGTCCTATCTGCCCGCAGAGGTCAGCTTGGGTGGCAGCCGAGGGGTGGTGGGGGACAGAGCCTCCAGGCTGCCCTGACCATGCCTCTGCCTCGCTCTCCCAGGTCCAGCTCATCAACAACGCATACAGGCTGGTGGTGGACGCTGTGCTGGGCCCTGGTGTGGAGCCGGCCGAGGTCGGGGGTCCTTGCACACGCGCGCTGGCCACACTCAAGCTACTGTCCATCCCGCTTGTGAGCTTGGACATCCCCTCAGGCACGCCAGGTGGAGGGGGGGCACGAGGGGCAGGAAGGTGGGCTTGGGCGGAAGCCTGTTTGCCCACCAGAGCATGCTTCCTCACCGCGGATGGCTTCTACACTCTGGGCAAGGCCGAGGGTCATGTCCATCCTTTGGATGGGCAGTGCCCAGCCTGGCGCCCAGGTGACCCTGGCTCCCTCCCCTTTACACCCTGCACGGCGTGCCCTCTGCCCATCCTGGCCCAGTCGCCCAGGCAGACGTGAGCTCACTCGGCAAAGGCCTCGCCCATCCTGGCCGCCGCCCCATGCCTGTTGGAACCATTAGGCAATGGGCAGACGGAACAAACAGCTGCTAGCCAGCCGGACCCTCCGTGGGGGCAACCAGACTCAGGGGACATCCTCCGGCTTACAAGAGCCCAGGGTTATAGCCACAGGATGCCACAGAGCTGGGGATGGTGGGCAAAGGAGGAGGTGGGCTGCCTGGTCAGGGGGAGAGGCTGCAAGCTGGTGTCTGAACAGACAGCCTAGGACAGAGAGGGTCGCCCTGTTAGCTCAGGAGGGGTTATTAGTGCCCCTAGTCTGAGGGTGGAAGCTAGGGTCAGAGAAGGCAGGATTAAAGTCAGAGGGAGGAGGAATTCCCTGGTGGTCCAGGGGTTATGACTCTGCACTTTCAATGCAGGGGGCACTGGTGTGAGCTCTGGTCAGGGAACTAAAATCTCACATGCTGCACTGTGTGGCCAAAAAATAAATAAACACACATTTTAAATAAATAAAAAGTCAGAGGGAGGAGGCTTTCAGTCAGTGGCCCCAGACAGGTTGGAGGGGGGAGAGAAGGCAAGAGCCCAAGTCTGAAGGTGGAGGCTCATCTGAGATATGGCAGAGGCTACTGTCCAGTGAGGGAGGGGCTGGGACCTGTCAAGCCAAAAGCCAAGATCTGGTCTGAGGATGAAGGCAGGTCAGAGGGAAGAGTCTCCAGTCAGAAGGAGGAGGATGGATGCTCACGTTGCTAAGGGCAGGGCATATCTTCAGAGGCAAGAACCTGGCGCAGAGAGACAGGTCTGGTGGGGGAGGCTTAACTGAGGATGGAGATGAGAAGTGTATTCTGAGTAGAGGGTGGGGATCTGGTCAGAGGAGGCTTCGAGGTCTGGGTGGAAAGAGGCTTCAGTCTAAGAGGGGGCGCTTAGGGCTGTTAGGGAGGGAGGGATACAGACAGGTCTGACTGGGAAGAGCCGCAGGTAGGAATGTAGTCTGATGGCAGAGGTTGAGTCAGATGGAGGAGGAAGATTGGGTCCCAGGACGGGAGCAGAGACGCAAGTATGAAGGCAAAGGCTGTGGCCAGAGGGGGAGGGAGACACATCCAAGGAGGGAGGAGAAACTGGGCTGAAGGCAGACGCTCGGTTTTACGGGGAGGCCGGTCTGACCAGGACTCACGTGTCAGAGTCAAGGCCGCGCAGGCTGGGGAAGGAAAGTGGGTGGTGGGCGGCGGTTCTCCTGAAAGCCAGCACCCCTCCCAGCCTCGGCTCCCGCCCCCCACCCTTCCTCCCCCAGGCTGGGACCCAGAGACTGGCGGCGACGCCGAGGACGGGCTACGACCCGACGTGCTCGTATCGCTGGCGGCGCCCAAGCGCTGCGCCGGCCGCTTCTCCGGGCGCCACCACTTCGTGGCGGGCAGGTTCGTGCCCGACGACGTGCGCCGAAAGTTCGCTCTGCGCCTGCCGGGGTACACGGGCACCGACTGCATCGCGGCGCTCTGACGGGCGCCCGCGCCAATAAACAGACGCACCACCACTGCCCCCTCGCCTGGGCCTCCTCTGTGCGCCGCGTCTGCCGCGGGGGCGGGCAGCCTGGGGCGGGGGGGACTGCCCACCGGTCGTCCCGTGGCCCAAGGCGGGAGGGATGGAGGGCAGACGCACATGGGACTTCCCGCTGGCCTCCGAGAAAACTGGAGCCACAGGAGTGGCGGGTGGATTCCGGGTGGGATTGATTGCCAGCCCGCTCGGGGCGACCTAAAGCCAACAGATTCGAAGCGAGACCCGGGGGAGGATTTCTAGCCGCCTCAAGGGCTGCCTAAAGCCTGAATGTCCGGACGGCTTCAGGCTCTGTTCCAGGAGGCACTTCCCGACGTGGAGAAGGGAGGGTGGGCTCAGGAAGGCGACGAGGGGACGCAGGCCAAGCCCGAGGGCGGAGGTACAGCCGGATGCACCGAGGGGGTCGCCCCAGAGGGCTGGTCACCCAAGTCACCTCGGGCCGGGGAGTTGCTCAGACGGGGCGTGGCCTGCTTGGGGCGTGGCCTGTGGCCGCGTGCCTCCCCCATCCTCAGCCCCAGCTGCCGCCAGACCCGCGGGAGTCCGACCCGAGTGCGCAGCGGAGCTGGGACCCTCCCTCCGACCTTCGGACCTGGCCATGGCGTCACTGCCGACACTGCTCTGGCTCTGTGTTGCCGCCGCACACCTGGCGGGGGCCCGAGGTGAGGCGCCCCTGGACCCCCGCCCAGCACCCCCTCCAGGCGCCCTAACGTCTGGCAAGCAGCCGGAGCCTGGAGACAGAACCAAGGGACCCACTCGCTTCCCCACGCTGCAGCCGCCTTGCCCGCCTCGGGAGTGGAGTGAGGGGGCAAGGGCAAGATGGAGCTCCCTCCCGGACCACCTGGGGGCAAGAGGGGACTGCAGGGTATCCATGGTAGCCACAGCGTTTGGGCCCTGAATCAACCAGTCTTGTCCCCAGGATGAAGGGGTCAGAACTGTCCCCTCTCACCGAACTCCTCCCCTCTTGCACACACACACATACCATTCAGAAAAGAAACTCCCATCTCTGGAACACTCAGTAGAGCCGGGCACTGGGCCTATTTATCAGATGGGGAGACGGAGACTCCAAGAGGGAAGGGACTTGTCTGTCACTGCCCAGCCTGGCTATCTGAGACCCCTCGAAGCCAGAGAAGCCAGGCTAGATTCCAAGGACTTCCCCTTGGCAGCCTGGGCCCCGAGTGCAGGGCTGTAAGGTAGACTGAGGGAGCCAGCAAAGGGATGAAGGGAAATTCAGATCAAGATGAGGGCAGAGAGGGGCTCAGCCAGCCGAACTCACGGCCATTGAGCAGAGTGGGGGAACTGTGTCTGGGGGAGTGAAGTGGACAGACTTCCCCAGCCTAAGGGGCTGTGTCCGAGTGAGGGATGGGCTGTGAGAGCCTGGGGTGGGGAGGTCAGGGGAGGCTTCCTGGAGAAGGGGAGGCTGCTGTGCTGGGGTCCCCTGAGGTCAGAGTCTGGCTTCTCCTCTGTGAAATAGGAGAGACTGGGGCAGGACCTCACATACCAGGAGCTCACAGAGGTCTCCCCCCACCCCACCATGCCTTACCCCTTTGATAGGTACTCCCGACGCTGAGGAGCCCACGGTGACCGCGTGGGGCCTTGAAGGTTCATCGTTGCGCCCTGGCCAGCCCTCACCAGCCCTGGAGGACTGGGAAGGTGAGCCAGTTTGGGTCTTAGTCCTGGTTCTGCGGTGGGCTCTGTGTGAGCTCTGGCTGGTGGGGTCATGTGAGAAGGGGGATGTGAGCTGGGTGAAGAATGCAGGAGGCGTCCCTGGGCGTGGTGGCCCCTGGAAGTGGTGCCCTAAGAGGTCTTCAGTTTTAGGAGCAGGGAGAGTCCAGGCTGTTTGTCCAGGAGGAAACCAGGGTAGGTGGGGTGGAGTGGCATGGTGGGACGACCGTCTCAGTTCAGTCAAGGAAGCAAGAGTTCTGGTGCTCCTTCCCAGATAGGAAGGTTCTATCTGACTTGCTCTTGAATCAGGAAAGGAGTGAGCACCCCCTGGGGGGCTGATGGAAACAGAAGCTAACCTGTGAGAGGCCAGACCCTTCCCACCTCTGGCTTCCCCTAAACTGAGGGTGCCTGATGGGTTCAGTGGGCAGTAAGCAACGTCCCTTAGCGGGTTTCCCTGGTGGCTCAGATGGTAAAGAATCCGCCTGCAACGCAGGAGGCCTGGGTTCCATCCCTGGGTTGGGAAGCTCCTCTGGAGGAGGGCATAGCAACCCAACTCCAGTATTCTTGCCTGGAGAATCCCCTGGACAAAGGAACCTGGCGGGCTATAGTCCATGCGGTGGCGAAGAGTTGGGCACGACTGGGCGACTAAGCGCAGCACAAGCAAGACCCCAGCTGGCACTGATGGGGGGCTGGGCAAGGGCAGCAGAAGGGCTGGTCTCAGGCGCGGCTCCTGCTGCTGCCCTTACATCTCCTTACCTCTCAAGGGTTCTGAATTCTGAGGGTGGGGATTGGGGACGCAGTGGCAAGAGCTCAGCTTGCACTCCTGGGCCAGCTCAGGTGCTGAGCAGAGCAGCAGAACTAGGGGGGCTGCAAGAGGAAAACAACCCCCCTTGATCGCTTTGCAGCTCCTTCTGTGCTCGAGGGCTCTGGATCTGGGAAGGCTGGGCTGGCCCGGCCCATGCACTTTTGAGCGCAGGGCAGCCCGGCTTAAACGCGAGATGAGGGTGGGCAGGCCCGGGTTTTCGCATGAATTGATGGGGCCCGACCGGCGGCGGCCCGGGTCCCAGCGCATGCGGTCTCCGCAGAGGCCAGCGAGTGGACGTCCTGGTTCAACGTCGACCACCCGGGCGGCGACGGTGACTTCGAGAGCCTGGCCGCGATCCGCTTCTATTACGGGCCGGCACGCGTGTGCCCAAGGCCGCTGGCGCTGGAGGCGCGCACCACGGACTGGGCGCTGCCTTCGGACGTCGGCGAGCGCGTACACCTGAACCCCACGCGCGGTTTTTGGTGTCTCAACCGCGAGCAGCCCCGAGGCCGCAGCTGCTCCAATTACCACGTGCGCTTCCGCTGCCCGCTCGGTGAGGGCGGGGCTCAGGGGGCCGCAGGGACCGGCGGGAGGTGGAGGAGGCCTGAAAGTTCGGATCTGGGGAGGGGGCAGGACCGAGAGGATGTGGGCGCGGCTAGGAGGAGGGGGTCCTTAGGCCACAGGAGAGGGCTGGAGCGGGGAGCAGAGGCGGCTTTGGAAGGGATGGGCTGGAATGGCGGGGGCCCAGGCAGCGGGGCCAGGAAGGAGCCCCCAGGACCGCGTCTCCCTCTTGCTGCCCTCATTTGCTCTACACAGCTTCGTCCTGTGAAAGCGTGTTTTGAGCCCTAGACACGTGTGAGACGCAGAAAGAATAGCTCGGCTTGTGGGGAGGAGAGAGGTGTGTGTGTGTGTGTGTGTGTGTGTGTGTGTGTGTGTGTGTGTGTGTGTGTGTGTGTGTGTGTGTGTGCTGGGGCTGGACAACCGTACCTCCACTGCACAGTCGACCGGTTCGCCTTGCGGGGGAGAGGGTAGGACTTCTCTCTGACTCAGATGCACGTGCCAGGAACGTCCTCCAGCCCCACACTGTCACCAGATTCTGGGTTTCTGGGGTGGACGGCCACCTGACGCCCCCATCCTTGCCCTCTCCCCAGAAGCCACGTGGGGTTCGTGGGGCCCGTGGGGTCCCTGTTCAGGGAGCTGCGGGCCAGGCCGTCGCTTGCGCCGCCGCCGCTGCCCAAGCCCTGCGGGGGATGCGTGTCCCGGGCGTCCCTCGGAGGCGCAGAAGTGTGTGAGGCCTCGGTGTCCAGGTAGGAGGGGCGGAGCCTGGAGGAGATGGGCGGACTAGAGGCGGGGCCTGGGTGTGATGGGAGCCGGGCCAGTTGAGGGAAGTACCTAGAGGGGCTAATTAGGGTGGAGTCTGATGGGAGGGGCCTGGAGGGAGGAGGCGGAGTCTGGGCGTAGGGGCGGAGCCTGGAGGAGCGGACCTGGACCACGTGGAGACTGGCTCTTCCTTTCCTTCTGGGCCCCCGAGGAGCACTGGTAAAAGTGTATGTCTGGACGGGTGGGCTTCACGGGGGTCACGTCCAGTCATGGGCAGATCTGTGGAGGCGTCTCCTCCGCGTGCATGTTGGGGTGTGCGGGTATCCCGGTGGACGTGGACGCACACAGAAGCTGGCTCATGCACTCGGGGTGCACACTTGCATGGAGTTGGCAGGTCCCGCCCGTCCCCCCACGCCCACGCCGACACGCGCTCACACCCTGGCAGACACGATGCCCAGGCCCTCCCAGGGCCGGACACCAGGCCAGCCAGAAGGCGACTGGAAATTCCAATCAGGCCTGGGCTCCACAAACACGGTCTGGAGACTGCCTCAGCAGAGCCGGCAGCAGGGTGGGGGAGCGCCGTGGCCAATGGGGTGGTGGGGTCCCCACCCTACCCTGCTTGGCTGTGCATCTCCATGCCTCTGCCCTGAAGTTTCCAGTGGAATTTTCCATTTTATGGAGAAACCGCAGGATTGGGACTGGAGGGAGAGGTTCTGGGCCCAAGACGCGGCCCCTTGCTGGGCCCCCAGCCCCGGCCTGAACGTTTCCTCTCATGCTAGAAGGAGCCTCTCTGGCCTGTGAGGGTCAGCTATGCTGTCCCCTCCCCAGGGCATCTCCCTCACACCAGGACCCCGGGTTCCCCCCTTGCCCCAGCCCTGACCACTCAGCCCCATGTCCTTCACACCAGGGGCTGCTCCAAGCAGGTCCATGCTGAGGACTGACTCTCTGAGGGGAACGAGGTAGGCAGGGTGCCTAGGTGCCTTTGCTGAGGGACTGATGGAGAGGAAAGCCCTCCCCAGGAAGGGGTCAGGAGCCTTCTGTGCCTCCCTGTGTCCCTCCAGGGTGTGGCCCCAACACCTGTGGGTGCCCCGACCACATTCTTCTGGGCTCAGTGGTCACCCCATCTGGGCGTCCACTGCCAGGAGCCAGGGTCTCCTTGAGAGACTGGCCTGGCACTGTAGCCACTAGTGATGCCCATGGAACCTTCCGGATGCCTGGAGTCTGTGCCAGCAGCCGAGCCAACGTCAGTGCCCAAATGGACGGCTTTTCAACAGGCATGGGCCAGGCCCAGGCCAACAGCTCCATGTCGGCGGTGGCCACTGTTGTCCTTAATAAGTTGGGTAAGTACCTCATGGCAAGAGGGATGAGGGGCTGAGGACCTGGGGAGGTAACTCTGGGTGACACCAAGCACTTGGGACGATATCATGCACAGCGAGGTCAATGGGGGCAAGAAATAAGATGTCACAGTCCTTGGAGAAGATGTGGGGTAAGAAATGAGTTGCAAAGGGAAGCATTAAGATTAGGCCTTAAGAACCCGCTCCAGTGTTCTTGCCCGGGGAAGAACATGAGTGGACAGAGAAGCCTAGCGGGCTGCAGTCCATGGCATCACAGAGAGTTGGGCACAACTTAGCAACTGAACTCTCTAGTGGCTCAGTTGGTAAAGAATCTGCCTGCAATGCAAGAGACCCGGGTTTGATCCCTGGGTCGGGAAGATCCTCTGGAGAAGGAAATGGCAACCCACTCCAGTACTCCTGCCTGGAGAGTTCCATGGGCAGTGGAGCCGGACAGGCTATATAGTCCATGGAACTGCAAAAAGTTGAACACAACTGTGTAACTAACTTTCACTTTAGCAGCTGAACAATAGCAACAACCCACAATCAGACAGATTGCGCTCTAGGGAAATACTTCTTGATGGAAATGTGCCATCAAATGGAGAGTGAAGTGACCCAGCAATAAGGAATACAGAGTTCTATAAGAAATTAAAATTTATGTATAGAATAATAGCTGCAAATATTCGAACAATAAAGTCTGTGGCTAAAGGGGGAAAAAAAAAAAAGATTCTGCATTAAGGGTACAGTCTCCAGAAGATGTGAGGTGAAATTGAGTGGTGCTAGAGTCATCAGAAAAGACCCAGGTGAAACAGGGCACCACGGTAAGGGACTGGATGGCACCTGACTCTTGGGAAGGGTCACTGGGAGAAGCTGGACCCTGACCTTTGCTGCCTTTGCCCCCAGAGAAGCCCTACCTGGTGAAGCACCCCGAGTCTCGAGTTCGAGAGGCTGGCCAGAATGTGACCTTCTGCTGCAAAGCCTCAGGCACCCCCATGCCCAAGAAATACTCCTGGTGAGTGCCCTGCCTCGTGCTCATGGGTCTCTCGGCCAGCTGTGGGCATGGGCCTCCTGTGATTCATGGTGCCTCGGAGACCCAGAGGAAGCTGCTCTGCAACCTTCTTGTGCTGCATGGGGAGGGGCGTGGATGCAGCCCCTCCCCTCTGCCAAGGACACCCATGGTGTTGTTCACCCGCGCCCCCCCCCCCACCCGCCCAGGTTCCACAACGGGACGCTGCTGGACAGGCGGACACACAGGTACGGGGCCCACCTGGAGCTGTATGGGCTCCGCCCAGACCAGGCAGGCACCTATCACTGCAAAGCGTGGAATGACGCGGGGGCCGTGCGATCGGGCACTGCCCGACTCACCGTGCTTGGTAAGCATCCTCAGTAACCCTCCCCCGAGCCCCTGACACCAGACTGAGTCCCAACTCCAGCTAAAACTCAACCTCACATGGAACCCCAGCTTCAGACTGATCTCTGACCTTGCTCAGTCACTGAGCCCCTGGGTTGAGCCTCTGACTTCAATCCAGGCCCCCAGCCTTGGCCTCCCTGGAGCTCTCCTACTCACCCTTCTCTGCCTGCTTCCTTGCTCCACAGCCCCGGGGCAGCCAGCCTGTGACCCTCGGCCCCAAGAACACCTGATCAAGCTTCCAGATGACTGTGGTCAGCCAGGCAGAGGGCCCACCTACCTGGATGTAGGCCTTTGCCCTGACACCCTGTGCCCCAGCCCTGCAGGCTCCAGCCCCCGGTGTGGGGACGCAGGCTCCCGCTGCTGCTCCGTGCGCCGCCTGGAGAGCAGGAAGATCCGCTGCTCTGGCTACACCCTCCCAGTTAAGGTCGTGGCTGAGTGTGGCTGCCAGAAATGTCTGCCCCTTCGGGGGCTGATCCGGGGGCGCGTGGTGGCCGCTGACTCTAGCGAGCCCTTGCGCTTTGCTCGCATCCTGCTGGGCCGGGAGCCCATTGGCTTCACGTCCTACCAGGGTGACTTCACCCTCGAGGTGGCACCTTCCACTCAGCGGCTGGTGATGACCTTTGTGGACCCCAGTGACCAGTTCGTGGACACCGTCAGGGTCCTGCCTTTTGACCCTCGAGGTGCTGGCGTGTACCACGAGGTCAAGGCCATGCGAAAGAAAGCCCCCATCATTTTAGACGCCCGCCAGAGCAACACCATATCCCTCGGGGAAATGGGAGAGGAGGCCCCCTTAGGAGAGCTGGTCATCCCTCCCGGGGCCTTCCGCAGAGCTGACGGTCAGCCCTACACGGGGGCTGTGGAAGCCCAGGTGACCTTCGTGGACCCCCGAAATCTCACTTCGGCAGCCGCCGCGCCCAGCGACCTGCGGTTCGTGGACGCGGACGGGGAGCTGGCCCCGCTGCGCACGTACGGCATGTTCTCGGTGGACCTCCGGGCCGCCGGCTCCGCCGAGCAGCTGCACACGGGGCTGGTGGCCGTGCGCGTGGCCGCCGACCAGATCCGGATGCCGGGCCACGTGGAGGCCCTGAAGCTGTGGTCGCTGAACCCTGACACGGGCCTGTGGGAAGAAGAGAGCGGCTTCCAGCGCGAGAGACCGGCGTCTCGGCGGGCCCGCCGGGAGGAGCGGGTCTTCCTGGTGGGCAACGTGGAGATCCGCGAGCGCCGTCTGTTCAACCTGGACGTGCCCGAGCGCCGCCGCTGCTTCGTGAAGGTGCGCGCCTACGCCAACGACAAGTTCGCCCCCAGCGAGCAGGTGGAGGGCGTGGTGGTCACGCTGGTCAATCTGGAGCCCGCCCCCGGCTTCTCGGCCAACCCTCGCGCCTGGGGCCGCTTCGACAGCGCGGTCACCGGCCCGAACGGCGCCTGCCTCCCCGCCTTCTGCGACGCCGACCGGCCCGACGCCTACACCGCCGTGGTCACGGCCGCCCTGGGCGGCGAGGAGCTGGAGCCCGCGCCCTCGCGGCCGCGCCCGCTCCCGGCCGCCGTGGGCGTGGCGCAGCCCTACCTGGACCGGCTGGCGTACCGCCGCACCGACCACGACGACCCGGCCCTCAAGCGCAGCGGCTTCCGCATCAACCTCGCCAAGCCCAGGCCCGGCGACCCCACCGAGGCCAACGGCCCCGTGTACCCGTGGCGCAGCCTGCGGGAGTGCCAGGAGGCCCCGGTGACCGCCAGTCACTTCCGCTTCGCTCGTGTGGAGGCGGACAAATACGAGTACAACGTGGTCCCCTTCCGCGAGGGCGCGCCAGCCTCCTGGACCGGAGACCTCCTGGCCTGGTGGCCCAACCCGCAGGAGTTCCGGGCCTGCTTCCTCAAGGTGAAGATCCAAGGGCCCCAGGAGTACATGGTCCGCTCCCACAATTTGGGAGGCACCCATCCCCGGACCCAGGGCCAGCTCTACGGGCTGCGGGATTCCCGGAGCGTCCGGGACCCCCAGCGCCCTAGCTCCTCTGCCGCCTGTGTGGAATTCAAGTGCAGCGGGATGCTGTTCGACCAGCGTCAGGTGGACAGGACGCTGGTGACCGTCATGCCGCAGGGCAGCTGCCGGCGTGTGGCGGTCAACGGGCTCCTGCAGGATTACCTGACGCGGCACCCCCCACCCGCGCCCGCTGATGACCTGGCTGCCTTCTCCATGCTGGCCCCGCTGGACCCCCTGGGTCACAACTATGGTGTCTACACGGTCACCGACCAGAGCCCAAGGCTGGCCAAGGAGATCGCCATCGGCCGCTGCTTCGACGGCTCCTCCGACGGCTTCTCCAGGGAGATGAAGGCCGACGCCGGCACAGCCGTCACCTTCCAGTGCCGGGAGCCAACAGCGGGCCGGCCCAGCCTCTTCCAGAGGCTGCTGGAGTCCCCGTCCGCGGCTCTTGGGGACATCCGAAGGGAGATGGGCCAGGCGTCGCGCGTACAGGCCCGAGCCTCGGGTCCACTCCGCACCCGCCGAGGCAGGGGCCAGCAGTGACCTGGCCCCCAGCCTCGCCCCTCTGCCCTGCTCCCGACCCCTGTATCCTTGGGAAGCCAAGTCCCCTTCTCCAGAGGCTCGCTGTCTCTTAAGGTTTCAGGGCCCCCCTCCCCTGCCCAGGATTCAGAGTCAGGTCTGATGGTGGAGAACCCCGGCAGGTAGTTGTTACTGTGTGACATGAAATGGAGTTAGTTCGTCCTGGCTGTGGGAGCCAGTGTCGTGGGGTGACCGTGGGGGCATGGTGACCTACTGGGGCCCAGAGGGGATCATTCCCAGCTCGCATACCAGCTCTGATTTCATGTGTATTTTGATCCCAATTTCAGGTAATCCACATCTTCAGATTTCTGTGCTGAGCTGGGTGCTCCGTTGGGTCCCCTACCCTGAGCTTTGTTCTTGGGGTTATTTATTGGAACAAAGCCGGCAAGACTGGCCACAGGTGTGAGTGGGGAGGGGTCTGGAGGTGGCGCATTGAGGGTCTGGGGAAGAGGCTTCTTGGCTCTGGGGCTGGGGGGCCCAGTTCTCACATGTTTGGTGCTTGGAGATTCTCTAGGGGGTTGAGGCAGGGATTCAATTAAAGATGCTTCATTTCCTCCTCGTGGTGTCAGTCTTGGGGAGGGGAGGATGGGGGCTGGGACTGCTAGATCCAGAGGCACCTTGGCAGGCAGAAACAGGCCCGAAGCACATACGGACATGAGTGTGAGGGCAGCTTGCAGGCCTCCGTGAGGTCCCGGACACGCCTCAGGTAGGCACGCGGGCCCCAACTGATGCCCACAGAAGTGTGTCTGTGACACGTGTGAGCGGAGCTGACCCATGAGCCACCCGAGCCCGTGCAGCCCTGACCGCTGAACACAGTAGCAGCTGCTGCCCTGGCATTCTCCTCCTCGCCTGGCTGTGGTCAGCGGCTCCCACCTGGCCACGTGCCCAGGGGCTACAGTGGGCAGGGAGGAACCCTGGCCAGGGCCGCTTACACCAGGAGGCAGGAATTGAGGCCGCCCTGGACTTCCGCGGCCGGGGCCACAGCTGCCCTACCCTGGGTCCCACCCAGCTGAGGCCTGGCCACGCCTTGACCACATGGTGACTGTGCTGCCCAAGGCCATGGTCCCGAGCCCTCTGCCCTCACCAAGCCTCTCAGTCTGGACGTGCAGAAGGCACAGAGCCGTCACTTGCATGCTGTGCGCTTGGCTGGGCAAGTTGTCCTGACACCCCGTGGGGCAGGCGCTATTCTGACCACACCCCCACTTGCCAGACAGAGAAACCGAGGTCCCAAAAGGAGAGGTGAAGAGCTGCCTGTGCTCTGGAGTGAATCTTGGCAGGAGTGGGCGCTCCCTGGATGGCCTAACAGCCCCCTCAGAACGTGCCTAAGACTCCCTTTGCCTGGAGATGTCAGCCACCAGAAAGCAGGGATGTGGCGTTTCTCAGGGCCCGGAAGGTGCCTGGCTGAGTTCAAGTGCAGAGTATTCCCTTATTCCAGGGCATGCTGAGGCCTTCTGCATGCCCACCTCCCACCCACTTCCCCTTCTATCAGCCCCCTGCCCAGCTGTCCACCCCACTGCTCCAGTCTCCCTTACGATTTGCCTTTACAGCACTAAGAGGTACCAGCTCTGTGCTAACAACAGGGGCCCAGAGAGGGCCTGGCCTTGGGGAGGAGAGAGGCTCACACACAGAGCCCTACACACTGCGGGGTCAGCGCTCAGCGCACATGGCCTGCTGGCTCTCGTCCGTCTGGTGAACTCTCCGTCCGCCGACCCCCAACCTCCCCAGCCCTCCCTCGTACCTTTGCTCAGGTCAGACCTTTCAGGGGAACACCTTCCTCTGCCCAGGGGCAGACTTGGGGGCTTGGAGGATCTGGAAAAATCTAGCAAACCCAGGGTATGGCCCCAGTCTCTGAGGGTGGGCCCTGGGGCTCTGCTTGGAGACCAGCAGAGGGTTTGGAGCCCTGGTGCCGGCACCCCAGCCTCCCCTTGGGTTGACTGTGACGGACAAGAGCGGGGAGATGCTGGGAGGCCCCTGGAAGCCAGGGGCATGTGCGTGTATCTGGACTTACTTATCCAGCCTATACCCTCTGCTGGCAGTGGGGCTCACGGGGCAGGTTCCCACCCCAGGCAATGTCGGGGTCCTGGGAAGCAGCGGGAGGGGAGGGGGCTCCCCCTGCAGCTGCAGGAGAAGCTGGCTTTCAGGCCGAGTGTGATGAGGTGTCAGGCTCTGCTGCCAAATACCTTTTATTGAGAAAGTGTTGAGGCCGCAGCCGATGCCAGGCCTGGGGCAGCTGAATTTGGAGCGGGCTGCTGACCCCCACTTCCCAAGGACAGGGGTGGCTGGGTGTCATCCTGAAACCCCCTCCCCAGCTGCAGTGGCCAGGCCAGGCGTGAGCAGGGGCTCCTGGAGGGAAGCGGGCTGGGAGACTTGCTGGCCAAGTGTCAGGCCCAAGAGAAGGCTTGGCAGAGGCTGTAGCCCGAGAGCCTCCTCGCGCGTGCCCTTCGAGAGGACAGCACTCAGTTCCGGTATTCGGGTGAGGAAACTGAGGCTCCAAGAGAAGGGAACCATGGCTCTTAGCTGACAGCCCTGGGCTTCTTGACACTGCACAGTGACCCCATTCTAGTTCCGAGCCAGGAGTCCCGCCTCTTCCCTCCTGAAACGTTTGCCATCTGCCTCCTGCTAAATCCATCGCTCTCCCCCTAAAACTGGGGCTGCCAGACCACACCCCGTCAGCTTGGGGAGTGGCGGGGCATAAGGCCTCCCCCCAGAGACCCCAGCCTCAGCCACCCTGGGGTTAGCTCAGGGCACAAGGAGGTCCTTGGTCCTGCCCACGGCATTTTAGACTTTTAATTTTAGAACCAGGGGTTCTTAAAATTCCTAGTACTGTGAGTGGGAGAAAGATCTTGGAACGGCGCTTAGAACAAGAGGCTCTCAAACCTGCAGAATCCAGGAGGAGAAAGGAAAGTGAACATGCATTGAGCACCGGCTGGATACAAACCTTCTTTGCCCCCTCCCCCAGCCCTAACTCACCTTAGGGGCATTTTATTCTTGCCTGGGGAATTCCGTGGACAGAGGGGCTTGGCAGGCTACAGTCCATGGGGTGGCAAAGAGTCAGACACGACTGAGTAACTAACACGATAATGTATATTTATTGTCTTGGGCCCCCAAATGTACTTTTCGTAAGGGTGATTTTTCACACACATACCTCTCATTTCACAACTGAAGGGACTTGCCCAGGGTCACACAGGAAATGGGGACACCCTGGAACTAGAGAAGGGGTAATGTTTCCCAGAGAAAGGGACACAGGCTGTGGGTCTTGAAGGATGTATAGGAGTTTTCCAGGGGGGCAAGGCAGGAAGGGCATACCAGGCAGCTGGAAAGATACATGTGAAGGCTGAGAAGGGAAAACTCAAGTGGGCCTGGAGATGGGAGATACCCGGGGGAGGTGAACAAAGCCTTGAATGCTGAGTGAGGAGCTGCAGAGTCTCTGGAGGTTGGTGGGGAGCCACAGAAGGCGCTGACACAGGGAGGGAAAGATCACATAATTTCTCATAACAAAGACTCTTCTAGAACTGTTGTGGGAAAGCATGTTCGGAAGTGTTTCTTTTATGGAACTGGGGTCTGCCCCCTCCCACATGGCAGCCCTTGCAGGGTCCAAACCTGCAGGCTGGAGCCCCCTCCCCTCCGGCGGCCTCCTGTCCTGGCTGCACGTTGCTGGCTCCTCCGTCGGGGCCGCGTGGCCCTGGCGCAGCCACCCCCCCACTTCCCTAGCCCTGTCTGTCTCCCTCATCAGCCCTCAGGTTTGGACATGACCCAGTCGCAGACCCCAAAGACTGGAGCCAGCCTGGCGGGGAGACCTGGCTTCAGTCAGGTGGTGGAGGGGAGTGTTTGCATTTTAATGGTGGAAACAGAGGCAGAGGGCCAACAGAGAAAGAACAGTCTAGCTGAATCCCTATGTCCAGCGGCCTGACCCCTCCCGGGGCAGGAACTGAAGCCAGACCCCAGGGCCTGGGGTGGGAGATCTGGGCAGGCAGGAGGGCGGCAACCCCAGGGGCTGGGGGAGCAGCAGAGATGCAGGGAGCATCTTCTGCCCTCCCTGGGTCACAGGTGCCGTGCAGCCCTGGAGATACGGCACGTGGGGTCAGGTGTCCCCGCCAGCAGTCCTGAGGACACACTGTCCTGGCAAGCCCTGACTTTGTCCTCCCCTGTCAGACACTCCCTCCCACACCACCCAGCCACCTTCTCGTCACTCATTCGGCTCCCCCTTCAGGCTTCATCGCAGTCCCACCTGCAGTCTGCCCCCTCGAAGTGCACGTCCCGCGGCATGGGACAGCCTCTCCGGTCATCGTGGCGCCCTCAGCTGCCCAAGTGGATGTGCCCAGACAAAAGCCTATGCAACAGGGTCCTGCGAGGTGCCAGCAGCCAAGCGCATTTGCGCACAGTGGGGCATCAACACTCACAGTCGCCCTCGTATCACCCTGCTCTTGAAGACACTCGACCCTCAGATGCCCAGACTGCCGAAGTCAGGCTCGATTCTAAGCCTCCACGAACCCCCACGGTTCAGTCCCACAAAGCGCAGGGGGCACCGCCCGGCGCACGTGGCACCTCCCACTTTCCGGCAGCCCTAGGGAGGGCGTGGGCTGGGGCTGGGGCGCCTCGGAGTCCCAGATGCTTTTCCTGGGAAGTCCTGAATCTCTTCCTGCTGACTCAGCCCTGGGGGCTGTCTGGCAGGGTGTTGCCAAACCTCAGGTATGTCCTCGAAGGCTGCCTGGTGGGGCCTCCCTCAAGGCAGTGGTGGGGGAGCCCACTCAGGACTCAGTCCGTCCCCCCGGAGCCCCAGCCCGTCCTTTGCCCCAGATGGGGCTTGAGTTCTGATGGTGGGTCACAGGGCACGGCGCCTGCATGGTGGAGGCTGAGGCCGGCGGCTCACACCCCTGCTTCTTTGCTACTGAGAGTCGGGAGACGGATGAGCTCCCAGCCAAGTCAGGGCCTCCAGGGGCCCTGCTTAGCCCACGCCGCTTGCCTCTGGTGAAGGTGCCTCTGTCTTGGGTGGTCTGGGGGGAGTTCACCTGGCTGCCCCTCCTGAGGCCCGGCACAGGCACAGGGCCAGGGCCAGACAGACAGACAGATGGACAGATGTGCACCCGTGTGCTCTCACGTGATGTCTCTGTGCAGACCCGTGGGCCCAGTGATGCTTGATTGTGCTTAGGCGGTCTTTCCAGAACCCCATTCTGAAGAGGGACCCAGAGCCACACACAGATACCTCAGCCTGTAGGGGCCTGATCTGGGCCAACAGGAGGGTCAGGGACTGGAAAGGAAAAAAAAACAAAACAAAACACAGAAGGGCCGAAGGAAGGGTTTCTGGAGAAGAGGCCATTTGCTATGGGCTTTGAAGAGTGAATAGGAGTTTGCCAAACCACTATCAGATATCCGAAGGTCTTGAATGCTGGTTTTAGAGTTTACCTTTTGTCTGTGAAGGTTCTGAGCAGGGGAGGGACACAGACAAAATTCCATTTACTACCTCTTCTTGAAGACCCAGCATCTCCCTTCAGTGAGCTTTCAGTCTGATGGGGGAGGCAGCCAGACCCAGCCCGGAAGCATGGAAGAGTCCTGAGGTTTGCAAAGCACCTGCTAGGCATTGGGTTGGATCTCATCAACCACAGAGTCCATTATCATCTCTAGCTTAGGACTTCCCTGGTGGCTCAGACGGTAAAGCGTCTGTCTACAATGCGGGAGGCCTGGGTTCGAGCCCTGGGTTGGGAAGATCCCCTGGAGAAGGAAATGGCAATCCACTCTAGTTTACAGCCAAGGAAAGCTAAGGCTGAGAGAGGGAAGTACCACATGGAGGCAAGGCTGTTCACATACCGTGCTCGCTTCTGACTTAGCTGTGGCAGCGGACATGGTCATAAGCTGACCCTAAAGTCTGAAGGCCAGCATGGAGGGGTTCCAGTAAGTCAGCTTTGCCCAGGGTCGTGTCTTTGCCCCTGGGGTCCTGGCGGGGGCGGGAACCCCTGCTCATGGGACACACGAGCGCCCCCTGGCCCTCAGCACGATTGCCCCATCTCCTGTATCCCATGTCATTCTCTGCTGAGTGGCTCTAATGAGCAGCTTTAATGAGCGGCTTCTGGGCCAGAGGGCTGTCTGAGTAGGAGGCTGGGGGTGCTTCTTGCTGGGAGGCCAAACCACGGGCCCGCCGTCTGGCCCAGCTGAACACAAACACTTGGAGATGGCCGGCCCGACGGAATCTAGGTTGTGGTCAGGCTGTGGCTGAAGAAGCCACTGGGAAAACACGCAGTCCACGCGGCCAGACCCAGCTTACGTTTCACCAGGCAGCAGCGGCCTGCCGGGCGCCTGGAGCTGAGGAATGTCCGCTCTCTAGCTCTCTGGAACCTGCCGCCCTGACGGGGGGTCCAGCTGCCAGGCAGTACTCCCCTCGGCCTCCTGAGGCCAGGATGCGGCCTGCCTCTTAACGGGTCCTCAGAGAGTCAGGGCTCTTGGCCTGTCCCCTGGCCTAGATGCTGTTGGAAACGTTTTGTTTGCTTGTATGCCCCGACCATGGGGAGCTCACTCCTTTACAACTGTCATAGCCAGCAGCCAGGGGGCTATAACTGGACTGGTTCCCCACCGGAAGCTCTGGCTCCCTTGACCACATGAAGGGGAGGTCACGCAGCCTGAGGAAACCCCACCCCACACCCTTCCACGGGTTCAGCCCCTTCCTGGGCCTCCAGACCTCCCCCATGCCTTTGGCGTTCAGCATGTCCTAAGTGGACCCAAGTGTCCTTCCCCCAGGAGGTGCTCCTTGCCCCACGGCCATGCTTCAGCACTTATCTCCCTGTCCATCTGCCTAAGCCCTGGCATGGGCAGACGGCCCACACATCCGTTGAGCACATGCTGGATACTGAAGCGTTTACCTGCATCTCTTCACCAACCCCTCCCAGTGAGGCTGTTCCTATAATCGCTCTCCTGTACAGATGGGAAAACCAGGGCTCAGTGGATTTGCTTGGTGTCCTGGGATAGCACGGCGGATTCTGGAAGAGGGCCATTCCCCCGCTGGTGAACTAGGATAGGGCCCTGGTGATCTCGTCTTTGGGGCTGGGATGCCCCCTGGAGGTCAAAGGGGGAGATGCAGCCTGTGCCCCCAGGTCGGCCTGAGCGGCCCAGCTTCCCTCCGGTTCTGTCGCTGCCCTGCTCGCACCGCCTCCGAGGCGCTCCTGGTCCCCGTCGGTGGGGGGCAGGGGCTCTGCGGGAACTCTTGCTGGGTCACCATGGAGACCCCTGAGCACAGAACCGGCCTCTCATGTCAGACTCAAGCTGGACCCCGGGCTGGGGAGGGACCAGATGAGGGGAGGGGCCGAGTCCAGTCTGCCTGTGGGTGGATGATTCAGGTGAGGGCGGGAGGAGTCCAGGCGGACCGGGGATGCATGCCTGCCCAGACTCCAGGTTTCACTCCACCCGAGGAGAGACGGCGAAATTAAACCCGAAGCTTCGGGGGGACTTTGACGATCTAGCAACACGGGGTAACTGGGGGGTCGCAGACCTCCCCTCCACACAGACCACAGCTCTCATCATCTCTCGGCCCTCCCCAGGATTCGCTTTGGTCTGGAAAGTCCCCATTGGCTAGTCAGGAGTATGATTGAGGACCAGAGGGAATTCCCTTGTGGTCCAGTGGTTAGGACTCTGAGCTTTCACTGCTGAGTACGCTGGTTCAATCCCTGGCCAGGGAACTAAGATCCAGCAAGCTGGGAAGCCAAAAAAGAGAAAGAACATAAACCAAAATCTTGGGACCGCAGAGGGGAAGATCCTCCCTGGACATACAGCCCAGTCCCGTCCTGCCCCAGGTGACTTGGCAGCACTTGGCTGGGGGAGGCTGGGGGAGGCTGGGCCTGGGCCCAGATGGGGAACAACGGGAGCCCCAGCCCCAGCTGGAGAGGTGCCCCATCTCTGTTCTTTTATTTTATATATATCTTTGGTCACGCCTCCTAGCTTGCTGGATCTTAGTTCCCTGACCAGGGATGAACCTAGGGAATTCCCCTTCCCCGCTGTTTTTGGAGTTGCCCCATCTTTATTCCAGAGGGGAAAGAAGGGCCAGGCCAAAACACTGTGGCCCTTGAAGTGCCCGTGGCCCTTGGGCGCTGGCTGGCTGGTGAGGGGGCGGCGGCTGGAAAGAAGGCTGGGCAGCGGGCAGTAGTGCGTCAGGGAGCCTGAGGAGTCAGGTCCGGGGAAGAGGGGCTGTATAGGCAGTGGGCTGGGAGCAGAGCAGACGGGTGGGATCTTGGGGGGCCAGGTAGAGCAGCTCACGCGGCAAAGAAGGAGACAGAGGGCCCTCGGGCAGAGGGACCAGCCAGAGCAAAAGCCCTGGGGTGGGACCATGTTCCTGGGAGGGGTGGTGAAGGAGGCCAGCGAGGAGGGAAAGGACGTTTAAAGACACCGTTTGTAAGACCTGGAGAGGGGGAAAGGACATCGAGTCCGAGAGGAAAGGGAGCCGCGGCCTGGATTTGCTTCATGTTGTCCGTGCGCCCCCTGGTGGCCGAGTGGAGGAGGGGCAGGGAGATGGGTCTGTCCACCCTCGAGTCTGTGCTTCCTGGCTGAGGCCCTCACAGGCGGTCACAGACACTGTGGCATCCTGAGCCGGCTGCCCTTGGTCAGACCTCTGCCCTCTTGTCTTCCTGTCTCTGTGTTCCCCTCGGAAGGGGGACAAGACGACCCCAGACTCTCCAAGAGCTGGGAGCATGCTTTGGGTCCTCGGCGCTCTTGTGATTCCCACCAATCCTGTGGGGGCAGGAATTACTTCTATTAATATTTCCACTTTGCAGAGGGGAAAACTGGGGCTCAGGAAGGGCAGGGCATGGCCGGACCACCTCACACCATGGATACCTGCCAGGTGAGAATGGATCACCCCCGGGGACCAGCCCAGTGGGCCAGAACTCAAGTTCAAGTTCTGCCACTTCATATCCTCAGGGTTACCTCCATGTGCCTCAGTTTCCCCAGTCCTTCAGTTGAGGGAGGCTAGCAAGAATAGCTCCAATTCATTCTTCAAACTTTTCTTTCTGCTGATGTTGGTGTCCACTTGTGGTTGAACAGTTGCTCAGTTATGTCCGACTCTTTGCGACCCCATGGACTGCAGCGCACCAGGCTTCTCTGTCCTTCACCATCTCCCAGAGCTTGCTCAAACTCATGTCCATTGAGTTGGTGATACCATCCAACTATCTCATCCTCTGTCATCCCCTTCTCCTCTTGCCTTCAGTCTTTCCCAGCATCAGGGTCTTTTCTAATGAGTCAGCTCTTTGCATCAGGTGGTCAAAGTATTGGAGCTTCAGCTTCAACATCAGTCCTGCCAGTGAATATTCAGAATTTATTTCCTTTGATCTCCTTGCAGTCCAAGGGACTCTCAAGAGTATTAGTTTCTGCTGTAAAACAACACACAACGTGAATAGCTGTGTGTTCTGCTCAGTCACCCAGTGGTGTCCGACTCTTTGTGACCCCATGCACTGCAGCCCACCGGGCTCCTCTGTTCATGAGAATTCCCAGGCAAGAATACTGGAGTGGGTTGCCATTTCCTCCTCCAGGGGATCTTTCTGACCCAGGGAGAGAACTTGCATCTCTTGTGTCTCCTACACTGGCAGCTGAATTCTTTAGCGCTGTGCCACCTGGAATGCCCAAAATCAGCTATAAGTAACATATATCTCCTCTTTCTGGAGCCTCCCTACCAGCCCCCCTCCACTGGTGATTTTTTTTTTTTTCCCAGAGCGAAGTTTATTGTTGTGCGCATTCACACAGCAAAACTGTATCCGCCAACATAGGAAGTCTGACTCGTGCTGGGTTAGATTTCCCCGCCTTCCTGGGCCGCTCCAGATGCAAATGGAAGGAGGCAGCAGCACCAGACACCAGGGGGACTGGACGTGGGCGTTTAGTTTAATTGGTCTTCGATGTGTGTGTGTGTGTGTGTGTGTGGTTGCTCAGAATGTGGGATCTTAGTTCCCTGACCAGGGATCGAACCCATGCCCCCTTGCAGTGGAAGCAGAGTCTTAACCACTGGACCACTGAGGAAGTTCTAATCGTCCTTAAACTTGCCATCAAATTAGGGCACCCAGTCCGAAATCAGTCACCGCTGGGTGCCCACACTAGTACCGTAGTGCCCACGGTGCCCCTCGTGCCCTCCTTAGGAACCCAATTTCTGGCCAGCTTACAGTAGTGTGGGCCCAGGAACCTATTCAGCACTCCCAGGCTGGCTGGTGATTCTTGCATGAATCAGTGCAATCATGGGCCAGTAGGAGGCCCTTCCTGGAGAAGGCAATGGCAACCCACTCCAGTACTCTTGCCTGGGAAATCCCATGGACGGAGGAGCCTAGTGGGCTGCCATCTGTGGGGTCGCACAGAGTTGGAGACGGCTGACGTGACTTAGCAGCAGTAGCAGGAGGCCCTTCCACACTGCTCCTGCATCTGTCGGTTACCCTGAAATTTAGGTCCTCTGGCTCCCTGACCTCAGGCTCCTACATATTTGGATGTGTGTTTGAGATTTAAAGTGCTACCCATCATTCCTGAAGAAGGTCCCTCATCACCTGGTTCTACAAGGTCTGGGTCATGAGCTACTGCGATTGCTCACCTTCAACAAACCCTGAAGGGAGTTCAGGGCAGAGATTAAGAATGAAGCTCTCAGGGCTCTGGGGAAACTGGTTGAGTAGCCCTTCAGATAGGTAGGTATTTTCAGGAGAAAATGTTTATGAGCCCAGTTTCTTGCATCTTTTCATACTTGGAAAAGCGCTGAGATCATTAACTGAGACATCTGGCTCGTGTGAGTAGCAGCTCTTCTGAGATACGTGCTTGATTGCGCGCTCTCCTCCAAGATCACACACGTGCTGACATCCTCCCCACTCTTTGG
This sequence comes from Budorcas taxicolor, assembly GCF_023091745.1. Classification (NCBI taxonomy): domain Eukaryota; kingdom Metazoa; phylum Chordata; class Mammalia; order Artiodactyla; family Bovidae; genus Budorcas; species Budorcas taxicolor. The sequence goes on along the minus strand of NC_068916.1, from coordinate 5,677,249 downwards.
AGCAGTTGCTGGGAACTCTCTGAGAGGCTGGCGGGGCTATGGTCTTCAGTCAGTCCCCAAAGAAAACTCAAACTCACAGGTCTCATGCTGTGCACTTTTCAAAATTTAATTTTCATTTTATGTTGGAGTAACTCAACATCCGAAAAACAAAGATCGTGGTATCTTGTCCCGTCACTTCACGGCAAGTAGAGAGGGAAACAATGGAAATGGTATTTTCTTGGGCTCCAAAATCAGATGCAGATGGTGACTGCAGCCATGAAATTAAAAAACGCTTGCTCCTTGGAAGAAAAGCTATGACAAACCTAGACAGCCTACTAAAAAGCAAAGACATCACTTTGCCGACAAAGGTCCGTGTAGCCAAAGCTACGGTTTTTCCAGAAGTCATGTATGGATGCGAGAGTTTGACCATAGAGAAAGCTGAGCACCAAAGAATTGATGCTTTTGAACTGTGGTGTTGAAGAAGACTCTTGAGAGTCCCTTGGGGTGCAAGGAGGTCAAACCAGTCCCTCCTAAAGGAAATCAATCCTGAATATTCATTGGAAGGACTGATACTGAAGCTCCAATACTTTGGCCCTCTGAAACGAAGAACTGACTCAGTGCAAAAGACCCTGATGCTGGAAAAGATTGAAGGGAGGAGAGGGGATGACAGAGGATGAAATGGTTGGATGGCATCACTGACTCGACGGACATGAGTCTGAGCAAGCTCCGGGAGTTGGTGATGGACAGAGAGGCCTGGTGTGCTGCAGTCCATGGGGTCGCAGAGAGTTGGATACGACTGAACGACTGAACTGACTAGCTGATCTCCAATGTTGCATTAGTTTCAGGCGTACAGCAAAGTGCTTCCATTATACATATATATGTTTCCATTCTTTTTCAGATTCTTCTCCTGTATAGGCTATTGTAGGTACACAGAATGCCAGGCAGAGTTCTCTGCGCTACGGAGGAGGTGCTTGTTTGTTATTATCTTATATATGGTAGTGTATACACGTTCATAGTGCATACACATTGTGCATTTTTATTTCATTCAACACCCTCTTTCCAACCTCTCAGTGTTCCCAAATAAGGAACCCAAGGACCTGACAGCCCCGCTGCACCCTGTCTAAGCTGGCCCCGAGGGAAGGGTGTCATGCGCAGGGTCCACGCCCAGACAGGGGCAGTTACCCCAGTCAGGGTCGCACATTCCAGGCACACGGCTGCTGCTTGCAAAACTCTAGCCTACAGCCAGACTTTTTCTTTCTTTAAGTCACCAATCAACCTCAGACACTTTGCTAACTGAGGATCATGATGAATACTGTTGTTGTTTGGTTGCTAAGTCATGTCTGACTCTTTCGCGACCGCATGGACTATAGGCTGCCACGTTTCTCTGTCCGTTTCCCAGGCAAGAATGCTTGAGCGGGTAGCCATTTCCTTCTCCAGGGGATCTTCCCCACCCAGGGATTGAACCTAGGTCTCCTACATTGGCAGGAGCTGCCTGGGAAGCCTCTATGATTAATATTAGAGTGAATTTTTCTCTGGTGGGGGCCTTGGGATTAAGATGTGTGGATCAGAGAGAATACTAGCAGTTTTTCTGCCCAGACATCTGGCCAGAATGCCAGCCTTATCTGGGAGCTGGTGGAAATGCAGATTCCCAGGTTTGGCCTGGATCCAATGAACCAGAACCTCCATTTAAACCCATCTCTGGCCTAGACACCTCAGAGTAGCCCTCAAGACTCTTGTGTCCAGCTGCTTGGAACCCTGCCCAGGTTACGGCGGCTTTTGTCTCAGAGGGTGGGGCTCTAAGCAGAGAGAGTGTGCCTTCCTGGGGCTCCCAACCAGGTGATGGAGATGAGATTCCATAGAACCTGGAGGAGGTGTCCCCTCACCTCTCAGAGGCTGCCCAGGACATGGATTCCCAGTCTCCGTCTCCCAACAAACTGGCTCACGAAAAAAAGTCTCTAAAAAACTACACAAATGGCATGCAAAAATATGCAAATCACACAGGCGTTTAATTCAAATAAAGCAAATCGTGCATATTATATGCAAACCACAAACACACATGCAAATATGAGAGGGAGAGTGCCCGAGTGAGGGTGGGCAGACACTTTGCAAGGGACACACTGAGCAGAATAGTGACAGCGGAGGTCCTGTTTCCTGCCCCGAGCCTGACCCTTTGTGTGGATCTGCCTTTGAACCCCACAGCTACCAGGTAAGGGGTCTTCCATCCTGGGGTCCCTTGCCCGGAGCAGCAGGTCTCCAGGCCTCCAGCTCTGTACTCTCTGCAGGGCCCTGGCGACCCCTGGTGGACGATGGTGGGAATCAGCGCCTGAATCGCCCACCCTCTCCTCCCTGAGCGGCGGCTTTCCAGATAGACCCTTCTCCTGCGGGCCTCCTCTCAGGTAAGATCCCGGATCACGTACTCCAAGTATTAGTGGGTGACAAGCAGAACTGACTGGGGCGTGATCAGTGTTCCAAGGGCTCCTTCTCTCCCTGCACAAGCCTCTTTTTGTTGTTGTTCAGTTGCCAAGTCCTGTCTGACTCTTGAGACCCCACAAACCGTAGCCCACCGGGCCCTTAGGGATTTCTAAAATGCAGGCTGCCCAAGGGTATACAGAGAAAAGAGAGCCTGCTTTCCCACCAATCCCCGATCCTTGGTTCCTTCCCCAGTGGTCGTGGCTGTGACCTGTGTCTCCTTCCAAAGATATCTGGATACCTCATTTAAAAAAATGTACCAAACTGTTATCTTCCTATTCTTTACAGTAACACGTTGTGGAGAAAAACGGCTTCAGCTTTTTAATGGTTGTATACTATTCCACTACATGCCTCAACCGCCTGATTTAAACAGTTCCTGAGCTTTGGGCTTAGTTATGCTGTCGTGTCTGACTCTTTGCGAACCCCATGGATTGTAGCCCATCAGGCTCCTTTGTCCTCGGGATTTCTTCCAGGCAAGAATACTGGAGTAGTTTGCCATTTCCTCCTCCAGGGGATCTTCCCAACCCAGGGGTCAAACCAGCATCTCTTGCGTCACAGGCAGATTACTGCTGAGTCATTGGGGAAGCTCCAAATAGTTCTCAACTGACAAATATTTCTTTTCCTTTTCTTGCAGTTACAAAAAATGTAGCAGGAAGTGCATCATTTTGAAGGCATTTGCATGTTCCTGTAGGAAAATTATCAGAAGGCAAACTGCTGAGGGAGAGAGTGTGTGCATTTTTAATACTAATAGATTCTAGAAAATTGCCGTCTTGAGTCGCTGTACTGATGAGCAGTCTCCCCTGATCAGCTTTAAGGCTCAAGGCCTTGGGTCTGCTTACCTCTCTCCTAACTGGGGGCCTGGGGCACAGGTCACCAAGCCTCCGGGCCTCAACGTCCTCTCCCATTGTATGCAGGTGCCATCAGCTCCCGCTCTGCCGGCAGGGCGATTCCTCTGAGCTCCTGTAATCCTTATAGTTCGATTACTGTCTTGTGGCCACATTTCAGGCATTTTTTGAGTAATGTAATATGAAATGTTAGTAAAGTGCGACTCTAGGTGCAGAGTTTGACGTAGGGAGTTTGCTCAAATTGAAACCCTCTAGGAGACCCAGCCGGAAGCTGGAGGCTAAACCAACCCAGAGCTGCTTTCACGCCATGGCCAGGAGAGGGGGCAAGTGAGCAGCGAGCGCTAGGGCCGCCAGGGACACACAAGTTGCAACATCGTCTGTTTCCCCTGGGACACCCCTGCAGGGTTTTCTCCAGCACCTGTGCTCTCCGCCTGCTCTCCAGGGTTCAGACGACCTCCCCTGGCGCATCCCACTTTCCCCTCCCTCAGGACCTGCCTGGCAGCTCTCCCCACACCTTGGGTGTTTCCCTCTCACACTCCACGGCCTCTGGCAACATTTTTGCTGCAAATGTGCTCAAGAGCTGACTGTGCTCTCTGCCTCTGATTGCTTCTTGAACTGGTTTATGGCCCTGTGGTTCCACTGAGCCCATGTGGCTCAGTCCAGCCACGCTGGTGAGGCTTCACTTTCTGCTCCTGAGATCTGCCTTTCTGACTTGTGACATCCTCTCTTGATTTTTGTCAATTTGGTCTTGGAATGCGGAATGAAGCAGGGCAAAGGCTAATAGAGTTTTGCCAAGAAAATGCACTGGTCATAGCAAACACCCTCTTCCAACAACACAAGAGAAGACTCTACACATGGACCTCACCAGATGGTCAACACCAAAATCAGATTGATTATATTCTTTGCAGCCAAAGATGGAGAAGCTCTATACAGTCAACAAAAACAAGACCAGGAGCTGACTGTGGCTCAGATCATGGACTCCTTATTGCCAAATTCAGACTCAAATTGAAGAAAGTAGGGAAAACTGCTAGACCATTCAGGTATGACCTAAATCAAATCCCTTATGATTATACAGTGGAAGTGAGAAATAGATTTAAGGGCCTAGATCTGATAGGTAGAGTGCCTGATGAACTATGGAATGAGGTTCGTGACGTTGTACAGGAGACAGGGATCAAGACCATCCTCATGGAAAAGAAATGCAAAAAAGCAAAATGGCTGTCTGGGGAGGCCTTACAAATAGCTGTGAAAAGAAGAGAAGCGAAAAGCAAAGGAGAAAAGGAAAGATATAAGCATCTGAATGCAGAATTCCAGAGAATAGCAAGAAGAGATAAGAAAGCCTTCTTCAGCGATCAATGCAAAGAAATGGAGGAAAAGAACAGAATGGGAAAGACTAGAGATCTCTTCAAGAAAATTAGAGATACAAAGGGAACATTTCATGCAAAGATGGGCTCGATAAAGGACAGAAATGGTATGGACCTAACAGAAGCAGAAGATATTAAGAAGACATGGCAAGAATACACAGAAGAACTGTACAAAAAAGATCTTCACGACCAAGATAATCATGATGGTGTGATCACTCATCTAGAGCCAGGCATCCTGGAATGTGAAGTCAAGTGGGCCTTAGAAAGCATCACTAAGAACAAAGCTAGTGGAGGTGATGGAATTCCAGTTGAGCTGTTTCAGATCCTGAAAGATGATGCTGTGAGTGCTGCACTCAATATGCCAGCAAATTTGGAAAACTCAGCAATGGACACAGGACTGGAAAAGGTCAGTTTTCATTCCAATCCCAAACAAAGGCAATGCCAAAGAATGCTCAAACTACTGCACAATTGCACTCATCTCACATGCTGGTAAAGTAATGCTCAAAATTCTCCAAGCCAGGCTTCAGCAATACGTGAACCGTGAACTTCCTGATGTTCAAGCTGGTTTTAGAAAAGGCAGAGGAACCAGAGATCAAATTGCTAACATCTGCTGGATCATGGAAAAAGGAAGAGCGTTCCAGAAAAACATCTATTTCTGCTTTATTGACTATGCCAAAGCCTTTGACTGTGTGGATCACAATAAACTGTGGAAAATTCTGAAAGAGATGGGAATACCAGACCACCTGACCTGCCTCTTGAGAAATCTGTATGCAGGTCAGGAAGCAACAGTTAGAACTGGACATGGAACAGACTAGTTCCAAATAGGAAAAGGAGTACATCAACGCTGTATATTGTCACCCTGCTTTTTAAACTTATATGCAGAGTACATCATGAGAAATGCTGGACTGGAAGAAGCACAAGCTGGAATCAAGGTTTCCGGGAGAAATATCAATAACCTCAGATATGCAGATGACACCACCCTTATGGCAGAAAGTGAAGAGGAACTAAAAAGCCTCTTGATGAAAGTGAAAGAGAAGAGTGGAAAAGTTGGCTTAAAGCTCAACATTCAGAAAACAAAGATCATGGCATCCAGTCCCATCACTTCATGGGAAATAGATGGGGAAACAGTTGAAACAGTGTCAGACTTTATTTTGGGGGGATCCAAAATCACTGCAGATGGTGATTGCAGCCATGAAATTAAAAGACGCTTACTGCTTGGAAGAAAAGTTATGACCAACCTAGATAGCATATTCAAAAGCAGAGACATTACTTTGCTGACTAAGGTCCGTCTAGTCAAGGCTATGGTTTTTCCTGTGGTCACGTATGGATGTGAGAGTTGGACTGTGAAGAAGGCTGAGCGCCGAAGAATTGATGCTTTTGAACTGTGGTGTTGGAGAAGACTCTTGAGAGTCCCTTGGACTGCAAGGAGATCCAACTAGTCCATTCTGAAGGAGATCAGCCCTGGGATTTCTTTGGAAGGAATGATGCTAAAGCTGAAGCTCCAGTACTTTGGCCATCTCATGCGAGGAGTTGACTCATTGGCAAAGACTCTGATGCTGGGAGGGATTGGGGGCAGGAGGAGAAGGGGACGACAGAGGATGAGATGGGTGGATGGCATCACTGACTCGATGGGCGTGAGTTTGAGTGAACTCCGGGAGATGGTGATGGACAGGGAGGCCTGGCGTGCTGCGATTCATGGGGTCGCAAAGAGTTGGACACGACTGAGCGACTGAACTGAACTGAACTTCCAAATTTCTTTTTGGAAGTTTTGCAATATCTCCTTTATTTCTCTCACTTTACAAAAGAAGTTCTTTTAATTTTTAAAAAACTTTTTATTTTGCATTGGTGTATAGCCAATTAACAATGCTGTGATATTCAGGTGAACAGCAAAGGGACTCGGCCATAGATATATACATGTATCCATTCTCCCCCAAACTCCCCTCCCCTCCAGGCTGCCACATAACATTGAGCAGAATTCCCTGTGCTATAGAGTAAGTCCTTGTCCCGGCTTCCACATTTCTATCCTTAACACGACTCTTCTGCCCAGCTGTGTGGACACACCAAGCTGCCAGATCAGAGCTGAGCTGCCCTCCCTCTGTGACATCCCGTCCAGTCTCCCTGTGACTCAGAGTGCCCCGCTCGACCCGGAAACAGGCTGAATGGAAGGAGCGGGACCCAGAAGGCCTCATGCTGTGTGATCCTCTGTGTGTGAAATGTCTGGAACAGGCAAATCCACAGAGACAGAGCAGATTAGTGGTTGTCAGGGGCTGGGAAGGGGGACTGGGAAGTGACTGCTCACGGGGAGGGGGTCTTCTTTTGGGTGGGCTGCTCAACAGCCTCGACTGAGACTCTCCCTACTCCAGGCTGCGGTTTTGGGGCTTCCTAGCATCTTAACCGTTCCTGCTGGGGGAGGGTGCAGTGGAAGTGTCACAGGCGCAGGGGGAGGTCCTGATGGCTGGCCCCTGCGGCTTTCCAGGCAGCTCAGCCTACAAATGCAGGAGACACAGGTTTCATCCCTGGATCCGGAAGCTCCCCTGGAGAAGGAAATGTCAACCCACTCCAGTATTCTTGCCCGGAGAATCCCATGGACAGAGGAGCCTGGTGGGCTATCGTTCAGGGGGTCACAAAGAGTCAGATACGACTGAGCACTGCAACAGTGCCCTGCAGGGAAGAAAAGAGGCGGCAACGATGCAAAGAGCCAGGCCAGGGGCGGCTCGCTGACCAGCACTCAGCACTCAGGAGCTGCTGAGCTGGGGGGCAGTGAGGGCCCAGGGCTGCAAAGATGGAACCACCCTAAGTATCCAGTACCAGGAACGAGGGGCTCACTCACTGGAGGAAGATCTTCCCAGATGCAGAGGCAGTGGCCGCTCCAAGATACATCATGTGGAGAAAGGCAGGGCATGCAAAGTGGGGACATGCATGCAGGGACACACAGACCATCACAGACCATCTCGGTAGGACCCTAACTCTGAGGATGGGTCTGCAGGGGATGCCGGTGGAGAAGGGGCCAGGGCCTGGATGGAGTCAGCTGAGACTGTATTACCTTCACTACAAATCTATTTCTTGAGACGTCCCTGGTGGTCCAGTGGTTAAGACTCTGTGCTTCCAATGCAAAGGGCATGGGTTCAATCCCTGCTCAGGGAACTAAGATCCCACATGCCGTGCAGTGCGGCCAAGAAAATATATTAAAAAAAAAAAAAAAAAAAGAAATCCATTTCTTTGTTCTCAAACAGAAATGGAGACGTGGAGGGCAGTGTGGTAACAGCAGGCTTGTGGCTGTGACGGTAAGGGTGGGCAGGTGGATGGAAGCCAGAAGGGCGGAGGCTGAGGTCCTCTGATTCCTGGAGACCACTGTGCTCAGCCTTTTGGGGTGTAGGCTGTGATCCTGCCATGCTGCATGGCTGGGCCCGGCGGACTTTTACTCCTGCACCTCGTTTCCTGTCTGCACCCCTCACTAGAGCATCAACACCACAGTGGTGGCACCGCAGAGGGCGGAGACAGACAGGAGGGAGGGGGCGGGGACAGGAGGGAGACACGGCGGGGCTGGGAGGCCAAGAACCAGGAGAACGCAGTCAACTGGCCAGGATCTGGGGTGACCTGTGTGGAGGCGTGTGGGAGTTGGAACACACTGTGTGCAGAGAAGAATCCTCTGGACAGAAACTCAGGGGCTAGTCGTAGTGTGGGGTCAGGGCCCTGGTGACGTAGACTGATGGGCAGATGCAACATATTTGCTCCGGGCCCCGAGCTGTCCCCAGTCCAGGCTCATTTAATTCTCCCAACAGCCCAGCCCTGCCTTCTTGTTCTGGCTGCGCCAGGCCTCGGCTGTGGCATGGGGCACCTCTAGGTGTGGCATGTGAACTCTGCTGTGGCCCGTGGGATCCAGTTCCCTGGCCAGGGAGAGAACCTGGGCCTCCTGCATTGGAAGCCCAGAGTCTTAGCTACTGGACCGCCAGGGAAGTCCCCCAGCTCTCCCATCTTCACTCACAGGGAGGGGAAGAGGAAGAGGAGACGGAGCGAAGGCCCCGCCGCCACCCCCTCCCCGCCAGGGCTGAAGCAGAGGAGGAACCAGGCGAGCAGACCGAGGGACGCCTGGGAGGCGGGGCACGCTGAGCACCGAACCTCAGGCCAGCGGGACTTCAAGAGCACAGAGGCAGGAAAGCGCTTGGGAAGTTTATTGTCTCGAACGACATTTCAGCCGAAAATGGTAGAACTTGTATTAACGGAAGAAAGAGAAGTGCCAAACTAATTCTGGTAAAACTCTGAGCTCACAAGAGACTTAAATCAAAACTGCATATTCATAGCACAAGTCAGGGTGGGAGGCAGTGTCTGGGCGAGTTGGCACCGGGACGGACCAGTGAGCAAAAGGTCACAACTCGCACAACTGCACTTGCGTCATCAGCCACTGCCAGCAACAAATCTGGGGTGAATGGTGGCAAAATTAAAATCAGTTCAAAATTGTAATGGCAGAATTGGTGCCAGAATTTCTTGTAGAAGTAGTTCCTAGTCTTAACCAGAAAATTACTATATGTATGTATATATATGTATAAATACAAAAACAAGAGCTGGGAGAACAAGCAGCATCTCAAGCTGTTTCAAATCCCAGCTGGTAAGCGGGGAGTCGGTGTGTCTGGCCGGCGGCTTAGGGAGCGCCCTCTGCTGTCAGCTCTGGGGTTTTGAAGGAACTCGAGGGCCGGGGAACCGCGGCAGGTCACACCGTCCTCTTTTCTGCTCGCCCCAACACTTGATTAGATGCGTCTGAGGGGACACTGCCGGGGTTGCCAGCGGGTGAAGCGGTTGGCATTCGCTTCACCTGCCAGCCGCTCCTGGGCTGGAAAGACAGACAGGACTCAGTGTGTGTGGGGGGTGAAGACTGGGGGCCCGTCCAGCCTCCACGTCCCTTAGAACGTGCTGAGGACTGTGAGAGGAGCCAGGGGACGAGGGGGCGCAGGGCTCTGCCCTGAGGCGCAGCTGGCCTCCACATGGCTGTGCTTCCTTGGCGGGGTCTGGCTTCCGCTGGCCGGGCGCTGGCAGGGGAGGGGCGGGGCACCGTGGCACGTGCTCTGAGGGGGAGGGAGACCCAGGCAGGCCCGGAGCTAACAGTGGGCCCTGAAAGACCGTGGTGAGATGTGCTGAGCAGCGAGAGGTTCAGGAACCCAGCAGGACCCGCCTGACATGGGAGGGCCCATGGCCGCTGGCTGGGGGCGATGTACTGGGCACACGTGACCGTGGGGTGTTCGTCCACAGACCCCCCACCATCATGCAAACCACTGTTGATGATGGCTGTCTGCTCCAAGGTGAGTCCTGTGTGCAGCCCGCGAGAGCAATGATGCACAAGCTCCCCTTCTCCCCCCTCACTCTCAAACTTCCCTGAACAGGCTGAACCTTCCTGCCTGCATCCAGGCCGACGATGCCCAAGACCCTGCTCCCTTCCCCCTCTCCCCACAGCTGTTACCTCCCACATGTGCCTGAGGACAGTGCTGGGCAAGAGAATTGGGAGGCCAGCGCTGCTGCACTCAGCCTCAGTCTGAAAGCGCCTGGGGCGGGGACGCTGGCTGCAGGGGGACACACTCTGCCCTCGGGTGGGCACCACAGGCCTGTGACCTCAGCAGGAAGACATGAGTGAGGAGGGGAGGACTCACCGGGCAGGCCTGGGAGGTGACAGGCTGGGGCCCAGTGTGGGCCTGGGAGCCAAAGGGCAGCTCAGGGCTGAGGAGTCGGCGCCCAGCTGGGTGGGGGGTGGTAGGGGAGCGGGGGTGCTCAGCCTGGAGACCTTCTCTCAGGAAGAGCATCTGTGCCTGCCCACGCCAGGGGACTGGGGCACAGCTGGGTGTACACACCACATCCCACGCTTTCCCACTTACTCCATGGGGCCGACAGGACCCGGCCCCCGGTCCACGGACCCCTCACCCTGAGTCACTCTCACAGGCTTGCCCCTACTGTGGTCGTGGCGCTGGGCCTTGGGCAAGTGCAGGGCAGGATGAACTGGCCACCCGGTGACAACAGAGTGCTGGCTCTGCCAGGTGCTCACTGTGGGCTGTGGGGTTGCCATGGTGACAGGATGCCCTGCACCAGGGGACATCCATTCCCTGCATCTTTAAGAGGGGTACACTGAGGAGGGAGATTTGTCTCTGAAGCAAACAGTCTGGCTGCGTAAGACCCTGCCCACTGCTGTGTGCCCGTGTTACACCTGTACCTGCATAGCTCCGCAGGACAGCCCTGAGTGTGGGGCCAGGCCCCCTAGCCGCCCCCCGCCGTGGCTGTCAGTGGGGGGCCAGGAGGCCCCAGGGCCCTCGAGAGGGATGGCGTCCCGCACTCTGAGAAAGTTCCTGAGGGCACATCCTGAGAGTCGGGATCCGAGGTCCATGCTCTTCCCAGTCGCCAAAATGGACCTTCACTCTGGCCCAGCTGGGTGCCAGCGGAGGGGGTGGCCAGGACGGTGAGGCATGCTGAAGGCTCTGAGCTCGGGGGCTGCACCTTCAGACCATCGGGGCCTCGTTTTCCCACCCCACCCTCTGCCTCCTCGGGGAGGGAGGGCCCCTTCCCAACAGGCAGAGCCTGCCGTGCCCACTGAGTCCTGTGAGGACTGAGGTCTCTGGTGAGTGGCCCTCTGTGCCCAGGGTGCCCCGGAGGGGCTCCGCCTGCCTGCACCATCCCCGTGATGAGGGCCTGGCGGGCCCAGCTGGTCGTCATGCCCTTCACGAGAGCCTGCGGAGACCACAGTCCTGAGGACCAGACACCCACGGGGGCTCCAGGCCTGCTCGTCACTGGGTCGGGGACCTCACAGGCCTCGGGGTTGTGCCACAGACTCACCTGGGCCAGAAGGCCGCCTTCCTGGGAGCTGGGCTGGAGGCAGGCCAGCGTCTGCAGGTGGATAAGTGTGTCCCCGGGGCCGGTCAGCGGAAACGGGCCAGAGGAGCCTGCAGGGGTCAGAGGGTCAGGACCAGCGTTCCCGCCCCGGGAGGCGCAGCGACGCTGCAGGTGGGACTCGCCAGCCCCTGGGTCAGGAGGAGGCCATGAACGTGACTCCCGTGGCTCCCAGCCCTCCTGCAGCCTGTGTGGGTGGGGAGACCAGCCTTCTGGGGTACACCTTCTGTCCCCACGGCACCTGCACAGCCGGCGGGGCTGTGTGACTTGATGGGGACCGTCTCCAGTGGGAATGGAAACCCCACAGTGTGAGCAGAGGGGAGAGGCATGTGCAGGGGCCTGCGGCTGCCCCGGATGCAGCTTGGTGCACTCAGCCTTGGGGGGCCGCCGAGCCCGGCTCTCTGTCCCACTCACTGGAGTGGGACATCGATGGGGGGCTGGCCTGGCGCCCTGGGCCCCTGACTTCTGTGGCGTCCACTGCTGTCTTGGCTGTGTAGATGGTAGCCTCTTCTTGAAACTTCCTCATGTTCTTTTTATACCGAATTCTTTTGTTGCCGAACCAGTTGGAGACCTGTGGACACACAGAGACAGAAGTCACTGGAAAAGCTGAGGGAGCAATGAGACACGCAAGGAAGGGGCGTTGCTGCATGACAGCGCATGGCCCCGGAACGGGGTGAGAGGCTAAGACTGTGAAGCTGGCACTGATGAACCCTGGGCACAGGGAAATGTCTGCTGTGTGTTGGGGGTGCCCTGGAGTCGGTGTGGCTTACAGAGAGGGAGGAGCTGCGTTGCTTGAGGACCAGGCGCTGCTGGAACTGGGATGAGGATGGAGGTGGGAGCAGGGCAGGCACGTGTCACACGCTTGGAGAGACCAGTGTCTGCTCACTGCAGGCAACAGACTGAATCCTGGTGCGGGACACGTGCACCAGGAACCGCATTTCTGGGAATGCGATTGAAGCAAAGAACACAGTCAAATCCAAAACTTATCAAAGGATAAAGGACCATCTGATGGAGCAGGGGAAGGAGCTGAGCGCGGATCGCAGGCAGCCTTCAGTCCTCGAAGCTGGTTGGGAGGGAGCTGCAATCACACACATCTTGTAAGCACAGAGCCGGCCCAGGGGCCCAGCTCTGACTGCACGTCTGCACGAGCCCTCTGGGGCAGGGCTCCTCCCTGTGGATTGTCCTGGGCCCTGAGGGTGCTGAGCAGCATCCCCGGTCTCCAGCGCCGGAGGCCAGGCGTGCCTTCTCCTCCCCTCAAGAGCTGTGACAACGAAAACGTCCCTGGCTGGCTGAGAGGCTGGACAGCGCCCAGCTGTATGAGCATGGAGACGTGCACAGCTGGAAACACCGTGTATCCCCAGGTAGGGCGCCTGGGCCTGCAGGTTCATGCACACATGAGACGTGTGCATTTTCATGAATAGAAACACACAGCTGAACTGCATGGCAGGACTGTGGATGACCTTTTCTCCTTTAAAAATTAGTTTCTTTAACGTCTTTCTGTAATCCTCTCAATGTCAACCATGGACAAAAAAAGCCCCATGTGTGTTCCCTGCTCTCAACTCTCCTGCCCTCAGTGTTGAGTGTGACCTGCTCGCAACCAAGCCAGGTAAGCACCTGGTTCCCACTTACCTCCAAGGAGTGCACCCACACGTCTGTGCTGAAGTTTGCAGAAGAATGTTGGCGAGCGGTTTTCCATGTTGAATTCAACTGGCATTTTAGAGGGACAAAGAGCAGACTTCCCGAGTGGGTGTCTGCAGGGGAGCTGGTTCAGGCTGGGGTCTGCCCTCCCTACAGGGTCTGTCCCAGCGCCTTGGACAGGAGCGAGATGCCCTCTCTGCAAGGGTAGCCACACCTCGGTGTCACCGGCCACTCCCTGCCCAGTCCCTCTGGCCCCTTTGGTCCATGTAGCTGTAGCCACTCAGGTTTCCACCCAATGCCCTGTCCATGGGCTCAGCTCTCCTGTCCTTCCCCCTCGGGCCTCCTCAGCCTGCAGTTGCAGCTGATCCTTCCTGAAAACATCCGTGGTCTCGTCTGCAACACTGTTTGCCCAGTGTTGCTCCACTATTTTCTCCTTAAGTGAACCTCACAGCGCACCATGTTTGGAGCCCTACTCAGCTGTCAGGCATTTCTACCGAGGAGCCGCCACAGCGGGGAGGGGTCCCAGGGCAGAATCCGGCTGCTGGTGGGTGGGTGGGGATGTCAGGGCCCAGCCACTGGAATGTGGCCAGAGCTTTTCAAACCTTTGTTTGTCACAAACTCTCTCCTCAGATGAAGTTTAGACCCCAGGCCCGCCTGCTGTCTGAGGTGGCAGGCCCTGGAGTGAGTCTGGTTCTTTCCAGACAACTGCTCCTGGGGACAGATGGGCTGCCAGGCCGCCCGCTTCTTCTGGGCCTCGAAGTCCTAGAGGCGTAGGCCCCACCTCAGCTCTGGCCAAAGTGCTGAGGACACCACGGCAGTTCTGGGTGAGTGAGGACACCGGTGTGACCCCGCAGGCCTCCCGAGCGCCGCTGCCCCCAAGGTGCTGCCGGACTCCGAGGGGGCTGGGGCAGAGGGTGGTGACTCAGCCTCCCCCTCAGCACAGGGGGAGGGGGAGGGCCAGCCTACTGCGTCCAGGCCCCTGATGGCCCTCTCTGCGGCCAGAGGCGGGCGCCGACCCCCACGCTGCCCCGTGGGTGTTGCCTGGTCTGCTCTCTCCCTTGTGGCCTGCCTGCACTTAACTGTTCTCATTGTAAAACCTTTTGAAAGCGCTTCCCTGGTGGCCTAGTGGTTAAGAGTCCACCTGCCAATGCAGGAGGCATGAGTTCAATCCCTGGTCCAGAAAGATCCCACATGCCTCAGAGCAACTAAGCCCAAGCCCGAGCACCTGTGTTGTGGAACTCCACAGCAAGAGAAGCCACCCGATGAGCAGGCCCGCAGCGCGGCTAGGGTATCCCCCACTCTCTGCAGCTAGAGAAAGCCGGTGCAAAGCAGCAAAGACCCAAGACGATAAAAATCAGTAAGACAAGCAACAAAACCTTCTGACAGATTTCTTGGGCTCTCGCCTTAGCCCCGACCCCACCCCAATCCCACTGAGATGAACAGTCATCCCAATATGGTCTCTTCTCCAGCCTGCGCTTCTGTTTCCCATCTGGAGCCAGCTGTCGCCTGTCTTGTGCCCCCAGACTCACACACTGGACTGTCTGAGCAACTAGCAGGTGATGCACACGCCTGAATTTATTCCAGGATAACTGAACTGGTACTTTTGCACAAGAGCCCGTCTATCACTTTCAGTCCTAATTTTGCTCCAAGTTCTTTTTCTTCTCCTAAGCTTACACCCCATCCATCTTACAGGACACAGCACACCCCTCTGATATGAGGATATGAAATCTTAGCGACTGGGCTTCCTTGGCGGTTCAGTGGTGAAGAATCTACCTGCCAACGCAGGAGACACTGGTTCGATCCCTGGTCCAGGAAGATCCCACATGCTGTGGAGTAGCTCAGCCCATGTGTCCCGACTATTGCGCCTGCGCTCTGGAGCCCGGGAGCCACGACTACTGATGCCCGCTTGCCCTAGAGCCGTGCTCCACAAAAGAGACGCCACTGCAAGGAGAAACCTGGGCCCCACAATGGCGAGTAGCCCCTGCCCACCACGACTAGACAGAAGCCTGCACAGCAGTGACGACCCGGCCCAGCCAAAACCAAATACATCAATAAAGAATGTAAGGTTTAAAAAAAAAATCCCTAAAGACTACAGTTCACCAAGGATCACTCTTAAGTGCTGTCCTCAGTGGTGGCAGGACCGCACACTCCACACCCATTGTGTCAGGGAGTGTGGGAGGGTAGGTATGGCTTCCTGCCTGAGGTCCGGGTTCGTAGCCCAGACCCGGGACCTGAGCCCAGCCAGCCAGCTCCGAGGCTGCACTGCGCGTGCTTGGCTGTGGCTGCACACCACGTTTGGCTCCTGCACCACACGTTTGATGAACCTCCCTGGGTGTCCCTTTCGGGTTCAGGGAGGTGTGGTAGGAAAAGACCATCACCTGGGAGACCGTGATGCCACCCCTCCTGGCCAGCTCCTCTTTGGTTTCTTCGCTGGGGTATGGGTTGCTCAGATGGGAATAAAAGTATTCATTCAGCACCTCTGTGGCTTGCTTGCTGAAATTCTGCCGCTTACGCCTGAGAAGATAGACAGCCTCAGCCGGTGATCATCCGTGGGGCCTCATCCCCATCTCTGATCTCCTAGAGGCTGTGACAGCAGCGGTCAGCACTTCCTAGCCTTCCTGGAGGCTGTGTGAGGGCTGCCCCTGCAGCCGTGGTCAGAGCCCCTGCCTAGGCCGGGAGGCTCCCGTAACTCAGACCCAAACCAGTGCAGGACTTGCTTCCCTTCCTGAGGTCAGAGGTTGGGGGGAGGGCCTGACCTGGCGTCGAGGAACCTCGCGCGCAGGGCCAGCACAGCCTCACAGGTGCTCTGCTTCAGCTGCATCTGGATGCTGTGGAACTTGCCGTGGATGATGCCCACCATGTGCTCCATCTCCGCGGGCGAGACGGGCCTGATCCTGCTCTGCTCCTGGAGGAGGTTGGTGACGTGCATGGTGAACTCACGGCAGGCCTGGGGTGGGGACACACGTGCTAGCTGGTGACCACCTAGCAGGCTGGCCTAGGGTCCCGGGTGGGACCAGCCACCTGCCCCCCAAGCCTCTCATACAGGCTGGCTACTGAGAAATGATGGCAAGGGGCTGGGGTCAAATCAGCCACCTCTGCTATGAGACCAAGCTCGTGGGCTCTCTGCTTGATGCTGCCAAGGGAAGGCAGTTTGTACTCCATGGGTTCCTTTGACAAATGTGCATTCCCGTGATAGAAACTCTTCACGCAGAAAATCACCTGTTCATATTTCTCTAGCTCGGAGTGGTACAGCTGTCGGATCTGGGACAGCTTGGCCCTGTAGTCAGAGTGCTCAAGGCCACCCTCGTTTGGACGGCCTCCTGGTGTTGCTGCGTTGGCCGCTGCCGATGCTCCCCTCCCTTGCTTGTCAGGCCTGGACATGCCCTCGGCCAGCAGCATGTTATCCAGCCTCAGGAGCTGAGCATCAGGGGGGCCCACTTCCTGAATGCCGTGGATGCTCGACACTGGATCAGAGAGAGGAGATGGAGTCAGTGCTTGTTGTTGGAGCAAAACCCCCCACGACAGTGCTAGCACTGGCTGAGTGTCTGAACCCTCTTCATGCATCCCTTTTGCGGAAAGAAAGACTATGATGACAGACATCAAATAACCCACTCTGATGCTGGTCTAGGTGCTGTGCTCAGGAGCCCAGCTGGGCTGCCAGGAGTGCAGGGGGCAGGCACGCCACAGCCCACAGCTCACAGCTGGGTACATGTGGAGCTCCAGGCAGGGCAGGGGTGGGATGGCACCAGGTGCTGGAAAGCCTGAAGCCCTGAATCATGCCTCCAGATGGGAGAGGTGGCACCTTCCAGAGGCTCAGAGTGCATAGACAGGAATATGAAGGCTGGTGGCAGCCTGGCTTTGGGAAGGCTGTGCTGGCATGTATCTGAAACTGAGCCCCCCCATTGAGCCACCTGAGAAGCCTCAACTCCATGTTCAGTTCAGTTCAGTTCAGTCACTCAGTCGTGTCCAACTCTTTGTGACCCCATGAATTGCAGCACGCCAGGCCTCCCTGTCCATCACCAACTCCCGGAGTTCACTCAGACTCATGTCCATCGAGTCAGTGATGCCATCCAGCCATTTCATCCTCTGTCGTCCCCTTCTCCTCCTGCCCCCAGTCCCTCCCAGCATCAGAGTCTTTTCCAATGAGTCAACTCTTCGCATGAGGTGGCCAAAGTACTGTAGTTTCAGCTTTAGCATCATTCCTTCCAAAGAAATCCCAGGGCTGATCTCCTTCAGAATGGATTAACTGAACACTAATCAACCAGTCAGATGATTAATACCCTGTTGTTGATGACATGGTTAAGGTGCTAAATTTGCTATCATAGATATTTCATCATTCACGCACAAACTCAGGTTGTGTCTCCGGGGCAAGATGAGCTAACAGGCACAGACCACCTGGAGAGAACCATAAGCCAGAAACATCCTGACTGTTGAAACTATGATTATGAAATGTCACAAGATGATGCTTAATTCCAGCCTCTCTGTTCTCCCCCTTAAAAAAAGACCCTCATTCAAAGACCAAAGTGGGGCAGATCTGAGGCTTGTCTTCCACTCCCTTGCTTGGCACCCTGAAATAAATGCTGTACTTTCCTTCACCATGATCTGGTGTCAGTAGAGTGAATTTGCTTTTCAGGTGACCGAACTTTGGTTTGGTAATACGTCTGTTGTGCCTGTGTCTGTTGTGTGAGTGTGTTGAGGGGAGGGTTTCTGCTGTAAAATCAGAGAGGAAAAGATGGATCCAGAGGTGCCAGAAGAGACGAACTAACCCACTGAGAGATGGGTTAGTTTGAGCACAGACACAGTTGCCTGACTTTATAACACGGAGAAGCCATCCTAGCTAGGCGATGTGCTCAAGGGCAGGACTGGACAGGCAGCGGGTGGGCAGGGGATGAGCTGCTGCTGTCCGAGGGGTGCATGTCAGCTATGAGGCGGCCAGAGGGAGAGGCCCCAGACTGTGACCACCGGAATATGAAAGTGTTAGTCACTCAGTTGTGTCCGACTCTGCGACCCCATAGACTGTAGCCCACCAGGCTCCTCTGTCCAAGGGATTTCCTAGCAAGATACTGGAGTGGGCTGCCATTTCCTCTTCCAGGGGATGTTCTCGACTCAGGGATCAAGACTGAGTCTCCTATGTTTCCTGCACTGGCAGGTGGATTCTTTACCGTCTGAGCCACCAGGACTTGAGAAAAAGGAAGACGCTGTGACAACTCCCACATTCCCCCTGGAAGGCGCTACTTTTTCCCAAGCAGAGCACTCAAAACAGCAGGCAGGCAGGTGAAAAGGTGGTGTCAGGCCGGTCCCTGACACAGCTCAGCACAAATGTCTAGGTGGCTGCGAAGCAGCTGCTACCTGGGAGCTGGGGCTGAGGTGACCAGTTCGGGTGCAAGAAGGTATTCCTGAGTCATCGGTGTGTGGCGTGTGTTTGGGAAGTCTGTTTTTATCTGCTCGTACCTGCAGGTACATCTATGAGAAGGCCACACCCCCTGAATGCTAGAAAATCAGTGTTTAAAGGGCAGGCAAAGGAGGAGATGGAAGGAGTTATGAGGCGGGTGGAGGAATAATCAGAAGTGGTAACAGAGGGGTGAAAACCTAGGCTTGGGGAAGATTGGTCAGTTCAGTTCAGTTCAGTTGCTCAGTTGTGTCCAACTCTTTGCAACCCCATGGACTGCAGCATGCCAGGCCTCCCTGTCCATCACCAACTCCTGGAGTTTACTCAAAATCATGTCCATTGAGTCAGTGATGCCATCCAACTAGGGGTAGATTGTTAACCTCTGCAAAAGCAGCTGCAAGGTATGGTGGGGTGAAGCCTGACTAGCAAGTTCAGAGGAGGACGGGAGGTGGGCAGTGTGGGGAGGAGTCTGCTACAGGGGTTACAGAGTGAGGCTTGGGTCCAGGGAGGGTGGTCTTGCAGGACCTATTTTTTCTCTGCTTTTTCAGTGATGGAACACATATCTGTGGAGACACAGGAAGGAAGGCTGAGGGGTGGTTCCTAAGGGGATGGGAGGCAGGGAATGCAGAAGGAGGTAATGATAGATGATATAGATTCCATGTAGTTCTGACTTTCGAGAAAAACAAAGTTTTAAGTCTTTTCTTAGAAACAGGCTCTTAATATTATCAGCTACTAATTGACTTCAGTGCTCAAATAAGAATTGAGCTTAGGGAATTCCCTGGTGGTTCAGTGGTTAGGACTCAGCACTTTCACTGACATGGCCTGGTTCACCCCCTGGTCCTGTAAGCTGCATGGTGCAGCTAAAAAAAAAAAAAAGTATAATCCTATCATATAGACATTTGCTCATTCATCATATGCCCCTTTCTTGTTCCCTATTTAACAGATGAACTTGTTTTGGTCAAAAACTCACTAGCGAAAATTGAAGGAGTTCAAGAGATATCCCTGCAGGAATTTTCCTCACATGCAGGAACCCCTACCTCCTCAGATTCAGGGACTCAATTCACACAAAAGAACCCTTTCCATTTAGTCTCACTGGGCTGCAACAGGGCTCTTTCTGAAAGCAATAAAGGAAAAGGGTCCTTTTTATGAGTTGCAGACCTTCCAGTTCAGAGACCTAATTCCCTAACAGCCTTACTTGGTCTTCAAGAAGCACCAGATGTAAAGGCTGGGGACTTCTGGACAGAGTGGAGCTGCACTGCCTGATCCTTGTAAAGGCCCACCCCCTCTTAACCGTTCCTAACCCAGAGCCGATTACGGACATGCTCTTCCCTCATCCCTCTGTGTGTGCAGATCCTATTGATTCTACCTCGACGCCTGACCCACCATCCAACCCCTTCCTTCATGCCACTCCTGGAGTCCTGTGCGTTGACCCCTTCCTGCCCTCTGCGACCTGTGAGGAAAGCTCCCCGCTCTGGTCCATCAGGCACACCTGCAAGCTGACCACGCTCAGAAGCTGTCTTCATCACGCCAGTCTCCTGTTCAGACTTCAACCAGCTCTGCATCCACGGCGGCAGCCTAGACTCTGACACCTGGCACTCAGGGCCTTTCCTGACAGCCTTCCAAACCCGCCCTTGTGGACTTTCCCTCTTTTGGGCCCTTCATGGCCCTTGGAAGCACAGCGACTGTCTCAGGCTTGCTCAGCAGCTCCTCCCTAAGCACCCATGGGTCCAGCCTGGGCTCAGGAGTGACCGAGAGGGACACACACAGCACCCCACCCCCCACAGAGGGCCCCCAGCACAGCCTGCCTCCCAGGGCTGGAGAGGTCCCTTCAGTTTCTCTCATTACAGTTAGGGGCAGGAGTGGTCCAGGCTGGACACATGGCTAAGTGAAGGGTGGCTGGGAGCACGTGTGTGTGTTTGTGCATGTGTGTGTGTATGACCCTGGGCTGCTGAGGACTGCTTAGTGGTTTGTCTTTTGTTTTGTTTTGTTTTTGGCCACACCTTGCAACCTGTGGGATCTCTGTTTCCCAACCAGGGATTGAACCTGGGTTAAGGCAGTGAAAGCACCGAATCCTAACCACTTGGGTACTCCCCTTTCATTCTTTTATTTAACCAACAGTGTGAAAAAAACACTCTGGTTGTAGCAAACACCCTCTTCCAACAACACCAGAGACAATTCTACACATGGACGTCACCAGATGGTCAATACCAAAATCAGATTGATTACGCTCTTTGCAACCAAAGATTGAGAAGCTCTATACAGTCAGCGAAAACAAGACCTGGCTCAGATCATGAGCTCCTTATTGCAAAATTCAGGCTTAATTTGAAGAAAGCGGAAGTTCCAATACTTTGGCCATCTGATGCAGAGTCTATTCATTAGAAAAGACCCTGATCCTGCAAAAGATTGAAGGCAGGAGGAGAAGGGGGTGACAGAGGATGAGATGGTTGGAGGGCATCATCAACTCAATGGACACGAGTCTGAGCAAACTCTGGGAGATGGTGAGGGACAGGGAAGCCTGGTGTGCTGCGGTCCACAGGGTTGCAAGGAGTCAGACAGGAATGAGCGACTGAACAACGGTAACAAAGAAACTAGGGAAAACCGCTAGGCCATTCAGATACGACCTAAATCAAATCCCTTATGGTTATACAGTGGAGGTGACAAATAGATTCAAGGGATTAGATCTGGTAGACAAAGTGCCTGAAGAACTATGGACAGAGATTTGTAGCCCTGTACACGAGGCAGTGACCAAAATCATCCCCATGAGAAAGAAATGCAAGAAAGCAAAGTGGTTGTCTGAGAAGGCCTTACAAATAGCTGACGAAAGAAGAAAAGCAAAAGGCAAGGGAGAAGGGTCCCAGAGAATAGCAAGGAGAGACAAGAAGGCCTTCTTCAATGAACAGTTTAAGCAAGGGAGTTTCAGAAAGACATCTAATTGACTTAATTGAAGATGCTAAAACCTTTGACTGTAGAGATCACAACAAACTGTGGAAAATTCTCAAAGAGATGGGAATACCAGACCACCTTACCTGTCTTCTGAGAAACCTGTATGAGAGTCAAGAAGCAACAGTTAGAACTGGACATGAAGGGCAGTCCTAAGATGGCAGAGGAATAGGACGGGGAGACCACTTTCTCCCCCACAAATTCATCAAAAGAACATTTAAACGCTGAGTAAATTCCACAAAACAACTTCTGAATGTCGGCAGAGGACATCAGGCACCCAGAAAAGCAGCCCATTGTCTTCGAAAGGAGGTAGGAAAAAATATAAAAGACAAAAAAAAGAGACAAAAGAGGTAGGGACGGAGCTCCATCCTGGGAAGGGAGTCTTAAAAAGAGAGAAGTTTCCAAACACCAGGAAACACTCTCACTGCAGAGTCTGTGGCGAGCCTTGGAAGCACAGAGGGCAGCATAACAGGGAGGAAACATAAATAAATAATTAAAACCCACAGATTACGAGCCCAACGGTAACTCCCCCAGCAGAGAAGCAGCGCAGACGCCTGCACCCGCCACTAGCAAGCGGGGCCTGGGCAGGGAGGCGCGGGCTGCATGGCTTAGAGTAAGGAGCTGGCCTGAATGCCCCGAGGGCAATCTGAGCAAACTAACTTGGGCTAGCAAACCAGACTGTGGGATAGCTACCACGCGAAAAGTCAACCCTAACCTAAGACACCACCAGGCCCGTGCACAGAACAAAGGACTGAACAGAGATAGCCGGCTGCAGACCTTCCCCCTCTGGTGACAGGCAGCCAGAGCTGGAAGGGGCAATCACAGTCCCAGAGAGACATTATCTACCAAACTGCAAGCAGGCTTCTTTGCTAAGACTTCTTGGGGTTCTGGGCAGTCAACATCCGCCTGAGAAGGTGCGCTGATTGTACACCCAGAAAACCAAGTGACAGGGACGGGGGAGGCGATAAGTGACAGCGACCACGCTCGCCAAACACCTCATCATCTGAACTGCTCGGACCTGAAAAGGGCACAAAACGCAGGCCCAACCGAGTCTGCGCCTCTGAGGACTACCCGAGTGCCTGAACCTGAGTGGCTTAGACCTGGGAGGTGCATGCAGCCTAGGGCTGGCCTCCGAAGGTTCCCAGCGGACCAACCTAGAGCCTGAGCAGTGTGGGCAGGGAGGGTACACGCGCCGTGAGCGGGGACAGGCCCAGTGTGGCTGAGGCACTGCGAGCACACGCCAGTGTTATTTGTTTGCAGCGTCCCTCCCTCCCCACAGCGCGACTGAACAAGTGAGCCTAAAAAAAAGTGTCCACCACTGCCCCCTTTGTGTCAGGGCGGAAATCAGACACTGAAGAGACCAGCAAACAGAAGAAGCTAAAACAGAGGGAACCGCCTTGGAAGTGACAGGTGCAATAGATTAAAACCCTGTCGTTAGTACCGACTACATAGGAAGGGGCCTATAGATCTTGAGAAATATAAGCCGGACCAAGGAACTATCTGAAAATGAACTGACCCCACAATACCCACAACAACACCAGAGAAAGTCCTAGATATATTTTTTCTATTTTTACAATCATTCTTTTAAAAAAAATTTTTAAAAATTTTTAAGTCCTCTATTACTCCTTTAATTTTCACTTCTATAACCTATTATTACTTTGCAAAAAAAAAAAGACCCTATTTTTTAAAGCAAACTTCATATATATATATTTTATATTTTTGTGACTTTTTTTTCTTCTTTTCTTTAATATTGTATTTTTGAAATTCCAAACTCTACTCTAGATTTTTAATCTTTGCTTTTTGGTATTTGTTATCAATTTTGTACGTTTAAGAACCCAATCTTCAGTATCCATTTTCACTTGGGAGCGAGATTACTGGCTTGACTGCTCTCTCCCGCTTTGGACTCTCCTTTTTCTCCACCAGGTCGCCTCTGTCTCCTCCCTACCCCCTCTTTTCTCCACCCAACTCTGTGAATCTCTGTGTGTTCCAGACAGTGTAGAACACTTAGGGAACTGATTACTGGCTGGATCTGTCTCTCTCCTTTTGATTCCCCCCTTTTATCCTCCTGGCCACTTCTGTTTCCTTCCTCCCTCTTCTCTTCTCTGTATAACTCCATGAACATCTCTGAGTGGTCCAGTTGTGGAGTGCACATAAGGAAGTGATTACTGGCTAGCTTGCTCTCTCCTCTATTGATTCCACCTCATCTCATTCAGGTCACCTCTAACTCCCTCCTCCCTCTTCTCTTCTCCATGTAACTCTGTGAACCTCTCTGGGTGTCCCTCACTGTGGAGAAACTTTTCATCTTTAACCTAGATGTTTTATCAACAGTGCTGTATAGAAGGAGAAGTCTTGAGACTACTGTAAAAATAAGACTGAAAACCAGAAGCAGGAGGCTTAAGTCCAAATCCTGAGAACACCAGAGAACTCCTGACTCCAGGGAACATTAATCGACAGGAGCTCATCAAACACCTCCACACCTACACTGAAACCAAACACCACCCAAGGGCCAACAAGCTCCAGAGCAAGACATACCATGCAAATTCTTCAGCAACACAGGAACACAGCCCTGAGCTCTATAATACAGGCTGCCCAAAGTTACTCCAAAACCATTGACATCTCATAACTCATTACTGGACACTTCATTGCACTCCAGAGAGAACAAATCCAGCTCCACCCACCAGAACACCGATACAAGCTTCCTTAACCAGGAAACCTTGACAAGCCACCTGTACAACCCCACCCACAGCGAGGAAACTCCACAGTAAAGAGAACTCCACAAACTGCCAGAATACAGAAAGGCCACCCCAAACTCAGCAATATAAACAAGATGAAGAGACAGAGGAATACTCAGCAGGTAAAGGAACAGGATAAATGCCCACCAAACCAAACAAAAGAGGAAGAGATAGGGAATCTACCTGATAAAGAATTCCAAATAATGATAGTGAAAATGATCCAAAATCTTGAAACCAAAATGGAATCACAGATAAATAGCCTGGAGACAAGGATTGAGAAGATGCAAGAAAGGTTTAACAAGGACCTAGATGAAATAAAAGAGTCAATATATAATGAATAATGCAATAAATGAGATCAGAAACACTCTGGAGGCAACAAATAGTAGAATAACAGAGACAGAAGATAGGATTAGTGAAGTAGAAGATAGAATGGTAGAATAAATGAATCAGAGAGGAAAAAAGAAAAATGAATTAAAAGAAATGAGGACAATCTCAGAGACCTCCAGGACAGTGTTAAATGCCCCAACATTCGAATCATAGGAGTCCCATAAGAAGAAGACAAAAAGAAAGACCATGAGAAAATACTTGAGGAGATAATAGTTGAAAACTTCCCTAAAATGGGGAAGGAAATACTCACCCAAGTCCAAGAAACCCATAGAGTCCCAAACAGGATAAACCCAAAGCGAAACACCCCAAGACATATATTAATCAAAGTAACAAAGGTCAAACACAAAGAACAAATATTAAAAGCAGCAAGGGGAAAACAACAAATAACACACAAGGGGATTCCCATAAGGATAACAGCTGATCTTTCAATAGAAACTCTTCAGGCCAGGAGGGAATGGCAAGACATACTTAAAGTGATGAAAGAAAATAACCTACAGCCCAGATTACTGTACCCAGCAAGGATCTCATTCAAATATGAAGGAGAAATTGAAAGCTTAACAGACAAGCAAAAGCTGAGAGAATTCAGCACCACCAAACCAGCTCTCCAACAAATGCTAAAGGATCTTCTCTAGACAGGAAACACAAAAAGGGTGTATAAACTCGAACCCAAAACTATAAAGTAAATGGCAACGGGATCATACTTATCAATAATTACCTTGAACGTAAATGGGTTGAATGCCCCAACCAAAAGACAAAGACTGGCCGAATGGATACAAAAACAAGACCCCTCTATATGCTGCTTACAAGAGACCCACCTCAAAACAAGGGACACATACAGACTGAAAGTGAAGGGCTGGAAAAAGATTTTCCATGCAAATAGAGACCAAAAGAAAGCAGGAGTAGCAATACTCATATCAGATAAAATAGACTTTAAAACAAAGGCTGTGAAAAGAGACAAAGAAGGCCACTACATAATGATCAAAGGATCAACCCAAGAAGAAGATATAACAATTATAAATATATATACATCCAACACAGGAGCACCACAATATGTAAGACAAATGCTAACAAGCATGAAAGGGGAAATTAACAATAACACAATAATAGTGGGAGACTTTAATACCCCACTCACACCTATGGACAGATCAACTAAACAGAAAGTTAATAAGGAAACACAAACTTTAAGTGATACAGTAGACCAGTTAGACCTAATTGATATCTATAGGACATTTTACCCCCCAAAAATGAATTTCACCTTTTTCTCAAGTGCACACAGAACCTTATCCAGGATAGATCACATCCTGGGCCATAAATCTAGCCTTGGTAAGTTCAAAAAAATTGAAATCATTCCAAGCATCTTTTCTGACCACAATGCAATAAGATTAGATCTCAGTTACAGGAGAAAAACTATTAAAAATGGCAACATATGGAGGCTGAACAACAGGATGCTGAATAACCAACAAATCACAGAAGAAATAAAAAAAGAAATCAAAATATGCATAGAAGTGAATGACAATGAAAACACACCAACCCCAAACCTGTGGGACACTGTAAAAGCAGTGCGAAGGGGAAGGTTCATAGCAATACAGGCATACCTCAAGAAACAAGAAAAAAGTCAAATAAATAACCTAACTCTACACCTAAAGCAACTAGAAAAGGAAGAAATGAAGAACCCCAGGGTTAGTAGAAGGAAAGAAATCTTAAAAATTACGGCAGAAATAAATGCAAAAGAAACAAAAGAGACCATACATAGCAAAAATAAACAAAGCCAAAAGCTGGCTCTTTGAAAGGATAAATAAAATTGACAAACCATTAGCCAGACTCATCAAGAAACAAAGGGAGAAAAATCAAATCAATAAAATTAGAAATGAAAATGGAGAGATCACAATAGACAACACAGAAATACAAAGGATCATAAGAGACTACTATCAGCAATAATATGCCAATAAAATGGACAACTTGGAAGAAATGGACAAATTCTTAGAAAAGTACAACTTCCCAAAACTGAACCAGGAAGAAATAGAAAATCTTAACAGACCCATCACAAGCACAGAAATTGAAACTGTAATCAGAAATCTTCCAGTAAACAAAAGCCCAGGTCCAGATGGCTTCACAGCTGAATTCTACCAAAAATTTAGAGAAGAGCTAACACCTATCCTACTCAAACTCTTCCAGAAAATTGCAGAGGAAGGTCAACTTCCAAACTCATTCTATGAGGCCACCATCACCCTAATACCAAAACTGACAAAGATGCCACGAAAAAAGAAAACTACAGGCCAATATCACTGATGAACATAGATGCCAAACTCCTTAACAAAATTCTAGCAATCAGAATTCAACAACACATTAAAAAGATCATACACCATGACCAAGTGGGCTTTATTCCAGGGATGCAAGGATTCTTCAATATCCACAAATCAATCAATGCAATACACCACATTAACAAATTGAAAAATAAAAGCCATATGATTATCTCAATAGATGCAGAGAAAGCCTTTGACAAAATTCAACATCCATTTATGATAAAAAATCTTTCCAGAAAGCAGGAATAGAAGGAACATACCTCAATATAATAAAAGCTATATATGACAAACCCACAGCAAACATTATCCTCAATGGTGAAAAATTGAAAGCATTTCCCCTAAAGTCAGGAACAAGACAAGGGTGCCCACTTTCACCACTACTATTCAACATAGTTCTGGAAGTTTTGGCCATAGCAATCAGAGCAGAAAAAGAAATAAAAAGAATCCAAATTGGAAAAGAAGAAGTAAAACTCTCACTGTTTGCAGATGACATGATCCTCTACATAGAAAACCCTAAAGACTCCACCAGAAAATTACTAGAGCTAATCAATGAATATAGTAAAGTTGCAGGATATAAAATCAAGACACAAATCCCTTGCATTCCTATACACTAATAATGAGAAAATAGAGAAATTAAGAAACAATTCCATTCACCATTGCAACGAAAAGAATAAAATACTTACAGATATATCTACCTAAAGAAACTAAAGACCTATATATAGAAAACTATAAAACACTGTTGAAAGAAATCAAAGAGGACACTAATAGATGGAGAAATATATCATGTTCATGGATTGGAAGAATCAATGTAGTGAAAATGAGTATACTACCCAAAGCAATCTATAGATTCAATGCAATCCCTATCAAGCTACCAACGGTATTTTTCACAGAGCTAGAACAAATGGCACCCCACTCCAGTACTCTTGCCTGGAAAATTCTATGGACGGAGGAGCCTGGTAGGCTGCAGTCCATGGGGTCGCTAAGAGTCGGACATGACTGAGCGACTTCACTTTCATCTTTCGCTTTCATGCACTGGAGAAGGAAATGGCAACCCACTCCAGTGTTCTTGCCTGGAGAATCCCAGGGACGGGGGAGCCTGTTGGGCTGCCATCTATGGGGTCGCACAGAGTCGGACACAACTGAAGTGACTTAGCAGCAGCAGAAGAACAAATAATTTCACAATTTGTATGGAAATACAAAAAACCTCGAATAGCCAAAGCAATCTTGAGAAAGAAGAATGGAACTGGAGGAATCAACCTGCCTGACTTCAGGCTCTACTACAAAGCCACAGTCATCAAGACAGTATGGTACTGGCACAAAGACAGAAATATAGATCAATGGAACAAAATAGAAAGCCCAGAGATAAATCCACACACCTATGGACACCTTATCTTTGACAAAGGAGGCAAGAATATACAATGGATTAAAGACAATCTCTTTAACAAGTGGTGCTGGGAAAACTGCTCAACCACTTTAAAAGAATGAAACTAGAACACTTTCTAATGCCATCCACAAAAATAAACTCAAAATGGATTAAAGATCTAAATGTAAGACCAGAAACTATGAAACTCTTAGAGGAGAACATAGGCAAAACACTCTCTGACATAAATCACAGCAGGAGCCTCTATGACCCACCTCCCAGAATTTTGGAAATAAAAGCAAAAATAAACAAATGGGACCTAATTAAAATTAAAAGCTTCTGCACAATAAAGGAAACTATAAGCAAGGTGAAAAGACAGCCTTCAGAATGGGAGAAAATAATAGCAAATGAAGCAACTGACAAACAACTAATCTCAAAAATATATAAGCAACTCCTGCAGCTCAATTCCAGAAAAATGAACAACTCAATCAAAAAATGGGCCAAAGAACTAAACAGACATTTCTCCAAAGAAGACATACAGATGGCTAACAAACACATGAAAAGATGCTCAACATCACTCATTATCAGAGAAATGCAAATCAAAACCACAATGAGGTACCATTTTACGCCAGCCAGAATGGCTGCGATCCAAAAGTCTACAAGCAATAAATGCTGGAGAGGGTGTGGAGAAAAGGGAATCCTCTTACACTGTTGGTGGGAATCCAGATTAGTACAGCTACTATGGAGAACAGTGTGGAGATTCCTTAAGAAACTGGAAATAGAACTGCCTTATGACCCAGCAATCCCACTGCTGGGCATACACACCTGGGAAAACCAGAATTGAAAGAGACACGTGTACCCCAATGTTCATCGCAGCACTGTTTATAATAGCCCGGACATGGAAGCAACCTAGATGTCCATCAGCAGATGAATGGATAAGAAAGCTGTGGTACATATACACAATGGAGTATTACTCAGCCATTAAAAAGAATACATTTGAATCAGTTCTAATGAGGTGGATGAAACTGGAGCCGATTATACAGAGTGACGTAAGCCAGAAAGAAAAACACCAGTACAATATACTAATGCATATATATGGAATTTAGAAAGATGGTAACGATAACCCTGTATGTGAGACAGCAAAAGAGACACAGATGTATAGAACAGTCTTTTGGACTCTGTGGGAGAGGGAGAGGGTGGGATGATTTGGGAGAATGGCATTGAAACATGTATAATATCATATATGAAACAAATCACCAGTCCAGGTTTGATGCATGATACTGGATGCTTGGGGCTGGTGCACTGGGATGACCCAGAGGGATGGTACGGGGAGGGAGGAGGGAGGGGGGTTCAGGATAGGGAACACATGTATACCTGTGGTGGATTGATGTTGATGTATGGCAAAACCAATACAGTATTGTAAAGTAATTAACCTCCAGTTAAAATAAATACATTTATATTAAAAAAAAAAGAACTGGCCATGAAATTGGTTCAAAACTGGGAAAGGAGTACAAGGCTGTATATTGTCACCCTGCTAATTTAATTCATATACAGAGAACATCATACTACATGTTGGGCTGAATGAATCAAAAACTGGAAATAAGATTGCTGTGAGAAATATCAACAACCTCAGATATGCAGATGATACCACTCTAATGGCAGAAAGTGAAGAGGAATGTAAAGAATCTCTTGATGAAGGTGAAAGAGGAGAGTGAAAAGCCAGCTTAAAACTCCACATTCAAAAAACTAAGATCATGGCATCTGGTCCCATCACTTCATGGCAAATAGATGTGGAGAAAGTGGAAGCAGTGACAGATTTTATTTTCTGTGGCTCCAAAATCACTGCGGATGGTGACAGCAGCCATGAAATTAAAAGACACTTGCTACTTGGAAGGAAAGCTATGACAAACCTAGACTATGTATTAAAAAGCAGAGATGTCACTTTGCTGACAAAGGTCATGTAGTCAGTGCTATGACTTTTCCAGTAGTCATGTATGGATGTGAGAGTTGGACCAAAAAGAAGGCTGAGCGCTGAAGAACTGATACTTTTGAATTGTGGTACTGGTGAAGACTCTTGAGAATTCCATGGACTGCAAGGACATCAAACCAGTCAATCCTAAAGGAAACTGATCTTGAATATTCATTGGAAGGACTGATGCTGAAGCTGAAGCTCATTGTCAGTGAAGAGCTGACTCACTGGAAATGACACTGATGATGGGAAAGATTGAAGGCAAAAAGAGAAAGGGGTGTCAGAGGACAAGATGGTTAGATGGCATCACTGACTCAGTAGACATGAATCTGAGCAACCTCCAGGAGGTAGTGGAGGACAGAGGAGTCTGGCATGTTACAGTCCATGAGGTTGCAGAGTTGGACATGACTTATTGACTGAACAATGACAGCAAAGCATCTGAGAACCCATCATAAGTCAAGTACCCAACCAGGTGCAGGAGAGTAAAAAACAACAACAACAACAGAAAACTATGGGACCTATTCTCAACTGAAAACTCTCACAGAGAACTCTGAGAACAAAGACAGCATCCTTTTCTCATCCCTTGTTATGGGGTATGCATTATTGTGACCTTTTTTGGAGGGGTGCTTTGAAATGCTGATTAACATCTTAAAATTCCTGTTCTGAGAACTTATCCTACAGGAACACGGACACCAGTAGATGTTATATTTATAGGACACACAAGACCAAACTGAAACTGTGAAAAACCAAACCTGCCTAGATGCCCAGGAATAAGGATACTCCCGGGCAGCGGATTGGCCCCAGGGCAGCCAGCAGCAGCAGAGGGACCCTGGAGCCCTCTGCTCCTAGGCATCCTCCGACCTATGCTCCAGCCTTCCCCAGACTCCCTTCCAAGCTACTCCAGCAGGAGCTTTGCCTTGACTTTTGAGTTGCATGGCCACTGACGGTTTACATGCTCAATGAGGACCAGCAGTGGGACAACCAGGGCACCAGGCATGTCACCCAGCTACATGGAGTGGCCGAAGGGCATGTCATTGCTAGTCAAGGCCTGACAAAACATGGTCCATCAGAGAAGGGAATGGCAAACCACTTCAGTATTCTTGCCTTGAGAACCCCATGAACAGTATGAAAAGGCAAAATGATATGACACTGAAAGATGAACTCCCCAGGTCAGTAGATGTTCAATAAACCAATGGGGAAGAGAGGAGAAATACCTACAAAAAGAATGAAGAGGCGGAGCCAAAGCAGAAACAACATCCAGTTGCGGATGTGTCTGGTGGTGAAAGTAAAGTCTGATGCTGTAAAGAACAATACTGCATAGGAACCTGGAATGTTAGGTCCATGAATCACGGTAAACTGGGAGCAGTCAAACAGGAGATGGCAAGAGTGAACATCGACATTTTAGGAATCAGTGAACTAAAATGGACCAGAATGGGTGAATTTAATTCAGATGACCATTATATCTACTACTGTGGGCCAGAATCCCTTGGAAGGAATGGAGCAGCTAGCCCTCAGAGTCAACAAAAGAGTCCGAAATGCAGTACTTGGTTGCAGTCTCAAAAATGACAGAATGATCTTGGTTCATTTCCAAGGCAAACCACTCAACATCACAGTAATCCAAGCCTATGCCCCAATCACTAATGCCGAAGAAGCTGAAGCTGAATGGTTCTATGATGACTTACAAGACCTTCCAGAACTAACAGCAAAAAAAGAGGCGTCCTTTTCATCACAGGGAACTGGAATGCAAAAGTAGGAAGTCAAGAGATACCTGGAGTAACAGGCAAGTTGGGACTTGGATTACAAAATGAAGCACAGCAAAGGCTAACAGAGTTTTGCCAAGAGAACACACTGGTCATAGCAAACACCTTCTTCCAACAATGCAAGAGATGACTTTACACATGGACATCACCAGATGGTCAATGTAGAAATCAGATTGATCATATTCTTTGCAGCTGAAGATGAAGAAACTCTATACAGTTAGCAAAAGCAAGACCTGGAGCTGACTGTGACTCAGATCATGAGCTCCTTATTGCAAAATTCAGGTTCAGATTGAAGAAAGTAGGGAAAACCACGAGGCCATTCAGGTATGACCTAAATCAAATCCCTATGCAAGAGTACTGGAGGGGGGTGCCATTGCCTTCTCCTATGATTATACAGTGGAAGTGACAAACAGATTCAATATACTAGACTTGGTAGATGGAGTGCCTGAAGAACTATGGAAGGAGGTTCATAACACTGTACAGGAGGTGGTGACCAAAACCATCCCCAAGAAAAAGAAATGCAAGAAAGCAAAGTGGTTGTCTGAGAAGTCCTTACAAGTAGCTGAGAAAAGAAGAGAAGTGAAAGGCAAAGGGGGAAGGGAAAGATACACCTAACTGAATGCAGAGTTCCAGAGAATAGCAAGGAGAGATAAGAAAGCCTTCTTAAGTGAACACTGCAAAGAAATAGAGGAACAGAATATAAAGGGGAAGTCTAGAGGTCTCTTAAAGAAAACTAGAGATACCAAGGGAACATTTCATGCAAAGATGGGCTCAATAAAGGACAGAAACGACAGAAGCAGAAGACATTAAGAAGAGGCAGCCAGAATACACAGAAGAACCGTACAAAAAAGCCCATAATGACCCAGAAAACCACGATGGTGTGGCCACTTGCCTAGAGCCGGACGTCCTGGAATGTGAAGTCAAGTGGGCCTCAGGAAGCATTACTACAAACAAAGCTAGAGGAGGTGATGGAATTCCAGCTGAGCTATTTCAAATCCTAAAAGATGATGCTGTTAAAGTGCTATACTCAATATGCCAGCAAATTTGGAAAACTCAGCAGTGGCCATAGGACTGGAAAAGGTCAGTTTTCATTCCAATCCCAAAGAAAGGCAGTGCCAAAGAATGTTCAATTACCATACAATTGCACTCATTTCATATGCTAGCAAGATTATGCTCAAAATTCTCCAAGCTAGGCTTCAGCAGTACGTGAACTGAGAACTTCTAGATGTATAAGGTGGATTTAGAAAAAGCAGAGGGATCAGAGAAAAAAATTGCCAACATCTTCTGGATCATAGAAAAAGCAAGAGGATTCCACCCCCCCCCCCAAAAAAAAAAACCACATCAATTTCTGCTTCATTGAGTACTCTAAAGCCTTTGACTGTGTGGATCACAACAAACTGTGGAATATTCTTGAAGAGATGAGAATACCAGACCACCTTACCTGCCTCCTGAGAAACCTCTATGCAGGACAAGAAGCAACAGTTAGAACTGGACATGGAAAAATGGACTGGTTCCAAATTGGGAAAGGAGTATGTCAAGGCTGTATATTGTCACCTTGCTTGTTTAACTTACATGCAGAGTACATCATGAGAAATGCCGGGCTGGATGACTCATAAGCTGGAATAAAGACTGCTGGGAGAAATATCAAACCTCAGATATGCGGATGATATCACTTTAAGGACAGAAAGTGAAGAGGAAGTAAAGGGCCTCTTGATCAATGTGAAAGAAGGTAGTGAAAAAGCTGGCTTAAAACTCAACATTCACAAAACTAAGATCATGGCATCTGGTCCAATCATTTCATGGCAAATAGGTGGGGAAAAAGTGGAAACAGCGTCAGATTTCATTTTCTTGAGCTCCAAAATCACTGCAGTGACTGCAGCCATGAAATTAAAAGACGCTTGCTCTTTAAAGGAAAGCTATGACAAACCTAGACAATGTATTAAAAAGCAGAGACATCACTTTGCTGACAAAGGCTCATATAGTCAAAGCTATGGTTTTTCCAGTAGTCATGTATGGGTGTGAGAGCTGGACCATAAAGAAGGCTGAGCACCGAAGAATTTGTGCTTTCCAACTGTGGTGCTGAAGACTCCTTGGACAGCAAGGAGATCAAACCAGTCATTCCTAAAGGAAATCAGTCCTAAATATTCATTGGAAGGACTGGTGCTGAAGCTGAAGCTCTAATACTTTGGATACCTGATGTGAAGAACTGACTCACTGGAAAAGACCCTGATGCTAGGACAGGTTGAGGGCAAGAGGAAAAGGGAGTGACAGGGGATGAGATGGTTGGATGGCATCACTGACTCAATGGACATCAGTTTGAGCAAATTCAGGGAGATAGTGAAGGACAGGGGAGTCTGGCGTGCTGCTGTCCATGGCGTCACAAAGAGCTGGACACAATTTAGCGACTGAACAACAACAAAGAGACAATATGGCTGTCACACCCCAGGCCCCATGGTGTTAACAGTGCCTATGTCACGGCAGGCGTACACACGTTAGAAGTTTAGTGTCCTCAAACTTGCACATTTCTGCAAATGTACCATGGTCCCAGCTGAGGACACAGCTCTGCTGAGCACCTCTGGGTCCTGTCAGCGGCCCCCGTGTGGAGCCCTTGGTCGCCCTCAGCACGGCCCAGCCGTCTCCCAGCACCCTGTCCCTGGCTTGACTGCGGCCATCAGCACATGTGACATTGGCACATTAGCTCCCTCTCACACACGTGCAGATGACCGATTACTATCAATCACAACAAGCTCGTTTCCGGCCCCAGGGGTGCTCCTCCGCTCCCCCAGGGCCCTCGACGTTGGAGCGGGTGGCTCTGGAGACCAGGAGACACTGTCAGTTAGAGGCGTTCAGAGGAGGAGCTGGGATCTAAAGCAGAGGCACTCCCCGCCAAACCACCAAATTTCCTTATGTTCCCAGTTTACTGTGTGTTTAAAAACCACACAGTGAGGTAAAATAAAATTACGAACATCAACACATTATGTTTTTTATAAGAAACAATATGGAACTCCTATGGACTAACTTGTGTTCCCCAAATTCACACATGAAACCCCAAATGTCTATGTGAAATAGGGCCTGTGAGGAAGAAATTAAGGTCAAATGAGGTGATAGGGGCAGGGCCCTAATCCACAGCACTGTGGTCTTCTAAGCAGAGGACAGGGCTTCCGTGGTGGCTCAGACGGTCAAGAATCCGCCTGCAATGTAGGAGACCTGGGTTCAATCCCTGGGTTGTGAAGATCCCCTGGAGAAGGGAATGGCTACCCACTCCAGTATTCTTGCCTGGAGAATCCCATGGACAGAGGAGCCTGGCGGGCTACAGTTCACAGGGCTGCAAAGAATCGGACACGCCTGAGTGGCTAACACTTCATTTCAACCAGAGGAGGAGAGACCTCTCTCATCTACAAACCAGTAAGAGAGCCCAGACTAGGAACTGAACTCGCTCCAGACGATAGTAAACCAGTGGGCAGCGGAGTTCCAATAGAACTGCTTACCAAGACCGCGGCCTGGGACTCTGCTCCTCCGTCCGTGTGCCGCCGAGCCTAACGGCGTCTGAGGAGGAGCCCACGCGCGCGGGTCCAGACGGGTCCTCACACCTCTGCTTCACTGCCTTCAGGTCCCCCCGTCCCTGGAGCGCGTCTGGACCCTTCCCCTTCCCTGACAATTTTTCTTCTATGCGTGCACTACAAAGCAGGAGATTTTAGTGTGTTTCCCTCAGTTCTAATCCAGAAAGGACTCCTCAAAAGGTCGTGTCTGGTCTGCCTTCTGTCTCCATAAAGGCCAGTGCAAACATGAGGGGCAGCAGCGTGACAGGTGACTGTATGTCTGTTGGATCTAATGAGATTTTTGAGCTTATTCTTTTAGATTAGATGTCTGCTGCATTTTTTGTTTCCCTTTCCTGGTTTCCTTCCTTGTGTTTCACATTGGTCCTGGACAGCAGTGAGCCAGAACGCTTCCTGTGGCCAGGGACACCCTGCGCCTGGGTCGCTCCCAGAGGCTGTGGGTGCGGCCCGGGGGTGCCCTAGCCCCAGCTGCAAGGTCCAGGCGAGGGGCAATCCTGCAGTGACACCCTCGGGGGGCAAAGCTGCTTCCTCTCACACATGTGCGGGAGGCCTGCCTCCCTGTGTGTCACGACCATTCTGTCTTGGGGTGGGGATGGCGCTGCTCCCCTGAAGGAGTCTGGACATGAGATGCTGAGGGAAAGCCCCGTGTGTGGTTTCATTCCAGGTGCTCCCATCGAGGGAACGCAGAGGCGCTAGGCGAGGAGGAGGGGGCCGGGCCCGGGTTGTAAGGGAAGAGCAATCCACTCTCATGGGAAGATCCATGTAGTGAGGAAGCAAGGCCCTTCAAACCCCAACAACGCCAGGTTGGTGGCATCACAGATGTGGCAGGAATTCAGGCTGCAGGTGCTTCCTTCGCAGAGAAGGCAGACCAGGCTTCCTGACCCAGGAGAGAACACCTCAGCCACGGCGACAGCATGGGAACAGGAGGAGGTGGGGGTGGCGCCCTGAGGAAGGCAGCTGGCGGTGACTGGGCTGAGGAGGCGGGCTGGGCAGGGTCGGGGGCAGAACAACGAGAGGGAGGTGCGGGCAGCGGGAGGCCCCCCAGGCGGCCCGGGGACCCTCCCTGAAGACGCGGGGCCGGAGCAGGAGCAGGAGGCGGCCCCACCCCCCAGCAGGCGCGGGGCGGTGACCCTCGGCCCCCGCGCCCTCAGGTTCTGTTCCAGAAAGCTCCCTGGCACTGCCTGCTGCTGCCACTCACTCAGCTCCAACCTGGTTGCCTGCCTTCGGGCCTGGATCCCAGGCCATTCCTGCCTCAGAGGCACTTTCCCAACGTGGAAGCAGAGATGTCCCATCAGGCAGGTCCTGGCTCAGGTCAGGTCCCCTGGGGAGACTGACCTGCCCAGCTGCCCACCCCACTGCCCCACTGCCCACCCTGAGGGCTCTGAAGGCCACAGCAGTCTCTGCATGGCTGTGTGGGACCACCCTGCTCCCCAGGGACCCAGGGACTGTTGCTGGCTCCTTCACTGCCAGGGCTCTGGTTCCTGTAACGTTCCTGGCCTCACGGAATCATGGCCCAGAAATAGTGACTTGTGCTAAGAAACCTCTCCCCAAAGGCTAGCAGGACGTTTTAGGGACCAGCACTACCAGGCCCTCAAGGAAGAGAGAGTGCCTTCCTGCAACACTTTGAGAAAAGAGAGACACAGGAAAAGCAGCCGCTCACAGATGGAGACTGAAGGTGGGGGCTTGCATGCAGAGTCACAGCCCCACGCGCTCATGACCAGAGCCCAGACAGTAAAACACGGCCAGCAGCCCCAAGTCAGCAGCATCTGTGTGCATGTGTGAGCGCAGGTACAGGGGCCACAGCCAAGGAGACTCACCTCTGAACACGGGGGCTTCCAAACTCTGTCAGTAAAAATCACCATTGTCAATGAAAAGCAATGTAAATCTATCAACATAAAACACCACAGTAACCCCCAAGGAGAAAAAGCATATCTCAAAAGATGCAAAAAGAAACAAATTGATTAAAACACCCATTAATGATAAAAACCCTTAGCAACCAGGAACAGAAAGAACCCTCCTTAACCTGATAAGGGGCATTTCCCTAAAGCACGCATGCGCACACACACACACACACACACACACACACACACACTTAGACGTACTGGGGACCCTTTGGAGGCACTACTTCAAGTCGGACACTGTCCTGTAGGTGCTGGTCAAGCAGATGGCCCAGAACCTAGAAAGGGACAGATGGGCAAAGTGAAGATGGGAGATGTCACCTACTTACAGGCTGAAGGGCATCCCTGTGTGGCTGGAGTTCCCCAGGGACTCAGTGATGCCACTGGCAACTCCCCTCTCATCCTCCACCTCACCCCCAAATTGGCCTCCAGGTGGGGTCGGGGCTGAGCAATGGCATTTGACCAGCTGGCCACCCACACTGCCAAGGGACCTTTAGATTCTTGCTTCCTGGGGATAATTTGAAACACAGCCTGCTCGTGTTGAGAACGGTCTGCAATTACCTTTGAGGCAATGTTTCCCAGGTCAGTTCTTTAAGCAAGATTCTAGATGAAGCCTTGTTTAATTAAAAAAATTTTTTTTGTATGTTATTTCTTTGGCTGCACAGGTCTTAGAGCAGCATGCAGGATCTTTAGTTGCGAGGCATGCGGGGTATTTTAGTTGCAGCATGGGGGATCTAGTTCCCTGACAAGGGATTGAACCCAGGTCCCCTGAAGAGTCTTAGCAGTGGACCACCCGGGCAGTCCCTGAAGCCTTGTTTCAAATCACTAGACTTTCTCAGTCCCATGAAAGTGAAAGTGTTCATCGCTCAGTTGTGTCCAACTCTTTGTGACCCCAAGGACTGTAGCCTGCCAGGATCCTCTGACCATGGGACTTTCCAGGCAAGAATACTGGAGTAAGTTGCCAGTCTCTTCTCCAGGGGATCTTTCCAACCCACGGATCGAACCTGGGTCTACCACACTGAAGGCAGATTCTTTACCATATTTCCCATAGGGCTTCACAAAGAATATTTCTTTAGGGTGTGCCCTGGTGGTCCACTGGTTAGGTCTCTGTGCTTTCACCGCCAAGGGCCCTTATCAGGAAATAAGATTTCACAAGACGAGTGGTGAGGCCAAAAAAAGCAAAAAACCAAAGAATATTCCTTTAGCAAACACTCATCAATTTCTGAAATCACAGCTGACATGAACGTTAGATATTCATCAGACTGAAGGGGTATAACACTATGCAAATTACCATCAGTTCTAATCAATCCTTAGTCAAAATACATCACAACCTAAGCGCTGAAATCTCAACCAAATATGCAAGTTGTTTTCATTTCAATACACGCTTGCAGTTGTTAATTAAAGGCCTGTGATTCTGTCATAAACTACTGAACTGCTGATGCTCAGTAAAAATGGCATGGAGTTTGCTTCAGCTCTGTTTTCTTGTGGCAACAGGGCAAAAGGACAAGACAGAGAAATGTTGTAATAGAAAATGCAGCCAAGTAAAATGTCTAGAAAACTAGTCCATGGTCTCCTGTGAGGCTTTGAGAACATTTAAGAGCAACAGGCAAGAAAAACAGCACTTACGGATGGTTTCTGTCTACCTTAAACAAGCTTATTTCTCATCCCAAGAAATGCTCAAATTTCAACTGAATGATATCTAGAAGCTTCTGAAGTTGGGCTACCCAAGGTGTGACCTTTAC
This sequence comes from Budorcas taxicolor, assembly GCF_023091745.1. NCBI lineage: Eukaryota > Metazoa > Chordata > Mammalia > Artiodactyla > Bovidae > Budorcas > Budorcas taxicolor. Next base: position 5,638,056 of record NC_068916.1, on the reverse strand, counting down.
TTTGCTGAGTCCTGCACAGGGAGGTGACCAGCCCAGCAACACACACAACCATGTCCAATCCATTCTCAGGCTGGAAATCAGATTTTCAGGCCTGCCCCGGACCTAACTCCCCGGGATTGGCCCGGGGACTGCTGCCTGAGGGATTGGCCTGGGGACTGCTGTCAAGCAGGTTCTAGGTGACCGTCAAAGGGAGCATTCCCTGTTGAGAAAGGGTAGTCACTTTCACACCATGACCAGGTGTACTGATGTCGACTGTGGGCCAAGCCCGTAACTGGGCTGGGATACGCTGCAGGCGCATCTGTGCGTTCGTGGGCTGGCGTTCCAGGGCGGGGATCAGGAGACACACCAGAGACAAACCCACAGGAGGGTTTCAGCGAATGGTTAAGCCCTAAGAAGAAATGCAGTAGAGATACAGATCCTGCAAGAAGGCGGTGCTGTATAAGAATCTGTGTCCCAAGTCCTTAGGCTCTGGGCCCCTGACCAAAATCCTTCAGTCTCGGAGTGGTTTTTATAAAAGCGTCACTGAGAAATAATTCAGGTGACAGGCAATCCACCCATTTCCAGTGAATGACTCAGTGGTTTTCCAGGGCTTTCACCAGGTTGTGCAACCAGTGCCTAATTTTTCACCACCTCAGAGAGACCCCAGGCCCATCAGCAGTCTCTCCCCACCCTCCTCCCCTCCAGCCTCTGGTAACTACTAATCATCTCCTTCTGCCTCTTCTGGACATTCCACCTAAACGGAGCCACATGCTATTTTGGACATTTTTGTCTGGCTTCTTTCACTCAGCATAGAGGTTTTTCCTTTTTTAATGGAACTATAGTTGATTCAGAATGTTTCAGGTATACAGCAAAGTGATTTTGTTATATATATATTATTTATATATTAATATATAGAAACATATAACATATTAATGTACTATATATGTTATATGTATAATATATATTTCTCAGGTTATTTTCCATTATAGGTTATTACAAGATATTGCATATAGCTCCCTATACTATACAGTAGGGCCTTGTTAGAATAAAGGTTTTAAGGTTTATCAATGTTGTAGTTTGTGTCAGAAAACTTCATTTCTTTTTATGGCTGAATAGTGTCCACTGAACAGATGGACCACATTTTGTTTCTCTGGTCATCATCATGGACATCAGAGGTTTTTTTTTTTTTCATAATTCTTGATTTGTGTGTTTGTCTGTACTAATCCACCTGTCTGTCCAGCAGAATTTCCCCAGTGATGGAGTGTTCTGCATCTGCAGTGTCTAATATGTGAACCACCAGCTACACATGGCTACTGAGCACTTGAGATGTGGCTAGTGTGGCTGAAGAACAGCTTATTTAATTATACTTGATTTTAATTAATTCGAATGGAAATTGTCCCTGGGGGATGAACCACAGTCTGTGGCTGCAGAGGAGCTATGATAGGCTGGTCAGAACTGGAGGCTCAATTCACGAGTCACCCTGAGACTGTGGGGCCGAGAAAGGATACTCCAAGCAACCTGAAAAATAACCCCCAGCTCTAGGAGGTCTGCAGCCATAGTGAACTACTCAGGTCCAGCCAATCACAAAAGGGGTCCGAATTCCGAAAGAAGTCACACACTGGCCCAAAGGGTAGTCTTTGGGACAGACCCAACCAGAAGGCTGAAACTACCTACCACGATGTTACAATTGCAACAGCTCTGCGTGGCTGAGGAGGAAGGGAAACATGAGTGAAAAAACAAAAAAACTGCTGGATGACTATGCCTGAGAGCTCCCACCCAGGCCCGGGGAGCAGCGGTGAGAAGGGTGGTCCTTTGCGTGACAGCTCTTTACACCCGCTCTGCTGATAGCAGCTCCTGGTGCTCCTCGGCTCCAGAGCAAGGCTGGCAGAGCTGGGACGTCTCGTTCCTCAGAGACGAAGGGAAGCACAGAGGTGCGCTCGAGGCCAGCACAGGGGAAAGGCAGGCTTGGGGAAGACAGGGCAGGGCGCTCGGTGCAGATTGCCTGGAATGCCTGGAAGCTCTTCCGGGGCGCTCCAAGAGCCAAAGCTTTTTACACAAGCTGGCACTCGAGCTAATTTGCAGGTACAGCCTGACCCACACCAGGGTGTGTGGCTGTTCCTGCTCTGAGGCTCAGGCACTTCACACAGGCTCTGCTTCAGTCCTTGTCAGCACCACACACCTGAAACCCAAACAGAGTCCTGTCCTGCACCCAGCCCCAAGGGTTTCAGGAAGGGGACTGGGCCAGTACTGGGTCCTCCCAGCTAACTTCAAAGATCTCCAAAAAGGGTTTATTAGTTCTCAGGAGTGCTGCTCCAGACACCAAGAAGGACGGGTGTTTCAAGGGACGGATGAAGAGGGGAGTGTTCTCCGAGGATACGCTTGGCCTCCGGAGAGTGCCAACACAGGACCATCCAGACAGCGCACAGAGGAGAGCGTGGGTGGGGCACTGGCATCTTGACCCTGGAAGATGTGCCCACATCCCTGCCACAGGCTGGAGGAGGCGTTGGACGGAAACTCCTGGAACTTGTAGGTAGGGCTTCCAGGAAAACTGGGCACCATGGCTCACACAGAGGACGGTGCTCTCTTCAGGGTGATATGAACGATGAACCTTGTGTTCTGAATCAGGCCCCAGACACCCAATCTTCCTGAATCCCGTAAGATGTACAAGGTAGAAAGGATTTCACTCAATAGGTATCAGTCACCAGAAACTGCTCTTAATTCAACAGAAATACAAGCTGTGTACACTGTGTGTCAGGCACCAGGGCAGTCCTAGGACATGGCCAGTTAGAGACGCTGCACTCACGGGAGGAGGCAGATGGCAGAGGCCAGGAGCCACCGTGGAGGGAGCCAGAGCCGCAGACACGGAGGCAGCGCCTGGGGCCTGTGGGTGCAGGGTTCCCTCCCTGAGCCAGAGCAGCATGTGGAGGGGTAGCACGTGGCCTGGCTATGGGCTACTGCGGTGCAACCCTCTCTCTGGACTCCACTCTGCTCATCTTCAAAATAGGAGTGACGTAAACGTCTGCGCGGGGCCGCTGGAAGGCTGGGGCAGCGATGCTGGAGCTCGCGGAGCTGCCTTGCTGTGGGCCACACCCCATCAGTGCCTCGAGTTTGTGCTCAGTTGTGTCTGACTCTTTGCGATCTTATGGACTGTAGCTGGCCAGGCTCTGTCCATGGGATTTCCAGGCAAGAATGCTGGAGTGGGTTACCATTTCCTCCTCCAGGGGATCTTCCAGAGCCAGAGATCAAACTAGTGTTTCCTGCATTGGCAGGCAGATTACTTTATCACTGAGCCACCTGGGTACTGGCCTTTAAATCCTCTGTGCCAGTTTGGTTTTAGTTTTTATCCTAAAGGCTTGTCGCAGACATTAGCCAGAGGCAAATTTGGGTTAAATAAAAAAGCCGATGTGGGGCTGTGCTGGTGGTCCAGTGGTTAAAACTCTGCCTTGCAATGCAAGAGACACTGGTTTGATCCACCCTGGTCCAGGAAGAACCCACGTGCTGTGCAACAACCACAGAGCCTGTGCTCCGCAACAAGAGAAGCCACTATAATGAGAAGCCCGTGCATCGTGGTGCAGAGCAGCCCCTGCTCTCTGCAACTAGAGAAAGCCCTTGGGCACCAATGAAGACCCACCACAGCCAAAAAACAAAATCAATCAACCTTTAAAAAAAAGAAGAAAAAGCTGATGTGCCATTTCCTGCTGTGAGCGCCCCAGGAGGCCCAACCCCCAGGATTGCTCACTGGGCAGAGGCCCCTAGGAAGCCAGTGCAGAGTCAGGACCCTCAGCAGTTTTCTCTGGGCCAGAACTTGGTCATGCCTGGCCAGGGGGTTGGGGAAAGCTCAGGCAGAACTGAGATCTCGCTTCTTTTCTTTGTGGTCCGTCCTGAGACGGGAAGGCCGGTGGCCCGTGTGTTGGACACACAGTACTCCCACGACTGCACTTCCTACTAATATGAAAAGACGCCTGGCCACACTGAACCTGACGTTTAGGCAGCTCTTGGCAGTCATGATGGCTTGTGTTTTTCAAGGCTGAGTGGTGCTGCTCCATCCTGATGCCATACCCCCAAACGTACCAGGCACCCTGATGTTTGAGCCAATCAGTGGAAAGGAAGCATGATTTTCTGGAAAAAAAAAAAAAAAAAAGCCCAGATCTGATGCGTGGCCTATACTGTGGGCCCCACAGCTGCCTTGGGACCCAGTCTGGGTGGGGTCAGAAGCCCTGAGTGTGACCCCTAAGCCTGGGAGGACGGGCTAGCGCAACAGCGTGGGCTCAAATGGAGACCTCAGCCAGTCCTGATGGCGGTAGGTGTCAAGCCGTTCTTCTTCTCCTGAAGTTACTGAGTTGGAGGCTGACTAACGGCTGTCATCATGTCCGTACATACAGAATCAGATGAAGCCAAAGCGCATGTGGCCAGACAGCGCAGCCGCGGCACTCAGGAAGCAGTTCTCTGATCAGTCCCAGGATCTTGCTGATGGGAAAAGCTTGTCAAGAGCCACAGCTTCCTGAGATGACAGCTGATGAAACGACTTTTAACGATTGCTTATTATTGCCACTCAATTCTTTACTTTGCATAGCTAAGTTGTCAATAAAAACCTTAAGGATCCACACAGCCAAGGCGCTCTGATGACAGGGCCAGCTGCTGGGGGCAGTGGGGAGTCCCCCAGAGGGCTGTTTCTCCCCTCCAGGGCCAGTTGGGGGCTGGCTGGGAGACAGCACGCCTCAGAGAGAGGCACCAACACTGCACGATTTTGAGGAAGGTGATCAACATCACATAGTCCACGTGGTACTAAGGAGCATGTGACTGTGCCGGGAGCTCCAGGTGCTGGACACACACCACGTGTCCCCTGAGGGCAGTGTCTTCCAGACCACGGGGCTCTTGGGTTGGGGTGCTTTTCAGTTGCAGGAATGCTGCTTATCTGGTTCACACAGAGCTCTGGAGGGAGGTGCTGTGAGGCATTGAGAGCAAACTTGCTTATAAACCCCCCAAAAGCCCAACCTCTGTTTACTGGAAGCCATAATATCTGTGCCCCATAATAGAAATAAGGGACACAAATGAAAACATACATAAGTAAGGAACACAGAGGACAGACCACTAGACACTCAGACACCCGTGAGAAGCACCTGAGCAGGAGCTCAGGGGTGGGGCATCGTAGCCCTGTCGGGCAAAGGCCTGTCTGCAGGGCAGGGCGACCTGGTTGTGGCCGTTGGAGGCTGAGGAGGGTGAGGAGGGCCGCCGGCAGGAGCGGGCGAGGATCCGGGTGGTGGAAAGGGATCCGTGTGGAGGGGAGGAGGAGGGATACGCGTGAGAGGGGAGGGGTGACTGATTAAATAAGTAAAGCACCGAGGATGACGCGCGCAGGGTTCTGACTGTCGGAGAGACGAGTTACCAATCCAGAGAGAGAAAGAGATGGAGTGAAGCCTGTGGTGCTGAACTGGGATTAAAGATACTGACATGAGCGCCTGTCCTGGTGGCCCAGTGGTTAGGACTCCGTGCTTGCAGTGTAGGGGCACGGGTTCCACCCTGGGTTGGGGAGCTAAGATTCTGCGAGCTGTATCGCATGGCCAAAACCAGAGGGAGAGAGAGAGAGACAAGAGTTATAATAGTAACTGACTGTTTTAAATAATACTCCATGAATCAATAGTGATACAAAACCCAAAAATGAATAAATGGGAAATTTAATAAGGAGTAGTCTTAGAGTACCTCCAACAGAATAATTATTACAAAGGGAAAAGGAGCGACTTTAAAAAGGAGAAGTCTGGCAGACGCCACCTTACTTGAGTTAGCAAAGTTAATGTCACCAAGAGGGCACAGAGCCAATGTGGGCACCGCTGACCAGTCTTTGCGTGAGAAGAGGCATGGCTTCCTTGTGAGGATGTGCAGCAGAAGTCTCTTCATGAGGAAACACCAGACAAGCCCAAAGGAAGAGGGCTCGCCTGTGACCTTCCAGATGCTCAGGTCGTGAGGGTCAGGGGAACTCAGGGGTCTTATCACAGAGGCAACAAGACCAAAGAGACGTGACAACTAAAGGCGACATGAGACCTTGGCTCTTTTTGTCCTTTTCTCTAAGATACACCATTGGGGAAACTGGCAGAGCCTGAATGAGATCTGAGGGTTCCATGGTGGGTGACGCACCAGTGTTCCTCTTCTGACCGTGATGGCTGTTCTGCGGGTAAATGGGAGGCTGTGCCCTGTGTGTTGGAAATGTGCTCAACTGTGCAGGGCTCATGCGGCATCACGGCAGCAACTTACCCTCCAACAGTGCAGAGAGAAAGTTTATTGGTGCTATTCTTGGAACATTTATGTAAATCTGTGATTGTTTCAAAATAAAAAGTTAAACATGCATGAACAAACTTATCAGAACAAACGGAGACCACTCAAACGATAGTGGCTTTGTAAACCAAATGGAATATAAGATTCTGGGTTACAGAGCGCATAGAAGGTAAAATAATTAAAAAAGAAATACACCACAAGCTGGGCTTCCCAGGTGGCGCTAGTGCTAAAGAACCTACCTGCCAATGCAGGAGATGTAAAAGATACGGGTGTGATCCCTGCGTCAGGAAGATCCCCTGGAGGAGGGCATGGCAACCCACTCCAGTATTCTTGCCTGGAGAATCCCATGGACAGAGGAGCCTGGCAGTTACAGTCCATACGGTTTCAAAGAGTCAGAAAGGATTGAAGCAACTTAGCACACACACTCATATCATACCACAGGCTAGTTCTTATGAAAAGTCTCAGTTTAGGAAGATGAAAACGTGTTGGAGGTGGATGGTGGTGATGGTTGTACGACAATGTGAGTGTACTTAATACCACTAAACTGAACACTTAAAAATGGCTGAAGCGGTAAATTTCATGTTATGTATATTTTATCGCAATAAAAATATTCAAACTGTGGGAGGAAAAAAAGAATATTATGTCCTTACAGCATTTGGGTGAAACTTAAATAGGTTTAAAATTGAATTTCTCTTTCAGTCATCAGATAACTGCTGGAGGCTGGCACTTCACCCATAACCTTACATCTCTGAGCTCACAGTCTTCAGTCATCAGGAGCTAAGTGTTGTCACTGTCCCCAGTTCACAGGGAAGGACTAGAGATAGGAAGATTCTCAGTCACGTGCCCGGGTGATGGAGCCAGAAGCAAAAAGGAATACAGGCCATGTCACTGCCCTCTGCCACTGTCCATGTCAAGTACACATCAAGCTTGCACCTATCTTGCACCACTTTTGGACTTCCCTGGTGGATAGGAAACCACTCGCCAATGCAAGAGACGTGGGTTCAATCCCCAGTCTGGGAAGATCCCACAGGCCGCAGGGCAACTAAGCCCTGCACCATCACTACGGAACCTGCATCCTCTGGGCCCGCCAGCTGCAAGTGCAGAAACCCGTGCACGCCTAGAGCCTGTGCTCCGCAACAAGAGAAGCCCCCCCAAAGCAACGAAGACCCCAAAATAACTGAATTAACAAATAGAAAAAGAAACATACTTCTGTACCACATGTCTACTTTCTACAAGCCCCAGTATAACTGAAGTGCTATGCTCTAAAGTGATTCACAACGTTCAAATAACTGATCTCAAGAGACCAACTCTCTCTAAGAAATCAAGGGACAACCCTTCTATTGAGGACTTTAGTTTTAAAGATATCTTCACCATATTTGCTGGCTTCTCTTATAAACCATCTTCAGGGGACTTCCCTGGTGGGCCAGTGGATAAGAATCGCCCTGCCAATGCAGGGGACACAGGTTCGATCCCTGATTTGGGAAGATTCCACATGTCGTGGAGCAACTAAACCTGTGTGCCACAACGACTAAGCCCATGTCCCAGAGCCCACGAGCCTCGACTGCTGAGCCGGTGAGCTGCCACTTCTGGACCTCACGTGCCTAGAGCCTGCACTCTGCAACAGGAGAAGCCCCCACAGTGAGAAGCCCATGCACCGCAAAGAAGAGAGGCCCCTGTTTGCTGCAACTAAAGGCCCGTCAGCAACAACGAAGACCCAGTGCAATCAAAAGTTAAAAAAAAGAAACAAACCTTCAAACTGCCTTTAACCTTGACCAAGTGATCAAGGCCAGAACTATCAGTGGTAGGATTTATTGACAGCACATACCTCCGACATGAGGCACTGAGAAGTACACAACCTTGCTTCTGTGAGATTTCTGCCAAAGACGCACAGTCTCAGTCTAATTATGCAGAAACAACGGACAAACCACACTGAAGGACTCTCTATAGAATGGCTGAGCAGTCCTCAGCAGAAGTATGAACGTCATGAACGAGGACCAACAATGGAGAAAACTTCACAGGTTGGTGGTAACCAAGGAGACACGATGACTACATGCAGCGTGGATCCTGAAGCAGAAAGAGGGCATTTAGGGTCAAACCCGGGGAAATTCAAATTGCTCAGTTACAGAGCATTACACCAACGTCAGTTTCCTGGTTTTAATCACTGCACTATGGAAACAGTGACAGACTTTATTTTCTTGGGCTCCAAAATCACTGTGGATGGTGATTGCAGCCATGAAATTAAAAGACACTTACTTCTCAGCAGAAAAGCTATGACAAACCTAGACACATATTAAAAAGTGGAGACATTGCTTTGCTGACAAAGGCCTGCACAGTCAAAGTTACTGTTTTTCCACTAATCATGTACGAATGTGAAAGCTGGACAATAAAAAAGGCTGATAACCAAAGAATTGATGCCTTCCAACTGTGGTGCTAGAAAAGACTTGAGAGTCCCTTGGACAGCAAGGAAATCAAACCAGTCAATCCTAAAGGAAATCAGCCCTGAATTGGAAGGACTGATGCTGAAGCTTAAGCTCCAATACTTTGGCCACCTGATGTGAAGAGCTGACTCACTGGAAAAGACCCTGATGCTTGGAAAAATGGAAGGCAGGAGGTGGAGGAGGCGATAGAGGATGAGATGGTTAGATGGCATCACCGACCCAATGGACATGAGTCTGAGCAAACTCTGGGAGATAGTGAAGGACAGGGAAGCCTGGCGTGCTGCAGGCCATGGGATCGCAAAGAGTCGGACACGACTTAGTGCCTGAACAACAACAACCGTTTTGAAGGTGTTGCCACTAGAAGAAGCTGGGAGAAGGGTATATTAGAACGTTCTGTACTCGTTTTTCAACTTTCTGCAAGTCTAAATTAATTCAAAATAAAAAGTTTTTGTTTAAACAAAAGAACTTCCAATGGCAGAAACATCCATGGGGCTTACTTTAGATGCTTAAAACAACCAAAACAAAATTATTCTACTTTCCGAATTCTGTCATGTTAGATCCTTTTGTAAAACAATGGAATGCCACAACGCCTCTGAGGTTTTATACACAGAATGCAGCTGCTTGTTACTTACTGGCAACAGTACTTCTCCGGTTACAAACTATGAAATGAATGAGTGTAATACACCAGAAAGCAGGGCTGTGACAAGGCAGAAGTGAGTCATCTGAACCACTGCTGCCAGAGAGGGATGTGACGAGCAAGATGGCTCAGGATGCGTGTTAGGACTGAGCCAGGACCAGAGCTATGAAGTGGCTGCGGGCCTGGAGCCACACTGGCAGCACCTTCTCGATGGCCTACCTGTCTTTTCCTTGATCTCGCAGAGCACACTGTAGAGCGCAGGCTTCATCCGATGGCAATTCAGAGCATGCTTTCTGAAAGAGAGGCGACAGAGGCGCATGTGAGAAGGTGAAGAGTCATTCTGGGCACGAGAGTAAAGACCCTCCATCCTGAGTCTGCCAGTTCTGTTGAAATTTCCTATGAAAGGACACAACCGTAGCATTTCAAATAAATTCAATTTGTACCAAATCCAAACAGTAATATTCAAATATTCAAGACATTTCTCCTTAAACACCACAAATTCGAGTAACACAAATATGAAATTTCAAAGTCCAGTAATTTGACAGCTGTTCGCATGTTGCCCTATAGCAGCCTTTCAGTGCATAAGTAAAACCCCAATGGAACTACCCCAGTGTCCTGCAGTGTTAATTTAGCAGGACTGATGCTGAAGCTGAAGCTCCAGTACTTTGGCCACCCGATGCAAACAGCCGACTCATTGGAAAAGACCCTGATGCTAGGAAAGATTGAAGGCAGGAGGAGAAGAAGAGGGTGACAGAGGATGAGATGGTTGGATGGCATCACTGACTTAACAGACATGAACTTGGGCAAACTCGGGGAGATGGCGAGGGCTAGGGGAGCCTGGGGTGCTGCAGTCCATGGGGTCACAGAGAGTCAGACACGACTCAGTGAGTGAAAAACAGCAACTGAGCAGCTTCTAGGTGCCACACACAATTCCAGTGCCACGGAGACACAGAGGAGTTCCCGAGCAGCTAGGGTGGAGATGATGAGACACCGCACAAACAAACACCCCGTCAGTGGGGGCAGGCGCTTTCTGGTGGCTTAAACTAGAGTGACTAGAAGGCTTATTGGAGTTTGCATGTCTCTAAGGTGACATCAAAGCCGAGATCAGAATGACAAGGAGAAGTCAGGCGGGAAGAGGCCCAAAGAGTAAATGTTTAGGCAGAGGAAACAGCCAGTGCCAAGGCCCCAGGTGTGGGGTTTCCCTGGTGGTCCAGTGTAAGAATCTGCCTTGCAATGCTGGGAACACCGGTTCCGTCCCTGGTTCAGGAAGCCCCCTCGTGCCTCATGGCACCACAACTACTGACCCTGTGCTCTGGAGCCCACGTGCAGCAACTACTGAAGCGTACAGGCCCGAGAGCTTGTGCTCCCCAAGAGAAGACCCTGCCATGAGAAGCCAAGTCCCTCGGCTAGAGAGTAGCCCCGGCTCTGCATAACTGGAGAGAGCCTGCGTGCAGCAACAAGGACACAGAGCAGCCAGAAGCAATAAATAGTGGATAAAGAGAGCAGGGCGCTGTCGGGTAAGGGGCGAGGGAGACAGCCATATGGCTAAGTTAGAGAGGCAGGTGGGGCTGACTGGAGAGTCTTGTAAGTCAGGGGAAGGGCTCTGGCTTTTGCTCACAGTGATGGAAACTGTGGCTGGCAGAGGAATGGTCCCCAAAGATGTCGGTATGGTGACCCTCAGAACCACTTAAGAGAGAAAAAGGAACTCTCAAGAAGATTGATGTTAATGACTTTGAAGCGGAAGGGTTAACTTGGATTACACAGATGGGCACAATCTAATTCATGCGTCCTTTCTTTTCTTCAAATTGAAGTACAGTAGAAATGGCAACGCACTCCAGTATTCTTGCCTGGAAAATCCCATGGACAGAGGAGCCTGGAGGGCCACAAGTCTATGGGGTTGCAAAGAGTTGGCACGACTGAACACACACGCATACATACATAGCTGATTTACGTCTAATCATGTGTTCTTACAAGTGGACAAACTCTCCCAACTGTGGTCAGTGAGAGAGAGGCAATGACACAGGGTCAGAGACACTGTGTTGTGGGCTTTGAAGATGGAGGGACTGTGAGCCAAGGAATGCAGTTGGGAAAGGTAAGGAAGTGGACACTTTTCCAGAGCCTCCAGTAGGAATCCCCTGCTGACACCTTGATTTTAGCCCAACAAGAGCCCTGTTGGACTTGGAACCTACAGAAATGGAAGATCATAAATTTGTGCTTTTTAAGCTACGATGTGGTCATTTGTCACAGCTGGCAATAGGAAACAAACACAAGAAGCGACGGAGGATTTTACAGGGTGGTTTCACGTGATATGTACTGTACTTTTATTAGTGCCGATTTTTTTGATATAATTCACACGTCATAAAGTTTACCCTTAAGGGTGTATATAATTCAGTGACTTTTGACTAATTCGTGACATGCAATTCTCACCACTACCTAATTCCAGGACACTTTCATCACCCCAAGGAGAAATCCTGTTCTCATTAGTGGTCATTCCACATTTCTCCCCGCTCCCACTCAGCAACGCCTGAGCTGCTTTCACAGATTTGTCTGGACATTTCCTATAAAAGGAAGTCGTACAGCATGCGGTCTTTGGTGACATAGAGCGTGATTTCAAAGTTCATCTATGATACTGTGTATCGGTGCTTCCTTCCTTTTTACAGGCAACTAATACTCCATTGTTAGATTATATTTTGTTCAGCTGTTCATCAGTTGATGGACATTTGGGTTATTTCCACCTTTTGATTATTATCAATAATGCTGCTAGGAACATGAATGTGTTTTTGTGCGACCACATACCTAGGGAGTATGGCTGGATCATATAGTAACTCTGCGTTTAACTTTTTAAGGAAATGGCCAACTTTTGCAAAGTGGCTGCACCATTTCCCCTTCCTTTCAGCAACTTAAGAGGGATTCAATTTCTCCACATCCTCAACACTTGTTTTTTTTTTTAAATTATAGCCACCCCTGTGGGTGTGAGGTGGTATTTCACTGTGGTTTGGATTAGCATTTGTCTAATGGCTAATGACGTACATCTTTTCAAGTATTTATTAGTCACTTTTTTTGGCTGTACTGGGTCTTCATTGCTGAGTGCGGGCTTTCCCTAGTTGCGCTAAGCAGGCTTCTCATGGCGCTGGCTTCTCTCGAGGAGCACAGGTTCTAGGCATGAGGGCTCCCCTGGTTGCGGCGTGTGGCTCTAGGCCGTAGGCCTCAGTAGTGGTGGCGCTGGGGCTCAGTAGCTGCGGCTCTTGGACTCCAGAGCGCGGACTCAGAAGTTGTGGTGCACGGGCATAGTTGCTCCAAGGCTTGTGGAATCTTCCTGGACCAGGGATCAAACCTGGGTCCCCTGCATTGGAAAGCGGATTCTTATCCACCATGCCACCAGGGAAGTCCTATCAGCCTTCTTCTTCTTTTTTTCTGGTGTATTTGGTCTTTTTATTTTTAACATTTACTGGAGTATGATTGATTTATGGGCTTCCCAGCTGGCTCAGTGGTAAAGAACTTGCCTGCCAATGCAGGAGACCATGGATTCCATCCCTGGCTTGGGAAGATCCTCTGGAGAAGGAAATGGCAACCCATTCCAGTGTTCTTGCCTGGGAAATCCCATGGACAGAGGAGTCTGGTGGGCTACATCCATGGGGTCACAAAAGAATCGGGCACAGCTTAGTGACTAAACAACAGCAACAACAACAAATCGTTGGTCTACAATATTGTGTCCTTTCAGGTGCACAGCAGGCCACTCTTTAGAAAAATGTCTGTTCAAATCCTTCACTTACTTGACTGCACTGGATCTTAGTTGCATCAGTCACGGTCTCCGATGTGTCCTGTGGGGTCTTTTGTTTTGGTCACAGACTTTGTCTTTTGTTGTGGCCTGCTGGCTCCAGAGTGCATAGGCTCAGCGGTTGCAGGGTGAGGCCTCAGTAGCTCTGTGGCAAGAGGGATCTTAGTTCCCCGACCAGTGATCACACTCTAGTTCCCTGTATTGCGAGGCAGATTCTTAATCACTGGACCATCAGGGAAATCCCCTTTGTTCCTTTTTAAATTAGGCTCTTTTTTATTGTTGAGTTGTAAGACTTCCTTATATATTCTGGATACCAGATGCTAATATGATTTGCAAATTTTTTCTCCTATTCTATAAGCTGTCTTTTGACTTTACAGTGTCCTTTGAGGCACTATAAAGAAAGTTTTTCATTTTTCATTTTAATGAAATCAAATTTATCTATTTTTTTTCTTTTGCTGCGTGTGCTTCAGGGGTCATACTAAGAAGCCGTTGAGACTGGAGGGCTTTGGGGGTTTGAGTGTTGAGCATGTTTGGGGGAGGGTCTGGAAAAGAGGGCTGTGTTTTAATCAGGTTATACCTGAGATCCCTATAAACTTCCCAAGAGGAGGAATCACGTAGGCAGATAGCACACAGGCATGGACTCAAGGCTGGAGATAAACAACATAAATGTTAGCGGAAACACTGTGTGAAACTGCCCACCCTGGCCAGGCACCATAGTAACCATTTACGTGTTATTTTGTGACAGGAGGTCCTGGTAAGAAATATGGAACTAACAAGCCACCACCAGTGGGAAGAATATGCAAAAGGTCAAAAGGAGACACCATATGTCCTACCAACCTCCCAGGATCCTTCTCGCTGGAATCCATCTTGGCTGAGTGATGCGTGCACCACCAGGAAGGACCCTGAGTCAGAATGATTGGCCAGAGACGATCTGGAAACTAACCGCATCACCATAAAACCTGAGACTGCGAGCCACGTGGCAGAGCAGTCCTCCCGGGTTCCCTTACTCCCCTTCTCTCCACCCAGGCACCCCTTCCCAATAGAGTCTCTTGTTCTGTGAGCTTGTGTGTCCTCTCGGACAGTTGATTTCTGAGTGTTAGACGAGGGCCCACCCTCTGGCCCTGGAAGGGGTCCACCCTGCCTTCTTGCAATGTAAAGATGGAGCCTTGGGCCTAGAGATGGCACTTTTAAGTCACAAGACTTGAGGGAATCACCACGGGAGAATGTAGATAGAGGAACCCAGGCCCCAGGCTCAGCCATCTGGCCTTGGAGAGGCCAAGCAGATGATGAGAAAGTCCTGCAGAGGAGACTGGGGCCCAAACTGCCAGTGGGGAGGAACCAAGAACAGTTTCAAAGACAGAAACGTATTCTGTGAGAAATGCTTCTGAGAGGTGAAGCAGGAGAAGAGATCTTGGATTTAGCAACATGGAGGTCACTGGTCACTGACTCAGCAGAGGGAGGAGAAGGCTGGGAGAGGGTGGGTGGAGGTGGGAGAGGAAGTGGAAGTAGCAACCACAAACTCTGACACCATCACAAAAAGCAGCAGAGAAATGCAGCGAGTGCTAAAAGAAAGGGTGTATATTAGTCATGTTGAAAATTTTTCTTATTTTATTTATTTTTAAAAAATTCATGCATGCATTCATTCATTTGGCTGCACCGGTCTTAGTTGCGGCATGTTCTGTCTTTTATGATGCTTTGACTTTGACATCCTGGGGTAGGGAGAGACCGACTTTCCCAGGGCTAGCTAAATCCACAATGCTTGTCTGAGAGTGTGTCTTCCATATGCAAACTCCAATCCAAGGCCCACATTCTTACCTACTGCTTTATCTCTCAGCATCAGTCAAGATGCCCCTAGCCCTAAATCACCCCAGGTGCCAGGTACCAGAAGAGGAGAGAGGAACTGCCGAAATTATTGAAAATACCCAGTCCCAAACTTGCTTAGTTGTCTACCCAGCCTCACTGCTTCCCCCTCACACGTGCATGCTAAGCTGCTTCAGTCATGGCTGACCCTTTGCGACCCTATGGACTGTAGCCTGTCAGGCTCCTCTGTCCATGAGATTCCCCAGCAAGGACACTGAAGCGGGTTGCCACTTCTTCCTCCAGGGGATCTTCCTGACCCAGGCAGCGAACCTACATCTCTTATGTCTCCTGCATTGACGGGCGGGTTCTTTACCACTAGCGCCACATCATGGAAATCATAATAAAGGCTCCAGGCCATGCTTTCTCTTCACTTCTGCCCCTGTGGCACTTCCCCATGTGGCCCTGCATGGCGTGGACTGCCTTCTCTCAGGAATTTTAAGTGATGAACTCTTCTTTTGAAGTTGTCTCTGTCTTTCATCTTATTATACCTGATTAAAAGCAAATCTTAGGGATTTCCCTGGCGGTCCAGTGGTTAAGAATCTGTCTTCCCATGCAGGGGACTTGGGTTTGATCCAGATCTCACATGCCTAGGGACCAAGCACATAGCAACTAGTGGGCCGACGTGCTCTAGAGTCTATGCCCCACAACTAGAGATCCCCCACGCACTGCAACTGGAGGAAAGCTGGCATGCCACAATGGAGAGCTCCTGAGAGGCAAGGAAGACCCAGCACAGCCAAAAAAACAAAAAAACACCCACCCAAATCCCAGGTACAAGTCAAAGACAGTGAGAGTCAAGGGAGGTTTTTGTTTCTTTGTGTGTTTTTAAAGATGGGAGACACCAGCACATGTTTATATGCCCAAAAGCCAGTCTAGGGAGGGGATTTGATAACACAAGAGAGAGTAAGGATAACTGTAATCTCAAGGGTGTATATATATGTGAGAAGTCAGCATACAAATTTGATTGTTTGTAGCTAGGCTTCAACGGTACATGAACTGAGAAATTCCAGATGTACAAGCTGGATTTAGAAAAGGCAGAGGAACCAGAGATCAAATCGCCAACATTTATTGGATCATAGAAAAAGAAACAGAATTCCAGAAAAACATTTACTTCTGCTTCATTGACTGTGTGGGTCACAGAAAACTGGAAAATTCTTAAAGAGGTGGAAATACCGGACCACCTTACTTGCCTCCTGCGAAACCTGGATGCAGGTCAAGAAGCGATGGTTAGAACCAGACATGGAACAAAAGACTGGCTCAAAATTGGGAAAGGAGTACATCAAGGTTATATACTGTCACCCTGCTTATTTAACTTACGTGTAGAGTAGGACATGTGAAATGCCCAGCTGGATGAAGCACAAGCTGGAATCAAGATTGCAAATCTGAAGAGGAGAAGCGGATGGGAGAAATATCAATAACCTCAGATATGCAGATGACACCACCCTTATGGCAGAAAGCGAAGAGGAACTAAAGAGCCTCTTGATGAAGGAGAAAGAGGAGAATGAAAAAGCTGGCTGAAAACTCAACACTCAGAAAACTAAGATCATGGCATCCAGTCCCATCACTTCATGGCAAATAGATGGGGAAACAATGGAAGCAGTGACAGACTTTATTTTGGGGGGGCTCTAAAATCAATCACTGAAGATTGTGACTGCAGCCATGAAATTAAAAGATGCTTGCTCCTTGGAAGGAAAACTACAACAAACCTAGGCAGCATATTCAAAAGCAGAGACGTTACTTTGCTGACAAATGTCCATATAGTCAAAGCTATGGTTTTCCAGTGGTCATGTATGGATGTGAGAGTTGGACCGTAAAGAAGGCTGTGCACCAAAGAATTGATGCTTTTGAACTGTGGTGTTGGAGAAGACTCTTGAGAGTCCCTTGGACTGCAAGATCAAACCAGTCAATCCTAAGGGAAATCAATCTTGCATATTCATTGGAAGGACTGATGTTGAAGCTGAAGCTCTAATACTTTAGCCAACTGATGTGAAGAGTCTACTCATTGGAAAAGACCCTGATGCTGGGAAAGACTGAAGGCAGGAGAAGAAGGGGACAGCAGAGGATGACATGGCTTGATGGCATCACCTCCTACTCAATGGACATGAGTTTGAGCAAGCCCTGGGAGATAGTGAAGGACAGGGAAGCCTGGCATGCTGAAGTAAATGGTTTCACAAAGAGTTGGACATGACTGAGCATCTGAACAAAATGGCAACAAAATGCCATTATTTTAACATTTACTGCTGCTTTGAATGTTTAAAAGCATTTATGATTTTAAACCCTATAATGCTGTCTGTCATCTAAGCATCCATTATTAAAGGATGCTGCCAAGGACACATAATGTACCTGAAAACCAGTAGCTTCATTATGGAAGCCAGATGTGATTAACACTCTGAGAAAGGTCAAACACCTGCCGCAACACACTATAATGTTGATCCAAGGGAGAACGCCCTCATTTTCAAATGCTTTCCAAATTCACCACGTGCCCCTGCGGGATGCCTTTCAAAAGGTTAGGGTTGGGGTGCAGAGCTAAGATACACATCTCTGAAGCCAAATATGAGAAGGTTAATGGGCGATGAGATTCGGTGCTCTGCAAAGCTGAACCCAAATGTTAGTCCTTCTTACACAGTGTACGGTAGTTGATCACATAGGATATTATGCCGAAATGGTTTCCTTCCATAGAAGCAGTTATTATCATCATAAAAATGGACTCTGGTTAGAGCTTGTTATCCTCTGTGATGTAATTCTAAAAATACAAGGCAAGAGGAAAGAACATAAAGTTGGCTGCTTTGCTTCTCAAAGGGGATTCTAGGAAAGTTTATTCCCAGGTCAGTTTCCTGCTTATAAAACATCTTACTTAAGATACAGTATAGTGCTCGCTTTGGCAGCACATATACTAAAATTGGAACGATACGAGAAGATTAGCATGGCCCTTGCGCAAGGATGACACGCAAATTCATGAAGCGTTCCATATTAAAAAAAAAAAAAAGACAGTATAAAAGCACCTTTGAATGAACACAAAGTGATTTCACAGAATGTTTTTTGTGGTTTATTATAAACAGTAAACAAATGTCTAAACATTCAGCATGTTCCTGGCCTAGAGGTGATCAGCTGACAGCAAACCATTAATGATCTCATAAAATATGACAGACCAGGGAGTTCACAGCATCACCAGAAAGGATGGATTATTTTCTGCGATGGACACACCCTGAGGTGACCCCACTGAGTGTGATCTTCTCTCCTTGAGTTTGGGCAGATTCTGTGACTTGCAGGGCAGCAACGGTGATGATATAGTCTTGCCTGTGGTTTTGTTACATTATGTTATGACTCCAGTTTAGTAGACTGGGGAATGTAACCTGTCGTCCTTGAAGCCAGGACATCCTTGCTATGTTGTGAGAGGGCCATCACGCGGAACTCTAGGGAGTCTCTTAGAGTTGAGAGCAGATCCCATCTGACAGCTGGCAAGAAAATAAGAACCTCTGTCCTATAACTGCAAGGAACAGTTCTGCCAACAACCCTGAGACTGGAAGAGGACCCAGAGCTTCAGATAGGAACACAGACCAGCCAGCACCTTGCCTGATGCCTTGCGAGACCCTGAGCAGATGACCCAGCTCACATGTGCCCAGATTCCTGCTCATGGAAACTGAGATCACAAAGGTATGTTGTTTCAAGCCATTAGGTGTGTGGTAATTTGTTACATAGCAACAGATAACTGACCAGATAGCAAGGCAGTGAATGGGGACTGTGGGCAGAAAAACAAGGTCTGTGTTGGCACCTCTGGCAAGTACATCACATGTTCTGCCCAACCAAGTATCTGCATTAAAATAAAACAAAATGTTCATGTTTATGAAGATGTAAAATTCCAATGAATGAGAAACGATAAATCCTTTAAATAAACTTCTGAGGATAAACTAAATTAAAAAACAAATCTGTGAGTATCCTTTTAAAACCAACCTGTAACAAAACTATTATCACATAGAATCATGCCAGAAAATTAAAGCATTCAGCTTTACCACCCTCCAACCATGCTTATTCAATATTTACGGGACAAACATTGAGGCACTACTATATAGTGGTCACTGTACAAGGAGAAAGGACTGTGGCAATGAATAGAACATGAATCACATCCTGGCTCCTACCAACAGTGTACTACAGCCTCTAATTTTAGTTATTATTTACTTTTTCAAATTATAGAATGATCTGCCTTCCTGAACAAAGTATTGTTTCATTTACTTTTGGGGTAGTTGTTTACTAATTTTTTATTAAAGTATAGTTGACTTACAATGCTACATTAGTTTTGGGTGTGTGTGCGTCCTAAATTACTTCAGTGGTATGCAGCTCTTTACGACCCTATGAACTGTAGCCCACAGGCTCCTCTGTCCATGGGATTCTCCAGGCAAGAATACTGTAGTGGGTTGCCATTCCCTTCTCCAGGCGATCTTCCTGACCCAGGGATCAAACCCAGGTCCCCTGAGGCTCCTGCTTTGCAGATGGATTCTTTACCACTGAGCCACTAGGAAGCCCAGTCTAGGGTGTATACCATAGTAATTCAATGTTTTTATAGCTTATACTCAAAACAAAGTTACTATAAAATATTGTCTATATTCCCTGTGCTGTGCATAAAATTCCTCAGTTCAGTTCAGTTCAGTTCAGTCGCTCAGCCATGTCCGACTCTTTGCGACCCCATGAATTGCAGCACACCAGGCCTCCTTGTCCATCACCAACTCCCAGAGTTCACCCAAACCCACGTCCATCAAAGTCGGTGATGCCATCCAGCCATCTCATCCTCTGTTGTCCCCTTCTCCTCCTGCCCCCAATCCCTCCCAGCATCAGAGTCTTTTCCAATGAGTCAACTCTTTGCATGAGGTGGCCAAAGTACTGGAGTTTCAGCTTTAGTATCATTCCTTCCAAAGAACACCCAGGACTGATCTCCTTCAGAATGGACTGGTTGGATGTCCTTGCAGTCGAAGGTTCTCTCAAGAGTCTTCTCCAACACCACAGTTCAAAAGCATCAATTCTTTGGCGCTCAGCTTTCTTCACAGTCCAACTCTCACATCCATACATGACCACTGGAAAAGCCATAGCCTTGACTAGATGGACCTTTGTTGGCAAAGTAATGTCTCTGCTTTTCAATATGCTATCTAGGTTGGTCATAACTGTTCTTCCAAGGAGTAAGCGTCTTTTAATTTCATGGCTGCAGTCACCATCTGCAGTGATTTTGGAGCCGCAAAAAATAAAGTCTGACACTGTTTCCACTGTTTCGCCATCTATTTCCCATGAAGTGATGGGACCAGATGCCGTGATCTTTGTTTTCTGAATGTTGAGCTTTAAGCCAACTTTTTCACTCTCCTCTTTCACTTTCATCAAGAGGCTTTTTAGTTCCTCTTCACTTGCTGCCATAAGGGTGGTGTCATCTGCATATCTGAGGTTATTGATATTTCTCCTGGCAACCTTGATTCCAGCTTGTGCTTCTTCCAGCCCAGCGTTTCTCATGATGTACTCTGCATATAAGTTAAATAAGCAGGGTGACAATATACAGCCTTGACATACTCCTTTTCCTATTTGGAACCAGTCTGTTGTTCCATGTCCAGTTCTAACTGTTGCTTCCTGACCTGCATATAGGTTTCTATAACTTACTTATTTCATAACTACTAGTTTGTACCTTTTAACCCCCTTCACCTATTTAGCCTCTCCCCCAGTCCTCTTCCCTCTGGTAACCACTGGTTTGTTCTCTGAGTCTGTTTCTGTTCTATTTGGTCACTTGCTTTATTTTTCAGATTCCACATATAAGTGAAAACACACTATGTATCTTTTTCTCTCTGACTTATTTCCTGAACAAGGTCTCATTTTAAATTATTGAGAAATTTGACTTAGAGATACATCCAGAGATCTTATCCCTTAGAATAGGATACTTCTTGAAAAAACTTCCCTAAGAGCAACAATGATCAAATACCTCAACAAAAGACGGAATCAAATCCCCTTAATTATTTTCGTTTCTGAAGAACTGTTTTAGCTGACAAATATTATGTACCTCCTGGAGACAGACTGAGGTGAAGAACAACAATTAAAGACATGGTCTCTACTCTGAGGAAATAAAATCTTGATGGAAAACCTAGAAACTCACAGAGGGTGCCAAGCTCCAGAAGGGAATGCAATCCAGGAGGCAGATGCCCCTGGCATTTTAAAATAAACTTCTTAGTAAACTAGGAAGAATCAAACTATAGTAGGTATCATCAATCATTTGTACAGTCATTCAAAAAACAAACTTACACACGATGAAACAAAAACAGCTAAGTAAATAGGAGCTGAGAATATGTCCTGATACCCAAGTTCAACCATGGAAATCATTACAGCAATTTTAGCAAAATGAAGCCTTGAATCAGGAGCTAACTTTGGCACCAGGAAACAAGGACAATTATTCAATACAACACAAGAAAAACTCTGTAGGACTTGAATGAAAGAGCAACCTTTATGTAGAATAAGTTTAAGACTGCATAAAGCTCATTTCAATGTTCTTATTTCCTAATTTGCCCGTGGACTGGTCACGATTGACACTGCCGCGAAATTTCTTACTGAAAACCATGGAGAGATGAGAATCTCTCTGAGCACAAGATGAAATGGCTACTCACTATCTGCTCCAATAAACTCAAACCCCTCAGCAAAGTATTTGAGGCTCTTCACCAGCATCTCTCTGACCTGCTCCCTCCGCTGGTCCTGAGAGTGAAAAGTGAAAGTGAAAGTTGATCAGTCGTGTTCGACTCTTTGCAACCCCATGGACTCTACAGTCCACGGAATTCTCCTGGCCAGAATACTGGAGTGGGTAGCAGTCCCCTTCTCCAGGGGTCTTGGGGGAAGTCCTACCTTTCTGTCAAGTCCAAGACTCCAATGGTTTGGCCTGTCCCAGCCTGGATTCATTACTCCCTCCTCTGTTCTATTGACAGTGCTTACCAAGTCTGGCCTGGGCATGATGAAGGCCTCAACTTACACATTTTAGGAAGTCCAGGCCAGCACCACACTTGGCACAATAACTGGGCAAAGATTTGTTGAATTTCACTGAAGGAAAGGCAGAGGCTAGAGATGTCAAACTAATAGAGGAGAAATGAAGTGGCAGAGCTCTGACATCTCTAGACTGACGTAGAGCAAGTGGAGAATCAAAAACTAGGGCGGAACCGTAGCTGCCACGGCCAAAGAAGAGAGGAGAAGCCAAAGGCACACAGGGCTCGGTTGGGAGCCCCTCCTTCCTGGTCTCAGTTATAGGGCTGAGCTCCTGGTGGGCACTCATCCACTCTAAGAATGAAGAGAACATATTAAGGGGTTTAATAATGCCGCATGACGAGAGAGACAATCAAAGAGGATGATGGCCAGAACACACCACATTTGGAGAATTCCCTAGAGGTCCAGTAGTTAGGACATTGGCACTTTCACTGCTGGGGCCTGGGTTCAACCCCTCGTTGGGGAACTAAGATCTTGCAAGCCTCATGACATGGCCAAAGGGAGGGGGTGGGGAAACACTAGATTTGGGCAGGAGAAAGTGATGAATAAAGAAGAAAGGTGCTTTAATAAGAACTAAGAGCAAGAGTCCTTAAACCACTGGAAGGCTCAATCTGCAAGAGAAATGAGTGTCTCAAGACATTTCTGAAGAATGGATGGTAGAGAAGAGCCAGTGACTGCTCAGCTTTCTTCGGATCCAGGACCAACACCTGAGGACGGATGGAGTGCCTCAAGAAGGACTCATACAAGGAGCAGAATAAACCTCATGCTCACTCCTTGCCTGGGGCTTGGCAAGGAATCCATGCTCGACTGGACAGCAGAGAAGACAGGCAGTCACCCCGCTGAGTCCCCGCCTTGCCCTCCACTCCGGTCTGACAGAACCACATGTTCCATGCCTTCCTTGCACACATGCCTGCCCCAGCCTGGAATACTGTTGCCTCCTTGGCCTAGGCAAAGCCTCTCATCCAGGCCACAGTCACCTCCTCGGGGGATGCTTCTGACACCCAGCCTGACTTCAGCTGGACTCTGGTGTCCCAGGGTGCACATTCCACGGGCTCTCATCTTGCTGACAGGTAGTCTCTCTTGCCCTGGCTGATCGATTCCTCATCACACTCTCTCTGGTCGCCCCTGCACTGCACTCTGCGGTGTCTGCCTCTCCTGAACTGTGAACTTTTGCGACTCACTGCTGTATCCCCAGAACCTGGCACAAAAGGAAAGGTTACTGAGCAGTTGAGATTAAATGCTTAAGAAGGAACTTTAAAAAACAGCTTCTGATGCTTCAGTCCAGCTTTCTAGTCTTCCACAGTCTTGGGGCAGCTCCAAGCTCCTCTGAGTGATGTCATGCTCCAGGGAGCCCGTGGGGCACCGGGAGAACAGGGAGGACAGCAGGTCAGCACCAGAGTTCAAGAGAATAAGGCCAAATCTCCAGCCACCCACACCCTAGTCATCTGACCTCAGGCAAGTTCTTACTCAGGTCCCGTTCCTCTTCTAGAAGCTCAGTGAAACCACCTACTTCCTAGGGTTTTTGGGAGATTTAAATGAGAGACAGAAATGATGGCTGCCGTCATCATCATCAACCACTGTATTCTGAAAGAGGTGCTGAGTGCTGTGCTATGCTTAGTCACTCAGACGTGTCTGACTCTTTGCAGCCCCATGGACTGTAGCCTGCTAGGCTCCTCTGTCCATGGGATTCTCCAGGCAAGAATACTGGAGTGGGTTGCCATGCCCTCCTCCAGGGGATCTTCCCAACCCAGGGATAGAACCCAGGTCTCCTGCACTGCAGGGGGATTCTTCACTGCCTGAGCCACCGGGAAAGTCACACTGTCGCTTAAATGACCGAAGCCTGCTCACTTATGAAACTTTTCTGAAACAGTCACATATCGCTTTACTTATTGATAAAACCATGTCCAAAGGGATTTTGCTGTGATCCTAGATAGCTTCAGGAAATCATTTTAAAACCAGCAAAGTCCACCTCTTGGGAAAAGTACACCAAGGACAGCAAGACTTTCCTTTGGCACTAGATCAAGTCAAGCTAAGTGTGTTAAGCTAGAAGCAGAGCTAAAACCTGCAAGCAGGCTAAGGACACAGACTGCCAGGCGCCAAGTCGACTTGCATTTACAGAACCTCCTTACGGGTGATGAAAAAGAAAATTCGAGCGCTGAAATTTTACTTCCCGGGTTTGGACTAATAGGTCCTCTCTTGCTAATGCTATCTGGCTTTAGGAAATTACGAACCATAAATTCCTCTCCTGACTCCTTGCCTTCTTTGACGGGTGTGTTGAAAGGCTGAATGCTCTCTGATATGCACTAAGATGCTTACTTCTAATGGTCTCTGTTCCCATGTTTAGTATCCCAGAGGTCCTGAGACAAGGGGCACACCATTCACTTGACAGTACATGCCTTGCCATTTGAGTAAGTTCTAAGAATAGTCAAATTTATGTCATCACCATCTTTTAGTATTCAGAACTTAATCCATATTATAACTAAAATCTGCAGAAAAACTGGAGGAATTAAGAAAGTCACGCAAATTTTGACCAGTAGAAAATATCTTACAAGTCATATAAGTAAAAATCCAATTAAAAAGCGTTTCTTCCTAAGGAAAGTTATGAAGGTCCTAATTGAAGTGTCCATTATGTTGCCTAAAAGCCAACCTCTAAATATAACCTTTTTAGTTTCAGGTGTACCACCCCATATGTCATGTAGCTAGCTCCTAACACATGTATAATAGTGATGGGTTTCTTTAATCATATAATCTCATCTGTTGCATTGTAATCCCTTTTTAAAATTTTTATTTATTTAATGAATTTATTATTTGGCTGCATCAGGTCTTAATTGCAGCATGCAGGGCCTTTCAGTTGTGGAATGTGGGATCTAGTTCCCCAGCCAGGGATCGAACCCGGGCCCCCTGCTGTGGGAGCACAGAATCTTAGCCACTGGACCACTAGGAGTCCCTCTTCATCATATTTTTATTTGTTATATATAAAGCTTTTTTGCCCTAAAAACCTTAGTACCATTCCCCATTGGTCATTTGCTATTATACTCAAATTCAACAAACTAACACAAATTTGAGCTATGGTTTTATAGGCTATGTACAGAAAATATTAGAAACAACGCCTGGAACCTCTAAAACCTGACTTCCTTGGACTGGAAATTAAACAGATGCTGAAACAACAGGGCCCCAAGCCCCCAGATCAAAAGTATCATCTACAGGGGAAAACAATCAACTATTTTCTGATTTTTATTTGGTTCATTTCTAATTTTCTTTCTGTATTAAGTAGGCAAAACAACACTAATATGTGACCCTTGTGGTTAATTTTAAATTCCTTATGCCCACACACAATATGGGCTCAAAAATAATTTCCATTTGTCAGATTAACCATCTATTCAAGAAGATCAAACCAGTCAATCCCAAAGGAAATCAACCCTGAATATTCATTGGGAGGACTGTTGCTGAAGCTGAAGCTCTAATACTTTAGTCACTTGACGTAAAGACCCAACTCCTTGGAAAAGACCCTGATGCTGGGAAAGATGAAGGCAGGAAAAGGGGACGACAGAGGATGAGATGGTTGGATGGCATCACTGACTCAATGGATATGAATGTGAGCAAGCTCTGGGAGATGGTGAAGGACACAGACGCCTGGGATGCTGCAGGCCATGGGGTCACAAACAGTCGGACACTGCTTAGCGACTGAACAACAAAAACAAGGTAAAATGATCCATCCATCCCTACTCTTGAGAGTCCAACCTCTCCAAGGGTGGTCAGGGATCAGCACCCTTGGGAGATGGTTAGAAATGTGGACTCTTTGGCCCCACTGGGACCTGGCACATCAAAATCTGCAGTGCAACAGGATTTCTGCAGAGATCTGCTGCAGGTCCAGCCGAGAGACACATTGCTCTAAAGCACAGTTGTCTGGAAATTTCTGCAGTGACGGGAATGTTTTTTACCTTCATTAATATAGTAGCTATTAGCCACATGTGGCTACTGAGCACTTGAGATATAGCTAGTGTGACTGAGGAACTGAATGTTTAACTCTGTTTACTTTTAATGCATTTTATTATTTCTAATTATTATTATTTTTTTGCTGCTCTGCATGGCATGTGGGATCTTAGTTCCTCAACCAGGGACTGAATCTGTGCCCCCTGAAATAGAAGTGCAGAGTGTTAACCACTGGGATACTAAGGAAGTCCCCAATTTTAATGCATTTAAATTGCTACCACAATGGACAGTGTAGCGAGTACCTGCATTTCCTTGCAAGCAAACGGTCAAGAAGTGCCCACAACAGCCAAGTCTGCCAATCTGGCAGCGCAATCCGTCTGTCCTTCCAACACGCAAAATGACCTGAAGGCCAGTCCTCTTTAGCTGCTTCTCCCAGAACATCAGGCCTGAAGCTGGGGCTCCAGGGTGACACCGCTGACCATTCTGCTTCCTTTTTTTTTTTAAGGTAAGAAGTGGATTTATTTAGATTCAGAGGGAAGTACACTCCACAGACAGAGTATGGGCCATTGCAGAGGGCGAGTGGTGAAATTTGGTGTGGTTAGTTTTTATAGACTATTTTTGCTCAGGGTCTTGACGTCTCATCACAGAAACAATTCAGTGAGAGACAAGTGATAGGTAAGAAGTAGGTTTATTTAGATTCAGAGAGAAGCACACTCCACAGACAGAATGTGGGCCATCGCAGAGGGCGAGTGTGGCCCCTTTTTAAATCAAATTTCCAAAACTCACCCGTCAGCTTTGCCAGGTCCAGAGTTTTCACCCTGACTTCTTAGGAATCTCACTACTAGACAAAAGTAAGTCCACCAGCCTTTGATGACTGGCAGCTTTCAGATCCCAGGGCAACTGAAGCCTGAGGATTCTCAAAGGTGTGGTAGACAAGTACACTGTTTGGGGCCACGGTAGTGGGGTGGGGGACCAGAGATTGCACCAGATTTTCAGAGCGGCCCACGATTCAAACACTGGTTAAGAACTCTGGGAGGAGTTTGGAGCCTGACTGTCCTGACAGAAGAGCCTTCAACCCGAATCTGGCAGTCTCATAAACCCTTCATAAAGGGTTTCAAAGGTATCCATAAAGGCATTCAAAAGAAGCAAATGAAAAAAAAAAACTATGTCAACTTCAAAATGAAAAAGGCACTATTCTAAAAAATAAGGCTATACATGATAGAGCGATATACTCAGAAAATCTTTGGCAAATGAGAGAAAATTTTCTGCCTTCCTGGTTCCATATAAGAAATGAATGAGGACATGGTCAGTGAAAGGTCCAAGTCAGAAACTGTAAAACTGTCCCTTCTCCAGGAAGACCTCAGGGTGTCACCCAAGAAAGTCAGAAGATCATTCAAGGAAACTGGTTATCCCTTACACAGAAAGTCTCCAGCTGATGAGGGCTGAATTTCAACTAAGACGGTGCATTCCAAGGTCCCCAGTGTCCATCTACTATCTGTGTAGCCGGAAGGAAGAACGATACACAGTTCACTATTCCAAGACTCCATCAAGCTGAAGCTATAATGACAAAATGAATTACACACAAGCACGTGGAGCTGCCTTCCTAATAACGTAGAAGGGTGTAAGAAAAATCCAGGTTTAAGGAGGACAGGTGTGTCTTCCTTCTTTAAACACATTTAATGGTGACAAAGTGGGCTTCCCTGGTGGCTCAGTGGTAAAGAACCTACTTGCCAGTGCAGGAGACCTGGGTTCAATCTGGGGGTCAGGAAGATCCCCTGGAGAAGGAAATGTCAACCCATTCTAATGTTTTTGCCTGGAAAATCCCACGACAGAGGAGCCTGGCAGGATACACTCCATGGGTTGCAAAGAGTCAGGTACGACTTAGAAACTGAACACACATGCATGGACAAAGCAGGTTGAGAGGGTCTCAGATCTGAGATCAAAAGCTTTTTCTTGCCAGCCAGTTGGGCTAAATGGATTCCAGGGGCTATGAAGGGGTTGGGAAGGCACAGAGAGAGCGCAGGGTCAAGAAGGCTAAGAAAGGTCTCACCCAGTTGGCCAATCAGGAAAACACAGTCTGCTCCCCTGCCCAGGTTGATAATCTACCTGGCTGCTGGGTTTACTATGAGGAATGAAGTAAAGTGTTAGTCGCTCAGTCATGTCCGACTCTCTGCAACCCCGTGGACTTCAACCCGCCAGGCTCTTCTGTCCACAGAATTCTCTAGGCAAGAAGACTGGAGTCAGTAGCCATTCCTTTCAGGGAACAGGCCCACCCAAGCTGTGTTTTCTCCGAAATGGAGTAAGTGGCCCGCCCACTAGAGGACTAAAGACTGGTGTCTGGACTTGGGTGACTTTTAGGGCCCGAATTCATCTAGAGACTACGCAGGAAGCAGAGCAGATGTAAAGCTCCCCAAAGTCTCCAAATAGACACCCCAGGGTGCTTTCTACCTCAGAAGGAAAACAGGAATCAGCTACCTAACAGCTCTGTGGTGGTAAAGCAAGTACCATACCCTCCCTTTTCAGTTTCTTAGGCTTCAAAGAAAAACGACTCTCTTTGAGAACAGCAAGTAGTGACTGCATTCCATTCTAAAGCCTACCTAAGAGAAAAGCAGCAGCCTCGGGGCTGTGCTGGGGTGCCACATGCCTGAGGAAGGCTATGTCTGAGCAGAGTTCAAGCTGCTTAAGCAGCTCCAGGCCTAGAACAGAAGGAACTGAAAACGCTGCTTCTGTGGTTCCTTGGTGTGAAAAGCCCGTTTTCCCTTTTCCCTAGCTCCAACCAATCCTTCCAGAATCTAAGTGCCACAAAACTTGACTGAATACTAGGTGCCAGGTATTGTGCACAGCCCTGGGAATACAAAGGAAAGCACAACAATGCCCTTGCTCTCAGACTGGCTTAGCAGACAGGGCCTCACAGAAGGGCACCCTCTCCCGGCTCAGCTCTTTGTGCCAGGAATCACCTCTATCCGCACACTGCTATTATGATGACTGTTTATAAGTCAGTCTCCCCCACACCTTACTTCTGAATGAGCTTATTATAAGAGAACCTCTTAGCCATCCTGGTTTCTGTAGCACCTAGCACACTGCTCCAAGGGGGTAGGGGTGGAAGTATATATATGTGACACTTAACTTTCCAGATAGAGGCCTTGAAACTGTGGAAAGAATTGGCATGTTATAAGAAGCAGAGGAAAGAAAGTTTGAAGAAAGCCTGCCACATCCACCTTTTACTTGCCTCCTCTGTTTCTGGGGCTGCTGTTGACCTGGCTTTGTAACCTGTCCTCCCTAGAAGGTTCTAGGCACTATACAATTCACAACTCCAGACCCTGGTCCCATCCCCAGGGACCATCCTTTACCCCAAACAGGTCCCATTCAACAAGACCTCATCTTCGAAAAGGGCTTTGCTATTTTCTAATAATTCAGTTCATTTCAGTTCTGTTCAGTCGCTGAGTCATGTCCGACTCTTTGCGACTCCATGAATCGCAGCACGCCAGGCCTCCCTGTCCATCACCAACTCCCGGAGTTTACTCAGACTCACGTCCATCGAGTCAGTGATGCTATCCAGCCATTTCATCCTCTGTCGTCCCCTTCTCCTCTTGCCCCCAATCCCTCCCAGCATCAGAGTCTTTTCCAATGAGTCAGTCAACTCTTCGCATGAGGTGGCCAAAGTACTGGAGCTTCAGCTTTAGCATCATTCCCTCTAAAGAAATCCCAGGGCTGATCTTCAGAATGGACTGGTGGGATCTCCTTGCAGTCCAAGGGACTCTCAAGAGTCTTCTCCAACACCACAGTTCAAAAGCATCAATTCTTCGGCGCTCAGCTTTCTTCACAGTCCAACTCTCACATCCATACATGACCACTGGAAAAGCCATAGCCTTGACTAGATGGACCTTTGTTGGCAAAGTAATGTCTCTGCTTTTCAATGTGCTATCTAGGTTGGTCATAACTTTTCTTCCAAGGAGTAAGCGTCTTTTAATTTCATGGTTGCAATCACCATCTGCAGTGATTTTGGAGCCCCCCAAAATAAAGTCTGACACTTTCCATGTTTCCCTATATATTTCCCATGAAGTGATGGGACCAGATGCCATGATCTTCATTTTCTGAATGTTGAGTTTTAAGCCAACTTTTTCCACTCTCCTCTTTCACTTTCATCAAGAGGCACTTTAGTTCCTTTTCACTTTCTGCCATAAGGGTGGTGTTATCTGCATATTTAAGGTTATTGATATTTCTCCCGGCAATCTTGATTCCAGCTTGTACTTGATCCAGCCCAGCGTTTCTCATGATGTACTCTGCATAGAAATTAAATAAGCAGGGGGACAATATACAGCCTTGATGTACTCCTTTTCCTATTTGGAACCAGTCTGTTGTTCCATGTCCAGTTCAAACTGCTGCTTCCTGACCTGCATACAGATTTCTCAAGAGGCAGGTCAGGTGGTCTGGTATTCCCATCTCTTTCAGAATTTTCCACAGTTTATTGTGATCCACATAGTCAAAGGCTTTGGCATAGTCAATAAAGCAGAAATAGATGTTTTTCTGGAACTCTCTTGCTTTTTCCATGATCCAGCGGATGTTGGCAATTTGATCTCTGGTTCCTCTGCCTTTTCTAAAACCAGCTTGAACATCAGGAAGTTCATGGTTCATGTATTGCTGAAGCCTGGCTTGGAGAATTTTGAGCATTACTTTACTAGCATGTGAGATGAGTGCAATTATGCGGTAGTCTGAACATTCTTTGGCATTGCCTTTCTTTGGAATTGGAATGAAAACTGACCTTTTCCAGTCCTGTGGCTACTGCTGAGCTTTCCAAATTTGCTGGCATATTGAGTGCAGCACTTTCACAGCATCATCTTTCAGGATTTGAAACAGCTCAACTGAAATTCCATCACCTCCACTAGCTTTGTTCATAGTGATGCTTTCTAAGGCCCACTTGACTTTATACTCCAGGATGCCTGGCTCTAGGTGAGTGATCACACCATCGTGATTATCTTGGTCGTGAAGATCTTTTTTGTACAGTTCTTCTGTGTATTCTTGCCATGTCTTCTTAATATCTTCTGCTTCTGTTAGGTCCATACCATTTCTGTCCTTTATCAAGCCCATCTTTGCATGAAATGTTCCCTTGGTATCTCTAATTTTCTTGAGGAGATCTCTAGTCTTTCCCATTCTGTTCTTTTCCTCTATTTCTTTGCATTGATCGCTGAGGAAGGCTTTCTTATCTCTTCTTGCTATTCTTTGGAACTCTCCATTCAGATGCTTATCTTTCCTTTTCTCCTTTGCTTTTCGCCTCTCTTCTTTTCACAGCTATTTGTAAGGCCTCCCCAGACAGCCATTTTGCTTTTTTGCATTTCTTTTCCATGGGGATGGTCTTGATCCCTGTCTCCTGTACAATGTCATGAACCTCATTCCATAGTTCATCAGGCAGTCTATCTATCAGATCTAGGTCCTTAAATCTATTTCTCACTTCCACTGTATAATCATAAGGGATTTGATTTAGGTCATACCTGAATGGTCTAGTGGTTTTTCCCTACTTTCTTCAATTTAAGTCTGAATTTGGCAATAAGGAATTGATGATCTGAGCCACAGTCAGCTCCTGGTCTTGTTTTTGTTGCCTGTATAGAGCTTCTTCATCTTTGGCTGCAAAGAATATAATCAATCTGATTTCAGTGTTTACCATCTGGTGAGGTCCATGTGTAGAGTGTTCTCTTGTGTTGTTGGAAGAGGGTATTTGTTATGACCAGTGCATTTTCTTGGCAAAACTCTATTAGTCTTTGCCCTGCTTCATTCCGTATTCCAAGGCCAAATTTGCCTGTTATTCCAGGTGTTTCTTGACTTCCTACTTTTGCATTCCAGTCCCCTATAGTGAAAAGGACATCTTTTTTGGGTGTTAGTTCTAAAAGGTTAGTTCTAGTAATTCTAATAATCATATTAGTTATCTAATTATCTAATAATGTTAGTTCTAATAATTCAAGCAGACCCCAGACATAATGGGCTGCCTTGTGAAGCACCTTCTACCAATCCTGGCTGGCTGACAAATGGTAGGTGGAGGTGAGACATAAAAACCACTGTGATTTTCCCACTACACCTGAAATAAAACCCAGACTCCTTCCCGAAGCTTGTCATCCCCATGTGATCTTGGTTCCAGACTCTCTCCACTCTACTGGGGACTTTCAGTCCCTAGCTCTGCTTTCTTCCCGCCCTTTCCCACCTTGGGGCTTCTGAAGGTGCGGTGCCCTCTCCACCTGGCTTCCCACAGCTTTCCATCCCTTTACTTACAGTTTTCCTCGCAACTTAGTTTTGTTATTATTTTCTCTCTGTCAAACCATTAGCTTGACCACAGTGACTATGACAGCACCCCGCTCCGTGCCCCACACATAGTATCGAACAAATATTCGCCAAATTAATTTAAAAAAAGAGGGGGATCCTTTGTCTCCACTCAGCTTCCCCACTGACTTTTTTACTGGATCATTCCCAAATCAAACGACACCATCTCTTTATTCTCCAGTCTTATTTCCTACAACTCATTCTCCATTACCGGCCCCCTCAATTTCCCATCTTCATAAATACCACTGATTCATTCAGTTGTCCATTATTCACAAATCCTGTGTGAACCCACCTCTCAGCTCTTACACCCCTCATCTCCAAAACTCTTCCCTCTTACATTTCATAAACTTTGAAACCACCTTTCACCATAAACCTCTCCATCCACAAACTCTCCTTCAACCCATCCCTCTCACCTCAGGACGAGCTCTTAAAATCTATCACTCAACTGCTTAGCTCCATAAGCTCCCTTTCAATCTGTTCCATTTTAACCCCTCACGTCCCTTCGGCCTCAGAATCCGGCTTCAGTCCTCCTCAAGCCTCCCCGTCCCATGCGCCCTGCCCTCCCTCTCTCCGCCCAGAGACTCATCGCATCTCTCACCTTGCACCTTCCTCACCCCTCACGACCCCAGCTGCCCCGGTCCTGGCCCCTCGGCCCGCCCCCTTCAGTGAAGCGACTTTGGATGGCCCCCCGCCGAATCCGCGCCAGCACCTGGCCTGCGCCTCGTCCAGGCTCTGGTCGGTAATGGCCATGATCTGCTGCAGGACGTCTCCTGTGTTGGAGCCCGGTGGGGGCCCGGGCGGCGAGCGGCGCGGGGCAGGCGGTGGCGGCGCGGGGCGCGGCGGGCGCTGCGGAGCGTCCATGAGCTGCGGGTGCTCAACCAGGAGCTGGCGAGCCTGGAGAGCTCGCGCAGACGTCGTAGCCAACTGCCGCAGTCCGGGCGCCCAGTGCGTTCACCTCGGAGCCCCGGCCCTCGCCGCCGCCCACGGCCAACCGCCGCCAGCCAGGCGGCTGCGCCCCGCCTAGGGACACGCCCTACTACCGCCGCCAGCCAACCACCGCCGCCCAAGCATCCCCGCACCGCCTAGAGACACGCCCCCACCAGCCCCACTCAACGGCCTGGGACTCTTTTGGAGGTTGCTGAGGCAACGGCGCTTTCCATTTTAACCCCCTCCCTCTTCCCCGCTGGCTCAGACCGTAAAGAATCCGCCTGCAATGCGGGAGACCTGGGTTCGATCCCTGGCTTGGGAAGATCCCCTAGAGTAGAGCATGGCAACTCACTCCAGTATTCTTGCCTGGAGACTCCCGTGGACGGAGGAGGCTGGCGGGCTGCAGTTCATGGGGTCGGACTGAGCGACTAAGCCCACATTGTTCCAGCCGGAGCGGGCGACACCGTGTTTGTTCTGCTTTGGAGACTCCCATCTCTCACATCTCTGCCTTCCGCATTTCCTCAGAGCGACCGCTCCTGCTCAGAGGCACTTTACTTCTCCTCAGAGCCAGAGCCCACCCCCCTCCCCTTTTCATAGGCTCCCATGTCTCAGAGCATCCCTCAGGAACCTATACATCTCAGATCCTAACTTCTCAGGCACTCCACTCTTTCTTCAAGCCACCCTTTATTTTCAGACCTTCCCTTGCCTTTCAGAACCCCATCAACAGCCCCACCCCCCCACCCCTCCGCCGCCACACACACAATCTACAGAAACCCTGAGCCCCAGATCCCTGCTCAGTGAGCTAGTGCGTCCCTCAGCCTAGGTCCCATCAGGTGGGTTGGGGCTTCCGGCCTCCTGGCTCCCCCTGCTGCACCTCCAGTGTTCCATGGGTGGCACAGGAATATGTGGTGATGGTGGCTGGGAGTTAAAACTGAATGATTTTCTCAGCTGCAGAAACCAATTCACCTTTCAAGATTCAGCTTAAGAGTGACCTTGCTTGTTTATTCATTCTTTCGCTAGCATGGGAAGGATGCTTTCTGAGGACCTACCCTGATGCACCCCCAAAGCAGAGTGAATCTTCACAGGCCTTTGTTTCTAGCTGTTAGGACTCCCACCATCAGAGGATTTTTGTGTGAGAGAAAAGGATTTATTATTGGCCATAAATCACTTCTCCAAAGTCATGGGACCTCCTCGAGCCTGTTTGCTTTGGGGACAGATTTCTGACACAGGCTCAGAAAGGAACTTCAACTTCCTGTGAACATTTCAGAATCTTCTTCCCACTACTGTTGGAGAGGAAATGCGAACACCATCTAATGTGAAAACCACGACATGGCCCGTTAACAGAAGTACTAGACCACGTGGAGACCACGGAAATGTCAGTGACTACAGTGGTCAGTGACGACACAAAAGACCTGAAAAGTGGTCGGTAACTTTGGTGTCCTTCAGAGAATAGTGGTGGGAGGAGGGGGTTGAAAGCTATGAGTACCGTCTGAGACAAAAAAACCTGGTCACCTGGCGGACAGGAGTGAACCTACAGGGGAGGGAAAAACTGACGGCACAAGATCCCAAAGGAGACCAGAACTGTGTGGGTTAGAACCTGGAAGATGCTGATGCAACAGCAGCCCGCTCAGAGCACATGAAACAGAGCTGCCTTTGGAGACCACTGGGGGCGGTTCCCACCCCACAGGAACTGATTGCCTCTGCACCTGAAACAAATACTCCTGTCCAACAGGCACGGAGCTCCATGGAGACAAGGACTGCATACTCATCTGTGGGGTAGAGGTGCTGGCCAAGGTCATCACTTCGGGCAATTCAGGAACCACACTGCCCACCTTGGACCCTGGGATACCTAGCACCCCAGTTTATTCTTGCCTCCTCACAGAGCTGTTGTAGGGCCGGGAGAGTTTTCCAAAGGGAAACCCAGCCCCATTTCATGTAGAAAGACCTACATGTTTTTGGTTCTTTGGCAATGAATGCTTTAGTAGTTTAAGAGTTTGGTCTCTGATGGGAGGCCTGGGTTCAAATTCTGGCTAGGTGTGGAAGCAGAGAACCCAGATCCTGGTTCACTCTGCGCCTAGCACATTGCCTCTATGAGCATCTGAGAGGGGGTTCATCATGGGTCTGGCACATCTGAGACCATAGAGTGAAGCGGGCAAAGCCGGGCTGAGCTTGTGACCAATTCTGGACTTGATGGAAAACTGAAGCCCTTTCTTCAGGGGCCTCTCTAGCCCCTTGTGTCCTTCTGAAGCTATGTGACCATGGGCCAAATCTCGATCTTTTTGGGCCACTGTCCTCACATGAAAAATATGTATAACACCTTTGCCACAAGAAGCAGATGGTGATTAAATAATGTACCTAAAGAACCCTGATGCTGGGAAACAGAGGGCAGGAGGAAAAGGGGGGACAGAGGATGAAATGGATGGCATCACCGACTCAATGGATATGAGTTGAGCAAGCTCTGGGAGTTGGTGATGGATAGGGAAGCCTTAACGTGTTGCAGTCCATGGGGTCGCAAAGAGTAAAGTACATATCTGTGTGCCAGGCACAGCAGAGGAGCTTGAGAAATGGCAACTTTAAAATCCTGCATGCTGGTCCATGGACCGCACAACCCCTAGCCCTTCTATTATAGGTAGGTGATAGAGTGGGCAAGGGGATAGACACACCTGACTATTAACAACCTGGACTCAGACAAAAGGGCAAGCAGCAGGCTTACACAGGCCAGGAACCACTCTGGGTCCAGGGGATGGAGACAGGCAGGTGGCAAGACGGAGGCAGGGGAACAGGGGGAGGAGACAGAGGACAAAGGAACGAGACCAAGGGGGACTGAGGATAGGGCCGAGGAGATGCCATGTTGAAGGATCCCAGCTCATTCTGAGCCAAGGTGGACAATTCTGGGACACAGGGACAGACAGACCAAGCTAACAACAGAAGAGGCTTTGGAGATCTCAGAGTAGAAAAGTTTACTCCTTAAATCATGCCCTCCTTGTAGACTGCCTCAGTTCTCATGGGGACAGGCAAGACCCTTGGAGGCTGCAAGGGGTCACAGACCTTTCCCAGCTCACACTCAGCACTCCTGTCTGTGCCCCTAAACAGCCTCAGGCAGACGGGGCACCCATAATCCATCCTTGTTACCCTGCTTCCCTGGGCCGCGTGGTCCGAGAGTCCTCATCTCTCTCATCTTTATCATCTACACCACCCCAGACAAGAAAGCAGTCCACAGGGTTACCAGGCATGTGCACAAAAAAGTAGAAAAGTGTCTGTTAAAAAGCCCCTCAACCTGAGATGACTTCAGAGCCCGATTCTTGCACCCCATTCAGCTCTCTCCCAGTTGCATAGATGACCCTAACCCGCAGGCTCAGAGATAGGCACAGCTGTGTGCCTGGGTAGGGCTGGCAGTGGTTCATGCCATGTGAGACTGACGGTCTGCCTTTAAGTCTGGCCCGCAGACTGGGTAGAGCCAGGTGCATCCACAGTGGCTGGGGCAGCAATGTGGCATTTGCTGTACCCTGCTGAAGTCCAAGGTTAGCTAAAGGGTGGAGTCCATCAGGGAATGGCCATTCTCAGGAAGCATGATGCGAGTGCTAGTGCCTGTGTGAGTGGAGGCTGTGTAGCGAACAGACTCATGGGTAGATGGGCGGAGGCACCGACAGCAGAGGAGACGGCGGAAAGTGAGGCGCATCTCAGCGTCACGGCAGGAGTACACCACAGCATTGACCAGAGAGTTGGCCTCGGCTAAGAGTAGGAAATACTTCTCCACTGCCAGGACGTTGCAGGACTTGCAGCCCAGACCATCCAGGAGCAGCGCCACCTGGCCCGGCGTCCAGCAGACCACAAACGCCCCTGTGGGATAGAGCCTGATGTGAGCAGGGCCAGCTGTTACAACCGCTCAAAGCTGGAGGGAATCTCTAGATCTTGGGCGACAGCTGAGCGGTTTACAAGGAAATGCTTCCTGTCTTGCTGCCTTTGCAGCATGATGGGCAGAACAGCTAAGAAGGGGAACCTTTCTCTGATTTGTCTGCCTTTCCTAACTGGTATACGGTGGACAGGTGGAGTAGGAAATGGCAGCTACAGTATTCTTGCCTGGAAACTCCCATGGACAGTGGAGCCTGGTAGGCTACAGTCCATGGGGTTGAAAAGAGTCAGACATGACTGAGCACGCATGCACACAGTGGACAGGACCCTGGACACCGAAGATTCTTTGGTGGAAAGGTCACTGTGGGACTGGCCAGTTAGTTGGTGGGGGAAAAGGAATGATTGGGAAGAGTTATTCTGTTTCTTGGGGGTGGTGTGTGTCCTCAACCCAGACCATTCTACATTAACAGCCGAACTGACCTCATTACTCCTGGCTAAGAACCCTTAAATTCCCACGGAACTCAGAACAAGCTCCTGTCTGTCCCCTTTAAGGCTGTGCTGACCTCTCCTCACAGAACAGCTACGCAGGCCTTCTTTTCTCTTTGGGCTGGTCCTGTTGGAGATCTCACTTTCCGTTCCCGCTGATTGGAACTCTTCCCTGGCCTCATCGCAGGTATCACTTCCTTGGAGAACATTCCCCACTCAAATCATCCCCACCCATCACGCTCGATCAGACTGGCAGTCAGGAAGCAGGGTACCACTCACCTAGGATGATGACAACCGTCTTGACCAGGTTCAGCGTCGTTTCACGGTAGCGGGGGTGGCAGCTGACGTGCTCGGACATGCGCTGCACTCGCCGCCTCACATAGAAGAAGATGCGGGTGTAGACAGCCACCATGAGCAGGAAGACGAGCAGGCTGGACAGCGCCCAGACGGTGAGGTAGGAGCGGCTGAGCAGGGGGGCCATTCGAGAGCAGCGGTCCAGGGCACAGAGGCAGTGCCAGGAGTGGGCGGGCAGCAGCCCCAGCCCCAGCGCGGCCACCCACACACCCACAATCAGCATGATGACCCGGCCTCGGGGCAGGCGGCTGTGCAGCTGCACGGCCATCACACTGCGGTGCCGCTCCACGGCAATGGCCAGAAGTGTGGCCACGGAGGCCGTCAGGCTCGTGTCCAGCAGGCCCTGCCGCACGAACCAGCCCCGGAGTGACAGCCGGGCTGTGCGCGGGCCTGTGTGGAACATGAGGAAGAGGTAGGCCACACCGGCAAAGAGGTCAGCTGCGGCCAGGTTGCCGAGCAGGTAGTAAATGGGTTGGTGGAAGCGGCGATTGGAGGCGATGGCTGCGATGACCAGCAGGTTGGTCAGAAGCACCAGCACGCTGACAGTCAGGCCCAGCGCCACCACGACCAGATCTTTGGGCCGCCAGTGGGAGCTGAGCTCCTTGCCGCTGTTGTTGTAGAAGAAGCCGATGGTCTCATTGTAGTAGCACTGGCCCATGGTGACTGTCTGGGGGCAGAGAGGGGGAAGTCAGTACAGGCAGTCCTTGGTGGAAGGACACAGAGGGGAGCAGCAGCCAGAGGGAGGGTTAAGATGGGAAGGGCAAGTGTCTCAAACTCAGATGAAAGTGAAAGCGAAAGTCGCTCAGTCCTGTCCAGCTCTTTGAGACCCCAAGGACTGTATAGTCCATGGAACTCTCCAGGCCAGAATACTGGAGTGGGTAGCCTTTCTCTTCTGCAGGGGATCTTCCCAACCCAGGGATGGAACCCATGTCTCCCGCATTGCAGGCGGATTCTTTACCAGACGTCTGACCACCAGGGAAG
Source organism: Budorcas taxicolor (assembly GCF_023091745.1). Taxonomy (NCBI): domain Eukaryota; kingdom Metazoa; phylum Chordata; class Mammalia; order Artiodactyla; family Bovidae; genus Budorcas; species Budorcas taxicolor. The sequence continues at coordinate 5,599,265 of NC_068916.1, read as the reverse complement.
ATGCCTCATGGCAAAGCGGCACTGGTGGGGACAGGGCTGACCTGGAAAAGAATGCTCCATGGGTTGGGGGGTGGGCAGCTGTTGCTTAATTACCAATACGCCTCTCCTAAAGATATCCCCTGAATCAAATGACTGGGCGGTTTTGTTTTTAACTGAAAAAAGCAAAACAAAACTCATTTGCCCACCCGGGGCCAATCTGTAACCAACTTGCGTTGGGTGATGGTGGGGGGCGTAGATTCGGGCAGGACAAAGGGGTGTGAGCCGTGAAAGCAGACAAGGGAGTTTCAGTTTGGTGCCGGGGTCAGTGCAGGGAGCAGAAACCAGCGGGCGTGTTCGCAGGGTGGGGCCACTGCTAGGACCTGGCAGGAGGTCGGTGCTGGGGTGTGGTGACCTGGGCGATCAGATTGGACAGCGAGTTGGGCGGCGGGCTTTGCTTTGCGCGCGAGTGCTCCCGAAGCAGGCGGTGCGTCGGGCCGCTCCGGGTGGGAGTGAAGACGCTGGCGGCCTCTGGGACAAAAGGGGCTGTCAGGAAGGCGGTGGCAGGCCTGGCCTAGGGGGGTGGGGGTGGGACCCAGGCTGGGGGAGGAGAAGAAGGAAGGAGAGGAGGGTGAGGCGCCTGGGGCCCGCGGGCACGTGCCGCGCCCTCCCCGGGGCCCGCGCCCACCCACCCCCCAGTCGATGCCGGCCTCACCTGAGCCGCCCGTCACGCCGCAGACTGGGCGCCCCCGCGCCCGAGACCCATGGCCGGGCGACCAGGGCGGGAGCAGAAGAGAGTCTGGAAGCGCCGGGCCGGAGCGGTCCGGGAAGGGCGGGGGGCGGGGCCCCGCCGCCACGCCCCCGTCGCGGCGCCCCGCCCCCACCACCTGGGCGAGCCCCGCCCCGTCCCCGCCACCTGGAGGAGCCTTGCTTCCGCAGCCGCGGCAGGGACAGGGGCGTCCGGAACCGCCGCTCCCCGTTTCCTCTCCGCCTCGCGGCCCCTCGGCCGCCCCCTCCACTTCCGGCGCGGGACCCCCACCTCCTGTCCCCGCACACCTCTCGCGCCGGCAACTGTGGGCCTTCGCGGGGCTGGCCGAGAGTTCCCGCCGTGACCTGGCGCCGCCCGAGCCCACGTCCGGGTGGTCGCTTGGTCCGCGCCCCCGCCCCGGCCCTCCCCCGCCCGCTCCCTCGCGTCCAATCCGTCGCCGAGTTCCAAGCCACGCCCTGATCCGACCCCGCTCCCCTCGCCCGGACCCCAGCCCCTCCTTGGCTTCGCCGGCCCGGAGCTACCGCACGCCTGGCCCCAGCTGACTGTCCGGTCGCACTCAGGTTTCTCGGAATGCCTCCCTCCTCAGCGCTGTTCCCTACCCGGCCCACGCCTGTGGCAGCCCTGGACTCCCACGTCCCAGAGCACACAGCCCTATTGTCTCGGTTATCTGCACTTTGTTTAAGTGTTTGATTTCGCAGGACCAGATCGCAAGCGGAGCTCTGGGAGGGCCGGCCCGTGTGACTCAGCCAGGTGTCCAGGCCCAGCCTCTACCGCCTGTACATGCTCGGGGGTGTTCTGAGATGAAAATAAGGGCTTTGGCTTCCGTAGTTGGTGAAACTGGAGCGGAAGACTGCTGCCTCACCGACCTCTCCTGTGTCACCCTCCCCCAGCAAAGAAAGACACTCAAGGATATAAAAGACACAGTTTATTCAGAGGCCACCAGACCGCAGGCACCACCAGGATGCTGAGTCTGAGTTGCCACACCCTCCAAGATCTGGTCACTTGGGATCAGCTAAGGAGACAGAGATGGGGGAGTGGCCACAACCAAAGTAGCAAAAAGCACCCCTGTCTCAAGGATCCTGTGACCTATACTGACCCTGAGTGACCTCTGAACCTGAGTGGCCCTGATGCTTGACATTGACCTGTGTCTTGTAGAGGGTATCCTGGTACCGCCAAAAGGGTTTTAGTTCTCTGCTAGGCCATGTAGTCTTTCCTCAGAGCAACTCTCCAGACACCCCAACATTTAACTCCTGGGAAGTTGGGCCCATCTTCTCAGTCCTGGCCTTCTTGATCAGAGCGCTGGAATAGTCAGAAGTGGTCCTCAGCTTCCTCAGTTTGGGGGTCTGGGTAGCAGGTAGCCGTGGGCACAGACTCGCTGTGCAGCTTGGAGAGTAGCCTGGCTGTCTCCTGGGTGATCTCAAAATGCTTGGGCAGAGGGGTGCGGCGCAGAGGGCTGTCCTCACGGGTGGTAGCGGCAGGGCTGGGTCCTCGCCTCTGCAAGCTCCCTTGGGGCACTGATGTGACGGGGGTCTCCTCGGACAATTTGGAAGCCACCAGGGCCAAGCCGGACAGCTGGTGGGTGACAGGCCGCACACCTCCCCGGGGATACTTCACTGGCTGGCGGCTGAAGTGGCCACGGGGCTGTGTCCCCAGGGGTGAGTCCTCAGGCCCTTGGCTGGGCACTGTGGGATAGGGTGGTCAATGCTAAGCACCCCAAAGTCCTCTGGATACCACCCTCCATTGTCATCATCAAGTCCAGCAACCCCAGGGCAGAACCCTGGGCTAACCTCTAACACACTCACCTTCCCCTCCCTCATTTTTGACGTCTTCGGTTATTTCCTCTTCCTGCTCACTCTGCAGAGTTGAAATCTGTAAGAAACCCAGGAATGAGACCTCCAGGAATAAAATCCCAGTTCTTGGAGACTCTTGAACCAGCAATAAAATCCTAGTTCTTGGAGACACTTGAACAAAGCTCCTCTTTGCAGTTTTGTTATTTGGGGAGAGATGATGCCCTTAAGAATGTACTGCTTGCCGTGCTATCATTAATCTCAACTGTGGGCTCTGTCAAGTGGGAGTGCCTTTGTTCAGCAGAGGTTGTTGGTTGTTAGTCAGTCATGTCTGACTCTTTGCGACCCCATGAACTGTAGCCCACTGGGCTCCTCTGGCCACAGGATTCTCCAGGCAAGAATACCCGGAGTGGGTTGCCATTCCCTGCTCGAGGGGATCTTCCCGACCCAGGGATCGAACCCAGGTCTCCCGCATTGCAGGCAGCAGAGGACCAGCCTGGAAAGTGACAGCCAACTCTCTGTTAGGAAGGGCTGAACTACTGATCTCCATCCTGCTATACTTTACAATTTTAGGCCTGCTTTTTTAGCTTATCTGTTTACCTTTTAGTTTATCCTTTAGCTAAATGCGAATAGCAGTTGGAATGCTCTCTCTGTGTCCTGAGCACTTTCTGAAGTTCTGAGTCCCACACCTCACTGACAGCCCCTTTCCCAGCTCTGGGGTTCTACAGGGGAGATCCAAGCTCTCAGGAATGGTGAGTATATCAGGACCCGAGGGACAGGAAGCCTCCCCTAAGAGTCCCATCTACATATGGTTTTCACTAACAGTACGTACCTCTTAGGGCACTTAGTATGGAAGCTCACCTGCACTGTAGGTATGCAGTCAATGGAGGCTTGCACACCCCTCTTTGGCCTCACTTCCTACCACCTTCCCCTCACTCATTCATTACAGCATAGGGCTATGCCCTGAACACTCCAGGCATGGTCCTACCTCAGGGGTTTTGTACTGGCTGTTCCCTTTGCCTGGAACACCCTTTCCCTGGTCTCCACCTGGCTTACTTCCCCCTCACATCCTTCTAGTCTCTGAGCGAACTCATCTTCTTCATGAGACCCACCCACAGCATCCTATTTACTGTTACAAAGTACCCACCACCTCTCACCTTGGTGCCCTTGACTTCTTTTACTTTACCTAACCCTTTGTCTCTTACTTTACCCAACCCTTTCTTTCCTTTATAGTACTCATCACCTTGTAACATCCTATATACCTTTGTATGACTTTGTATCATATATCTTGTTTATTGTTGGTTTTTTCCTCACTAGAAGTTAGGCAACCGAGAGGGTGGAGTCTGAATATTTTGCTGATATATATGTAGTGCCTAGAACAATGCTTGGCACACAGTATGTGTTCAATAAATACTCTGTTGAAGGAATCAATAGTATTCCTGTTAGGATCTCTGCAAGGCTGTACCCTGTTGTTATTCCATTATTTTCCACCACTCCATTCCTTACTTTTCCTTTCAGGATGAGCGCAGGGTCAATAATAAAAGAGGAAGGGAATGAAATAGACAATTTTAAAGGGGAAGGAAGGAAGGAAGGAAGGCAGACAGGAGAGAGAGTGGGAGGACTGCATGGAGAGCAGGTTCTCCCCATGTCTGTGGGCCCAGCAGGTTCCTACCTCTGGGAGCGTGGCCTCGGGATGCTTCTCCAGAGCACTAAGGAGCATGGCGTCTGGGTCCTGGTCTGAGGCTAGGGATAAGGGCAGGGGGTCCAGGACAAGTTGTAAGTGTGGTGGCTGGAGGCTAGCTGGGAGGGTCACAGGGGGTGGGCTGGGTTCTTGGGGCAGGGGCTCAGTGGGCAGGAGGAGCTCGTCGGGCCCGAAGATCTGCTCATAGTGCACAATGAGGAACTCGACGAGCTGAGCCTGGTGTGCGGAATCCAGCAGGCAGGTGACGGGTCCGGCACCGGCTGGCCCTGGACCGTCGGGCAGCCGCAACAGCGTCGGCCCAAATACAATGCCCAGGTTGTTGGCAGACATCTTGTTGTCCTCAAACTGTGCAGCCACCCTGGGGACAGCATGAGCAGAAGGATCAGGGCACAGAGTGTCTGATTACTGGTCACTGGGTAGGACCTGCAAACCAGGCTAGTGGCGACTTGCTCAAGTCATGGGTAAGAGGTTCTGGTCATTGTTTGCGACCAGCAGCCACAAGCCTGGAGATGGGGGTCAAGGGTCAGCATCCAAAGTCAGGAGTCATGTATTAAGTTTCAGAGCTCAGAAAATACATATGAAGGTTAGAAGTCAGTGTCAGGGGTCAGTGGTCCCATGTCTAAGGGGGGCACAACAGTCTGAGCCGCAGGTCAGAAGTCACGTGTTAAGATCAAGGACAGTGCACACCTGAACAGATGGGCCACCAGGTGCCGCAGGGTGCTGTAGTTAGAGTCGGGCAGCTGCACCAAGAGGGTCTTCAGCGAGCGGATAACCTCAGGGCTGGGGCTGGGGGTCCCAGGGTCGTGCACAGGGTCTGCATGCAGGGTCTTAGCCAGAGAGATGAAGGCATCGTAGAGGTGGAAGGGGATCACGGGGTCAGTGAGCTGGGGGTGGAATGGCAGGGGGGATATGGGTGTGGGTGGGCTGCAGAGGGTCCTCAGCCTGAGCCCATCTGGCCCATGAGTCCCAAGCCACTGAGCACCCACCTCCTGGAGGAATCGCTTGAGAACACTCGAGACATCATGAGGTGAGTTCCCTGACAGGTCAACCAATGCTCGGCCATTCTCAAAAGCCTGGCACAGCCGTTCCACGCGGACCCTGGACCCGCTGACCCGATAAATGCCCTGCAGGGCAGGGGTGGGAAGTGGACACCTGGCTTGCAGTCTGGCCATTGAGAGGGCTGGGTCACTACTAGGGGTGGTCAAAGGTCAAGGCAGCACCTGCACATGGAGCGCGCGCTGTTCTATCTCGGCCGTGCACCTGGTGATCACAAAAGGCACCTCCTCTGGGAAGTCCCTGGGCAGCTGCAGGAAGCTGACCCCAAAGAGGGGAGTCCGGGCTGGTAGCCGCTTATGTCCACAGAGGATCAGTAGGGTCTCGAGGCAGCGCTTGTGGCAGGCCAGAAAGCACTAAGGGAAGGTCATGAGGGTCAGTGGGGAGAGAAGGTCATAGAGATACTCAGGGGGTTCATAGGGGAGCATCAGATCAGGGCAGGCCTCTCATGGGAAGGTCTTAGAATCTCAGGTCGGGGAGATGCCTGTGGTCAGAGAGGTCACTGGGGGTCAGCCCAGGCCGCACCTCCTCGCACTCTGTCCCGCTGACCATGAAAGCCTCACACTCTCGGCACTTGGCTGGGCCCCGCAGCCGCCGCAGCCGGTGGGTCTGGGCCGCGCTCGATAGTGTCCACTTCCTGAAGGGGGTCCCTGGCCCGTTCTCCAGCCCATCTCCCAGGTCTGCAGGGAGGGAGACAGGGTCAGAAGTGCCTAGTCCATCCCCAGCCCACCTCCACCTGCTTCCAGCCTCACCAGGGTCTCGCTCCTCGAAGTCATCTGAAGACTCGGTGCCTATGGATGACACTTTTACCAGCCGCCTTGTGCCGGAGCCTGGAGTCAGAAGGTTACAGAGGGTGAGGGTCACAGAGGTCATGGGGGAGGCTCCAAGGCTAAGGAGACCTTCCTGGTCTTCAGGCTTCCCAAAGCACCCACGGATGCCCTTGGGGAAAGGGTCAGAGGTCAGAGGGGTCAGACAGGTCAGGGGTTAGGGGCTGAAGAATATAGGTCAGTAACCTGAGGGTAAAGGTGGTTCCAAGTTGGATCAAGAGAATGGGTCAGAAGTTGAGAAAATAGGTCAGGGATGCAGGGTAGGTCAGAGGTCAGAGAAAGAGGGTTCAAGATTGAGGGTCGGAGCCTGGCAAGGGGCCGAGGATGGTCCCACCTGGACTGGAGGTGGGAGAGTCCTGGGAACGAGGCTCGCTGCCACCACCCACACCGTCCACATCGCTGCCCACAGTGGGGCCCGGAGCTCCTAGGGAGGGGCAGGTCGGTCAGGTGCGGCCCTCTCCCCGAACCACTCCTGCCCGCCTTTCCCGGTACTCACCCTGGCAGCCTGTGCCTGTGTCCTCCCAAGGGCCTGGCTCAGCTGCACTCTCCTCCAGCTGTGGAGGGGGTGCTCCAGAGAGCTTCTTTCTTGTGTCCAGAGGGGAACTGAGAGGAGAGGTTTGAGGGCTCTGATAATCGGGAAGCTCGCCGGGGACTGACATCACCCCTGGCCTCCCTTTAAGGACCCAACTTCACGGACTTGGGTCTGCAAGCCCTATGGCCATGGGCATCATGGCCCCCAGTGCAGTAACCCCAAATTCCCAACCCTCCCACGACTAGGATAACCCCACCCAAATGCCTGGCACCGTGTCTCCCTGGCTTCCTATCTGACCCTGCTCCTGGGGACCCACCTGTGCGTGAACTCCTGGAAAGAATAGGCGGGTGGTGGGGGCGGTGGGGAGTGGGGCTGTATGGCCCTCACGAACTCTTGGTATCGCTGGCCAGGCTCGAACGGAAGGCAGCACTCGGCCAGGGCGGCGAAGGCGCGCGGGGCCCGCTCTGCCTGAGCCTCTCGAAGCCCGAACAATCCCAGGGTCACCTGGGGGGCGGAGCCCGCGTGAGAGGGGCGGAGCCTGGGAGCCTGGGGCGTGGCCTGACCCTGAGAGACACCAGCTCCGTCCAGGCCGGTCCAGGCTTGGGGGCCTGGCAGGGCAGTGGGAGGTGGCTGAGGGACTGAGCCTGCCGCTGGCATAGGAGCGTGATCAGAACCCGGGTGGGTCAACCTCGGGGGAGGACGCCTTGAGTGGGGACGAGAAAGGAAGTCTGCGGGCAGAAACTGGCTGTCCCGGGAGAGGGAGCGAGTCCTGGCGCGCCGGAGGCGGTCTAGGGGCAGGTGAGGCCCAGCGGCGCTACTGAGGGGCAGCTGCCAGGTCAGGGCCTCACCCGCCTCAGCACTTCGTCCCCCTGCAGCACCAGTTTGCGCACGTGTGACACGATCCGCTGCTTGGCGGCCTCCAGTTCCTGTTGCCGCGCGTTGGCCTCTCTGACGCAGGCCTGGTACAGCGCTTCGGCCTCCTGCGCCTGGAGAAACCGAGGCAGGGAGCGTGCATGGGAGAGATCCGTGGGGCTGGGGGCGCCGAAGCGCCGCGGGGCACGGGGCGGGGTCCCCACCTTGGCCTGGGCCTCTTCTCGAGAGCGCCGCCGCCGCTCCTGATGTTTGTTGGGGCCTGGTGAGGCCTGGAGAGCCAGGTCTTCAGGCGACACCTGGGAGCGAACCCGCAGCTCCTCGCTGCGCTGCATGTACTGGAGCTGGGCCCGCCGCAGCGCCTGCACCGCCTCGTTCTAGGGGCGGAAGAGGGACGGGTCTTCCGGCTTCTTCATCTCCTCCCCCAACGCGCTTTCCCAGCCCGCAACCCTAGGCCTCACCATGCGTTTCTGCTCCTTCATCCACTGCTCCTTGAACTCCTTCCGCCACTTCTCAATCTCAGTCCGTTTGGCAGCCAAGGGCTGGCAAGGATGGGGAATGAGGAATGCTGCCTGGGTTGCTTGGTCATCCCATTCACTGTGGCCACCTGTCTTTCACCCTCTGGACCCTTTTCTGGGTCTGCACTGTCTCCTGGGTCTTCTCCCCCAGATCTGCCCTCCCCTACCCCGGTGGCCTCTCCGCAAAGAATCTCGGTGGTCACCTCCATCCTTTGGGTCTGGAGCTGGGGATGCCAAGGCTCTCTTCCTGAGTACACTCGGCATCTCGCCCCATGGCCCGCAGACAAACAAAAGCACAGTTTTGCAATCACACAGGAAGCCTGGTTTGAATCTCTGCTGGGTAACCTCGGGCAAGTTCCGCAGCATCCCTGGTCTCGGCTTCCTCATCAGCAAATGGTGCTGATGGTAATGATGCCTCCCCGGATGCTTGTGGAGAAATGATGCATGAGGGCCCCCCTCACCTGGTAATAGTCCCTTTTCTGCTGGGCCAGTGTCTCCATGGCCAGGGTTGCTAGGCTGAGGTCGTGCTCCAGAAACAGGAGGTAGATATATTGCAGTGACATTTGGCTCTGGGGGAGGCGAGAGGCAGCTGGTGTTAGAGGATGCTGAGGATCTAGGGGGGGCCCAGCTGGGATTCTGGAGGGGTTGGGCTCTGGGGGCCAGTGTCTGCTCAGGGCTACCTGCTGCTGGATTGACACCTTGCCAGCCTCGGCAATCTTCATAATGCTTTTGGCAAACTCCAGCTCTGGGGGTAGACAGCAGGGGTCTGAGTCAGGCAGGGTGCGAGGACACCAGGGTCCAGTGCAGGGCCTGAGACTGGGCCCTGGAAGCCCTCACCATAGCTGGCTCTCTTCTCAGTCCAGGCCAGCAGCTCCTTGACGTAGCGGCTCCAGGTCTTGGCGTACTCCAGGGCTGCATCCACGCCTCCCTTGGTTCGGATGAGCCGCAAGTCCAGTTCCTCCCCTGGGGCAGATGGGGGGACCTCTGAAGCTTCCCTGAGCCCTCAGACCAGACCAGTGAACCCTGTTCTACATGCCATGGCTTCCCCAAACACTTCTTGCTTTTACTTATCCAGGTTGCTATCTTATGCTGATTCTCTGCTGAGACTGGGGCTCCCTGAGGACAGGGGCTCACGCCTGTTGTGTGCTCTGCCATGCCCCTGGTGCATGGAACAGGCAGTTGGTGATGAAGGACTCCTTTCTGCCCCCACGCTACTGGCCCCAGAGCCCCCTACCTGTAAGGGGTGCAGGATCCTCTGGGGAGGGGCCACTCCAGCGGCTGGTTTCACTGGTCTGAGGGGTGGGGGGAGACAGCATTCAGCAACACGCAGTGCAAGCGCCCCACCTTCCTCAGTCTCTCCTCTGAGGCCCCTCCTCCCTGTCCCCTGGGTTCCATCTCTCACCAAAGTGGCTGTGGGTTTCTTGTCAGGTTCCAGGTCTCCTGAAATCACAGGGTCTCCAGCCAGCATCTCAAGAGTCCTGGGAGGTCAGGGAGTCAGGATGCCACCCTCCACCGAGTCTGTCCCACCTAGGGTGCTGGGGACCCCAGGGAAGTTTGGGGATGATCCTAGATATCACCTCTGTGACATCTGTCATATCTGGGTCCTGAGGGATGGGACTTTAGGGAGGGAAGTGAGGTTTTTTTTAATGAAATTTGAGATAGAATTCGAAGGATCCTGGGTAACTTTGGGGTTTAGAGTAGGATTATAAAGCTCTCCAATGTTTTAAGGAGTCACAAGCGTCACAAGAAGGATACGTGGGGGCCCTAGGATCACTCTGGGGGTTGCTGGTGGATTTAGGGGGTTGAATTTGGGGATATTCAGATGTGTTGAGGGCCCTCTCTTAGGCTTCTTGGGTTATTAGGTAAGTGCATCCAGAAGCTGCAGGTTCCTAAAGGGGCTTTGGGACCCTAAATGGTTAGAGATTTAGGGGTTCTGGCAGAATTTGGGGTGACTCAGGCTCAGACTCACACGTTCCCCAGTGAGATCTCGAGGTTGTCCAGGCTTCGGAAGATGTCACTGTACCTCTTCCTGCTCTCAGGAGCCGGGGGTAACCCTTGGAGAGGGGACTATCACACATAGGCCAACAGAAGCCTCTCTCCACCCACTGCACCTTGGCAGGGCGGTGTGGTGTGTGTGTGGGGGTGGGGGTGGGGAGGTGGGGTGGGAGGAGGGAAAGAGAAAGGAAAGAGAGAGAGAGAGAGTTCTGGTCCCATGGGGAGTGCAGGATGGTGTGGGTGTTTGAGCTGGGATGGCGGGAGTGTGGGCTTGGGTGGAGCCCGACTCAGGACAGGCAGATGGACTCAGACACAACCCAACACAGAGCATTGCTTGGAGAAGCAGAGACACCCACACATACATGGGCCTAGAAGCAAAGTGACAAAACAGATGTCCTAGATACAGCCGCACTGTCTCCAGGGACAGAGACAGCTTGACAATGGAGCCACACGGACCTCAGGCCAGACAGATGGAAATACACGTGGGACAGACCAGCACAGGGCCCGCGGCAGAAACACACACGGGCAGATTGAAACCCGGAGAGGCATAAAGACCAAATGACACTCAATATGCAAATCAGAGACACAAAGACTGGCGGAAACAAAGTCGGACCTCGCCACGTTTCTGCTGCAGGCACCCCTTCTAGGGGGCGCAGATCAGCATGTTCCCCTCCCTGGGCAATGGAGTAGCTGGGTGGGGATCCTGCCGCGTTGCCCTCTCCATCAGCAGTCGTGACACCCTGCCCCCATCACAAATATCAGAAGCAGAAGCGGCCACTTCCCCTTCCTGGGCCCCCTCCCCCAGACATCCGGGGTGAACTCTTACGGGGGAGGGGGTCAGGGGCTGGTGTCCCGGGCCCCCTCTCAGCTTGGGAGTCCCCACAGTGGAGAATTCCCGCGTCCTCCCCATTCAGGAACTCCTCTCCCAGCTCTCCGGACAGAGAGGGACAGGAGGGGACCCTCACTGATTTAGGAAGTAGGATACGGTCGGGAGAGGCCCCTCGAGGATCACGAGTCCCGGACCGCCTACCCGGCTCTGTTGAGTCCATGCTCCGGCCCTAGGGTCGCTCGGCTAGGACGGGGACTGGGATGGAATCGCGCGCCGGCGCCGCCGGGGCAAAGCCCCGGTTTCCTGCCTTGGCCGCCGCTGCCGGGGTTCCGCGCGGCCCCGCCTCGCGAAGGCCCCGCCCCCAACCACGCCTCTGCTGCTAGGCCACACCCTCCAGGCAAAGACGCGCGGACCACGCCCCCTGCCGGAGCGGCCGGGGGTGCACTCAGGACTTCCCGGGTGACCGGCCGAAGCGACCCCATCCCGGCTAGGGTTTCCTCTTCCCAGATCTTTGTGGGGCCCCCCAACCCCAGCATATTCCCCTTACACTGAGCCCACACAGTCTGCCTGGCCAGAGGAGCCTGTCCCAAACTTTTCCCGTTCTACGACCCAGTGACACCCCTGCCCATAAATCTCTTGGAACTCAGTGGGAGCCCCCTGGTGGTGGTCTGATGTTCTGCCCCATTCCGGTTGAATCTGAAGTCCCCAAAAGCCGAACGCCGAAGAACTGATGCTTTTAAACTGTGGTGTTGAAGACTCTTGACAGTCCCTTGGACTGCAAGGAGATCAAACTAGTCCATCCTAAAGGAAATCAGTCCTGAATATTCACTGGAAGGACTGATGCTGAAGCTGAAACCCCAATACTTTGGCCACCTGATGCGAAGAACTGATTCATTGGAAAAGACCCTGTTGCTGGGAAAGATTAGAGGCGGGAGGTGAAGGGGACGCGAGAAGATGAGATAGTTGGATGGCATCACCAACTAGATGGACATGAGTTTGACCAAGCTCCCAGAGTTGGTGATGGACAGGGAAGGTGCAGTCCATGGGGTCCACAAAGAGTCGGACACAACTTGAGCGACTGAACTGACGGAACACAGCAGTCCTCAATCTTTTTGTCACCAGGGACCGGTTTTCTGGAAGACAATTTTCCCATGAATAGGGGCGGTCGGAGCAGGGGTATGGTTTCAGGATGACTGGAGAGCATTACGTTTACTGTGCACTTTATTTCATTATTACATTGTGATACATAATGAAATATTTATACATCTCACCATAATGCGAATCAGTGAGAGCCCTGAGCTTGTTTTCCTGCAACTGGAAGGTCCCATCTGGGGTTGATGGGAGACAATGACACCTGAAGTGTGTTGCTTATGTCCAGTCTACTCTGGGATCTCATTCTGGTTGCTGTCACTGCAGAAAACCCTGCTTCACAAAGATGAGATGGAATGGAAGTGGAAATGGAAGCAGGTTTTTCAGGGCTTTTGTGGCAGTCGCCGGATATTCTGCTTTGACTTTAATCCAGAACATGTGTGCGTGCTAAGTCGTTTCAGTTGTGTCGGACCTTCTGGACTATGGACCATATTGCCCATGGGATCCTCCAGGCAAGAAGACTGGAATGGGTTACCAAGCCCTCCTCCAGAGGATCTTCCTGACCCAGGGATCGAACTGGTACCTCTTATGTCTCCTGCATTGGAGGCAGGTTCTTTACTACTAGCGCCACCAAGCCTGCAAGTGTTAGTTGCTCAGCTGTGTCTGACTCTTTGCGACCTCATGGACTGTAGCCCACCAGGCCTCCTCAGTCCACGGAATTTCCAGACAAGAGTACTGGAGTGGGTTGCCATTCCTTTCTCCAGGGGATCTTCCTGATCCAGGGATCAGACTCTTTACCATCTGAGCCACTAGGAAAGTCCATCCAGAACATACAGAAATTTGAAATGATCTCAAACATACTTTTAAGGCCACCATCATTTTTTATCTCAATCAGCTGATCCTTTTCTAGCATGGACAAAGTCAATCCACCTGGCTTTTTCACAAATGGGTTGAGGATCCATTCCTTCCCAATTTGGGGGTCTTCTGTGGTTGGGAAGTAGTGCTCAAACTCTTGAAAGCTGCGGTAGGTGATCATTCATCAGCTGGGAGAAAGTAGGCCCTGGCTCAGTCCCTTTCAAAATCTCTGCTAACGTTCGAAACATGTCAAAAATCCCCAATGTTCACTCGTTGCCCCCGTAATTCTGGTGTGTGTTTGAATGCAGCCACTTTATCTGCTGACTTGAACTTAGTTGTTTGCCCCTGAAGTGAGAGATTGAGTTCGCTGAGCAGGTTGAAGATGTCACACAAATAAGCAAATTTTGCAACCCATTCTGTCACTGGAATATGCTGCCAGTGGTGACTGTTTTTCTAAAAGAAATCTCTAGAGCAGCTCCCATAACTCAAAAACTCTGGCTAGGGATCCACTTTTGTGTAATTTATTTTTATGTATTACTTTGGGCTGTGTTGAGTCTCCGTTGCTTTGTTTGAGCAGGGACTGCCCTTCATTGCAGTGTGCGGGCTTCTCATTGGAGAGCGCAGGCTCTAGGCGCATGGGCTACAGCAGTTGCAGCTGAGGGCTCAGTCACTGTGGTACATGGGCTAAGTTGCTCCTTGGCGTGTGGAATCTTCCTGGACTAGGGATCGAACCCATGTCCCCTGCATTAGAAGGTGGATTCCTATTCACTGTACAACCAGGGAAGCCTCGGTGATCTGCCATTAGAAAGCATCTCACTTCTGTGTAGAAGAGAAGAGATGCTTGTGCTCTGTGTCTGTCTCTTCACAAAGCTGCTCGAACAGATGTGAGTTAAGGGCATGTGCTTTAATGTGGTTGGTAATTTTAATCACATCATATAACATGTTAAGTTCAGGTGACATTTTTTGGCTAGCAGCATTTCTTTATGGATGACACAGCGTGTAGACTCGCACTCAGAAGTGACCTCATTGACCCAAGAAGTGAAAGCAGAAAGACTTTTAGTCACGGCAGCCCTTCAGTCCATGCATATACCGACAGTGAGCCGATACGTAAGAACTCAGACTTGTGGTGTTGGTGGCAACAGAAGTGCAGGTAACATATTCTCATGAAAAACACAGAACACACACTGCTGCCTTGTCACACTGGTGGATTAGTCAACCTGGATTGCGTACTGTGTCGATTTGTTAATCCTAACAACTGTGCCTCAATATTCTCTATTTCATCAGTTAGTTTAGTTATGAAAGTGAAAAGTCAAAGTGCCAGTCACTCAGTCGTGTCTGACTCTTTATGACCCGCGGACTGTAGCCCGCCAGGCTCCTCTGTCCATGGGATTCTCCAGGCAGGAATCCTGGAGTGGGTTGCCACTCATTCCCTTCTGCAGGGGGACCTCCTTGACCCAGGGACGGAACCTGCGTCTCCTGCATTGCAGGTGGATTCTTTACTGTCTAAGCCACCAGGGAAGCCTAATTATGGTATCCTCTAGTTATGGCACTAGCCAAAAAGGAACACACGCCACCTTTTGAACTGCAGCCTCTCCTAAAAGTTCATGACAAATGTTCTCAGCAGCAGGAAGGATCAACTCTTCACCAACAGTAAAGGGTTTAGCAATAGGGTTAGCCACTAAGAATGTTTTCTGTTCAGACACATTTAATGAAGTGGTGGCCTTCAATAATTGCTTCTGTTCTTCGGTTCACTTTTTTTTTTCTTTTGAAAAACTCCAAAGGCTTGTCTTTTAACACAGGGTGCTTGGTCTCCATGTGGCAAAGCAGTTTTGAAGGCTTCATGGCTTTGTTGGATAGCCAGTCGCCCATATTACACAGCACGGTCTTAGAGCGTGTGAGCCACCTTTTACAGTGAACTCGTAAATTAACTATGCTAGGACTCTTGGTTGGTGTTGTTTAGTAGCTAAGGTGTGTCCGACTCTTTTGCGACCCCATGGACTGTAGCCCACCAGGCTCCTCTGTCCATGGGATTTCCCAAGTAAGAATACTGGAGTGGGTTGCCATTTCCTTCTCCAGGGGATCTTCCCAAACTAGAACTCTTGGTATTTCCTTTCAAACGCTTTTTTTTTTTGGCAGTCTTGGAGTCTTCTGCTGTCTCACCACTGGGTCTTTCCTCCCTTACAGAGCTCTCCAGTGACATTTGCTTTTACACATTTGGCTAGGGTCAACTTGCGGGCTTATCAAAACTGTTACCTGAGTGCAGTTCGGGAAAGAGGCACAGACGGAAGTGAAGCGGTAAATAAAATGGGCAGGCCACACATGGACTAAAACGAAGTGTCGGATTCTGACTTTAAGCCTGCCATCAGATGTAGCTGCATAATCGAAATACAACTCACTTGCCACTAAAAATCCTGCCAAGAGGTGCAGCTTAACTGGCACTTGCCACTCACTGATAGGGATCTGAGTCTGCAAGCAACTGAC
This sequence comes from Budorcas taxicolor, assembly GCF_023091745.1. NCBI lineage: Eukaryota > Metazoa > Chordata > Mammalia > Artiodactyla > Bovidae > Budorcas > Budorcas taxicolor. The sequence goes on along the minus strand of NC_068916.1, from coordinate 5,583,982 downwards.
GATGGCCTCTGTGCAGCGGAACCTCTCTACTACTGACCACCTGCATCTGCAGCTGCTTCCTGTGCTGGCATCGCCACCTCAGCTCCACTTCAGAACACCAGGTATTGGGTTCTTTTAAGGAGTGCGCAACCTAGGCATCTAGGTTTGAGTCCTTGCATGCGCAGTTCATGATGCTGTGAGACTCTAACGCTGCCACTGGTCTGACAGGAGGTGGAGCTCGGGTGGTAACGCGAGAGCTGGGGAGCGGCTGTAAATACAGACGAAGCTTTGCTTGCCCACCTGGCGCTCACTCCTTGCTGAGCAGCCTGGTTCCTGAGGCCCAGGGCTTGGGGACCTCTGCCCTAACACGCTGGGGCTGAAGACACTACTGGGGAACCCCTGGGAGGGCCCAGTCAGGGGTCAAAGCACCCCTCGGACCTCTCTCATGCACGGAGGGTACAAGGACCCTTGCTCTGAGCCCACTGAGAATCATTCCCAGCAAACTCCCCCACCCAGAGTGCTCCCCTTCCCCATCTGAGTGCCTCAAACGGTCTCAGGGGTCCCCTGCTGGATGGGGTCTGGCACCTCTGTTGTTGTTCAGTTGCTAACTGGAGTCCGGCTCTCTGCAATGCCATGGGCTGGGAGACGAGCAGAGAAAACAGCAGGCACCTCTTCCCCTCTGGACACCCTGGCCAGTGTCCAGGGCCCACGTGATGCTCACGGCCGGTCCCAGCCCTGTCCTCGCTCTGGCTTCCAGGGCTCTCGGTGGGCTGTGGGCCACACCCCCTCTGATGGAGAAGCCTGTTGGGTGGGTGGCTGAGGATGACCAATGAGGCAGGAGCAGAACAGGGTAGAGTCCCTCACTGAGCATCAGCGGGGAGAGGAAGCAAGTTGTCCAGAAGCCTGGGCTTGGGTTCTGTGGCCTGAGGTCGTCACATGCAGCCTGTCAAGAGTTATCAAAGGCACCCACACCTCACACTCTGGAATTTCTGACTGGAAATAAAAGGCTTCTTCTAGTTTTTTTTTTGGCTGTTGAAAAGCGAAGAAATCTCTGACTGTGGCTCTTAGCTTTCACACCACCAAGTCCACAGCTCCTGAACTGTAGTGGGTGAACGCCTTCTGGAAGGAAGGACAGTGTCAGTATTGAGAGCCAGACTGCAGGCCAGACCCTGGCTAGGATGACCGTGTGCTGGTACCCGTGTGCTGCGGAATCCTGAGGGCTGCGACCCGACTCAGTATCTGTAATGACTTCAACTTCCTTGTATCTGACACCATGAGAGGAAGGCATGCTGTTATTTTGCATGTTACTTAAAAAGGAAAACTGCCACGATCCTAAGACTTCCCTGAGTGCCTGAGATGTCAAAAATGTGAAGCTGCGAGGCCATGGAAACGCTTACAAAACTAGGAAGTGCACAGAGGTCTCTGGGTTCCGAGCTTGGCCTGTCCAAGTGCCGAACGAGTTGCAGAGCAAAGTCAGAACCTCACACTGCCCAAGGCGGGAGGCAGGGGCCAGGACCTTCCTTGGGGACCACTCAGACCCTGACAACCCCCTCTGTGGCACACAGATGCAGGAGAGGCTTCTTAAAATCATCAATGCTGCTTTATTTACCAAAGGTGCTAGCCCAGGGCTGGTTCCGCCAGCCAGGCCCTCAGCCAGCCATAGGGGGGCAGGGTCGGGGGTGGGGGGGGGTGTCCCAGCTCAGTCCTGGTGGGCAAGGCCAAGTCGGCCTCATTGTGGGGGCAGTGCTCCCTCCTGGGGCCCTTGTGGGGCTCCTGCCCAGTGGCAGCAGGGGCCAGCACTGCTGTCTCAGGAAGGCACTTTCAGCTTTGGGGTCCCCAAGAAGAACTGCAGGACGCGGTCTGCCAGGAGCGCCAAGCAGAAGTCCAGGAGGAGGACCTGGGCGATGACCAGCTTGAACTGTGGGGCAGGGAGTGCTGGTGAGTCAGGTGCCCAGACAGGTCCAGGCTGAGTCCCGGGACCATGGCTACGGAGCGACTCACCTCCACAGGGATGTCCACGAGCCCAAACTGGCTGTTGAACTCAGGTGAGGAGCCAAGGAGCAGGCCCACAATGGCCAGGAGAGACACGGCCAGGCTCCACACCAGGGGCCTGTTCTCAGGCAGACTCTCCATGAAGGGCGGGCCCTGTGGGGACAGACGGATGGAGAGCTGCGTCACGGGGGCCGAGGGTGGGCAGGGGGTGCCTGGACAGGGGCCGGGCCTCACCTTGTAGTTAATGGCGAAGGTGGCCATCTGCATGGCCATAGCCATGATGTACACTGTGCTGTTGACCAGGCTCGGCTCAAATTCTTTGTACAGGTCCACAAACTGCTCCTGCCTGCAGGGACATGGCGGGTCAGGGCCCCTTCGTGGCCTCTGCTGCACCTCCAGAACCAGGGCTCTGCTGGCCTGCCCACCCCAGGCCAACGTCTGCGCGTGTCCCTCCTGCCCCCTGGCCCCGGGCGGGCACTCACTTCTCAGGGCTCCGGGCCTGGGCCTCGCTGTACAGGTAGACGAGACTCACAAAGTGCACGCAGAACTGCAGCGTGACAGTGAGGATGGTGTACAGGTTGAAGATGTTGGGCAGGGGCCGCTCTCGAGACAGTGTCTTCAGGGGCTGCAGAGGCAGGCAGGGGGTCAGGGCCCAGGCTCAGCCTGGGGCCACCCACTACCCTGCTCCCCGGCAGGCCTTCTGCAGAGGGCGGTCACTGCACTCGGGGGGGTAGGTCGGTGCCAGCCCCCCGCTCACTCCTCCAGCTGCTCGGCGCAGGCGCCACGCCAGCCTTGCTCAACGCCACGTGCCACCACAGGGGTCTCAGGACCCACTGTGCCCCTGCTCTAGCATAAACGTAGAGCCCCCTGGCCCCACTACTGCTCATGGCACAGGCACGGTCAGTGCAGACCACCGCCCATGCCCTCTGGCCTCCAGGGCCTCCTGCAGCAGCCCTTGACCACCCGCAACCTTTGTGGGGCTCCTGGCTGCTTCTCTTGCTCTTTATGCGCCCACCCGAGTGTCGGCATCACCCAGGCCTCCCTGGCTGGCCCCGAAGCCGTTCCCTACAGCCTGCGTGGCCCCACTTGGTGGTGGTCTCAGCACTACATGCTTTCTGAGTGGCCTTGGTCATCGTTTCCCCAACTGTCTTGGCCTCACCTGTGTGGCCCAACTGAGACCCCAGCCTGTGGACAACGCTGGACCAGAGATGCTACACTCTGAAGAACCCAAGTGGGCGCCCACCCTGCCCTCGATCTCCATCTGAAACTTGGAGCTGACAGTTCCCACCCCAAGGGTTGCTGCGCAGGTAAGTCAGACCTGTGGCTCCACCTTTAACTGCGTGCCCTGGGTGGCCCAACTGTCAACTGATGGCCGACTGGCCTCTCAAGACCTCCAGGGCAGGAATCATGGCTCAGAAAAGCAGAGGGTACCCTGGGGCTGGGGCTGGGGCAGGAGCCCCTGCTTTTCGGCTCCTGGCCCACCTTGGAGCGGGAGATGAAGAGGAAACAGCCAGCCAGAAGCAGCCCCTGCAGCGTGGCCTGGAAGTCACTGAACTTGACGCCCTCCAGGTACAGGACACTCTGGCTGTAGGCCAGGATGAGGGCGTTGAGTGCCAGGATCTTGAACATCTGCAGTGTGGTCACCAATGTGCATCGGCCCTGCTTGATCACGTGGCAAACTGCGGGGGAATGCAGGTGTGGGCGTGGGGGCCAGGCAGCACGGGCCGAGGGACGGGGCAGCGGGGGGAGCAGGCAGCAGGACTCACTGCACTGGATGGAAGAGAGCTTGGAGGTGAAGGGCGCGGCGATGCTGGCATCCCCCAGCTTCACCATGGGCGTGCTCTCGTCCTCTAGGTCCCGCAGCACCTGACTCAGGCGGTCCTGCGAAGCAGGCAGGTGGGTGAGACCTGACCACAAGGGGGCGCTGGTGCCCCTCCTCCTCTGGAGACTCACCCGCTGGGAGGCCAGCTGTTCCTCGGGGGCTGGGAGCCCTGACCTCTGCTTGGCAGCCCTGGAGGTGGCCCTGACTCCGCTGTTGCTCAGGACGGGACTGTCCCGGGGCCGTCGCCGCCGTTCGACAACCCTCTCAGGGGCGTTGGCCAGGAGGGCCACACCTGGTGGGAGAGTGTCAGGGGCCAGAGCATGGGGCCTCTGCTCAACGCAGCTTGCCCGGTACCAAATCCCCCCATTTCACCTGCCCACCCACCCCAAGGAATGAGCGCCTCAGAGAGCATCCATCCTACTTTCTACAAACTACTTATAGAAAAACGACATGAAAAAAGCAATACCCAAATAAAGTATGTGACCCTGCTGCTGCTAAGTCACTTCAGTCGTGTTTGACTCTGTGCGACCCCATAGACGGCAGCCCACCAGGCTCCTCCGTCCCTGGGATTCTCCAGGCAAGAACACTGGAGTGGGTTGCCATTTCCTTCTCCAATGCATGAAAGTGAAAAGTGAAAGTGAAGTTGCTCAGTCGTGTCCAACTCTTAGTAACCCCATGGACTGTAGCCCACCAGCCTCCTCCAGCCATGGGATTTTCCAGGCAAGAGTACTGGAGTGGGGTGACATTGCCTTCTCCGTATGTGACACTACATAGGTCCAAAGTGATTCCCAGAGAAGTTTATTGCCAAGAGTCATGCGGTCAAAAGCAGAGATATAACTTTGCCGACTAAGGTCTGTCTAGTCAAGGCTATGGTTTTTCCTGTGGTCATGTATGGATGTGAGAGTTGGACTGTGAAGAAGGCTGAGCACCGAAGAATTGATGCTTTTGAATTGTGGTATTGGAGAAGACTCTTGAGAGTCCCCTCGACTGCAAGGAGATCCAACCAGTCCATTCTGAAGGAGATCAGCCCTGGGATTTCTTTAGAAGGAATGATGCTAGAGCTGAAAGTCCAGTACTTTGGCCACCTCATGCGAAGAGTTATTTCATTGGAAAAGACTCTGATGCTGGGAGGGATTGGGGGCAGGAGGAGAAGGGGACGACAGGGGATGAGATGGCTGGATGGCATCACGGACTCGATGGACATGAGTCTGAGTGAACTCCGGGAGACGGTGATGGACACAGAGGCCTGGTGTGCTGCGATTCATGGGGTCACAAAGAGTTGGACACGACTGAGCGACTTAACTGAACTGAACTGATGTGGTCATGAGAACTGTAGTTGATGAACCAAGTAAATATCTGAAACGCACTGAAAGAAGGTGGGGCTTCCCAGGCAGTGCTAGTGGTAAAGAACCCGCCTGCCAATACAGGAGACCTGGGTTTGATCCCTGGGTCAGGAAGACCCTCTGGAGGAGGGCATGGCAACCCAGTCCAGTATTCTTGCCTGGAGAATCCCATGGACAGAGGAGCCTGGTGGGCTGCGTGGGGTTGCTCAGAGTCGGACATGACTGAAGCGACTTAGCACACGTGCATGAAAGAAACGAAGTTAAATTGTCTTTAAACACCAGCTCGCTATCTGTGCTGTGTGACACGTAATCAAGGTGGTAAACTCTCCTGGCCTTGGCTTTTGGTGCTCACACTGCCTAGGGGGAGGGCTGAACAAACCGAGTTGTGTCTGCCCCATGGAACCTGCCTGGGCCCCCACCACACTCTTCCCCAGGCACATGTATCCCTTCCTGGCCTTGGAGCCCTTCAGATCCCCAACCCCATCGGTCCCTGCCCCATCTCTCCACCACTGCCACCTTACAGAACTGGCTCAGTAGCGTGCCCCTGACAGTAAGCCAGTGATGGCAGAAGAGCCCCCTCCCCTGACCCCAGGCTCACCCACATCGGCGTGCTTCAGGGCACCCACGTCATTGGTGCCGTCTCCGCACATGAGGGTCACGTAGCCCAGCTCCTTCAGGCTGGTGATGACAAACTCCTGTTTGGGGAAGAGATGGGCCGAGTGAGGGCTCTGTGCTGTGCCCAATGCCCCGCCTGCCCTCTGCCACCCCCGTACCCACCTTCTGTTTGGGGGCCACTCGGGCGAACACTTGCACGTAGGGGATGAGGTGAAGCAGCAGCTGGGGGTCCTCGGCCTGCAGGTGGGCCAGGCCATCGCCCGTGAGGCACAGCGCGTGCTCCCGGGCCAGGGTCTTGGGGGAGCCCTGGGCCAGGGGCTGTGAGACGCTGCCGTCGATGGAGCGCCACTCACACGGGCCACCTGCAGAGCCAGGGCCCAGGGTCAGGGCGGGCGTCAGCTGTCAGGTGGGCCCTCTCCCCTGGACCCCACGTAAGCAGTCCTTGTTCTTTCTCTGGAGCACCTTCTTACTCCTTACCCCTCCTAATCCAGGTCCACAGCAACCTGCCTCCTAGACTCTCAGCACCCCACAGAGATCATGCATGGAAGGCTCTGATACAAAGAATAGGAAAACCTAGGGCCTAAGCCACTAGAGACTGCATGAAGAGGCCAGACCCAAACCCAGATAGCGTTTGCCTATAACGCTGCTCTCCTAGGCCAGGGCACCCCATGTCGCTTCCTCAGGCCACACACTGCTTGCTATCCACTTCCCCTTTCTAGCCGGTGGGTCCAGGCTCAGAGGCTGAGTGGCAAGGATGGCTCAGGGCAGTCTACCAGCCCTTGTGGCACTAGGCTGGCCCTGAGCTGTCTCAGCCTGGAGGAAAAGCAATCTCCACCTGGCTTGTTCTGGCTGTTTTGCTAAAGTAGCTTGGCTAGAAAGCTAACAGTCTTGGTATCTCTGGGCCACCCACCTACAATTTCCCAGGCTTTGGAAGAGCGCAGTGCCTGGGGCTGGGACAGAGATCTGGGATAGAACACAGACTGAGAGAAGGGCGAGCAGGCTCCGGAAGCCCCCTTGGCTGGGCCACGCCAGCATCCTCCTCTGTCTGGCCTGCTGCCTGGTGACACCCCTGCTGCACGCTGCTCCCAAGCCAAGCCCCGCACTGGGGGCCACCCTAGGGCATCTGATAGATTCCACCCCACCAGCTGGAGCTGCTGGACCTGGATTTGCCTCTTGACCAGTCTGATTCTGAGGCACCACTCACAACCAGTTCGGTTACTCAGGAGACGCCAGAGACCACGAGCTCTGGACCTGAGTTCAAACCCTTAGCCACAGTGTCTCCAAATGACCCAGGTGGATGGATTCACTTCTGTTTCTTTATCTACAGAGCTGGGATCCCCAACAACTGATCCAGCTGGGTTCCTACGTGGTGCGGGAATGGCAGGCCCTTCCACGTGGAGCAGAAGGGCTGACCTGGTGAAGCAAACCAAAGCCTCTGCCCTGGGTCCAGCCACGCCAAACACGAGCACCAGAAGTCCCCGTGCTCTCAATGGGAGCACTCAGGCAGTCAGCCGGGCCCAAGGCGGGGGGAGACTACAAAACGCGGGCTGCTGTGAGTATAACCCATTGCTTTAAGACTGCAAGTCACCGCTGGTCCTGGAGCTAGGGGTCACCTGACGCTGCTGCACGGGCGGGGTATGGAGTTCCCTGGCCGGGTAGCGTGAGTGTGCTTACGGGGCAGGACTGTGACCAACGGGCCTGTGTCACAGGTGCCGGAGGATGCCAGGCATGCTCACTCAGGCTGGGCAGAGGGGTGAGCCACCAGGTGGGAACTGCTCTTGGACCTGAGGCCCCCCAGCTCACGAGACATGGGGCCTCACCTTTCCCCGTAGGAGGCTGCAGGATCAGCGTCTGAGCCTTCTCGATGAAATGCAGCTCCCGAGCCACGTGGCAGGCAGTGAGTGGGTTGTCACCTGTGATCATGACCACCTGGGGAGAAGGCAGACGCTCAGGAGAGCAGGGCTCAGTGGTCAGAACTGCAGCCTGGAGACACGGGGGCTAAGTCTCTTCTAAGGAAGGCCGCAGAGGGAGCTCTTGGCCTCCTACTGGGGACTGGGCTTCCAGGAGCCATAATGGCTGGTAGCGGTTTCTGCAAACAGTATACGTATCTGTGTCCTTGTGAGAACACTCACAGCCTTTAATTATAACACACACCAAGAAGCAGCCTTTGGGGTGGACCCTCTTGGCTTGGAGGCTGGTGATGGGAAGACGGGCCCCGACTGCTGAAGGCCGGGTGAGGACTAATCATATCACTACCCCCTGACACTTCCAGCTCATCTCCCACACCCTAAAACTGCAATCTGAACCCCCAACTAGAAAACACAAGCCGCGAGGACTGACAGCAAAGCCACCGGGACAGACGCAGCCTGTATGGGTGTGGTCTCCACATTCTCTCAGCCAGTCTCAACTTTCCCCTAAGATGGGGTGGAATGGGGGAACAGCCCTCCTCTCCCGGGACGCTGGGGCCTGATGAAGTGAGGTGACAAGGGTGGGCAATGGGTCCTAGAGCATCCTCAAGATGGGTCAGCACGAGCGTAAGTCATGGTGGAGTTCAACCAAGAGCCACTCTTTTTGCTTCCAAGGCCCAGACGCCCACCCCTGGGCACCCCACGGAGGGCCAACTATCTTCCACTGTCACATCCCCTCGGTAAGGAGCAGCCAAGACCGCCACCTGGGGGCTGGCAGGAAGGGGGCCAGTGGCTGTACCCGATGGGAGGCATTCTGGATCTCACGGATCACGGCCTTGGAATCAGCCTTGAGTGGGCAGGAGACCACGATGAAGCCGACGAACTTGAGGTTGCACTCCAAGGCCTCCCGCTTGACCTCCCGGGCCTGTGGATGGAGACACCGGGGCCCTAAAGATCTGTTTCTCTCCTCCTTCCTCAATACCTAAGCTCTGACACGACAACACACTGGGGATGGGCGTGTCAGAGACAGCCCCCTCCTTGCAGGAGGGGAACCTGAGGGTCAGAAGATGAGAGATGTGGGGAGGGTGAGGCACCCTGGTGGCAGAGGGGCTGAGCAGTGGCTGGGCGGCCCTGGCCCCCAGCGGCACCTCTCCCCTCTATCACAGTCAACAGCGTGGCACAACGTCGCTGCGAGTCCACTTCTAGGACCAGAGAGTCTGGCCTCTCCTTTGATGACCACTGAGTGCAAGCTGACCCTCCTCACCTTGTACAGAAAGCAGAAAATCTCTGCTCTCCTGGCGCTTGCCTTCTCCGGGAGGAGACGTGTAGTAAAGGCATAGAAACCAGAGCACCGAGTACCGTGAGAGAGACGGGGTGGGGCGGAGGGGCGTGGGTGGCACAGGGTGGGGTGGCTCTGGCAGGTCTGTAACTAGGCTCTGGAAACAGAGGTGTGACCTGCTGCACTTTCTGGAAGGATCTCCTGGCCACTGGGTGCAAGCAGATGAAAGCCACTTGGATGAGGGCCGAAGTGGAAGCAGACAAAGGAGCAGTGTCGGTGATGGGGGTGGGAGGAGAGCCTACACGGATGTGGGCTGTGACCAAGCGCTGGGGATGCCCCAAGACCATACAGTGGCCAGGTGGCTAGGCAGGGCAGGGGCGGAGCTGGGAAACCCAAGGTGCCCCAAGGCCTCCGCAAAGCGGGTGAGCATAGGAGGTGAGACCTGGGTGTGTTCTCCAGGGAGCAGCCCTGGATTTGGGGATGGGACGGGGTCCCGTAGGGGAGGGGGCGTGCTGGGGAGAAGAAGAAACCGCAGACGGAGTGCCACCTGGGGTCTCCAAAGGTAGAGGCCAGAGAAGAAGACGATGAAACTGTGGCTGCCCGTGGTGGCACTACAGCGGGTAGGGGGTGATCTGCACGGGGGTTGGCGGGTGGGGGGCCTGGGCCCTTACCTGCTGGTGAGTGAGGTGCCCCAGCTCCTTATACCCCAGCGCCAGAACTCGGGCTCCTTCCCGGGAAATCTCCGTGTGAATGTGGTGGTAGTCAGGTGGGCACTGGGCGAACTGCAGGGAACGCAGGGGGAGATCACCGACCGCCCTGGACCCCCCTCCCGACCCTGGCCGGGGCTGGCTCACCATGGAGTGCAGGGTTTCGGGGGCCCCCTTCACGGCCGCGATGTAGCAGAGATCGGTGGAGCCGAGCTTCTCATAGGAGGCGAGCACGGACATTCGCTTTAGGGCACTGGCAAAATGAAAGCGCTGGTGAATTTTCAGCCCCTGAGTTTTAATACTTCGGGGGAATACTTTCTCATCTGGAAACAAATAAGCACGAGTCCTGAGGGCCTTCGCCCCGAAGAAGCTGCCAGGCCCCCGCCCGCCCCCGCCGCGCCCTGCCTCCCTCCGTCCCGTCCTCCCCCCACCTCCACACACGGGGTCTGGCTCGGGGAGGGGTCAGAGCTGGGCGACCTGGGCACAGAGGCGAGCCTGTGCCACCCGCCTGGCCCTGAGGTGAACACACAGGCGTCTGACAGGTACCCGCTGCCTGCCCGGGGATGTATAAGCTGGTGGCGTGCTGGCGGCCCCAGCCCCTCACCTCTGGTCAGTGTCCAGTCCACGGCCGTCAACATGGCTTTCTCCAGGGGGTCACCCACGAGGGTCCCGTCGTCCAGCTGCACGAGGGAGTGGCATGAGGCCAGAGCCCGGTGTGTCTCTATTGGGATGCTGGACACAGGGGTCACCTCCTTCCCGTCCCTGCAAGGAGGACCGCTGCTCACAGAGTGCAGGGGAGTGAGAGCAGCCCCTGGGGGTCAGGACGACGGGCCCCCACCCTCCACTCGTCACGGGGCGGGGCAACAACGACAGCGCTAGGGTGTCACCTTGCTCCTTGTAACGTCTGTGCCTGCTCCACGACGCCCCCAGAGGTCACGTGGCTGCCTGAGGCCCGAGCTGGGCCACGTGTCGCTGTCACCCACACTGACAGCTGCTGGGGGGACCCCTGGAGTGGGCCTCGGTGGGAGGGCCGGTGCCAGGCCCTCACTTTGAAAGCTTGGGCTGGGCAGCTCTCTGTCCCGAGTGCCCAGAAAAGCCCCCGGTGGGCACCTGGTGACCCCGATGCCCCATGCTCACCGGAGCCCAGCCACACCGCGCACCACCAGGCTGTCACTGGTCAAGGTCCCTGTCTTGTCGAAGCAGCACACCTCCACCTTGCCGGCGAAGGGGATCCGGAAGGGCTCCGTGCAGTACATGTCTGGGTGGTGGGAGCCAGGGTCAGGGGCCCTGCTGGGCCGCAGCCCACTCGGCGCCCTGCCCCTGCCCCGGAGACTCACAGAGCTTGGCCAGGGCGATGAGAGAGGTGTTGACGGCCAGAGACAGCTCGATGGGCAGCTCAGGGGGCACGACGGAGGTGAGGATCAGCGTGCACTCCAGAAACAGCTTGTAGCGGTTCCGGCTGGGGTCCTTGGTACCTGCACAGACAGGGCCTGCCAGTCTGGGGGCCTCGGGCCTGGGGCCGAGCAGATGGGGGGGCAGGGGGTCAGGGCACTTACCTTCAATCCACACGTAGGCGGCTGCTGCAATGGCAAAGACCAGGAGGAAGAGGATGAAGATGAAGGTCTCCAGGTTGTTCGCCGTCACCCTCTTGACCCCAAAGAGAATGGTGCGCAGCAGCTTGCCCTAGAGGGATGGAGGGGCAGAAGGCTTTCCTGGGAGGGCAGCAGCCTCTCCTGCCCCCCGACTGAAGATGGGGGTCAGGGAAGGAAGTGGCTGTGACTGGGGCCAGGGGTTGAATTTTCCAGGGGAGAGCTGACCATCATCTTTCCTAAGGAATCCTTAAGCCACTTCAGTGTTTACTTGGCCCAGACAGTTTCTGATCCCCAGGTGTGTGGGGTCACAGTCTGGGGTCTCCACTAGAGCCCCAGCCAGGGAAAGCAGACCTGCCCTGGGGCTTGTCTCTGCACTTGCCCCCAGCCCAGCATCTGCTGCCAGAGCGCTTATGGGCTGCATGTTCTGGGGTCTGGAAAGGCTGCCACCTCAGCTGCCCACCGGTCGGCCCAGGTGCCACCCTCCTCAGGACGGGGCAGGTGCCACACCTGGGACGTGTTGAATCCGGTCCTCAGGACGTAGGCCACACACCCGTTGTCCACGGCTGGGGAGACAGAACGGCCGTCACTCGTGCCCGCACACCCCAGGCCTCTCTCAGGGCCGAGCAGACCCGGGGTGCGGGGACCCTCCACGCCCGAGGCACTCACGCTTCAGGCCTGCGGCGGCTTTCTGCGGGGGGATGTGCTGCACGACTTTGGTGCCCCCGAAGACGATGTGGAGCCGGGCGTCGGCCTGAAGGTCCAACACCCGGCTGGGGCTGAGGTCCTCGATGGGCTCCTGGGGAGGTGGGGAGGATGATAGAGTCAATGGCTCACCCCACCCTGGCCTCCGTCCCTGGTCGAGTCTGCAGGGAGCCCGCCCGACCCTCACGGGGCTCCCTATCCAACCTGGTGCGTGTCACCAGGGTCACGGCCCCGGTCTGTCTTCTTTCCACCTTCGTGCACAATACTGACTCCCTGGGACCCTGTACCCGCCCCACCCCGGAGTCACAGCTTCTACTTCTCCCTCAGCCCACCTCAGCCTGAGACCCCACAGCGCCTGACTCCCCACTGACACTGCTGCCTCTCGTCTCCTCCTCACCACCCGGCTTCCCTTAGTCCAGGGTGCTAACCCGCCAGGAAAGCCAGGAGCCCCGTCTGTGCCTCCTTCGTCTCCCAGGCTCCGTCCCTCCTGGGTCTGAGCCCGGGCAGGACCCTGGCCCGTTTCCTCCCCGGTGAGTGTGATGCTGAGAGGCCTGAGCAGACGGAGGCGCACGCCCCTCCCCGACGCCCGAGCCGGCACCTTCATCTGGGGCACTGACTCCCCGGTGAGCATGGCCTCGTCCACGATGCAGCGGCCCCGCAGCAGCAGCACATCGCAGGGCACCAGGTTCTCCTGGGGGGAGCGGCCTGTGGGGCAGGGCGGGGGCGTTGGACTGAAGCCCGAGGCAAAGGCTCCCGCGGGGCAGAGCAGGACTGGGCCTCACCGATCGAGACGATGTCCCCGGGAACAATCTCATCGCTGGCAATGGGCCTCCACTTCCGGCTTCGGTAGACCTGGGCGAGGGCGGGGTGCCGTCAGTTCTGGGGATGCTCCCGTGCTGCGCAGCCCCCAAGACCACAGGGACCCTCCTACCCGCCCACTGCCCCACTGGCTGCACCTGGATCATGTGGGGCTTGTTGCCCATCTTCCGGATCTCTGACATGTTCCGCATCTGCTGCTGCACCAGGGAGGCCTCGAAGGCCACCAGCATGGAGAGCGTGAAGACACTGTAGTACCAGTACTCGTCCAGACACCAGAGCCCCACACAGAACACCTGCGGGGCACGGGCCTGTCTGTTCCCAGGAACGTGGGAGACCGCCTGAGGCAGACTGGCTGGCAGGCTGAGGGCCACTCTGCCCATGGGCTCTGCCCACGAGGGCAGGGGAAGCTTTCACGTTTGGAGGTGGGCTGGGAGGGTTCCAAGAACAGGTGGGGAGAAGGACCGATGCTGCTGCTTTACCTGGAACACAAAGAAGGGCGCCGTGGCTCTCTCCTTGAACAGCTCCAAGAAGTCAGGCACCACCATCTCGGCCCTGAAAGACAGACGGCTCACCCTGTTACGGGCAGGAGGCCCCACTTTGACTCCTCCACTTGGGGGCACTGAGGGCCTCCCTGGGCAAAGGGACGCTCCATTCAAGCCTGTCTTCTTGACCGTGCAGCGCCGAGGCGGGCATGCTGACTGCCCCAGCCCTCTGCTCTGCAGAGCCCTGATGAAACCTCTGAATCTGCACTACAGGCACTTCAGCGAGCAGCCACACGCTCGGTGTGCTGGTGAAGACAAGAACCTGTCAGGTGGTTGGGGGACAAGGCCGGGGGGAGGAAAGGCTGACTGTGGGCCGGGAGCCTTGAGGCTGCACAGAGGAGGCTGGGCAGCGCGGGGCTGTGGGGCACCCCAGGGCCTGAACCCCACCCTACTATGGAGAGGGGCGGTCTGAGCTGGGATTTCCCAAAAGATTCCTTGGATGAAAGCCCTGGAATTTGAGGAGAAGGGCTGAAAGGTACGCTCTGCAGTACTCTGGGTGGTGGCTGGCTCTGCCCAGGGGACCAGGTCAACTTGGGCTGTCTCTGTTTGGCCCTGCAGAACTGCAGTGATGTTCAGGATGTGGGACTTAAGAAAAAGAAACTGCACCGTGGCTGCGTTGCGATACAAACTGAGCTCTGACCCGGACTGTCCAGGATGCCTTCACCCAACTGAAGGTGGGGTGAAACAGGACACCCCAGGCTGCCGGCACGCTGACCAGGGTGGGGTGGGAGGAGATCAATAAATGCTTCCGGTAAGACTTCCGATTAGATTGCTGGGTGTGGTAACGTTTTTGTGATTTTTGAAAAGCAGCTAGGTCAAGAAGTAATTTCCTAGAGATTCTGAGGGTTTTCAAGTCACGGACAATCACCACCAGGATGGGGGCTCTGAAGCCCAGCTCTGGTCCCACCCAGCCTGGTGTTGACACAGGTGGTTCTGGTGAAGGTGAAAGGACAAAGTGCTAACAGAGCATCTGCCTTCCACCTGGTACAGATGAGCTGCTCTGATCACCACCGTCTTTTTTCTTATTATCCCTCATACGCTGCTGGGGTACTATGAGAAGAATGACAAGAATTCGCATCTATAGACAAAACTTCAAACAAAGAGAGAACTAGAAACACAAGGCAAGGATGAACAGCCCCAGGCCAGGCTTCCAGTTGCGGGCCCTTCAGGGGGTCCTATCAGCAGGCAAGTTGGGAGAGGCTAGACTAGAACATCTTTCTCAAAGGGCGCCTGCCGCGTTCACCCGGGACGTTTTGTTGAAAGGCAGACTCCCCCAAACCGTTGAGCATACACAAACGGGGCAGGCGCCATTAACTGGAGCAGGGACCCGGCCTGTGACTATAAGGCAGAGCCCCAGCCCTGTCTCAGCAGGGGCAATATACAAGCGTGCTGGGACTCACTTGTTGCTCCCAAACTTCTTCTCGGCAGCACGAATCTCCGAGTCCTCCTGGAACCCTCTGTTGCTCTGGTAGAATGAGAAAGCGTTTCCCACTGGAAAGGCCACGGGGAGAAAGCGCTTCTTCTCCAGGGCATCATAGGAATACTTGATCTTCTGGAATTCGAAGGACAGCACCTCCTGCCCGTCTTCGCCCTGTGGGAGGTGAGTCTGTGGCAGGGGCCCCTGGCCTGCGGACCCCATCTGAGCCCATGCCGGAACTGGTGGTCCCTACCTCATCGCGATGCAGGGCCACGAGTTCGGTGGAGCCGTTGTTGGGAGTCGGCACCACCTTCACAAAGGTTGCTTTGCGGGCGTCGTACTCCTGTGAAAGGCAAAGCGCCACTGCTGAGCCCTCCTCAAGTCCCAGCTCCACATTCTGGAACATGCCACTGGGCTCTTGGTGTGGGCTTTGCCACACCCAGTTTACCATTGGGACAAGGGACAGCATTTCACTGGGCCTTTGGTCCCGCCCATATCATAAAGCCAGGGTCATGAACAGTGCCAAATGCCCAGGGCTCTGCTGACGAAGGTAAACGCCAACAGGAAAAATGCTGCCTGGCACGAGGTATGCTCTCAATCCGTGTGAATCAGGCCCTGTCCCAGCCCACCTGGCCTGCTGCTCCCGCTGACCCCCCGCCGCCCATTACTATTCTCACTGTGTTCTCCAGTGGCAAGGGACAAAAAGGCTCATCCTTACTTCAGCAAAGGGCACATGCTGTTTTTTTCCTGCCTGGAGCGCATGGTCACACTGCTGGCTTTAGGCCTTTGCTCAAACGTCACCCCTCACTACCTCAAGCTCCCCCACAGAATCTGTGTCCTGGTTTTCCCTTTTGCACTGACTGTGGAGTTGCATCTCCCGCACTAACACCAGGAAAGCAATGCATTTTGTCTGTTTTGTTATTTCTCCAGCACTTAGGACACAGAGGCACCGAATAGAGCTGCGTTAGCGCTTTCTGCTGTGAGCTGCATCCACTCCACGACTGCTTCACCAGAACCTGTGTTGCCCTGTTTTTTTTTTGGGGGGGGGTGTGGAGGACACAGCAGTGATCCTGAGAAGCAAGGCCCTGCCCCTCCAGGAGTTCATGGTCCCCAAAGCAGGCAGAAACTAACGACAAAAGACAGAACTACCAACCCTGGGAACGCCAGGTAGAAAGGTGCAAAATAGTACATGGGGCCAGCCGCACGCCGGGTGCTCTGCAGATGGCGTCTCAGGTTCTTCTTACGCTGGCACCCTGAGCTAAGTGTTACGGTTCTCACTTTACATTAGGGGAAACTGAAACCCAGAGAGGAGAAGCACACTTATCTGAGACCTCTGATGTAAACTCAGATCTGCCGGTCCTAACCTCCAGCTGTTGAGCTCTCCATTTCTGGAGAGGAAGTTAATAACAGTCCCACTTTTCGGCTGCAGGCTAGCAGGCAGCTGTAAGTTTGGGGGTGTCACCCCCCAACTTCCCTCCATTCTTTTGTCCGTCACTGGGGTCTTTCATTGCACTGACTGGAAGCTACCAATCCCAGAAGGTTTAGTCTCCCTTCTGGGATAAGAGATTTCAGTTTCTCAAAAGAGAGAATTCAGTTCATATTCGGAGTCAGACAGGTTGTAGGGTGGGGTTGTTGCTTCCCTTTCTCTTTCTGGAGCCCGTGGCGCTGTTCCCTTTCTCTCTTCTTTTAGCAAACAGGTCTGGGATGAGGGGAGGCTGGTTGGAGGCTGCCCTCAGTCCCCATGGGTCCACACCTGCTGGTGTCATGAGGCAGGCCCAGAGGGCAGTGGACAGTCAACTGCTGAGTGGGCAGTGCTCATCCAGACCTCACTGCTAAAGGTCATGTGTACTAGCAGGCTGTTACATTCTGAGGGCGGCCCTCTTTAACATCATACCCTTGCAGACGGACATAAGGGTCTCTGAGCAGTTAAGTCACTTGCTCACAAATACCCACTGCTCCTCTTAAACGCTGCAATTAACTGCGTTTCAAGCTCATTTCAGTCGTTGTGGGGTGGAGGCTCCCAGCACTGGCCAGGACTGATGCTCAGTTCTCAAGATGCACAGACAGGGATATCCATCCTACAGGTCTAGCCTCACACTTTGAAAAACAAGGTAGGAGACAGACAACAAAGAAGGCAGGACCGATTCTAGGAGACTCGTACTCGCTAGCAATGGGAGCTAGCAAACGGTGACATATGCTAGGCTCGGCGCTAAGCTTTTTACAGGGTACCTTATCGAATCTAATTGACCACACCAGGGAAAAATTTCAGAGAAGGGAAGTAACCTGCGCCAGGGTCGTACAGCTAGGTCAGTAGCAGGTCGGAATCTAGCGAGCAGCGCAAAAGGATGGAGGGCGCTCGGCGACGCCTGGGACCGGCTGAGGCAGCCCCGGCTGGGTTGGGGACCGACACGAACGCAGAGGCTGAGATCCGCGGTGAGGCCTGACCACGGTTGTGGTCGGTCTCGGGCGCGCACACTTACCGGGGTGCAGGTGAGCGCGCAGTGCGCGTGCACGGACCAATGCCCCGAGAGGACGGTGAGCGCGTGCGCCAGGCAGATGGTGGCGAGCACAAGCAGCGCGGCCTCGGGGACCTGCGCCCAGCTGCTGCCCCAGCCCCAGAAGCCGGTAGCTGCGGAACCCAGCCAGGCCGGGTAGAGTACACCCACGAATGGGAGCAGCGTGAGGCGCCGCAGCAGCGCCAGCCGCCGGTACGGCCACACAGCGGCGACCAGCTCGTCGCCGCTCTGTATGAGTGCCGGCCCAGCGGCGAGGAGCGTGCGCTGTTGCGGCCTGGGCTTGGGCTGCCCGGCGGGCCGGGCCCCGCAAGGAACCGCATTGCCCACCGCTGCCTCCGCCGCCATCTTTCCCAGCGCCGCGCTCGCTTCCGGGCAGAGGCACCGGCTCACTTCCGATGTTTTACTTCCGGTAAACCCCGGGGGCCGCCATGACACATGGGAGGAGGAAGAGCCCGGGAAACGTAGGTATTTGTGTCTGACTTTGGCTACTCAGGGCATCGCCATGACAGGCTGTGCCCGGAAGGAGACGCAGGGCACCGCCATGATAGAGAGGGCTTGAGATGACTAAAACCGCCTACCTACTCTGCCACGCCGGATTGAGACCGGAAAAGACGAGGCAAGGTGGGCTGGGCGCCACCATGACAACCTAAACCGGAAGAAGCGAATTCTCTTCGGAGTCTGCACTGTCTGGGTCGGGAAGGGTGGAGCCTAGATGCTGCGGAGGCGGAACCTAAGAAGAGCCGGTGCTGCGTGGGCGGGGTTTATCATTGAGGGTGGAGCTTGTGTGGGTGCGGAGGGGGTGAGGCTTCCCTCCCCCTGGGCTTGGGTTTAGCTTGAGGCTGGTGAGCTTACAGGGTCAAGACAGGATACAGTTCAGCTCAGTCGCGTCCGACTCTTTGCGACCCCATGGACTGCAGCACGCCAGACTTCCCTGTCCATCACCAACTCCCGGAGTTTACTCAAACTCATATCCATTGAGTTGGTGATGGCATCCAATGATCTCATCCTCTGTTGTCCCCTTCTCCCGCCTTCAATCTTTCCCAGCATCAGGGTCTTTTCAAATGAGTCAGTTCTTTGCATCTAGGTGGCCAAAGTATTGTATTTTCAGCTTTAGCTTCAGTCCTTCCAATGAATATTCAGGACTGATTTCCTTTAGGATGGACTGGTTGGATCTCCTTGCAGTCCAAGGGACTCATCTCCAACACCACAGTTCAAAATAATAAATTCTTCAGCGCTCAGCTTTCTTTATAGTCCAAATCTCACATCCATGCATGACTATTGGAAAAACCATAGCTTTGACTAGATGGACCTTTGTTGGCAAAGTAATGTCTCAGCTTTATAATACGCTGTCTAGGCTGGTCATAACTTTTCTTCCAAGGTGTAAGCATCTTTTAATTTCATGGCTGCAGCCACACCTGAAAAGAGGCATCATGTAATAGGTAATAATTACACACTCACAAGGGGCTTCCCACGTGACCATAGTGGCAAAGAATCTGCCTGCCTATGCAGGAGAAACTGGTTCTATTCCTGGGTTGAAAAGATCCATGGGCTAGAGGACCCTGGTGGGCCCCAGTTTGTGGGGCTGCGAAGACTGGGCCAGGACTGAATCACTGAGCACATACCCACAAGATTACTTCTTTTACATAAGAATATGAAAAATTGGTGTTTATTTACTGTTTCATAAATGCTGTTGTTTGAACAATATCAGCATAGGACTAAAAACGATGGTGATTAGTATTTCAATACTTGTTATTCAGTCACATCTGACTCTTTGTGATCCCATGGGCTGCAGCAGGCCAGGATTCCCTGTCCTTCACCATCTCCCAGAGCTTGGTCAAACTCATTTCCATTGAATCGGTGATGCCATCCAGCCATCTCATCCTTTCCCAGCATCAGGGTCTTTTCTAATGAGACAGCTGTTTGTGTCTGGTGGCCAAAGTATTGAAGCTTCAGCTTTAGCATCAGTCCTTCCAATGAATATTCAGGACTGATTTCCTTTAGGACTGACTGGTTTGATCTCTTTGCAGTTCAAGGGACTCTTAAGAATCTTCATCAACACCACAGTTCAAAAGTATCAATTCCTTAGTGCTTAGCCTTCTTTATGGTCCAGCTGTCATGTCCATACACGACTACTGGAAAAACCATACCTTTGACTATATGGACCTTTGTTAGCGAAGTAATGTCTCTGCTTTTTAATACATTGTCTAGGTTTGTCAAAGCTTTTCTTCCAAGGAGCAAGCATCTTTTAATTTCATGGCTGCGATCACCATCCACAGTAATTTTGGAGCCCAAGAAAATAAAGCCTGGCACTGTTTCCACTGTTTCTCCATCTATTTGCCATGAAGTGCTGGGACAAGATGCCGTGATCTTAGTATTTTGAATGCTGAGTTTTAAGCCAGCTTTTTCACTTTCCTTTGTCACCTTCAAGAGGTGGTCTAGCTCCTCTTTGGTTTCTGCCATAAAGGTGGTGTTATCTGCGTATGTGATAATATTGACATTTCTGCCAACAATCTTGATTCCAGCTTGTGCTTCATCCAGCTGGACATTTTGTATGATGTACTCTGCATGTAAGTTAAATAAACAGAGTGACAATATACAGCCTTGATGTACTCCTTTCCCAATTTTGAACCAGCCCATTGTTCCTTGTTTGGTTCTGTTGCTTCTTGATCTGCATACAGGTTTCTCAGGAGGCAGGTAAGGTGGTCTGGTTTTCCCATCTCTTTAAGAATTTTCCACAGATTGTTGTGATCCACATAGTCAAAGGCTTTAGCATAGTCAATGAAGCAGAAGTAGATGTTTTTTTGCAGAATTCTCTTGCTTTTTCTATGATCCAATGGATGTTGGCAATATCACAGTCAATATCACAGTAATCCAAGTCAGAACCTAAACAACTAATGCTGAAGAAGCTAAAGTTGAACAGTTCTATGAAGATCTACAAGACCTTCTAGAACTAACACCAAAAAAGGAGATATCCTTTTCATCATAGGGGATTGGAATGGAAAAGAAGGAAGTCAGGAGATACCTAGGGTAACAGACAAGTTTGGCCTCAGAGTACAAAATGAAGCAGGGCAAAGACTACCAGAATTTTGCCAAGAGAATGCACTTGTCATAGCAAACTCTCTTCCAAGAACACGAGAGATGACTCTACACATGAACATCTCTAGAATGATTACATTCTTTGCAGCCAAAGGTGGAGAAGCTCTATACAGTCAGTAAAAACAAGACTGGGAGCTGACTGTGGCTCAGCTCATGAACTCCTTATTGCAAAATTCAGACCTAAATTGAAGAAAGTAGGGAAAACCACTAGACCATTCAGGTATGACCTAAATCAAATCCCTTATGATTATACAGTGGAAGGGACAAATAGATTCAAGAGATTAGATCTGATAGAGTGCCTGAAGTACGATGGATGGAAGTTCACGACATTGTATAAGAGGCAGTGATCAAGATCATTCTCAAGAAAAAGAAATGCAAAAAGGCAAAATAGATGTCTGAGGAGGCCTTACAAATAGATGAGAAAAGAAGAGAAGCAAAGAAGAAAAGGAAAGATATACCCATTTGAATGCAGAGTTCCAAAGAACAGCAAGTAGAGATAAGAAAGCCTTTCTCAGTGATCAATGCAAAGAAATAGAGGAAAACAATAGAATGGGAAAGACTAGAGATCTCTTCAAGAAAATTAGAGATACCAAGGGAACATTTCATGCAAGTTCAGTTCAGTCACTCAGTTGTGTTCAACTCTTTGCAACCCCATGGATTGCAGAGATGGACACAATAAAGGACAGAAATGGTATGGACCTAACATAAGCAGAAGATATTAAGAGGAGATGCCAAGAATACAGAGAGGAACTATACAAAAAATATCTTCATGACCCAGATAACCACGATGGTATGATCACTCACCTAGAGCCAGACATCCTGGATTGTGAAGTCAAATGGGCCTTTGGAAGCATCAGTATGAACAAAGCTAGTGGAGGTGATGGAATTCCAGTTGAGCTATTTCAAATCCTAAAAGATGATGCTGTGAAAGTACTGCACTCAATATGCCAGCAAATTTGAAAAACTCAGTGGTGGCCACAGGACTGGAAAAGGTCAGTTTTCATTCTAATCCCAAAGAAAGGCAATGCCAAAGAATGTTCAAACTACCTCACAATTGCACTCATCTCACAGGATAGCAAAGTAATGCTCAAAATTCTTTAAGGTAGGCTTAAACAGTATGTGAACTGAGAACTCCCAGATGTTCATTTCAATACTTAGTAGTACTACTAGTAGAAAATGCATAACAATATGTTTGAGGTAAATTTGTTTTGATATGTTTATAATTTTTTCTGTCCTCCAATATGGTAGTTTATTTGAACTATTTTTTAAACTTTCATTGGATATTAAATTTATAGGTTTATATTATTGCCTATTAAGGTATATACATGTAAGACTGCAAAAGGAGAAGAGAAGTGCAATAGGGCTTGGATAATATTGTATGTTTAATTAAAAATACGACATTTCTATGTTTCCCATTTTCCACAGTAGGATACCTTTACTCTTTCAGTTTTGTTTCCCAGTAATGCTTCTTTGAGTGGACTGCAGTCATTAGAGCATCCTTTTCACAGGAACTCCCTGGTGGTCCAGTGGTTAGGACTCTGTGCTTTCACTGCATAAGGGCTAGGGTTCAGTCTCTGTTTGGGGAACTAAGATACTGCAAGCTTGGCCAAAAAAAAAAAAAAGAAAAAAAAGAATGTTTTTTATTTTATGTGGTGATAAAACTGGCCCAGGCAGGGATTCCCTTGTTGATCCAGTGGTTAAGAACCTGCCTTGCAATGCAGGTGACATGGGTTCGTTCCCTGGTTGGGGAACTAAGATCCCGCATGATGCTGAGCCTGAGCGCCAAAACTAGAGAGTCTGTGTGCTGTTTCGAAAGATCCCGCATGACGCAGGGAAGATCCTGGGTGCTGCAGCTAAGATCTGATGCAGCCAAATAAATAAATAAACATTACACACAAAAGCTAGCTCAGTCAAAGATTGCATCACTTTGGGATCCCCTGGTGGTTCAGTGGCTAAGATTCCCGGGGCCAGGGTTCCATCTTTGGTTGGGAAACTAGATCACACAAGCCGCAACTAAAGATCCGGCATGCCACAGCTAAGACACAGCACAGCCAAATAAAGAAAAATAAATATTAAAAATGGTGACATCACTTTAACTCGCTCCCCTGCTCTTAGCAAACCCACAATTACACTGACTCTTGGTGTCATTCCACTGTGAAGACATCAAGCAAATATCCTCCCACCTGAAGTCGTTCAGCATGGATTTTACTAATTATTATAGCAGCAACAAGCTTTTTGACTTGCAAGAATTTGTTTCTACTAATAGCTCTCCAGACCAGATTTGTTTTGAGACCAGCTGTTTGTCAGTCAGGTCTTTGCAGCCGATGATGACTCTGTAGTGAAGTCATCGTATGCCACTACTGGTGTCCAAGGTGTTCAGTTTTGAACACTCTGAAGGACAATTCCAGTGTTAACTTATTCCAGGTTAACTGTAAGTTAAACCTCCCTTGCTCAGGGAGAATGGTTTTAAAGTGTAGAGGTAACCTGTGAAATCAGAGTTGGATTCCAAATAGTTACGTTTTTAGGAAAGAAACAGTCTATCCCATTTTTATTGACTGCACGTTTCTGTTGACATTTTGAGTTCCAAAGCAGTCATACTTCAAAAAATGAGTCATTGTCGTATGAGCTTAAAACATTTTATTTCTGTGTTTATATATTTATATTTGGTTGCACTGGGTTTTTGTTGCTGCACGTGGGCTTTCTCTAGTTGCAGTGAGCAGGGGCTACCCTTTGCTGCAGAAAATGGGCTTCTCTTGTGTGAAGGCACACGGGCTTGTCTAGGCACACGGGCTTCAGCAGTTGTGGCATGTGGGCTCAGTAGTGGTGGCACACGGGCTTGGTTGCTCCTCAGCATAAGGAATGTTCCTTGACCAGGCATTGAACCCATGTCCCCTGCACTGGGAGGTGGATTCTTACCTGCTATACCACCAGGGAAGTTCCATATGAATTTTTGTCACAACCTACACACGACTAACATGTCCAGCAACTTAGGGGTAATCAGTCCTTATCTGGGCTCCTTATGGCTTCTTTAAACAAGTGTTTTGGAGGAACAGCTTATAAATTTCTGCTTTGCTATCACTGTGTTTTCATTCTAATTCTCATGCCTTTGCAAATTAGAGAAAGTAATTTTTCTTTTCTAAAACTTTGAAAATAGGTTTTATGGCAGGTCAACTTAAAAAAAAAAACTTTATTAGAGCAAATAAAACTTCAAGCTCAAGCAAAGCTGAGAGAAAGGTACAGTAATTTCCCACATTATCACCTGCCCTCCCACGTTTATAGCCTTCCAGATTATCATCTAACTAAATGGACATGAGTTTGGGCAAACTCTGGGAGACGGTGAAGGATGGGAAGCCTGCCATGCTGCAGTTCATCGGGTCACAAAGAGTCAGGCACGACTTAGCGACCAAACAACAGCAGATTATCAACCTCCTCCACCGAAGTGGTACATTGTTAACTTGATGGACCTATATCGACACATCATAATCATTCTAAGTCTATAGTTTGCTGTAGGGTTCACTTTTGGCATTACACATTCTTGAAGAAGTGAAGTGAAAGCCACTCAGTCGTGTCTGACTCTTTGCGACCCCATGGACTATACAGTTCATGGGATTCTCCAGACTAAAATACTGGTAGCCTTTCCCTTCTCCAGGGGATCTTCCCAACCCAGGGATCGATCCAAGGTCTCCCGCATTGCAGGCGGACTCTTTACCAGCTGAGCCACAAGGGAAGCCCAAGAGTACTGGAGAGGATAGCCTTTCCCTTTTCTGGCAGATCTTCCCCACCCAGGAATCAAACCAGGGTCTCCTGCATTGCAGGCAGATTCTTTACCAACTGAGCTATCAGGGAAGCCCCCTCAAATAAAGATGTCATGTGACCAAGTCTGCAGTGACCCAGCAGACCTGACAGGGAAGTCACACCCCATGGACGATACAGTCCATGGAGTTCTCCAGGCCAGAATACTGGAGTGGGTAGCTGTTCTCTTCTCCAGCGAATCTTCCCAAACCACGGATCACACCCAGGTCTTCCACACTGCAAGTGGATTCTTTACTAGCTGAGCCACCAGGGAAGCCTGTACATTTGAAGTGAAGTTTCTCAGTCATGTCTGACTCTTTGCAACCCCATGGAAAGTAGCCTACCAGGTTCCTCCATCCGTGGAATTTTCCATGGCAAGAGTACTGGAGTGGGTTGCCATTTCCTTCTCCAGGGGATCTTCCTGACCCAGGGATAGAACCCAGGTCTCCCGCATTCCAGGCAGACGCTTTACCATCTGAGCCACCACAGAAGCCCATACATTCTATGGTTTGGGGCAAATGTATAATAAAATGCATCCACCATTATAGTATCATACACAGTAGCTTTACTGTCCTGAAAATCTCTTATTCTGCATATTCACCCCTTCTCCCCTGAACTCCAGGCAACCACTATCTTTGTTTTTCTGTCTCCTTGCCTTTTCCAGAATATTATATAGTTGGAATCATGCAGTATACAGACCTTTCAGACTGACTTTTTCACTTAGTACTGCATTTAAGGTTCCTCAATGTCTTTTCATGGCTTGATAGCTCATTTCTTTTTAGCACTGAATAATATTCCATTATCTGGATGTACCACAGTTTATCCATTTCCCCTACTGAAGGATACCTTGGTTACTTCCAAGTTTTGGCAATTATGAATGAAGTTTTGCTATACGTGTATGCTGTATGTGTCACAAAATGGTAACATGGTGACATACGTATCTTTTTTCTTCCTTTCACATGTTCTAGCTTTATTGAGACACAATTCACATATAACATTGTATAAGTTTAAGGTGTACAATGTGATGATTTCCTATGCTTATGTATTCCAAAGTGATTACCACAATAAGTTAACACCTCCATCCCCTCACATATTTACGTGTGTGTGTGTGTGTGTGTGTGTGTGTGTGTGTGTGTGTGTGTGTGTGTACTGAGAACATTTAAGATCTACTCTTTCAGCAACTGGGCTTCCCTGGTAGTTCAGCTGTTAAAGAATCTACCTGCAATGTGGGAGACCTGGGTTCGATCCTTGGTTTGGGAAGATCCCCTGGAGAGGGAAATGGCAACCCACTCCAGTATTTTTGCCTGGAAAATTCCATGGATAGAGGAGCCTGGTAGGCTACAGTCCATGGTGTCACAGAAGAATTGGACATGACTGACTTCACTTTCTTTCTTTTATCAATTTTCAATCATACAGTACAGTATTAACTATAGTCATCATGCTGTATATTACATCCCCAGAACATACTCATCTTGTATCTAGAAGTTTATACCCTTTGGCCAACATCACTCCATTTCCCCCACTCCTCAGCCCTGGGAACCACCTGTCCACTCTCTGAGTTCCAGGTTTTCAGATCTCAAATATAAATCATGTGATCATGAAATATTTGTCTTTCTCTTCTCTGTCTGACTTCTTTCACTTACTATAATATCCTTAAGGTCCATCCAGGTTGTCTCAAATGGCAGGATTTCCTTTTTTTTTTTATTGGCTGAATGTGTGTGTACATATATATATATATGTACATATAACACATTTTATTGATATACATATTTGTAATATGTATGTTTTATAAATGCATATACACATATATTTGTAATATGTCTATACCTCACATTTTCTTTATTCATACATTGTCAACAAACACTTAGATTTTTTCTGTGTCTTGCCTGTTGTGATTAATGCTGCAATGCACATGGGAGTGCAGATAACTCTTTGAGATACTGATCTAACTTCCTTAGAGATAGTGATTTCTTTTGCTTTGGATATATACCCAGAGTATGATTGCTGGACCACACGGCAGCTCTAATTTTACTTCTTTGAGGAAACTCCATGCTGTTTTCTGAAGTGGCTGTGCCAGTTTAACATTCCCACCAATAGTGCGCAGTTTTCTCCAAATCCTTGCCAGCTTTTGGTATTTCTTGTCTTTTTGACAAAAGCCATTTTAGGGATGAGATGATATCTCATTATGATTTTAATTTGTGTTTCTCTGATAGTCATGTTGAATACCTTTTCATGTACCTGTTGGCCATTTATATAACTTTGGAAAAATGTCTATTCATACCCTCTGCTCATTTTTAAATTGGATTTTTTTTGTTATTGAATCATAGGTGTTCCTTTTATATTTTGGATATTAATCTATTATCATATATCTGGGGTTAAAATATTTTCTCCAGTTATATAGGTTGCCTTTTTTGTTATTCTTGTTGATTACTTCTTTTACTTCTTTTAGTTTGATGTAGTTTCTCACTTATTAATTTTTGTTTCTGTTGCTTATGCTTTTGTTGTCATATTCATGAAATGGCTATCAAGACCAATGTCAAGGAACTTATTCCCTTTGTTTTCTTCTAGGATTTTTACAGTTTTAGACTTATGTTTAAATCTTTAATCTATTTCATTGTGAGTGATGTAAGATAGGGTTCCAGTTTCATTCTTTTGCATATGGATATCCAGGTTTCTCATTACCATTTATGCAAGAGACTAACTTTTCCCATTGAGTATTCTTGGCTTTCTTGTCAAACATTAGTTGACCATATATGCATGGGTTTGTTTCTGGGCAGATGGTTCTGTCTCATTGCTCTGTGTGTCTCTTTTTATGCAGGTACTGTACTGTTTTGATTACTATACTTTTATAATATGGAAATCAGAAGTATTCTCAGTATTCGTCTACTCAGGGTGTTTTGGGTTCCATGCAAATTTTAGGATTGTTCATTTTATTTCTGTGAAAAATGCCATGGGAATTTTGACAGCGTTTGCATTGAATCTGTAGATGGCTTTGGGTGGTATGGAAATTTCAATTATATTAGCTCCCCTGATCTGTGAACATGGGATATTTTCCCATTTATTTGTCTCTTCTTCCATTTTTTAATCAATGTCATATAGTTTTCAGTGTGTCTGTAAATATATATATATATTTGTATATATCTTTCTCTTGGTTGAATTTACCCCTAGGCATTTAATTGTTTTTGATGCTACTCTGAATAGAACTGTTTTCTTTCTTTTTCAGATAGTTTATTGTTGTTGTATAGAAATGCAACCAATTTTGTATGTTGAATTTTTTTTTTTTTTTTAGCACTCTTCAGAATGCAGGATCCTAGTTCCCCTACCAGAGATCAAACCCACACCCCCACAGTGGAAACACAGAATCTTGACCTCTGGACTGCCAGGGAAGTCTCTTTGTATGTTGATTTTGTATCCTGAAATTTTACTAAATTTGTTTATTAGTTCTAACAATTTTTTTTTGAGGAGTCTAGGATTTATAAAAAAATCATATCCACTGATAGAGAAAATTTTAGTTCTTTTTTTTTTCAATTTGGATTTTTTTTGTTTTATTTTTTTACTTGTCTGAGCATTCTGACTAGGACTCCCAGGACTCCCTAGGACTGTGTTGAATAGGAGTGGTGAGAGTGAGCATGCCTGTCTTACTTCTGATCTTAGTGGAAAAATGTTCAGTGTTTTACCATAAAGTATAATGTTAGCTTTGGGTTTTTATTTATGGCCTTTGTTATGTTGAGGTATGTTCCTTCCATACTCACTTCTTTTGAGAGTCTTTATCATGAAAGGATGTTGAATTTTGTCAAATGCTCTTTTGGCATCTACTGAAATGACTACATGATTTTTGTCTTTCATTCAAGTAGTGCAGTGTACCATATTTACTGATTTGTGTGTCTTGAATTATCCTTGCATCCTAGGGATAAATTCTGCTTCTTCATGATGTGTGATCCTTTCAGTGTGCTGTTGAACTTGGTGTGCTAATATTTTATTGAGAAATTTTGCATCCATGTTCATCAGGGATATTGGCTTATAATTTTATTTTCTTTTAGGGTCCTTATCTGGCTTTAGTATGAAGATAGTGTTGGACTTAAGAGTAAATTTGGGCATGTTCTTTACTATTCTATTTGTTTGGAAGAGTTTGAGAATGATTGGTGCTAATTTACCCTTGATTGGTAGAACTGGTAGAAAACTGGAGTTTTCTTTCTTCAGTTCAGTTCAGTTGCTCAGTCGTGTCTGACTCTTTGTGACCCCATGAATCGCAGCACACCAGGCCTCCCTGTCCATCACCAACTCCAGGAGTTCACTCAGACTCACATCCATTGAGTTGGTGATGCCATCCAGCCATCTCATCTCGGTTGTGCCCTTCTCCTCCTGCCCCCAATCCCTCCCAGCATCAGAGTCTTTTCCAATGAGTCAACTCTTCACATGAGGTGGCCAAAGTACTGGAGTTTCAGCTTTAGCATCATTCCTTCCAAAGAAATCCCAGGGCTGATCTCCTTCAGAATGGACTGGTTGGATCTCCTTGCAGTCCAAGGGACTCTCAAGAGTCTTCTCCAACACCACAGTTCAAAAGCATCAATTCTTCAGCGCTCAGTCTTCTTCACAGTCCAACTCTCACATTTATACGTGACCACAGGAAAAACCATAGCCTTCACTAGACGGACCTTAGTTGGCAAAGTAATGTCTCTGCTTTTGAATATGCTATCTAGGTTGGTCATAACTTTCCTTCCGAGGAGTAAGTGTCTTTTAATTTCATGGCTGCAATCACCATCTGCAGTGATTTTGGAGCCCAAAAAAATAAAGTCTGACACTGTTTCTACTGTTTCCCCATCTATTTCCCATGAAGTGATGGGACCAGATACCATGATCTTCATTTTCTGAATGTTGAGCTTTAAGCCAACTTTTTCACTTTCCACTTTCACTTTCATCAAGAGGCTTTTTAGTTCCTCTTCACTTTCTGCCATAAGGGTGGTGTCATCTGCATATCTGAGGTTATTGATATTTCTCCCGGCAATCTTGATTCCAGCTTGTGTTTCTTCCAGTCCAGCGTTTCTCATGATGTACTCTGCATAGAAGTTAAATAAGCAGGGTGACAATATACAGCCTTGATGTACTCCTTTTCCCGTTTGGAACCAGTCTGTTTTTCTATGTCCAGTTCTAACTGTTGCTTCGTGACCTGCATACAGGTTTCTCAAGAGGCAGGTCAGGTGGTCTGGTATTCCACTGGCCTGCAAAGTTTCTGCTAAGAACTCTGCATGTAGCCTTAGCAGTGGATAAGTTACTTTGTGCGAGAAAAAATTGAACTTTTCCGCTTTTAACGTTCTCTCTTTAGTTTTGATTTTTGATAGTTCTGTTATAATGTGTCTTGATGAATATCATTTTGGGTTGAAATTTTGAGGTGATCTATTAGCTTCATGAAGTTGGATGTCTAAATCACTCCACAGGTTTGGGAATTTTTCAGCCATTCTTTCTTTTTACTTTAACATTTTTCTTTATCTATTTTTATTGAGATATAGTTGACAACATTATATTAGTTTCAGGTATACAAAATAATGATTTGGTATTTATATGTACTGTGGAAGACTTAAGATTTACTCTCTTAGCCATTATTTTTATTTTATTATTATTTTTATAAAAATGTAAATTTCCCTTTTTATTTTATTTTTTTAATATAAATTTATTTATTTAATTGGAGGCTAATTACTTTACAATATTGTATTGGTTTTGCCATACATCAATATGAA
Organism: Budorcas taxicolor; assembly: GCF_023091745.1. Taxonomy (NCBI): domain Eukaryota; kingdom Metazoa; phylum Chordata; class Mammalia; order Artiodactyla; family Bovidae; genus Budorcas; species Budorcas taxicolor. Next base: position 5,554,127 of record NC_068916.1, on the reverse strand, counting down.
TCCGCCACGGGTATACACGTGTTCCCCATCCTGAACCCCCCTTCCACCTCCCTCCCCGTACCATCACTCTGGGTCATCCCAGTGCACCAGCCCCCCATTATTTTTAAAAATAAGCTTTCTAACCTTTTCTTCCTCTCTTCTTCTGGGACACAACTGTACACAATCATGTGTACATTGTTCACTGATTATTTCTGCTGCATGGTCAAGTTTGTTGTTGAAGCTTTCTGTACAGGTTTCTGTGTGGACATAAGTTTACAGTTCTTTGGTCATATACCCCAAAGTTAGATCGTTAGATTGGTGGTATGCTCAGAAGGGCATTAAAAACACTTCCTCAGGCTCTGTATCACTCTAGAGGGGTGGGATGGGGCGGGAGATGGGAGTGAGGGTCAAAAGGGAGGGGATATAAGTATACCTAGGGCTGATTCATGTTGAGGTTTGACAGACAATGACACAATTCTGTAGAGCAATTATCCTTCAATAAAAAAATTAAACAAAAACAAAAAAACTTCCTCTGATGAGGCTGTGGCTCCACTGAGACCAAGATGTCTCCCGCAGATTCATGATCTGAAGATGAAACATGTTCTGTGGGACTGAGAAGGGACCCTGTGGGTTGCTACCAGATGTCTCAAGTGTCACATCTAAGGAATCGTTGCTAAATGTCATCCCAAGAGCATTTTCAGCCATGTTTTCTTCTAAGAGTTTAATAATTTAGGTCTCCTGTTTAGTTCTTTACCCATTTTGAGTTAATTTTTGTATCTGGTATTAGGTAAGGGTTACTTCATTCTTTGCGTGGGGAGATCCAGGTTTTCTAGCACCATTTGTTGAAAAGACTGTCCTTTCCACTCTTGAATGGTCTTGGCACCCTTGTTAAAAACCACTTGACCATATATGTGAGAGTTTATCTCTGAGCTTTCTATTCTATCCCATTAGTCTAGATGTCTTTTAAAAAAATTATTTATTTGGCTGCAGTGGGTCTTAGCTGTGGCCTGTGAGCTCTTTGCAGCGTGTGGGATCTAGTTCCCTCACCAGGGACTGAAACTGGGCACCCTGCCTTGGGAGCGGGAGTCTTATCCACGGGACCACCAAGGAAGTCCTTGTGTGTCTTTTTGCAATGCCACTGCCATGCTGTTTTGATTACTGTAGTTTCTACTAAGTTTAGAAATCAGGAAATGTGAATTTTCCAAATGCTGGGTCCTGCTGTGGCTCCTCATGGATGTGCTTCCTAATTTTTTTTCTAAGTTCTCCTTTCTGGAGCAGAGTATGCCCAGCACTGCCATGGGCCCACGTGGGGCATAGTTGCTGTGTCTAGTTCTCCCTTCAGAAGGGGTACATTTCCAAGCCAGCCACTTCAATCCTCCCAGGTCAAGACTGCAGGGGAACTGGGCCAAACTCAGGTAGGTAGCAGGGCACATTTCCAAGCCAGCCACTTCAATCCTCCCAGGTCAAGACTGCAGGGGAACTGGGCCAAACTCAGGTAGGTAGCAGGGCTCTTGCCTTTACCCAAGGATCTGGATTAGGCCCATTCCTGCTCTAGCTGGTTATTGGGAGTTGACTGGCTCCTGTCTTTGTGTTGCTCCTCTGGAGCTCTGATTGTCCGTGGAACAGAACTGCATCTGGCCATTATGGCCTGAGGCAGAGTTTCAAGAGGCTGGCAATAATGGCAGGATTGTTCTGTTATGCTCACTGTGGCAGGGGAAAGCATTTGCCACAGATTTACTTACAGATGGGGAGAGAGTAGAAAGTTAATTCCCAGGTAGGTTGATAAGGAGTCTAGGGCCACTGAGGAGGAGAAAGGGGCCTGGGGCCCTCGAGGTGGAGTAAAGGGACAATTTTTTTTTTTTCTTTCCTACATTTCTTCATCTTAGTCTGGCTTCCCTGGTGGCTCAGACAGTCAAGAATCAACCTGCAATGCAGCAGACCCCTTCTCGATTTCTGGGTCGAGAAGATCCGCTGGAGAAGGGATAGGCGACCCACTCCACTATTCTTGGGCTTCCCTGGTGGCTCAGCTGGTAAAGAATATGCCTGCAGTGTGGGAGACCTGGGTTCGATCCCTGGGTTGGGAAGACCCCCTGGAGAAGGCAATGGCTACCCACTCCAGTATTCTGGCCTGGAGAATTCCAGGGTCTTAAAGAGTCTTCACTTTTACTTTTCATCTTAGTCACAAAAGATAAAAGTCTTTTTTCTTAAGCTGCGTTGTTATGCAACAATATATTTCTTCTAAGACTAACTTAAATTGCACTCATCTCACACACTAGTAAAGTAATGCTCAAAATTCTGCAAGCCAGGCTTCAGCAATATGTGAACCGTGAACTTTCAGATGTTCAAGCTGGTTTTAGAAAAGGCAGAGGAACCAGAGATCAAATTGCCGACATCCGCTGGATTATGGAAAAAGCAAGAGAGTTCCAGAAAAACATCTATTTCTGCTTTCTTGACTATGCCAAAGCCTTTGACTGTGTGGATCACAATAAACTGTGGAAAATTCTGAGAGAGATGGGAATACCAGACCACCTGACCTGCCTCTTGAGAAACCTGTATGCAGGTCAGGAAGAAACAGTTAGAACTGGACATGGAACAACAGACTGGTTCCAAATAGGAAAAGGAGTACGTCAAGGCTGTATATTGTCACCCTGCTTATTTAACTTCTATGCAGAGTACATCATGAGAAACGCTGGGCTGGAAGAAGCACAAGCTGGAATCAAGATTGCTGGGAGAAATATCAATAACCTCAGATATGCAGATGATGCCACCCTTATGGCAGAAAGTGAAGAGGAACTAAAAAGCCTCCTGATGAAATTCAAAGAGGAGAGTGAAAAAGTTGGCTTAAAGCTCAACATTCAGAAAACGAAGATCATGGCATCTGGTCCCATCACTTCATGGGAAACAGATGGGGAAACACTGGAAACAGTGTCAGATTTTCTCTTTTGGGGCTCCAAAATCACTGCAGATGGTGATTGCAGCCATGAAATGAAAAGACGCTTACTCCTTGGAAGGAAAGTTATGACCAACCTAGATAGCATATTCAAAAGCAGAGAGATTACTTTGCCAACAAAGATCTGTCTAGTCAAGGCTATGGTTTTTCAGTGGTCATGTATGGATGTGAGAGTTGGACTGTGAAGAAAGCTGAGCGCTGAAGCATTGATGCTTTTGAACTGTGGTGTTGGAGAAGACTCTTGAGAGTCCCTTGGACTGCAAGGAGATCCAACCAGTCCATCCTAAAGGAGATCAGTCATGGGTGTTCTTTGGAAGGAATGATACTGAAGTTGAAACACCAGTACTTTGGCCACCTCATGCGAAGAGTTGACTCATTGGAAAAGACTCTGGGAGGGATTGGGGGCAGGAGGAGAAGGGGACGACAGAAGATGAGATGGCTGGTTGGCATCACCGACTCAATGGATGTGAGTTTGAGTGAACTTCAGGAGTTGGTGATGGACAGGGAGGCCTGGCGTGCTGTAATTCATGGGATCGCAAAGAGTTGGAAAGGACTGAGCAACTGAACTGTCTGAATGATCATAACAAAACAAGTTATCTTGCTGAAGGGTATGTTTTTCCTTAAACTCTGCACTAATGATTATATAACAACAATGTATGTTGCTTGAGGACATCTTTCTCCTTCTTAAGAACCTTCTGACTAATCCTGTTATCTTAAGATGTATGTTGTGGGAGTGGGTCTGGGAAGACCTTTCTGTCATTAGTAACCAACTGAAAAAGTATACAGGGCTTAGATAAGCCTAGCCAGCGGGGAGCTCTCTACCTCCTTCTGAAGTCCTTGTTAGAAGCGTTCTCTATGCTTTCCCGCTTTAATAAAATGTGCAACATGAAGCTCTGAGTGACTGAAGCTGTGTCTTTGGTCCGAAAGTGAAATTCTGTCCCACAGAGATCACAAATCTGACACCATTCACTGTAAGCTATCAGGAGGCCACTGTTCACTGATCAGGTAGCAGCTGGGATAAGGCAGGTGCTTTGATTGACATATGGGGGAACTTCCACTGGTTTGGACTGTCCCAGTTAACCACAAGTAGGATGTATGGGATTGGGTCATCTGATGAGCTTCCTGAAAATGTTTCTAAGTCCTCCTCTGGACACCTGGAATGCACCCTCCCTGCCTCGGCCTGGAGTAGGACATGGGATCCAGGCCTTCCTGCTGCTCTATGTAGGGAGTAGACCAGTTGGCCCACAGGATCATCTGATGGTGACAAGGCTGTTGCAGCTTCCGGTGGCCAGGCTGAAGTTCCAGCAAGTCAGCCTGTGGCGTAGCTATCACACACTGTGGGGGGTGGGGTGTGTTTTCTGGCCTGGCAGCCAGATTGGGCCACCAGAATGCTGGTGACACGCTTTGGCTATGCAGACTGTCCACCGCCCGAGGTATGCCTGCCTCAACCGCACGTGTGCTGACTCCTGTCTGCCCGCATGCCCTAGTCTCAGTGCTGCTGCTGATCCGTGGCCCCTGGCAGTGGCAGAGGTGACAGTATAGGCTCTTCACCCAGCAGAGGACAAGTGTCTGAAAAGCACTGAGGTCAACCTGAGGTCACGTTCAAGGCCAGACTAGACTGAAGCAAAACTTTCAGGCAGCAATAGACATTATGAGGATAGTAGTCAAGGACAGTATATGGGTCTTCAAAAGTCAAGGTCAGGGTCAAATTATTAGTCAGTGATAGAAATAAACACTGCTTAAGATCAATGGCAGGATTTGGTTTGAAACAGAGTAAATATAAAAGCCTAGGGCAAGGTTACATAATCAGTCAATAATAAAAATTGTCAGGATACAGAGTATGGGTCTGAGAAGAGGCAAGATCAAATCTAAATCAAGTTTAGGGGAAAGGGCGAGGGCAAGGTTGAGGCTTAAGCCAAGGACAAGTTTTCAGTCAGTAATCGAGAAGTAATAGAGAAGATCAAGACGATTGTAAGGGACAGGACATACACGAAAAGAAGAATATGGGGAAAGTCAGTTCACAAAGTCGGATCAAGGCCAAATTATTGGTCACAGAGAAATTGAGGAAGACAGTTAGAGACATGTTGTGTCTGACCAATATCTATGTCAATTTCAAGATTACATCAATTTCAAAGTCAAGTCAACAACAAGATCAAGGTCAAATTCTCAGTCATTGTTAGAAATGGTGAAGATAATATTTTTACTGAGACTATGGTTCTGAAAAGGGTGAAGGTCATAATTAGGCCATGATCAAGTTCAATGTCATAAAAGCCGAAGTCAGGGAGTTCTCTAGTGGTCTAGTGGTTAAGACTCTGAGCTTTCACTGCTGAGGGTTCAATTCCTGGTCAGGAAACTAAGATCACACACACTACATGGCACAGCAAAAAAAAAAAAAAAAAAAAAAAAAAGCCAAAATCAAGCTCATATTAACAAATTAGTGATAGAAATGATCAAGATAGCACATAGGAGATACAGTTTGTTTAAAATAAGGGTCAAGGTAAAGTTAAAGGTCAGGGTCAATATTAAGATTGGGGTCGAAGTTAAATTATTAGTCATAGAGAATTCTAGGATGATAGTCAAGAACAGATTACAAAACTGGAACAGATAAAGGTCAAGAACAATGCCAGGTCAAGTTCATATTCAGGGTCAAATTCAAGTTTAAGTTTTCAGTCGGGGGTAGAAAAGAACACTGGAGAAGGTGAAGGACAGGATTTGGTCTGTATCAGAGTCAATATACAGGTTAAGGTTAAATTAAAATAATCATTCAGTAATACAGTAATGATAGGGACAGAATATGGGCCTGAAAGGGGTCATGGTCAAAGTGAGGTCAAGGTCAAGGTAAAAATCTAAGTATGGTTCAAACAATGTTAGAGATATGAAAAGACAGTCTGATATAGGCCATTGGTCTGAAAACGTCTAGGTCTAGGAAAGGTGAAGGTCAAGAGAAAAGATTGACAGGTTCCTTGGACCCATTCTTGGCCACTACTTTTAAGAAACAGGGAGGCCAGCTAGAAGGAGAAAAACAAAGACCCTCACCCCGCACCCCCATCCTAGGGGCCAAAAGGTCCGTTAGCCAGGGCCTGGCAGTGAGGGAAGCAGAAAACCTCCCTGGTGACCCTTGCTCCCAGTTCCTCCCCTAACTTGAAAGCCAACTCTGGGCAGCGGCTCTCTTCCTGGCCCAGCCCATGGGCAAGTTCGCTGACAGCCAGCCTCTCCACCAGGACAAGTTCTCTTTTCCCCAAGGGCAGAGTCCTGGTCTGGGTGGGTGGGCGGGGTGGGAGTGAGTATGGAGGGCGTCAGTAGGGCTGAGCTAGAGGTCCCCGCTTGCACAGGCGGCTCTGGGTGGGAGGGTTAAGCTGGGGCCAGGTAGATGGGGCATTGGCTTCACTGAGGTCCTGGAGGCCGGCAATATTCAGAAGGACACTTTTGGGGCACCCGGCTGAGGTTCCCAATGACAACAGCCATCCAGCCTGAATGAGCCGGGTCTCTGCTCTCGCAAGCTAAGTGGCGTCAGGCCCATCCAGGATACTGGGTGCTTTCCTTTTACTGTCCTCCCCACTCACCCCAGCCAGCCACCAGTCTCACTTCTTGCAGCAGATCAGACCACAGCTCCTTCAAAACATCACCTGCCCCTCCATCTCCCGGATAGGGGCCACAGTTCACAACACCGTCAGCTGCGCAGTACTGTATCCCAAACCTGACACCCTGCGGGCCCAGGTCAGACCAACAGGCAGAGTGGGCCCTGACGTGTGACGCTCGACCCACCTGGAGGGTCCCGAACGGGGCACGGAAGTGCGGAGACGGCCTCCAAGTACTTGCACCTCCAGTCTTTGAAAGTGACTGAGCTGTTCAGTCCCCAGTGCGGCACAGCCTGGATGATCCCTCTAGAGCCTCCAGCCTCAGAGACCCTCGCCTAAGGCACCGCCCCCAGATCCGTACCGGTTTCCCTGGAGCTGAAAACTATATGATAGAGGCCGCCAGGTGGCGCCAGACAACCGGCGCGAACGTCCGCGGGAGGGATCCGGGTCGCAGGGCGGGGAGGGAACACCGCCCGTCCCCTGGATGCCCGGTCCTGGTCCAGGCTCACCTCTGAGCGTGTCTCTCCAGACAAGCGTCAGCAAGGGCGTCAGCCTGGGAGCTCAAAGCGTGCGCGGCATGACCCCAGCAGCAGAAGGGGGACTAGGAAAAAAATCTTTTGGGAAAGGTCCCAGAACCACTGTTCACTTCCAGAGACGTCTGCTGGGAAGGGACAGTCTTCCTACGCCGACTGCGCGGCTCGGGGCTCCGGAGGGGAGGTAGAAAAAGTCCCGGAGATAATGCCAGGCAGGGGCGTCCTGCCCATCTTCTTAGACCTGCAGGAGCGGCAGATTTGGGTGGGAGGGCATGCACTGTAAACCTGAAATCATGGAAGTACTCCTAGGAACATGGATGAATCATTTTTATTCTAGTTTCGGAGAGGAAGTTTTTCTTAAAGCATAAAACGAGATCCAGAGCCATAAGGGAAATGACTGGTAAACTTGATCACACAAAGTTTAGACAAAGTCTGTCTATTTCACAAGGAAAGTCCAACTGTAGCAGTGGTCAGAGATAGGACACAAGGCATAAGGGGCCTTTCCCTCCTTGGCACCGGCCTGCAGGCTCCACTGAGACAGACACCAGCTCTGTAGAACAGTCCCCGCAGCCCCCTGTGGGCCCCTCCTCCCAACCAAGTCAGCAACTGTCAGCCCCAACCAGTTAACAGCCCTGCTCTGCCATTGGTGCCGGCCACAGAAAGCGCCTTCCCACTCTCTCTATTGTGTATAAAAGGACCCTGATTCCTGAGGGAGATGAGATGGCTCCTAGGCTAGTCTGGCATCTCCGCTGTCTGCTGGCCTTCCAACTAAAGTAATCATTCCTTGCTCCAACAACTTATCTTGCAGTTTATTGGCCTGCCATGCAGTGAGCAGAATGAGCTTGGTGTCGGTGGCAAATTTTGGCAAAGCCAGCCTTGCTGCTTGTGGTGAGCTGGCCCCAGGTGGGGAATTTTCAGGTAAGGCCCGCAGCTGCCAGGACCATTTCTGCTGAGGATCTTCCTTTCACAGTTCCCTATAGTGGCCCTGGCTGCCCCAGCGCTTGGCAGTTGGAGCAAGGAGTTGACATTTAGGAGCTGTCGGGCTCCGCATACTAGGGAAAGTCGCTCCCACGTGTGCAGCTGGGAACATATTGCCCTCTCAATTCGTTTGCTTGTTGCTTCAGGGTACCCTTCTGGAGGGTAGAACTGTCATTGGATTTTACCTGACTTGTGAACTGGTTCGTTTGCTTTTGTTTTTGTGTCCATTCATAACGGAATCTGTTTGTCCCTTTGGTATTGAAATCTGTTCGTGTCTTCGTTTTGGGATTGGTGAACTTATCAAGAGAGGAAATACTCCACCTGTCCCTAAGGACAGCCCTTTGGGTCATATCCTAAATAAATGGGCAAGATACAGGTGTGGGCCTATGACTAAGCGATGACATTCTATTGTAGTGGCGTGCGGTCCCAATATACACTAGAATCAGGGGTGCGATGGCCCTTAAATAGCTCACTTAATTATGATACAATCTCACAAAATTTATTTTTGTGAAAGGGCAGATAAAAGTGATGAGATTCCGTATGTAGAGGCATTTAGGTTATTACATCAGGAAGAAAAGAAGTCCGACGGCTGCCACCTTCTGGGGCAGCGGCCTTAAAGGAAAGTCAAGGAGAAACCTATTCTACAAGACGGAGAGGGAGAACATGAGAGTCAGCATTTGCTGTTTCAGAGCTTAACCACCCCTCCGACCAACCCAGCTCCTCCACTGGCCAAGCATGCTGCAGTGGCAGTTGTTCCAACTGCCCCCATGCCAAGGGTATATCCATCGCCTCCTGTTTCCCCTCCTTTTGGAGATGAATTAGAGGTTTCTATGTTAACACCCAGGGCACAGGAGCCTGGTTTGGTATCACCATCCAAGATGCGATAGGGAACCCAATTTGGACTGGGAGCCACTTCTGGAGCAGGAAAACTTCCTTTGTGCTGATATCACTTCAGTTGAGTTCAGTCGCTCAGTCGTGTCCAACTCTTTGCAACCCCATGGACTGCAGCACGCCAGGCTTCCCTGTCCATCACCAACTCCCCGAGTTCACTCAAACTCATGTCCATCGAGTCGGTGATGCCATCCAGCCATCTCATCCTCTGTCATCCCCTTTTCTCCTGCCCCCGATCCCTCCCAGCATCAGAGTCTTTTCCAATGAGTCAACTCTTCACATGAGGTGGCCAAAGTACTGGAGTTTCAGCTTTAGCATCATTCCTTCCAAAGAAATCCCAGGGCTGATCTCCTTCAGAATGGACTGGTTGGATCTCCTTGCAGTCCAAGGGACTCTCAGAAGATTCTCCAACACCACAGTTCAAAAGCATCAATTCTTCGGCGCTCAGCTTTCTTCACAGTCCAACTCTCACATCCATACGTGACCACCGGAAAAACCACAGCCTTGACTAGACAGACCTTTGTTGGCAAAGTAATGTCTCTGCTTTTCAATATGCTATCTAGGTTGGTCATAAGCTTCCTTCCAAGGAGTAAGCGACTTTTAATTTCATGGCTGCAATCACCATCTGCAGTGATTTTGGAACCCCCGCAAAATAAAGTCTGACACTGTTTCCACTGTTTCCCTATATATTTCCCATGAAGTGATGGGACCAGATGCCATGATCTTCATTTTCTGAATGTTGAGCTTTAAGCCAACTTTTTCACTCTCCTCTTTCACTTTCATCAAGAGGCTTTTTAGTTCCTCTTCACTTGCTGCCATAAGAGTGGTGTCATCTGCATATCTGAGATTATTGATATTTCCCCCGGCAATCTTGATTCCAGCTTGTGCTTCTTCCAGCCCAGCGTTTCTCATGATGTACTCTGCATGTAAGTTAAATAAGCAGGGTGACAATATACAGCCTTGATGTACACCTTTTCCTATTTGGAACCAGTCTGTTGTTCCATGTCCAGTTCTAACTGTTGCTTTGTGACCTGCATACAGGTTTCTCAAGAGGCAGGTCAGGTGGTCTGGTATTCCCATCTCTCTCAGAATTTTCCACAGTTTATTGTGATCCACACAGTCAAAGGCTTTGGCATAGTCAAGAAAGCAGAAATAGATGTTTTTCTGGAACTCTCTTGCTTTTTCCATGATCCAGCGGATTTTGGCAATTTGATCTCTGGTTCTTCTGCCTTTTCTAAAACCAGCTTGAACATCTGGAAGTTCACGGTTCATGTATTGCTGAAGCCTGGCTTGGAGAATTTTGAGCATTACTTTACTAGCGTGTGAGATTAGTGGAATTGTGCGGTAGTTTGAGCATTCTTTGGCATTGCCTTTCTTTGGGATTGGAATGAAACCTGACCTTTTCCAGTCCTGTGGCCACTGCTGAGTTTTCCAAATGTGCTTGCATATTGAGTGCAGCACTTTCACAGCATCATCTTCCATGATTTGAAATAGCTCAACTGGAATTCCATCACCTCCACTAGCTTTGTTTGTAGTTATGCTTCCTAAGGCCCACTTGACTTCACATTCCAGGATGTCTGGCTCTAGGTAAGTGATCACACCATCATGATCATCTTGGTCGTGAAGATCTTTTTTGTACAGTTCTTCTGTGTATTCTTGCCACCTCTTCTTAATATCTTCTGCATTTGTTAGGTCCATGCCATTTCTTTATTGAGCCCATCTTTGCATGAAATGTTCCCTAGGTATCTCTAATTTTCTTGAAGAGATCTCTAGTCTTTCACATTCCGTTGTTTTCGTCTATTTCTTTGCATTGATCTTTGAGGAGTGCTTTCTTATCTCTTCTTGCTATTCTTTGGAACTCTGCATTCAGGTGCTTATATCTTTCTTTTCTCCTTTGCTTTTCACTTCTCTTCTTTTCACAGCTATTTGTAAGGCCTCCTCAGACAGCCAGTTTGCTTTTTTGCATTTCTTCTCCATGGGGATGGTCTTGATCCCTGTCTCCTGTACAATGTCACGAATCTCTGTCCATAGTTCATCAGGTAGCGTGGCCGAGAGGAGCTACCCCACGTCCGAGGTCAGAGGCAGAAGCCGGGAAGACTCCATGCCTGAGGGGCAGCGGTGAAGGGGAGCTACACCATTTCCGAGGCCAGGGGCGGCGGCAGGGAGGAGCTACTCCACGTTCAAGGAGCGGTCCCTGCGCAGGCGCAGGAGGGCCTAGAGGAGTTAATCCACGTTCAAGGTCAGGAGGGGCGGCGGTGAGGAGATACCCCTCGTCCAAGGTAAGGAGCAGCGACTACGCTTTGCTGGAGCAGCCGTGAAGAGATACCCCACGTCCAAGGTAAGAGAAACCCAAGTAAGATGGTAGGTGTTGCAAGAAGGCATCAGAGGGCAGACACACTGTGTTCATTAGAAGAAATTAAAACTCGGTAAGACTGAAAGGATCTAAAAAGGGGATTTATGGTACCCACTCCACTTCTTGCCTGGAGAATCCCAGGGACGGGGGAGCCTGGTGGGCTGCCATCTATGGGGTCGTGCAGAGTCGGACACGACTGAAGCGACTTAGCAGCAGCAGCAGCATGGTACTAGATGATCAATCGTGACTCTAAGGATGGAATCTTCTGGTGAATGAAAAAAGCCATAATGTGTTCCATGTACAGTAGAAATGGAATAATATGCATTTAAAGACCCTAAGAATTTTATCATGTTTATGGAAGAAGGTAGATTTGCATTCAAAAATTTCAAACTAAGTTTAGAATATATTTGTAGAACTTAAATAGAATCTCTTTAAATCTGAAATATTGTTTTTCATGACTAAAAAATTGTGTTTCAGGATACTGAGTTTATTTCTCAGAAAATAGATTACAGAAATGATTTTACAAATGAGGCATGCCTTATCTCAACCCCAATATTCATCTGAAGTGACTTTAGTAATCCATGACAGGTGCCTGTAGAATTCTTAATTTTCTGATGTTGTTACAGAATCTTTGCAAATCCTGTTGCAGATAGTGGTCATAAATTGTATGCTCTCCATACAGCCCTGGAGAAGGCAATGGCACCCCACTCCAGTATTCTTGCCCGGAAAATCCCATGGACGGAGGAGCCTGGTGGGCTGCAGTCCATGGGGTCACGAAGAGTTGGACATGACTGAGCGACTTCACTTTCACTTTTCACTTTCCTGCACTGGAGAAAGAAATGGCAACCCACTCCAGTGTTCTTGCCTGGAGAATCCCAGGGACGGGGGAGCCTGGTGGGTTGTCGTCTATGGGGTCGCAGAGTTGGACACGACTGAAGTGACTTAGCAGCATACAGTCCTATTATTTCTATCAAGCTTGCAAACCATTTGGGTTTCTTTGTAGGCTGTGAGTGAGTCTATCCAAAGCGAAGGAGGGAGATGAAAACAATACTTTCAAATGATACTATTTGAGGAATACTTTTTCTCTGTTTGGGATTGGTTTTATAGGCAGCGGAATGCTACTTACATTACAAATCAACATCTACTTATTTCAGCACCATACAAAGAAGCTTATAGATTTGATTTAATCCATTTAAATGTAGCTATCATCATGGTAATTATTTTCAGTGGAATTCCGGAGATGATACATGCTTTTGGACCGAAAGGACTACCCTGGTGGCTCAGATGGTAAAGCATTTGCCTACAATGTGGGAGACCTGGATTCAATTCCTGGGTCGGGAAGATCTCCTGGAGAAGGAAATGGCAACCGACTCCAGTATTCTTGCCTGGAAAATCCCATGGACAGAAGAGCCTGGTGGGCTACCGTCCATGGGGTCGCAAAGAGTCGGACACGACTGAGCGACTTCACTTCACTTTTGGACTGAAAACTTTTCTGGATGACGGTCGTAAGGCAGTGCTGGGGCCTTTCCCTCTGACAACGTATTTCCTGAGGATGATTCTGGCCATGATCATCGCTTCCAGTAACTCTAGGTGTGTACAGCTCAGACTAAAAAAAACCTCCACATATATTTTTCCTGCCTGCTTTTTTTCTGGCCCACCAATCTGCTGATCTATGTCCAGGGTATCATAGGCATCGTGACCACCTACAACACCACTTCATTAGACAAATGTTCTCTCTGACAGAGAGACTTCTCTCTGATAGAGGGAGAAACATTATGGCTTGAGAAAGCTGCCTTTGAGAAAGGGGCTGTGACTGTGTGGGACTCCCTCTGTGTGTTCTGCATGGCCTGGATCAGTGTGCCTGTGGTGATGCTCATCCTCACACGTCACAACACAGCACAACGCGTCCACAGGACCAGCCTCCGCCCACCACCCTCTCCTGGAAAACAGACACCACGCGATGCTGGCACTGGTCACCTGCTTTGTTTTCTTTCACTTGACCAATATCTGCCTTGCCATTTATATAAGTTACAGACATAATATAAAAAGTTTGGAGAACATAACTGTTTTCCTCTCCTCTTGTTATCCGGTCATCTGTCCTTTTTGCTAATCAAAAGCACTAACAGAGGATCCTATCTGAATGATGTCTTTTAAAGATGAAACAATGGTCCTCACAATGCTCAGTGGTTTGAACACCCTCAGACAATTCTCTGACACAAAGGCTGGGTGTTTAGAATTTCTCACACCAAAATATTTGTAAGGTAAATTTCAAAAAGAGCATTAATAATTTTTGCTTTGATGATTTCTTCAGTCATCCAGCTTAGTGAACATACTGGGATAAAAGACCAGGATTATGGAATAAAACATATTCAAGACAGCAGCAAATTGATGGGAAAACTCTTGTAACTTTCCTACAGTGATTCTCAAAAACTCATGATAATTTGGGCGCCCCTCTGGGTGCTTGAGGGAGAATGGGCTTCCTCAGTGGTAAAGAATCCATCTGCAATGCAGGGGACACGGAAGACATGAGTTCTATCTCTGGGTCAGGAAGACCCCCTGGAGGAGGAAGTGGCAACCTACTCCAGTATTCTGGCCTCGTAAATTCCATGGGCAGAGGAGCCTGGTGGGCTGAAGTCCATAGGGTGGCAAAGAGTAGGACACGACTGAGTGACTGGGCATGACATGGCACTTGGTGCTCAGGACAGGTTGCCACAGTAGTGTACAATATATAGAATATATTGAATTAAAGTTACTTGAGAAACAGCGGGTGAAACAAAATTATATATATATGTCATCTTATGCACTCTCTCATCTGAAAGCAAGAAATAAATCTCCATGTGAAGTTATTTTGTCTCTACGAGGGAGGATAGAAAGCATCCTTATCACCTGATTTGGAATTCAAGGCCAAGGAACTGTATGAACAAGCTTTGTCATTTCTTCATTAGTTTGCTGTCCCAAGCAAAACCTTATTTTGTTAAATCTTCACAAGTAATTGTATCTTTGGCTAAAAATGATATATAAATAGCCTACTTGGGTCACTTTGGAGGTCCCATTCCTCTGAGACCTCTACAGGTACAAATTAAATTTGTTGGTTTAATTAAAAAAAAAAAAGAAAGAGAAAAAATACCGTTTTTCTGTCTTGTGTGTTTGTATAATAAAGTTTTACTAAAAGTATAAAAGAGATAGAGAAAGCTTCTGACAGAGGCATCAGAAGGGGGCAGAAAGAGTGCACCCCTGCTAGTCTTCAGCTGGATGTTATATAGCTACTAGCTGGCTGCTAATTAGAGAAAGGAAATGTCTCAAAACTCAGAGACTGGCACCAGGCCCCTCACCCACAACATGCATTTTGAGATAACACTGGCACAAAGTGAGTCATCCTGGGCTGTAAAACAATTGACATGAATCTTGAAGAAAGGCAGGTTTCCAAGTAAATATATATTTCACTAACATAGATTAGGAGAACAATGTATGAGGCAAGCATACTGGTTTGATGAGCCCTTATCAGTTCGGAGTCTTAAGCAGAACCAGCTTGAAGAGTCTAGGGTAAAGACATAGTTCATTAACATAGCTTAAAAAAAAACATTTCCAGAAGAAAAATGCATTGGTTAGCTCAAGGTTGAGAATTAAGTTCAGGTGGAACCAGGTGTCATCGTGGCAACACAGAATTTTAAGAGAAATCTCCTGTGAAAATTTGTATAGGGAAGGGAAAAGAATATGGCACTTGTAGCTTTGTTTCCTCCTGCCGCTTAAGAGAGAGAAAAAATGTCTGACACTTGCAGCCTATTTCCTCCGTTTGGAGACCCCAACCTTCCTGCCTGTTACTCTCATTCCCCCCTTTTCTTTTAGGAGAATTATGTTGCCTAGGAAAAGGGGGTGCCGTTCCCATTCTGTAACTGCTTCCGAGCTCATAAGGGACGTCGTCCCTAAATTGGTGAAGGAACGTATTCTCCTAACCCTCGTATAGAGGGTCTCTGATCGGGGGCCCCAGGTAGTAGTCGCAGGAGTTTGAGCAACCATTTGTAACTTTAAAAACCTTCATGTGACTAGAAAGAAACCCAGTTACGCAGTTACAAATGCAGGGAGCAAACAGCAAAAACAGAACAATCAGCCAAGTTAAAAGTCACATTGTGTCCATAGCTATGGTACAAAGTGTTGCACCAGTCCATTTTAGGATTGTTAGATGTCATCAGATTAAGAAGAAGCATCACATATGATTGTTATTGTCAAAGGTATTCACAGACTTGGAGAAAGTCCTTTTCTTGAAGTGGAGATGCCCTCCAAGGAAAGACTTCCACTGATGAAGAGGGGAGTGCTCTGCAGACCCAGTGATTGGACCGATTGTGGAATGCAGTGCACGGGTGAGCCCAGGACAGGAAGGCATTGTCTTGAGGATCAAACAGCAGACTCAGGATTTTTGGAGTCAGCAGAAGCAGGCTCACATTGATTATCAGGCTCATCTGACAGAAAGGTCCTTCCATCCAGGTTGGAGACAGTTTCTTAAATTATGTTTTGCTTGCAGGTCATGCATGAGGCATCTGATCTTCATCCAGAGATAGATTACCGAGATAAGCTTCAGAAACAAACCTACAGTGTTCCAAATTCATCTGCACTCTCCAGGGCAGATGGGCGCAAGGGGCTGCTGCTGGCACCAAAGCTCCAGTTCCTTGTGGAGTCCAGTCGAAGGAAGGAAGTCCACTCTGGGTTGCTCCATTGGTCACCATAACTGTTGGCTAAAGTGATGTACAACTTGAGAGTTGCGAGTCAAGTTTTATTGGAGGCAAAATGAGGACTGCAGCCCAGGAGGCAGCATCTCAGATAGCTCCGAGAGACTGCTCGTCGTGTTAATTTAATTAGGTCAGCTGGTATAACTTAGAAGGATGGGGCCATATCCCTACCTCTAAACCCTTACTTTAAAGAGATCTTCCATAATGTGACATACTGATCAGTCCAATTATAGACAGACTTCGCTGAACCAAAAGATTTAAAAAACATTTTAAAATATTTATTTGATTTTATTTTTGGTTGCACTGGGTCTTTGTTGTTGGGTGTTGGTTTTCTCTGGTTGTGGAGAGCGTGGGCTATGCTCTGGTTACAATGCATGAGCTTCTCGTTGGGGTACCTTCTTGTTGCAGAGAATGAACTCCAGGGTGCAGGCTCAGTAGCTGTGGTGCGTAGGCTTAGCTGCCCCTTGGCATGTGAATCCTCTGGACCAGGGATCAAATCCCTGGCCCCTGCACTGGCAGGTAGATTCTCACTGGATCACCTGGGAAGTTCTGGACCAAAAGATTTTGTATCTATACTTTTACATACTTTAGACCTTGTTGTCTATATTTAAGTTTACTGTATGGTGTCCATCATATCTGGTATAATTACAAAGAGTGATATAAGTGTAAATATAACCATGCTTCCCTCACAGTATGAATTATAATCAAGTCTCCAAAGACAAAGGTATTCATTTTCATATACTTTAAGAAACTCATAATTTATTTTTTGCATGCACAGGTTTGTATGTAGATATTGGCATACAGGTAGTCCTTGAATTTCCATTCAATATTTTGAAGGTATATTTTTTGTGTCAATAGCAAATATTTTTGTCTTTGTAGCTTTGCACTTTTGTAATGTGATATTTTGCATTTACAATTTACATTTGCAATTCCTGTATATTGCAGTATGATATATATGAAAACCTGAAAAATTCTGCTAGAAAACAGCTAAAATTCTCAATAAAATATTGGAAAATATCTTAAAATTTAGACTTATGCTCAGACAAGTATAAGGTAGATTTCTGAATGCTGGCATTGCAGCTGTTCTTAGCATATGTGTGAACATTTTATAGCTTCTTGAGAGACAGACATCTGGGAATTGGATCCAGAGAACAGAGTTTGATGAAGTAAGAAAGTTCAGGTACATTCTCTTACACTAGAAATAATTTTATGTGAGCGCATTCAAATGTTGAAACTAAAATGAAAAAAATTACAATAGGCAAATAATAATAAACGTTAAATTATGCACTTATTAAGTAGAAAAAACTACATATTAGATGTTCAATTGAAAATTGAGTTTTGTTGTATTAAACACTGATTCTAGCATTTATATTCCCTTTTTTATGAAATTAATGAAGACTTGCCTGCTCTAGCATAAATTATGTATCAAGAGAAGTTTCAGAAGAGAGAAATTACTCTTTGGATAGCTATACTTTGACTGAAAGTAAAAGTCGCTCAGTCGTGTCCAACTCTTTGCGACCCTATGGACTATACAGTCCATGGAATTCTCCTGGCCAGAATACTGGAGTGAGTAGCCGTTCCCCTCTGCAGGTGACCTTCCCAACCCAGGGATCTAACCCAGGTCCCCCACATTGCAGGTGGATTCTTGAGCAGCTGAGCCACAAGGGATGCTCAAGAAGGCTGCAGTGGGTAGCCTGTCCCTTCTCCAGCAGTTCTTCCTGAACCAGGAATTGAACCTGGGTCTCCTGCATTGTGGGTGGTTTCTTTACCAGCTGAGCTACCAGGGAAGCCCATACTTTGACTTTGGTCAAAGTACTTTTGTTTGGATTAAAAAGTGGATTTAGTTGATTTATGGAAACTAAAAACCATTAGTACTTTGAGTTGGCTTTTGTTTCTACTATTGCAGAACTCATAGAATTGCTTCTTAAGGAAACTAGGAAGAGGCATTTGTGAAATCAGGTGGTGAACGTAATTAAAAACACTTCTGTGTTTATCAAGAGAACCCTCTGTAACTTAGTAATTTGTCGTTCCTCTGGACAAATCAGAAATTCATTGCTCACAGATTGATTCACAGTCCGTGGAAAGTAAGTATCCTGTGCCTACTATAACCCTGGAACCAGGCGCCCACCTACAGTCAACTGCAGTCCATCAGAGGCATTGCACCCTCTGAACACCGAAGGCTCAGACTCAATAAGTACCCTCCCCATCTAAAGCTCTTTCATGAAGGGAGTGAACCGGGTATTTTTACAAGAACTCACTTTCCCCAATTCTTTTTTTCTTTGAAGGTCTTATGCTAAATACTTAGTTTCTGCTCAAGTGTAGTCTCCTCTCTTCTTTTTCTATATATTTTTTAGTTTCTAGATGCCCTAATTTTTTATATTATGAACGCTCTTTTTGTGTCATTCAAAAGTACTGTTTACTTTTACTGATGTTCTCATTTTTTCAGATTAAAAAAAACCTTATTGTCTATTTTCTCTCTGATTCTTTCTTGGATATTTTCCTTTCATGTGCAGTTCTTTTACATATCTCTTGAAAGGCCTAACAAGCTATTAAAACAATTTAATGGACAAACATTAAGTGGTATACAACTTGGAAACTGGAAACAAAATGAAGGAAATTGGCTGTATAAATCTCAATTCTTTCTGAAGTTCATATACTATTGTGTTGCTCAGTCCAGGTCTCACATGCATACATGACCCCTGGAAGAACCACAGCTTTGACTAGACAGACCTTTGTTTGGCAAAGTAATGTCTCTGCTTTTTAATATGCTGTCTAGGTTGGTCATAGCTTTTCTTCCAAGGAGCAAGCGTCTTTGAATTTCATGGCTGCAGTCACCATCTGCAGTGATTTTGGAGCCCAAGGAAATAAAGTCTCTCACTGTTTCCCCATCTCTTTGCCATGAAATGATGGGAGTGAAATGATCTTAGTTTTCTGAATGCTGAGCTTTAAGCCAACTTTTTCGCTGTCCTCTTTCACTTTCATCAAGAGACTCTTTGATCTTTCAGGAGATTGGGAAACAACTGCCCACATTGGTGAGGGGGCATTATTTACTCAGTCGATCAGAATCAAGTGCTAATCTCTTCCAGAAACACCCTCAGGAACATGCCCAGAGACAGTGTTTGACCACCTATCCGGGTAGTCCTTAGCCCAGTCATGTTTACAAAGAAGATTAGCTGGTATATATGCAGAGAAAAATGCAAATCTGTGAAGCGTTCCAAATTGTTTTCGCTTCATGGATCACAGCCTTGTGGTGAAGAAGGGGCTTGTGTAACTTAGAAAACTCTGAGCCATGCCATGCAGGGCCATCCAAGACAGGCCATAATGAAGAGTTCTGACAGAAGGTGCTCCACTGGGTGAGGGAATGCTGAACCACTCTGGTATTCTTGCTGCCAGAACACAAGGAATGGTTTGAAAATTTTAAAAAAAGGATACGACATCAGAAGATGAGCTCCTCAGGTCAGAATGTGTTGCATATGCTACAGAGAAAGACAGGAGGGCCATTACTAACAGCTCCAGAAAGAATGAAGCAGCGGGACTAAAGGGGAAATGATGCTCATGTATGGATGTGTCTGCTGGTGAAAATAAAACCTGATGCTGTAAAGAACAATTTGGCATAGGGACCTGGAATGTTAGGTCCATGAATCAAGGCAAACTGAACATGGTCAAGCAGATGGCAAGAGTGAAGACCGGCCTCTTAAGAATCAGAGAAGTAAAATGGATGGGAGTGGGCAAGTTTAATTCAGATGACCATGAAGCTGTTCCTCTGGGCAAGAATATCATAGAAGAAAAGGAGCAGCCTATATAGTCAATAGAGTCCAAAATGTAGTACTTGGGTACAGGCTAAAAAATGACAGAATGATCTCATTTCCAAGGCAAACCATTCAACATCACAATAACCCAAATCTATTCTCTAAGCTCAGATCATGAGCTCCTTATTGAAAAATTCAGACAAATTGAAGAAAGTAGGGAAAGCCACTAGACCATTCAGGTATGACCTAAATCAAAATCCCTTATGATTATACAGTGGCAGTGACAAATAGATTCTAGGGATTAGATCTGATAGACAGAGTGCCTGAAGAACTATGGATGGAGCTTTGTAACATTGTACAGGAGGCAGTGATCAAGACAATCCCCAAGAAAAAGAAATGCAAAAAGGCAAACTGGTCGTCTGAAGAAGGCTTACAAATAGGTGAGAAAAGAAGAGAAGCTAAAGGTAAAGGAGAAAAAGAAATATAGACCCATCTAAATGCAGAGTTCCAAAGAATAGCAAGGAGCAATAAGAAAGCCTTCCTCAGTGATCAATGCAAATAAATAGAGGAAAACAACAGAATGGGAAAGACTAGAGATCTATTCAAGAAAATTAGAGATGCCAAGGGAACATTTCACACAAAAATGGGCACAATAAAGGACAGAAATCGTACAGACCTAACAGAAGCAGAATATATTAAGAAGAGGTGGCAAGGATACACAGAAGAACTGTACAAAAACGATCTTCATAACACAGATAACCACGATGGTGGGATCACTCACCTAGAGCCTGACATCCTGGAATGCGAAGTCAAGTGGACCTTAGGAAGCATTACTATGAAAAAAGCTAGTGGAGGTGATGGAATTCCAGCTGAATTGTTTCAAATTCCCAAAGATGTTGCTGTTAAAATGCTGCACTCAATATGCCAGCAAATTTGGAAAACTCAGCAGTGGCCACAGGACTGGAAAAGGTCAGTTTTCATTCCAGTCCCAAAGAAAGGCAATGCCAAAGATTGCTCAAACTACCTACAATTGCAGTCATCTTACACGCTAGTAAAAAGTAATGCTCAAAATTCTCCAGGCCAGGCTTCAGCAATACGTGAACTGTGAACTTCCAGATGTTCAAGCTGGTTTTAGAAAAGGCAGAGGAACCAGAGATCAAATTGCCAACATCTGTTGGATCATTGAAAAAGCAAGAGAGTTCCAGAAAAACATCTACTTCTGCTTTATTGACTACATGAAACCCTTTGACTGTGTAGATCACCACAAACTATGGAAAATTCTTAAAGAGATGGAAATACCAGACCACCTGACCTGCCTCCTGAGGAAGGTCAGGAAGCAACAGTTAGAACTGGACATGGAATAACAGATTGGTTCCAAATAGGGAAAGGAGTATGGCAAGGCTGCATATTGTCACACTGCTCGTTTAACTTATATGCAGAGTACATCATGCAAAAATGCCAGACTGGATGAAGCACAAGCTGGAATCAAGATTGCAGGGAGAGATATCAATAACCTCAGATATGCAGATGACACCACCCTTATGGCAGAAAGTGAAGAGGAACTAAAAAGCCTCTTGATGAAAGTGAAAGAGGAGAGTGAAAAAGCTGGCTTAAAGCTCAACATTCAGAAAACTAAAATCATGGCATCTGGTCCCATCACTTCATGGCAAAGAAATGGGGAAACAATGGAAAAGGTGAGTGACTTTATTTTCTTGGGTTCCAAAATCACTGCAGATGGTGATTGCAGCCATGAAACTAAAAGGCGCTTGCTCCTTGGAAGAAAAGCTGTGACCTATCTAGACAGCATATTAAAAAGCAGAGACATTACTTTGCTGAACAAAGGTCCATCTAGTCAAAGCTATGGTTTTTCCTGTAGTCATGTCTGGATGTGAGAACTGGACTACAAAGAAAGCTGAGCAGGGAAGAATTGATGCTTTTGAACTGTGGTGTTGGAGAATCTTCTGAGAGTCCCTTGGACTGCAAGGAGATCAAACCAGTCAATCTTAAAGGAAATCAGTCCTGAATATTCGTTAGAAGGACTGATGCTGAAGCTGAAACTCCAATTCTTTGGCCACATGATACAAAGAACTGACTCATTGGAAAAGATCCTGATGCTGGGAAAGATTGAAGGCGGGAGAGGAAAGGGATGACAAAAGATGAGATGGTTGGATGGCATCACTGACTCAATGGACATGAGTTTGAGCAAGCTCTGGGAGTTGGTTGCTGGACAGGGAAGCCCGGCGTGCTGCAGTCCATGAGGTTACAAATAGTTGCACACTACTGAGTGAACTGAACTGAAATGATTCTCTAAGCGCTAAGGCTGAAGAAGCTGAACTTGAATGGTTCTATGAAGACCCACAAGACCTAGAACTAACTCCTTTCCATTGTAGGGGACTGAAAAGCAAAAACAGGAAGTCAGGTAATACCTGGAGGAACAGGCAAGTTGGACCTTGGAGTACAAAATGAAGCAGGACGAAAGCTAACAGAATTTTGCCGAGAGAATGCACTGGTCATAGCAAACACCCTGTTCCAACAATACAACAAAGGACTACACATGGACATCATGAGATGGTCAGTACCAAAATCAGACTGATTACAGTCTTTGCAGCTGAAGATGGAGAAAGCTTATGCAGTCAGAAAAACAAACCCTGGAACTAACTGTGGCTCAGATCATGAAATTTTTATTGCAAAATTCAAGCTTAGATTGAACAAAGTAAGGCAGGCCCCTAGGCCACTGAGGTATGGCCTAAATAAAATTCCTTATTATTATACAGTGGAGGTGATGAATAGGTTCCATGGATTAGATCTGACTGAAAGAGTGCCTGAAGAACTATGGACGGAGCTTCATAACACTGTATAGAAGGCAGTGACTAAAACCATCCCAAAGAAAAAGAAATGTAAGAAGGCAAGGTGGTCATCTGAGGAGGCCTACAAGTAGGTAAGAGAAAAAGGGAAGCGAATGACTAGGGAGAAAGGGAAAGATACACCCAACGGAATGCACAGTTCCAGAGGATAGCAAGGAGAGATAAGAAGGCCTTCTTCAATGAACAATGCAAAGAAATAGAGGAAACGGTAGAATGGGAAGGACTAGAGATCTCATCAAGAAAACTGGAGATATCAAGGGAACATTTCATGCAAGGATATTCATGATAAAGGACAGAAATGGTAAGGACCTAACAAAAGCAGAAGAGATTAAGAAGAGTTGGCGAGAATGCACAGAAGAACTATACAAAAAAGATCTTGATGACCCAGATAACCATGATGGTGTGGTCACACACCTGAGTCAGACATCCTGGAGTGTGAAGTCAAGTGGGCCTTAGGAAGTATTACTGTGAACAAAGATAGAGGAGGTGATGGAATTCCAGCTGAACTGTTCCCATTCCCAAAAGATGATGCTGTGAAAGTGCTGCACTCAATATGCCAGCAAATTTGGAAAACTCAGCAGTGGCCACAGGACTGGAAAAGGTCAATTTTCATTCTAATCCCAAAGAAGGGCAATGCCAAAGAAAGTTCATACTGTAAAGTACAATTGCACTCATTTCACATGCTACTTTTTCCAGGCCATGCAGCTTTCAGCGTCTTATTTCCTGGATCAGGGATTGAACCTAGCTCACCACAGTGGAAGCACAGAGTTCTATCCACTGTAACACCATGGAATAGTCTCATTTCTTATTTTAATAGTTGAGTCTTCTTCTGTTTTCTTAGTCAGTGTAATTAAACTTTTGTCAGTGTTGTTGACGTTTTCCTAGGACCAACATTTGTTGATATGTACATAGATTTTGTATCTTTCATTGTTTATTCTAATTTCTAGTGTTTCGATGTGTTTGATAGATTTCAGTTTAGTTTTCCCTAGTCTTTCTAATTCTTTAAGATGTAAAGCTTTGGTACATATGCACAATGGAGTGTTACTCAGCCATTAAAAAGAATACATTTGAATCAGTTCTAATGAGGTGGATGAAACTGGAGCCTATTATACAGAGTGAAGTAAGCCAGAAACAAAAACACCAATACAGTATACTAACACATATATATGGAATTTAGAAAGATGGTAATGATAACCCTGTATGCAAGACAGCAAAAGAGACACAGATGTACAGAACAGTCTTTTGGACTCTGTGGGAGAGGGAGAGGGTGAGATGATTTGGGAGAATGGCATTGAAACATATATAATATCATATAAGAAATGAATCACCAGCCTAGGTTCGATGCAGGATGCAGGGGGTGGTGCACTGGGATGACCCAGAGAGATGGTATGGGGAGGTAGGTGGGAGGGGGGTTCAGGATTGGGAACACGTGTACGCCCGTGGCAGATTCATGTTGATGTATGGCAAAACCAATACAATATTGTAAAGCAAAATAATAATAATAATAAAATAAAATCTGAAAAAATATAAAATTAATTTTAAAAAAGATGTAAAGTTCAGTTTTTGATAAGGTAGATTTGAAACAACTTTTTCTTTGAGTTAAGTAAACTGGCTTCTTGATAACCTATGCCATTATCAATAATTGATGTTTACCTTAACCTAAGTGCTAAAGCATAAGTTGAAATTATTCCAAGAAGCCCTAAGTTGATTTGAAAGAAGCTTATCGTAACCATGCCATGCCCCTCAGCGTGGTGGTGACACAACAACCATGAGCTCCTGGCAGGGACGTCAGTAATGGACACAGGATGACAGAGCTCTCAGTGTCAGGATGGAAGATGTCTCTGCCCCAAGCCCTGAGGACAGACTATGGTGAAATCACAGGGGCAAGGGGAAAAACGTGTTTTCCCTCACTGTTTTTCACTGGGATGGAGGTAGGTAGGTGCAGAGCCTCAGGAAAAGTCCTCCGTGGGACTGATCTGAAGCAGTAAAAAGGAATGGATAAGGAAGCTGTGGTACACATATACACAATGGACTGTTACTCAACTGTAAAAAAGAACGCATTTGAGTCAGTTCTAATGAGGTGGATGAAACTGGAGCCTGTTATCCAGAGTGAAGTAAGTCAGAATGAGAAACATCAATACAGTATATTCAGTTCTGTTCAGCAGGTCAGTCATGTCCAACTCTTTGTGACCCCATAGACTGCAGCACGCCATGCATCCTTGTCCATCACCAGCTCCTGGAGTTTACTCAAACTCATGTCCATTGAGTCAATGATGCCATCCAACAATCTCATCCTCTGCTGCCCCCTTCTCCTGCCTTCAATCTTTCCTAGCATCAGAATCTTTTCCAATGAGTCAGTTCTTTGCATCAGGTGGCCAAAGGATTGGAGTTTCAGCTTCAGCATCAGTCCTTCCAATGAATATTCAGGACTGTTTTCCTTTAGAATTGACTGATTTGATCTCCAAGGGACTCTCAAGAGTCTTCTCCAACACCATAGTTCAAAAACATCAATTCTTCGGCACTCAGCTTTCTTTATAGTCCAACTCTCACATCCATAGATGACTACTGGAAAAACCATAGCTTTGAAACATGGACCTGTGTTGGCAAAGTAGTTTCTGCTTTTTAACATGCTGTCTAGGTTGGTCATAGCTTTTCTTTCAAGGAGCAAGCACCTTTTAATTTCATGGCTACAATCACCATCCACAGTGATTTTGGAGCCCAGGAAAATAAAATCTGTCAGTTTCCATTATTTCCACTGTTTCCTTCTATTTGCCATGAAGTGATGAGACTGGATGCCATGAGCTTAGTTTTTTGAATGCTTAGGTTTAAGCCAACTTTTTCTCTCTCCTCTTTCACTTTAGTCCTTCTTCACTTCTGCATAAGGGTGGTGTCATCTGTGCATCTGAGGTTATTGATATTTCTTCCAGCAATCTTGATTCCAGCTTGTGCTTCATCCAGCCCAGAATTTTGCATGATGTACTCTTCATATAAGTTAAATAAACAAGTTGACAATATACAACCTTGATGTATTCCTGTCCCAACTTGGAACCAGTTTGTTGTTCCATGTTCACTCATTAAGAATGTTTGAAGCCAGGGAAACAGATGGCATTGCCTGGAAGAATGTGTTGAATAAATGCGAAAGCATGACTGATGTAAGAAGCATCAATCATTAAGTGAGATGGGAGAGAGAGGGATAGGAGGGGAAGAAGGGAGAAAAATAGCTGTTTACAGTGGAAAAAAGGAACTTTATGAAGGGAATGTGGCTTTTCCAAGTTATGGCATAAGCAGGAGAATATTTGAGGGAAGATGGGACTTGGGTTTGAAAGCAAAGTATCTGAGAGTTGAGAGGTACATGGTCACACTGGAGATGAGGTACTACAGGATGGTGAAAGCTAGGTGATTGTGTGTTTTAAAGGAAGGTAAAAAAGGAGATATCAAAAAGATATTAATATCTTGGTATTCAAAGAACCATGTGATCTCTTTGTCCTGGTGATGTTGGATGCAGGGGACCAGCATGTGTATTGTTGACAGTGACCGGAATGGGAAGATATCCTCAAAGGAAGACGATGTAGGGGAAAGTCTGGAATTGGTTTTGGGCAATGACCTGGAGCTTTCTGTTCTTGACGAATATCTGCTTGATGCCCCAGGATTCAGCTCTCAATGCGTGCTGCCTGTATTAGCAGTGTCACCATCCAACAGAAATGCAATCTCTTGTCTCCACCCCAGACTACTGCCATTGAGAGCCAGAAATCTGAGTTCTGTCAATCCTTTGAGTAAATGTGATGCACAGAGCAATTTGAGGCTCATCTCAATGGGGAGAGTGCAGTGTGGTTATCCAAATGTGCTGAGAACATTCTCCATGACTGGCAGTGGTTTCATCCCCCATTTTGTTCACATTTTACATGTCATTTTGTTTTAAAAGGGGAGGCTCAAAAGAAATATAATGCCCAGAAAACTGGAGAAGAAAAGACAAGAGCTTTTCGCCAAGGCCAAGCAGACTTGTCATGACAGATTCTGAGGCTGACCGGATGCACTTTCCAGAAGCCAGTCACAAAGATAACCTCTCATCAATGTGGTCAGGTGTCACTGATGTGAGGGGACCCTAGGAGAAGCTGTAGCAAGTCTGTGCATTCAGGAGGCTGCAGGACCTCCAGGCCTACAACTGAAGGAGAACCTTTCAGAACCTTGGACAGCACAAATGTTTCGGGGGTTATTGCCCTGGTACTGCAGGTGAGTTCCTGGGTCGTGTCGGTTCCAGATCTCTGCACACCAGCCCTGAGCTCATCACTCTTAGCCTTCAGATAAGGCAGAGATGGACCCAGGATTGGGGCTTTTCCTCCCACAGGCCCTCTGGCAGATGGCCAGAAACATGCAGATATTCGCTGACAGTCTCAGATAAGGAAGACAGCAAGGGAGGGATTGGCTATGACCTCGAGGGCAGACAGACTTGCCAAGGATGCAGAGAGAGCCAGGAGCCAGAAAGAATGTTCTTGAGAACTAGGGGAAAAATAAAAGACTGTCCTGTAGAAACCAAATAGTCCCTGGGAAGTGGTTCACAGGGAGTGGGGGTGGGGACAGTCCTCCGTTCCACTTGCCACTTTCACTGTCAGCCGGTTTCTGAAC
Organism: Budorcas taxicolor; assembly: GCF_023091745.1. Lineage (NCBI taxonomy): Eukaryota > Metazoa > Chordata > Mammalia > Artiodactyla > Bovidae > Budorcas > Budorcas taxicolor. The sequence goes on along the minus strand of NC_068916.1, from coordinate 5,526,905 downwards.
TAAGATGCTTTGTTATATGAACTTTGTATTCTATTAAATGCTTAGTAGACAAAAACAAGAGGCATAAATGTTTTTGTGGATAAGAGATTGGGTTTCATGTGACAAGAGTAAAGATTTTTGTACATCTTTATGCACCTCAGTTTCTGCTTGCCAGAATTTCTTTATTGAATTCTACAAAGGTAATCTAGCCTGGGGAATTACTTAGTGTTTTTAGTTATAGTATTTTCTTACATTACTTACACTTAAGAAACAATCTATTCTACAGAGATTCTTTTAATATTTACTGTTATAAAATCTTATTTTGTTAAGCGTGCTTTTAAACTTATTTTTGTTAAGCTCACATTTTTAACATGAGTTGCCTCCTTTTTTTTTTTTTTTTTTTTTGTTATCATTCCTGGGCCAGACTCTAAATCAGACAGAAGACATTTCACTGTAAGTCAATTAGCACTTAGGCTATGTGTTACGTCTTTATCTGTTACCTAAAAATTAAATGGGTATTGTTTTTGAAGAATGTCATTTTGTAAAGTGTTATTTATTTGTTTATTTTAGTTTTGGCTGCCGAGTCTTCCGTTGCTGCCCATTGGCTTTCTCTAGCTGTGGAGAGCCGGGCTAGTCTCTGATTGTCGTGCCCAGGCGTCTCATTGTGGTGCCCCCTCCTGTTGCTCGGTTTTACTGTTTCTAGCACATGGACTTAGTTGCTCCAGGGCACGTGAAATCAGGGATCAAACCCTCGTGCCCTGCATTGGCAGGCAGATTTTTAACCACTGGACCACCAGGGAAGTCCTACGTGGGTATTCTTAAAAATTAGATTTGAATTTTGATTCTTAAGAAGGAACATGGTTTTGGGAAATAATTTATGCTGAAAATGACTTGCCAGCAAGCTTGTTGCTCTGATCAAAAATAGGTCTGAGTCACTGAAACTTGTCTTCCTCACAGTGTTGGGCCCATCATAATTGGTCATTATTCAAGAAACACATCATTGCTTATTAAATAAACAATTCATTTTACTTATAAGCATTCCATTTAGTAAACATAATTATTTTTACTGGACACACAGAACATGGAAGAAAGGTATCATGCTACAGAAGTCCCAGGGGGACAATATCAGGAAGGAAAAGAATGACATTTTCTGGAACTCTTTGTACAGTTTTGATAAAAATTGTTTTATCAGTAGTGGAGAGAGAAGGCTGATTCCAGAGGGCCAAAGAGTGACTGATAAATAGAAGGACAGAGAAAGAGTAGAGGTGGGCAGCTATGCCTTCTGTCAACAGGCTCTGGATTTAACTCTGGAAAAGTCTGATGAGGTCTCCCCACTGCTGGTAGTACTTACTAAGATTTTCTTCTGTGATTTCAAAGTTCAAGCCACAACAAAGAGTTTATAAATTTGTTTGGGTTCTCCAGTTTTCTCCATCATGGCCTTGGTTACTTCAGCTCAATTCCCTATAGCTGAGGGAGATGGGAGAGATTTCAGGGATGTCCTGGCTCTGTGGTGAGAGCCTGTGCTGCTCCAGAAAACACCTCTAGGAGCCCCTCCAGGGGGACCCAGCATCGCTGCTATGGCCTCTGAGCTCCGGCCACCCTTGCATCAATCCTGGGCACCTTTCTGTCTTCCTGCAAAGCATCATTTGAACAGAGTGACGTTCCAGACCCAGTCATCAAAGTTAATATTGCATTTTCTCCACTAGTTTTCTAATTTTGAATTGTATACGTATTATCATCTCTTCATTTCATGTTGATTTTCTCACTAAGTTGGATACGCTATGAAGAGAAGAGTAATGTGAACTTTAATGGTTTACATTGACAGACTCACTTATTTACTTTGCCCTTCTAAAGAGCTCAGATATTTTGTTGAAAGAAAACATTCAAACTCCAAAAATAGTTTCTAACGTTTTCTCAGAAAGTCACTCAACTTCAGTTACACAATGATACTGCCTCTTTGGCGGTAGACTGCAATCAACTGTCACTGTGATTTCACATCCTTTCTCTCTTAACTCATTTAACACTCTAATCACGATAATCTGCTTCAAATGTTAACCTGATCAGTATGCTCTTTCTTTTAAATCAATCATTGCTGTCTTCAGATATGTTTTTAGAGTGAAAAGCTAAAAATATCATTTTATTCTTGTTGTCCTGCCATAGTTATTAACACTACCTCTTTCAACACTCATTATTTCCTGGTTTTGAAGCAAAATCAATTGATCCTCCCATTTACAGTGCACTTATTACATGCCAAGGTGTGGACTGAAATCTATGATTCAGAAAGTCATTGAACAAAGTCATTGCCCCAGTTTATTTGAATGTTGATGAGAGAAAAGGTGTTTTTTCCCACTTAAATCCTAGGTTTATTCAACACAATTATTTTTACTGTACACAACAAAGTATAGACACAACATTATCTAAAATACTACAAAGCTACAAAACAGAAAATTTATAGTACTGACTATACAATAAAAGCTGAAAAAGCAAGGACATGTTGCCAAGGTAACCTGCAGGACCACCAGGGGTGGTTCTATGGGGACCCTGCAGAGCTGGCTCTCAACTTACACACCAGTTTCAGAGAAGAAGGGAGCTGTGTGCGTGTGTGTGTACGTACACATGTGAAAAGAACCATTTTGGGCAGATCACAGGAGGTAGCTGACTCTAGGGGTCAGAAAAGGACCCTAGCAGGAGGGTAGGGCCCGGCTAACAGGAGTGGCATCACTGCTGGACCCTGCAGGCGGACAGGGCAGGGCAGCACCAGGCCACCGGAACGGGCCTCGGTCATCTGTGGAATGGGAAAACGAGTTCCCAGGCTGGGCCGGTTGCACCACCTGGCTGGCTCTGCTCCTCCCTGCTGGCGTTGTCATTAAACAGATTCTCAGGAACAAGAACCAGAGTTTTCTAGCCAGAACTGTGGAGGGCATCTTTACAAGCACGACCCCACACCACTGCAGCGGGAACTCTGCTGCCCTGGGACAAGCCTCGGTTGCTGCCTTCAGCTTCTGGAGGACCTGGAGCTGCAGCGGCTCCGGTGGAGGGGGCGGCGAGGGAAGTGGGGTCGCCAGCGCTTCTGGGACCTGAGCCAAGGGGAAGGCGACCTTCTCCTCCTCTGTGAGGGTGACCCGCACCACCTGGGGGGCAGTGACTGCCTTCTCCTGCGAGGGCTGAGTCGCCTGGGGGGTGGCACAGCGGTGGCCCTGATCTCCTGCCCGTCAATTTGTCCTCCATCCATGTACTTCAGCGCCTTCTCAGCCCCGTCTGGAGTCTCGAACTCCACGTAAGCATCAGACAGACCGGGGTGCATCCTCTCTACAGGCATGTCAATCACTCTGACTTTCCCGAAGGTGGAGAATATCTCCCGGATGTGGTCCTTGGTCACGTTCCTGGTGAGTCTCGCGATGTGCAGCTTGGTGGGTTTAGGGGAAGGGCTGTGCCTTCTCCCCTCCTTTTCATCTCTTTCGGGCTGTTTGGAGTGAGACCGCTGTCTCTTGCCTCTTCTAAGCCAAGAAGGCCTCAAAGAGCCGGGGGAGCTGCTGGAGCTGGAGCTGGAGCTGGAGCTGCAGGCTGTGCTGGGACGTCCTGAGCGGCTGGATGCTGAAGGTGAGCTGGAGCCGCTGCTGGAGCCCGAGCTGGTGCTACCGCTGGACGGAGACCTGGAGCTGCTGCTGCCACTGGAAGCGCCGCTCCACCTTCGAGTTCTAGCCCTGCCACGGTACTTCTCGCGTGACTCCTTGGGGCCGGCTTTATCTCTAGAGCGATCCCTGGACTGCTCATCAGAGTTCTCTCTGCATCTGGTGGGAGAAGGTGCCATCTTCTCTCTATCGTGCTCCTCAATATCTGGAGAGAAAGAGTTGATGGAGTAAAAAAGGCTTACCAGTGTTCGGTACAATAAAGCACTATAATAATCTAAAAGGCCATCACAGCGGCAGAAGAGAGAAAGAGGGAGATATGAAGGAAGAGAAATAAGGGGAGAGAAAAACATTAATAGCAACTGATGAAGAGATTGGGGAAGGCCAAGCTGATGACTTATGAAGCAGAGAACTGAATTTTTAAAAAGAAAGAAAAGCAAACAAACCAACCAAGCACTTTGTGGGTAAAACATTTTCCAGAGAGAACTATGCAAACAGCCTGAGCAAATACTGCTTCTACTTCAGAGTGATTTTATTTAAAAAAAAAATCTGGCTTATTACCCCGAGAAAGGTTCATACACAAAACTGTACGAAATGTGGAATATTTCTTAATACTAACATCAAAGAAATAACTTTTAATAAGATAATTTATTTTAAGGGCCACTACCTGGTAAAGTAAAGAGATTGAGCAAAAGTAAAAAGAATATACATGAACACTCTCTTGTGGTTTCTACACTCACCAGAAGAGGCTGGCTTGGAAATCTGGTCTATGCAGGTTCCCCCAGTTCCAAGAGCTGTCCTCTGATCACTCCTGAGATGCAGACTTGCTGAGGTCTACTGACTTCTGCCTCTGATTCTCCTTTTATAGGCGAAGAGATTGGACAATCCAATCAGGGGACAACCCAATCCAGAGGACACATCGTCTCTCAGATCAAAGGCATTGGAGAGGTTCCTAAATCTTTATCCGCAAACATTAGGAGTTTTAAACACATGAGCCACCCACCTCCTTGCATGACCCTGCAGTAAACTCTCTTTGTTCCAAACTCTGATGCTGTGATATTTTTTGGCCTCACAATGTGTGAAGAACCTGAACTTGCTTTCTGGTTACATTCTTTCAAGAAAAAGAAGATATATGAAGTTGCTAAGGTGTCTAGTGACTTGTAAAGTCACTTCATTTACTGAATGTTGAGGTTTAAGCCAACTTTTTCACTCTCCTCTTTCACTTTCATCAAGAGGCTTTTGAGTTCCTCTTCACTTTCTGCCATAAGGGTGGTGTCATCTGCATATCTGAGGTTATTGATATTTCTCTCGGCAATCTTGATTCCAGCTTGTGATTCTTCCAGCCCAGTGTTTCTCATGATGTACTCTGCATATAAGTTAAATAAACAGGGTGACAATATACAGCCTTGATGTACTCCTTTTCCTATTTGGAACCAGTCTGTTATTCCATGTCCAGTTCTAATTGTTGCTTCGTGACCTGCATACAGGTTTCTCAAGAGGCAGGTCAGGTGGTCTGGTATTCCCATCTCTTTCAGAATTTTCCACAGTTTCTTGTGATCCGCACAGTCAAGGCTTTGGCATAGTCAATAAAGCAGAAATAGATGTTTTTCTGGAACTCTCTTGCTTTTTCCATGATCCAGCGGATGTTGGCAATTTGATCTCTGGTTCTTCTGCCTTTTCTAAAACCAGCTTGAACATCTGGAAGTTCACAGTTCACGTATTGCTGAAGCCTGACTTGGAGAATTTTGAGCATTACTTTAGTAATAGCGTGTGAGATGAGTGCAACTGTGCGGTAGTTTGAGCATTCTTTGGCATTGCCTTTCTTTGGGATTGGAATGAAAACTAACCTTTTCCAGTCCTGTGGCCACTGCTGAGTTTTCCAAATGTGCTTGCATATTGAGTGCAGCACTTTCACAGCATCATCTTTCAGGATTTGAAATAGCTCAACTGGAATTCCATCACCTCCACTAGCTTTGTTCATAGTGATGCTTTCTAAGGCCCACTTGACTTCACATTCCAGGATGTCTGGCTCTAGGTGAGTGATCACACCATCGTGATTATCTTGGTCGTGAAGATCTTTTTTGTACAGTTCTTCTGTGTATTCTTGCCACCTCTTCTTAATATCTTCTGCATTTGTTAGGTCCATGCCATTTCTGTCCTTTATGGAGCCCATCTTTGTGTGAAATATTCCCTTGGTATCTCTAATTTTCTTGAAGAGATCTCTAGTCTTTCCCATTCTGTTGTTTTCCTCTATTTCTTTGCATTGATCGCTGAGGAAGACTTTCTTATTTTTCCTTGCTATTCTTTGGAACTCTGCATTCAGATGCTTATATATTTCTTTTTCTCCTTTGCTTTTTGCTTCTCTTCTTTTCACAGCTATTTGTAAGGCCTCCTCAGACAGCCATTTTGCTTTTTTGCATTTCTTTTCCATGGGGATGATCTTGATCCCTGTCTCCTGTACAATGTCATGAACCTCCGCCCATAGTTCATCAGGCACTCTATCAGATCTAGGCCCTTAAATCTATTTCTCAGTAGTACTGTACAACCGTAAGGAATTTGATTTAGGTCATACCTGAATGGTCTAGTGGTTTTCCCTACTTTCTTCAATTTAAGTCTGAATTTGGCAATAAGAAGTTCACGATCTGAGCCACAGTCAGCTCCCGGTCTTGTTTTTGCTGACTGTATAGAGCTTCTCCATCTTTGGCTGCATAGAATATAATCAATCTGATTTCGGTGTTGACCATCTGGTGATGTCCATGTGTAGAGTCTTCTCTTGTGTTGTTGGAAGAGGGTGATTGCTATGACCAGTGCGTTCTCTTGGCAGAACTCTGTTAGTCTTTGCCCTGCTTCATTCCATATTCCAAGGCCAAATTTGCCTGTTACCCCAGGTGTTTCTTGAGTTCCTACTTTTGCATTCCAGTCCCCTATAATGAAAAGGACATCTTTTTGAGGTGTTAGTTCTACAAGGTCTTGTAGGTCTTCATAGAACCGTTCAACTTCAGTTTCTTCAGCGTTACTGGTTGGGGCATAGACTTGGATTACTGTGATATTGAATGGTTTGCCTTGGAAATGAACAGAGATCATTCTGTCATTTTTGAGATAGCTTCCAAGTACTGCATTTTGAACTCTTTTGTTGACCATGATGGCTACTCCATTGCTTCTAAGGGATTCCTACCCACAGTAGTAGATAAAATGGTCATCTGAGTTAAATTCACCCATTCCAGTCCATTTTAGTTTGCTGATTCCTAGAATGTCAATGTTCACTCTTGCCATCTCCTGTTTGACCCCTTCCAATTTGCTTTGGTTCATGGACCTAACATTCCAGGTTCCTATGCAATATTGCTCTTTACAGCATCAGACTTTGCTTTTATCACCAGTCACATCCACAATTGGGTATCGTTTTTGTTTTGGCTCCATCCCTTCATTCTTTCTGGAGTTATTTCTCCACTGATCTCCAGTAGCATATTGGGCACCTACCAACCTGGGGAGTTCCTCTTTCAGTATCCTATCATTTTGCCTTTTCATACTGTTCATGGGGTTCTCAAGGGAAGAATACTGAAGTGGTTTGCCATTCCCTTCTCCAGTGGACCACATCCTGTCAGACCTCTCCACCATGACCCATCCATCTTGGGTGGCCCCACACGGCATGGCCTAGTTTCACTGAGTTAGACAAGGCTGTGGTCCATGTGATTAGATTAACTAGTTTTCTGTGATTATGGTTTCAGTGTGTCTGCCCTCTGATGCCCTCTTGCAACACCTACCATCTTATTTGGGTTTTCTTACCTTGGACATGGGTTATTCATATAAAACTGATATCAGTGAATAAAAAAATAGAGAAATCCAAAATTATGATTAGGATTCCAACACCCTCCCCAATAATACTACTAGTCTAAAAGTCAACAAGCTTATAGGAGAACAATGGCACCAGTCACCAGGATCCAGCTGACACTCACACAGCACTCAATTCGTATTTGTAGGACAATCAACCCAACAACAGCAGAATATACATTCTTATCAAGCACCAATGTGTTATTCACTGAGATAGACCATATTCTGGGTCATAAAACAAGCTTCAGTACATTTACAAGAATTGAATCATACAGAGAATGTTCTCTGACTACAATGGAATCAATCTTCAGTCAATAAAATAAGATATAAATCTCAAAACAATTGTAAGTTAAAGAACACACATATAATGACCCATGATTCAAACAGGAACTGTCAAGGAATTTAAATCTTCATCGAAATCATTAAAAATCAAAATACAATATGTCAAAATTTATGAGATATAGCCAAAGCAATACCAAGAGGGAAATTTATAAAACTAAATAAATACAGGCGTCAGCACAGCGTCGGCGAGGAGCGCGGGCTGCGGAGAGGCGAGCGGGGCGAGCGGGCGGGCGGGGCGAGCGGGCGGGCGGGGCGAGCGGGCGGGCGGGGCGAGCGGGCGGGCGGGGCGAGCGGGCGGGCGGGGCGAGCGGGCGGGCGGGGCGAGCGGGCGGGCGGGGCGAGCGGGCGGGCGGGGCGAGCGGGCGGGCGGGGCGAGCGGGCGGGCGGGGCGAGCGGGCGGGCGGGGCGAGCGGGCGGGCGGGGCGAGCGGGCGGGCGGGGCGAGCGGGAGGGCGGGGCGAGCGGGAGGGCGGGGCGAGCGGGAGGGCGGGGCGAGCGGGAGGGCGGGGCGAGCGGGAGGGCGGGGCGAGCGGGAGGGCGGGGCGAGCGGGAGGGCGGGGCGAGCGGGAGGGCGGGGCGAGCGGGAGGGCGGGGCGGGTAAGCGGCGGCGGCGGCGACCCGGGCTTCGCGGCTCAGCCCCGCAACCGAGCAGGCCTACGCAGCGCGCGCCTCTCACCGACCCCGACCACTGAGCCCGCCCTGGGCCGGCGAGCTCTGATCACTGAGGCCAGTCTGCCCTCGCGGCGCGTTCTTGAAATCATGAATCCTGTTTATAGCCCGGGTTCTTCTGGGGTACCCTATGCAAATGCCAAAGGAATTGGTTATCCAGCTGGTTTCCCAATGGGCTATGCAGCAGCAGCTCCTGCCTACTCCCTCAACATGTACCCTGGAGCGAATCCTACCTTCCAAGCAGGTTACACTCCTGGCACACCTTACAAAGAGTCCTGTTCCCCCACCAGCGGGGCAGTGCCACCGTATTCCTCCTCCCCCAACCCTTACCAGACTGCTGTGTACCCCGTGCGAAGTGCCTACCCCTAGCAGAGCCCGTATGCACAGCAAGGCACGTACTACACCCAGCCCCTGTATGCAGCACCCCCTCACGTCATCCACCACACCACGGTGGTGCAGCCCAACGGCATGCCAGCGACAGTGTACCCTGCTCCCATCCCTCTTCCGAGAGGCAACGGGGTCACCATGGGCATGGTGGCGGGCACCACTATGGCCATGTCAGCGGGTGCCCTGCTGACTGCCCACTCCCCAACTCCTGTTGCTCCCCACCCTGTCACTGTGCCCACGTATCGGGCCTCAGGAACGCCCACCTACAGCTATGTGCCCCCTAAGTGGTGATCACCCTGCAAACGTTTGTGGATGGAGCTGTGCAGTCACATCATGGAGGTTCTACAGCTGGTGCTGCAGGCCTTCTGCCTCCAACCAGGACTTTCTTCGTAATGCTCTCGACACTTAGCTAAACACTGCTGCAGCCAGCCTAGCAGGTCCCAGCGCCCTCAGTCTCCAGCTGACTCTTTGGGTTCGTCTTACCGCAAATCCTGTTTGGTGGGCTGCCAGGCAACTTTTTAGCTAACTGTAATGATAAAAGGGAGTATTAATCTATTCTGAAAAAAAAAAAAACTAAATAAATACATTGTGAAACAGGAAATGTCTCAAATCCACATTAAAATCTCCAGTTCAAGAAATTAGAAGAGCAAAATAAACAAAGTAAACAGAGGGTAGGAAAAACAAAAGAAAAATCATTGGCTTTAAACAAATGCATAGAGAAAATAAAAATGATAAAGCAATATGAAATAAGAACTTTGATTAAATAGGGAAATGTTGAATTTATCAGTAATTACCATATTGTAACTTTTACTCAAACTATTTGATTCAATTCAGTGAAGTTAGAACTATAACATATTTTTTTAAAAAATGGAAAAGTTGATTGTCAAATTCACATGAAATAGACATTGTTAAGGAAGAAGTAAGAACTTTTTTTTTTTAAAGAACCATGATAGGAAATATGAAAAAGGTGATATGCAGAGACATTATGTAAATGTTGTTACTGAAGGAAAGAGAATAAAAAACAACCAACCAACTGAATGACTAATGCAGAGGGTGCAGGAACACTTCCTTGTAAACAAGGGAGCTTACTATGTGATGAAACTAGCATTTCAATAAGTTAGAAAATGATTTAATAAACGACTTAAGGAAAATACAGATTTAATCTACATTAATTCAAAATATATTCTAAAAGTAAACTTGAAAATTTGAAACACTAAAGGAGTGAGAAGAAAGCACAAAGACACTGTGTATGACCTGTATATTCAACTCAGTACGGATCTTTACACTGACTGTCAGCTGACTCACACAAACAAACAAACAAAATACCCAGGGGAGACACAACAAAGAGTGCTTTGACAAGTTCTTAGTTATAAAATCCAGTTACTAAGATGGAGGAGAGGCTGAAAAAATAGACGCTGTGCTTACTGCATATTTAATGATGGAAGAAATGGTTGGATTCAATAGCAAAAGCTTTGAGGTGTGCCATTAGTCTAGAACAGAAAGCCTATGAGTCTTGAGGACTGAGTGTAGTCATATATGGATACTTTTAAAAAGAGAGGGTAGGTTACCTGGTAAACAGAGGTAAAGCAAATTGGTTGTTTTTAAATATCTGAATGAACATATGCTATAATAGTAAATTTGACATAATGCACTCAGATATTACAAATCATATATAGTATTTAAATGTCCTATTTTTCAAAATCCTAAAAATGAGATAGAGACTCATGAGATAAAACCTAAGAATGTCTATTTCCCTGGGAACTTAAATTCTTTAAAACGTTCCAAGTGTTCTTCTCGGGTCTCAGGAGGATAATGTAGCCCTCTGGGGCAAAGATGCGGCCTAGGGCCTGGCACTGGAGGCCAACATGGAGAGGATCTCCACGGCCACCATGACCTTGCCCTTGGTGCGAGACAGGGAGGAAGGTGACCCAGACACTGCAGAACACCAGCATCCTGAAGGCCAGGAACTTGGTTTCACTGAAGGTGTCAGGCAGGTTCCTGGCCAGGAAAGCTAGGGAGAAGGTTCCCAGGGCTAAGGAGCCCAACTATCCCAGGACACAGAGGAAGGCAGTGACTGAGCCTTGTCGCACACGATTATGAGCTCCTTGGGCTCAGAATGAGTGTCCATCTCAAGGAAAGGGGCCGAGGCTCCCAGCCAGACTCCACAGAGAATCACTTGGATCAGGGAGCACAAGGGGATGACATCATTAGAGGCTCCTGTTACCAGTAACCGCCTCATGGTTCTTCCCAGTTTCCTGGCCTTGAATGCAAGGATCATAGTCAGGGTTTTGGCCAAAACACTGGCAACAGCTATGGCGAACCCAGCTCCAAATGTGATTTGTTGGAGGATGCAGGTGACTCTGTTGGGATGACCGATGAAGAGTAAGGAGCAGAGGAAACACAGGAGGAGGGAGATGAGCAGGACATAGCTGAGAGTCCAGTTATTTGCCTTGACTATGGGGGTGCCTCGGTACTTCACAAAACCCACAAAACCTCAGCTGTGACGGCAGATAAACAGAGAGCTGTGCAGGCCAGAGACACCCCCACAGGCTCATCAAAGCCCAGAAAGGTCAAGTCCTTAGGGACGCAGCGATTTCTCTCACTATTTGGATGCTCTTGAGCTGGGCACTGGGTACAGTTCTCTGCATCTGGGGAAAAAGTAAAGACTCAGCATTTCATTTTCAGAAATTCTCCATATTTGGCCATTTTTTTTTAACATGGTCACCTTTCCTCTCATTGTGGATACAAACTGCCCCTGATGTCATACTCAAGTACAAGATTAAGCGTCTACATTCATAACCTAGGAAGAACGCTTTGAGTTACAGGTAAGACAAACCACAGTCAGTCTGGATCTTCAACATATTGTGGGTCAATGTTGGCTCAGCGATCCCAACAAGGATATGGATTTTCCCCCAAGTTTTTCTCTACTGTCCCAGTGTCTTCTTCATCCTAAGTTTTGTCCTGCCACGGTTTCTGCAATTTTCCTGGTGAAGTCAAAGATTTCCTTCTCCATACATATTCTGAGAAGGAACGTTCACCTAGCCCTCCTGGGACATCCTCTTTTGTCATTACCCTGATTCCTATGGGCTGCTTTTTGTATATAACTTGATATCTGGTAGAAGAAATGTTTCCACATTCTTCTTTTTCATTTTTCTATGACCAGTCTTGTACATTTTTTCTATATAAAATTGGAAAATAATTTGATTGAATAGAAATAACTTGGTGTCTGAGTGGATTTCTAGTGTCTTATATATTTGTGACGGTGATATCTTAATTATTGATGAATTTTTAAAAATTTCCACTCAGGTACACCTCCCTAAATCAGGCTTAATTTTTTTTCTTTGTTAAAATAGCAGGTAGTAAATAACTTCAGTGTTACAGGCTATGTGGTCTTTGTGGCATTTATTCCCCTCTGCTGTTATGAGACAAGATCAGTCATAAATATGTAAATTCATGAACATGGCTCTGTTTCAGTTATATTTATTCAAATAGGCAATAGTCTGCCTACTCCTCCCCAAAAGTTCCTATTATTTTTTATGGCTGACTCTCGTGCAATTGTACAAAGTCCTAACACAAGCAAGGTAATTCTCATTCGCATTTCTTCCCCGCAGCTACCTGGTCTCGCTCCATAGAGCCGACGCCTCTCCTGGCCCCTGTCTCTGTCCTTTCGGAGACATGCATGGCACACACTGACACATGTCTGTTTAATCTAAATCTCTGGCCCCGTGCTCCTCCATATGTCTCTTATTTTAAACCCTTATTTAATGTTATAAATCCTTCAGTAAGCCCATGAACAAGAGAATTATTTTTATAAATATCTTGTTCATACCTGAGAATATTTATTGGACAAGTGATCAAAATGCAATGAAACGCTACTCTTAAGGTGACTGGAATTACCCAGTACTGATGGAAGGACTCAGATTATTATAATAGACTTAGTGTTTTCGAAAATTGAAGTGCTGTAACCCTCCTCCACTTAATATGTTATAGTAACGCGTTTTGTTTCAGTACATAAGTTCATAAATCTCCATTTCAAGCAAGAGCTACATTTAGGGGCTGTAGGCTGTGATTTAAATTAGAATGATGTCTTTTTCTTTTTTTATATTGTAATACTCCAAAGGGTAGAGTCCTGGTGTTAGTTACACACACTTGATAATTTGTGCAGTATTGAGGTCTTGGTACATTAGGTAATAAAATATTTCTGTTTTAATTTACATGTACATGCTCTGTGCTTATCATCTTGGTGTGAAAAGTATTAAGTCTCAAGCTTTCAAGGCACCCACATGCTGCCTTGTTGATCATCTATGTTATATTTTACGGCAGGCTTTAGCATGGTCCCTGATAAGACTTCAGAATGAGATTTCCCCCTGGAAACAGTGCTGCAGTGGAGCCTGATAGGAAGACCACAGGCAGACCTGAGATTACACCTAATTGGGAAACAATAGTGATTAAAACATGGAACTGTTGAAAGAATGAGTGGAAGCATGAATTGAGAGCAATGGCGCATATTGGCCCTGATGTCAATCCCCTTGGTTTTCTTCTTTGAGAGTATTCATGGGGGAAAGTTGCCATAAAGTGCAAACTTATTTTATACCTGCCTGATTGGAAATTTCTCTCCCTGTGCATGAAACACAAATAAAGCAGCAGATGGGCTTTCCTTCCTCTGGAATTTTTCTGAATCCTGGAACACAGGTCTGGCTGCACACAGATTGAGGGATCTGAAGGGAAGAGAGAATTATGGTCATAATTTCGCAGAAAATGAGCAGCTTTAAGAGGATGTCTGTATTTCTGGCCTTATAATGAGAATTTTGACAGAAGATCGTCACTGTGTACCCCCACCCTCTACTATTGATAAGATGTAGACATATAATTAAGCATGTCTATGGTTAACTTGGGCTTCCCTTGTAGCTCAGTTGGTAAAGAATCTGCCTGCAAGGCAGGAGACCTGGGTTTGATCCCTGGTTCAGGAAGATCCCCTGGAGAAGGAAATGGCAACCTACTCCAGTATTCTTGCCTGAAGAATCCCATGGACAGACGAGCCTGGCAGGTTACATCCATGGGGTCGCAAGAGTCGGACATGACTTAGCAACTAAAGAGAGAGAGAGATGGTTAACTTTCTTCTTTTTAAAATGCTCACCAAATATCACCAAGCTATCTAATCAGTTTTATTTCATAAATCAATGACAATCTCTCTACTTTATTATGCACTTTATCCAAAATCTTTCACATGCAGGTTTCTATGTAGTAATGACTTTGAGAACTTGTTGCCTGATGACATTCCTACCATCCTTTCATACTTGGTTAGAAAGAAGAGACTAGTTTCTAGATGGAAGACGCTGATGCTGTGATCATTAGGCACACTACTTGTTGTTGTTCAGTCACTACTCATTATGTCTGATTCTTTGTGATACCATGGACTGAGGCAAACCAGGCTTCCCTGTCCTTCACCATCACCTGGAGCTTGCTCAAACTCATATCCATTGAGTCGGTGATGCCATCTAACCATCTCGTCCTCTGTCGTCCCCTTCTCCTCCTGCCTTCAATCTTTCCCAGCATTAGTGTCTTTTCTAATGAGTCAGCTCTTTGCATTAGATGGCCAAAGGATTGGAATTTCAGCTTCAGCATCAGTCCTTCCAGTGAATATTCAGAACTGATTTCCTTTAGGACTGACTGGTTTGATCTCCTTGCGGACCAAGGGACTCTCAAGAGTCCTCTCTAACACAGTTCAAAAGCATCAGTTTCTCAATGCTCAGCCTTTTTTATGGTCCAACTCTCACATTCATGTGTGACTACTTGAAAAATCATAGTTTTCACTGGATAGACTGTTGTTGGCAAAGTAATGTCTCTGCTTTTTAACATGCTGTCTAGGTTGGTCATAGCTTTTCTTCCAAGGAACAAGCCTCTTTTAATTTCATGGCTGCAGTCACCATCTGCAGTGATTTTGGAGCCCCAAAAGTCTCTCACTGGTTGCATTGTTTCCCCATCTATTTCCCATGAAGTGATGGGACCAGATGCCATGAACTTAGTTTTCTTGAATGTTGAGTTTTAAACCAGCTTTTTCAATCTCCTCTTTCACCTTCATCAAGAGCGTCTCTAATTCCTCTTCCCTTTCTGCCATTAGAGTGGTGTCATCTGCATATCTGAGATTATTGATATTTCTCCTGTCAATCTTGATACTAGCTTGTGCTTCATCCAGCCAGGCATTTTACATGATGTACTCTGCATAGAAATTAAATAAGGAAGGTGACAATATACAGCCCTGATGTACTCCTTACCCAATTTTGAACCAGTCTGTTGTTTGATGTCCGTTTCTAACAGTTGCTTCTTGACCTGCATATAGGTTTTACAGGAGGCAGGTAAGGTGGTCTGGTATTCCCATCTCTTTAAGAATTTTCCACAGTTTATTGTGATCCACACAGTCGAAGTCTTTGGCATAGTCAATAAAGCAGAAATAGATGGTTTTCTTGAATTCTCTTGCTTTTTCTACGGTCCAGCAGATGTTGGCAATTTGATCTCTGGTTCCTCTGCCTTTTCTAAATTCAGCTTGAACATCTGGAACTTCTTGGTTCATGTACTGTTGAAAACTAGCTTGGAGAATTTTGAGCATTACTTTGCTAGTGTTTGAGATGAGTGCAATTGTGTGGTAGTTTGAGCAATCTTTGGCATTGCCTTTCTTTGTAACTGGAATGAAAACTGACCTTTTCCAGTCTTGTGGCCACCGCTGAGTTTTCCAGATTTGCTGGCATATTGAGTGCAGCACTTTGACAGCATCATCTTTTAGGATTCGAAATAGCTCAACTGGAATTCCATCACCTCCACTAGCTTTGTTCGTAGTGATGCTTCCTAAGGCCCTCTTGACTTCATGCTCCAAGATGTCTGGCTCTAGGTGAGTGATCACATCATTGTGGTTATCTGGGTCATTAAGATCTTTTTTGTATAGTTCTGTGTATTTTTGCCACCTCTTCTTAATATCTTCTGCTTCTGTTAGGTCCATATCATTTCTGTCCTTTATTGTGCCCATCTTTGCATGACATACTCCTTTGGTATCTCTAAGGTTCTTGAATAGACCTCTAGTCTCATAGGGTAAGTTCTCATAGGATATAGGATGTCTGTGCCCAGGAAATATTCTGGAAGGAAAAGCTCAAGGACCTCATACAGTGTCATTTTAGGTGGTTATTCTCTGCTTCCCTCTCATGGTAGAACATCCACAAACTGACAAAAAAGAAAACCACACCTTTAAAAATGAGTCATTCACTGACTGTTAAAAATGATAATGGTAATAAAATTCTGTGTCTGCTTCCGCCAAAGTGTGGCTGTGCAACCTTATATAAGGACTTAACTTTTTGGAGCCTCATTGTTTGCTTCTAGAAAGTGAGCTTAATGTTTAAAAGGTGTTAGGATTAAATGAGATACATGTAATGTGTTTGCACATCCTTGACAGAAGGGGAGCATTCATTTGATTTCCATTAATAATACTACTGACTTTATTTTAGATCAACAAACCCATAAACACTCTGCTCTGGAAAAACAGCTACTGCATCTGTTTGAAATGCACCACAGAGGACAAATGGTTGATAAAAAAATCTAGCCATTTCCTCCATAATTAAGTATACAGTAAGCACATCCTTGGGGCTTTCCAGGTGGCTCAGGGATAAAGAATCTGCCTGTTAAGTGGATCAAACCCAAATTTGATCCCTCGGTCAGAAAGATTCTCTGGAGAGGGAGTGGCAACTTCCTCCAGTATTCTTGTCTGGGAAACCCCAATAACAGAAGTGCATGGCAGACTACAGTCCATGAGGTCGTAAAGAGTTGGACATGAGTTAGCAACTAAACAACCACAACAAAGCACGTCTTAATTAGTTCAGCCGCTCCTCTAATCCACAAAGGTCATTGTAGTGAAGGACCTAAGCTACTCCATTTTGTTAACAGAAAAACTCCATTTTGTAAGGTTCCAGGAAAAGAGCCTTTGAAAATCCAAGAGCCTTTGGAAATCCCCTGACCTCACCCCACCACCCTCGAGCCAATCGGACCCCAGACCAAAATCTCCTGACTTAACGTAGTCTACCTAGGTAATGGGAACCAATCAGAACCCGGGGCCAGCCCGGGAGAAGAAGAACCAATCAGAAACCAACACCTAACCCTTCCACAGAAGGTAACCAATTAGATGTCTCCCAACCCGGAAACTCCCATTTTTCAAATTTCTCACGTGAGAATACCCTATATAAGCAATGTAACCCAGAACTCGGGGCTCCTCCCTATAGCTGCTGCCTCGGTATTGGTGGGAGCCCCAGCTCGAGCATGGTAATAAAAACTCTCTTGCTTTTGCATTGGATATCGGCTCCCTGGTGGTCACTGGGAGATTTCGTGACTTGGGCACAACAGTAGTACTCAAACTTTTCACCACACTTTGTTGTACCTTGTCTGTTTGGTTTTACCAACTGACCCTTAGTGTAAAGGTTTATATTTGGATAAAATATCGAAGTTATACATGGTTTTCCCACTTGTCTTTGTAACTCCTTAACTTTTACAATGCAACTTCAAAATAAAATACGAATTCAAATGAGATGAAAAAGTTATAAATTACTTCTAAACGATGATTTAGCCAATTTTCAATATTTGTTATGTATTTTCCTCATCCTCTTAAATCATGCATTTCCAACATACTGGAAATGGCAACTTTTGAATTACTAAAGTACTTAACTTAGTATAAAGAATTATCTATGTCTGAATTGAGTAACAGAGAAGAAAAATATTGCTGGATTTTGTTAAAATCAGATACAAAGCCAATCTTCATAAAATAATACTTTGTGGGATCAGATTTTATATTACGTTAACAGAAAATTCTCATTTGAATAGGTATCATCACTTCCTTGAGTGTAACTACGAGAAGAAACAAATGTAACTTAAAATATTAAGTAGACATTCTGTTTCAATTAGCCTGTAGATCTTAGTATAAAAATGAAGACCAATCATGGGAAATACAAACTGAGGTTTCCCATGAGGCTTGAAGGTCAGAGGACATTGCAAGGAGAGGCTGGCAAAGGTGAAATCTGTCAGATGCAAATTTCTCAGGGACCACCCCACTCTCCTTTCCTTCAGCACCAATGTAGCCCTTCCACTCTTTTCTTAGGGTCTCTCTTGGTTCCTCGTTCTCTCTGCCTCCCTGACAGTCCCAGCTGCCATCAAGGCCAGAGTCAGATTCTCCTCTGCTTTCCTCACAACCTGCATTTGACTCTTGATATCTCCAAAGGTAACCTGCTTCCTGCAGAGGGGCCATGAGAGACCCAGGCCCATTGCTGTACTCATCTATGACTGCTATGGACACTGCTTGGGCTTTATGAGGGTTGGTATGCAGACCCTCACCCACCCTTAGGCTGGTCCAGGGATTCACCTGAAATACGTGGTGCAACTGTTGTTAAGGCATTTGTAAAATCCAAAGGACGTAGAAGTTCTCCTTCATCTGGAGTCCCTGCAGTCTCTTGTTCCCCAAGGTCTCCTCTCACTGGCTGCCCCTGAACTCGCTGTCAGCCCTAGGTATATCCTAGTCACTGACCCCTGGAATAGGCAGCTGGTCAGTCTCACAGGGTGTCTAGAGCTGATGCTGGTTTTCTGCTTGGCCTGTTTCATGTTCTCACTGTTTTCCTCTGTGAAGTTGGGCATCATTTTTGAGCTTTCTTTGTAAAATTAAAATATGAAATTTGCATAAAATGAAGGCTAAAGACTACCATACATGGAGAAGGTCTCAACTAATTTGAATGTTCTATCCTGCTCTGTCCCTCGAAAAATGTCTCTCAAATTGTAGTCTACAAAGACAGAAAGGTGAAGGTCATTATCCAGTGCCAAATCCAGACCAATTTATGTAATACATTTTTCAAATCAAGATGTCATCTTTTTAGTGATACACAGCAATAAACTAGCAACAGCAGCTTAGGAGTCTAAATCCTTTCTTTGATAAAATTCATTTGCAATTCTAGTCACATTGATCCATTTCAGATATAAACATGATCATTTCACCATAACTTTTCACACATACCTAAAAATTTATTGTAGGAATTGACTTGCAGGTTTATACGATAAAGGAGTCCCAGAGACGGCCATCTCCAAGCAGGAGAAGCAGAAAAGCTGGTGGCATAACTGAGTCCAAGCCTGAAGTCCTGAGAACCAGAAGTTCTGATTTCCCAGGGCAGGAAGAGATGGATGTCCCAGCTCAGAAAGTGAGGGTTGATTGACCTTCCTTCACTTTGGGTTCTATTCCGGCCTTCAGGAGACTGGAAAACACATGCTCACATTGGTGAGGGGGCATTCTTTACTTCATCTACCAGAACCAAATGCTAGTCTCTGCCAGAAACACCCTCAAGAGTACACCTGGAAACAGTGCTTAGCCACCCATCTGGCAAGCCTTAGCCCAGGCGAGTTGACAAGTAAGATTAACTGTCATGCATGGACAGTGATTCCTCCAGCTCTTTTCTTTTATCTCAAGACTCTTTTGACTATTTGGTGTCTTTGTTTTTTCAATTTTTCAAAATTATTACTCCTAGTTCTGTGAAAAATGCCATTGGTTTTTTAATGAATAATTTATTTATCTTCATATGTTCTTTTTTAAAATTAATTTTTTACAGAGTATTATTAATTTACAATATACTTTTAGTTTCAGCTGTACAGCAAATCAGTTATTCACATACATATGTACACTCTTTTTTTAGATACTTTTCCTGTATAGGTCATTAAATAGTCCCCTATGCTATAGTGTATGTTCTTATTAGTTATCTATTTTATAGATAGTAGTTTGTGTCAATTCATCTCCCAATGTATCCCTCTCCTCTTTATCCACTTGGCAATTATAAGTTGCTTTTCTTCATCTGTGACTCTATGGATAGGGGTTGCCTTGAATCTGTAGATTGCCTTTAGTAGGATGTTCATTTTAACATACTTAACAATTTAATCAACTGTATTAATTCTTCCAATCCATGAACGCAAAATATCTTCCCATCTCTTTGTGTCTTCTTCAATTCCTTTATCAATGTCATACTTTTTTGACTACAGGTTTTTCTCCTCCTTTGATGGGATTAGTCCCAGGAATTTCACATTGTATTTTCCTGCCAGTGTGGACTTCTGGACTTCTGGACCCATGGTTCTGGGTCCATGAATGGGAAAGTGAAAGTCGCTCAGTCATGTCTGACTCCTTGTGACCCCATGGACTATGCAGTCCATGGAATTCTCCAGGCCAGAATACTGGAGTGGGTAGCCATTCCCTTCTCCAGGGGATCTTCCCAACCCAGGGGCTGAACCCAGGTCTCCCGCATTGCAGGCCTGAGACCCATCATCTCAGACGAGGCCCAGTTTACACCCTCTTTCATGTTGCCAATGTGTCCTAAAGGAGCCGATGGACCTGAACCCAGAGCTTGTGGCCCTTGGGATGGCTATGTTCTTACCACTAACTTGAGAAGTGTTTTTGTCATGGGCGTGAAACTTTCAAAGCTTCCTGTTGGGAGCTTTAAAAGATGAGGCACGAGATGAGCAGTGTGAAGGGTGCAGGAGGAGATGCCGCCAGATTGATGGTGGGTGGACATGCATGCACACAGCCAGATCAGTTAAAATATTGAAATGAGTAGTAAACAGGCACCCCAAATCCACCCAAAGATTGGAGCTAACGTATTTCCATCTGGCAGTTTGAACATTATTCTCTGGAAACACCGTGTAAAATCCAGTGCTAGATGGAGATCTTGTCTCTTCCGAGTCAAATACATGTTTCACTTTTTGTAATAAGGTCATCAGAATTTTGATAGGATTGAATGGAACCTGTAGGTCACTTTGGTTAGTATTTAGCAGCATCAGTCTTCCAGTCCATGACATGGAACACCTTTTCATCAATCATGTCTCCTTTCAATTTTTTTAGCAGTGGTTTGTAATTTTCAGAGTACAAGTCTTTTGCCTCATTGGTTATGTTTATTCCTAAGAATTTTATTCCTCTTTGTACTGTTCGCTGTTATTGTACAGAAACACAAGTGATTTTTATGCTGATTTGCCAAATTCACTTATTATTGTCTCTGAAAGTGAATGTGTGTGTGTTTGTGTATTTTGTGTGGGTATGTTAACATGTGTGTGTAATCTTTAGGAATTTCTATGTACAAGCTCATGTCATATTCAAACAGAGATAGCTTTATTTCTTCCTTCCCTATGTGGATGCCTCTGTATTTCTTTTTCTTGCCTAATTGCTCTGGCTAGGAACTCCTGTCTTATTTGATTCAGTTCAGTTCAGATCAGTTCAGTTCAGTCGCTCAGTTGTGTCCGACTCTTTGAGATCCCATGAATTGCAGCACACCAGGCCTCCTTGTCCATCACCAACTCCTGGAGTTCACTCAGACTCACATCCATCGAGTCAGTGATGCCATCCAGCCATCTCGTCCTCTGTCGTCCCCTTCTCCTCCTGCCCCCAATCCCTCCCAGCATCAAAGTCTTTTCCAATGAGTCAACTCTTCGAATGAAGTGGCCAAAGTACTGGAGTTTCAGCTTTAGCATCATTCCTTCCAAAGAAATCCCAGGGTTGATCTTTAGAATGGACTGGTTGGATCTCCTTGCAGTCCAAGGGACTCTCAAGAGTCTTCTCCAACACCACAGTTCAAACGCATCAATTCTTCGGCGCTCAGCCTTCTTCACAATCCAACTTTCACATCCATACATGACCACTGGAAAAACCATAGCCTTGACTAAAATTAGAAACAGCAAAAGCTAATGTCTTTCTCTTGTTCACAGCCTTATTAGAGTTTCCTTGCATTCCTACTCTTTCTACTTGGTAGTATTCTGCTGAAGATATTTTTATTAGCCTTCATGAAGATATTCATCTGAGGTTTCCTTTTTGTAATGTCTTTGTCTCCCTTTGGTAAAAGGATACTACAGTCCTCATGGAATGAGTTAGAAAGTGTTCCTTCTGCTTCATTTTTGGGAAGCATTTGTAAATGATTATCCTCAACTAATATTTTATGTTTAATAGAATTCAACACTGAATTCATGTGGTCCAGGGTTGATCTTTGTTGGACTTTTTGGGTTGCCGATTCCATCTTCTTACTAGTCCATTTAGATTTTCTATTTCTTCATGATTCAGTTTTGGTGGGAGCATCTCCATGAATTATTCATACTATCTGGGTTATCTAATCTGTCCGTGTGCAGCTGGACATAGTATTTTTATATAATTATTTCTATTTCTGTCTATTCAGGAGTAATGCCCACACATACATTTCTTATTTTATTTGTTGATCAGGCCACACAGCTTGCAGGCCAGGATTTAACTTGGGTCACAACAGTGAGAGCCCTGAATCCTAGCCAGTGAACCATCAGGGATTTCCTCATTTATTATTTTAATAGCTTGAGTGTTCTCTATACTTTCTCAGTCAATGGGATTAAAGGTTTGTCAACGTTGTTGATCTTTTCCAAGAACCAACTTTTATGGCTTTGTATATTGTTTTTCTCTCCTGAATTATTTATCGCTATTCTAATCTCTAGCATTTCATCTGTTTGATAGATTTTGGTTTTCCCTGTGTGTGTGTGCACACGCACTCGGTTGCTCAGTCATGTCTGACTCTTTGGGACCCCATGGACTGTAGCCCACCAGGCTCCACTGTCCATGGCATTTTCCAAGCAAGAATACTGGAAGGGGTTGCCGTTTCCTACTCCAGGGGGTCTTCCTGACCCATGATTCTTGCGTGTCCTGCATTGGCAGATACTTTAACACAGCACCACATGGAAAGACTAGTTTTCTCTACTTTTCCTAATTCTTTAAGATGTAAAGTTAGGTTCTTGCTAAGATAGATTTAAAATAACTTTTTGAGTTAAAACACTGACATCTTGATTACATATGCCATTATCAATAACTGATGTTTATTTTTTACCTAAGTGTTAAAGCATCATTTGACATTATGTTGAAGCGTCCTAAGATGATTTAAAACAGCTTATCTGAACCCTGCCAGGTCTATCAGAGCAGTGGTGACACAACAACCATGAGCTCTGGGCGGGGACATCAATCATGGACACGGGGTGACAGATTTCTCAATGCCAGCATAGGCTTGTCTCCGCCATACCTCCCCTTCTGCCCCCAAGCCCTGAAGTTGGACTAACTGTTGTGAAATCAAAGAAGCAAGGGGAAAAACATGTCTTTCCTCATTGGTTTTCACCAGGATGGAGGGGAACAGGTGCAGAGCCCTGGATGAGAGCCTCCCCGAGGTCCCCCATGGGACTGATCTGAAGCAGTGGAAAGGAGGGGAAGCCAGGCTGCTCCTGTCACAGAGACACTGAGAGTGAGGTCTCAGCACTGTGACTCCCTCACACACCAACCTTCTGGCTGTAAGTGTGCCCTTGTCTGGAACACCAGCCTGGCACATGCCCTGCAGGGCTTCCAAAGGCTGAGACAGAGTGGTAGCGGGCATATGCCATGCTGTACACGAGGGGACATTTTCCGCCCTGAGAGCAGAGCAGGGGTCAGATGCTGACGCGTCTTCTCCTGAGCTCAGCTTGGATGCAGGACCTGGTCCCTCTGTTGGGCAGCCCCTGCCATGTCATTCTCTCTGATTTATCTTTTCTTGACCTTTCAGCCTTTCTACACTGCATGGGAGCAGGATTTTGATCGTTATGCGGATTGCCTGAATCCCAGTATGTATAGACATGGGGCTCTGGTGGTAGGTGGGGTTTTCCCCCTCCATTCCGTAAAACTGCAAGCAGATGTACTTCGGCTCTCCTTCCTGAGCAGGCCAAAGCAACTGATATCTTATGAGTAACTTCTTGTTTCTATTTCCACGAGTGTGCTTTATTTCCCTGAAAATGATCTGAGGTGTACACCGAACAGGCAGAAATGTAGATCAATGGATTCTTGTTCTTTTAAATTACTTTTTAAATTGGAGGCTAATTACTTTATGATATTGTGGTGGCTTTTGCCATACATTGACATGAATCAACCATGGTGTACATGTGTCCCCCATCCTGATCCCACCTCCCACATCCCTCCCCATCCCATCCCTCTGGGTTGTCCCAGTGCACCCCCTTTGAGTGCCCTGTTTCATGCATTGAACTTGGACTGGTCATCTCTCTCGCATATGGTAATATACATGTTTCATTGTTATTCTCTCAAATCATCCCACCTTTGCCTTCTCACACAGAGTCCAAAAGTCTGTTCTTTATATCTGTGTCTCTTTTGCTGTCTCGCATATTGGGTTATCGTTACCATCTTTCTAAATTCCCTATATATGTGTTAATATACTGTATTGGTGTTTTTCTTTCTGACTTATTTCACTCTGTATAATAGGCTCCAGTTTCACCCAATGAAATGTGTGAATGTGTGCGCCTTGTTATTTTACTAGTTGTATTTAGACCTGGAGGGATGTTGTGGTGGGGGGAGGTGGGAGGGGGGTTCGGGATTGGGAACATTTGTACACCCGTGGTGGATTCATGTTGATGTGTGGCAAAACCAATACAATATTGTTAGAAAAAAAAAAAAAGGTTTTTATAAGAGTAAAATTTAAAAAAAAGAAAAAAAAGAATTTTTTAAAACACTAGTTCCATTGGCAGCTGCTATGCTACTGGAGAGCTGCTAATTTGAGGGCAGAACTTTAATTTTGTTTTCACT
This sequence comes from Budorcas taxicolor, assembly GCF_023091745.1. NCBI lineage: Eukaryota > Metazoa > Chordata > Mammalia > Artiodactyla > Bovidae > Budorcas > Budorcas taxicolor. The sequence continues at coordinate 5,502,459 of NC_068916.1, read as the reverse complement.
CTTCTGTGTGAGGACTTTTGACAATCTTTGTCCTGTCCAGCTTTCTCATTTCATGTTCTTTTCTCCCCATGGTTTGCTTCTGTGTATTTTACCAAAATATGAAATGGAATGTTTGCTGGAAATTATTTCCGGTGTGTACATTTCCTAGTTCGCTGAAGCTGCTAATTATTTGACCTCTGTTGGCGTTAGGATGGCAGGAAGTAACTATTGGGACTGGAGGAAACTCTCTGTCTCAGGCACTGTGCAGGAAAAGTCAGAACCTGTTTTGTCTAGGTGGCTAGCACAGGGGAGAGGTGAGTCTTCAGTGATGTCCCAAGATTGGAGGCTAAACTTTGTACCCTCCCTCCTGTCCTTCAGCCAGAGAAATAAATGGACATCTCCATTCTAGGCAGAGGAGCAGCAGGCATCATTTAACTGAGGAGCTCAGGAACGTTATTCTAAACTCTCTGATGTGCCACGTAGGTATACACTATCAACTTCTCTTGTGAACCAGTTCCCATACATAGAAATTTATCATGGGCATAATTTAATACAAGGAAATAGACATTTTCATTGTGGTTTGCTGTCTAGAAATGTCATTTCATATAGATATGGGATATTATTTAGCCTTTGGCATTAATTTAATGTAACATTAAATAAGTGATCATTAATTTTTCTTAACAAGCTTGGAACATTTCTCTGATTTTGGTAATTGTGTATTGTTGCATCAAGACACATGTGCGTTCAGACAGCCTGCGCTCTATGTGGACAGTAGTCACGGCTGGGAAACTAGCACTTCACAATGAAGCCAGCAGAGGGCAGGGGTTCCTTTTTCTTGCTGAACTAGAGATACACTTTGCATCGCTTCAAGGTAGCAAATAGGTGGCCCTCATTTTAATGTGCATTTCTTGGCTAATTAGAGTCTAGACAGCGTTGTCTGTATTTTTATACCTTGTGTGGGTTTGTCAAAGAGTGTGCTTGTTCACCCTCTTTGCTTGTAATGGTACTTCTACTGGGGTGCTGGTCTTTTGCTCATTTTTCATAATATTATTTGCATGTTCAGAGCCCTCAGAAGCTTCTTCACACCATCTCCATATGACAAGACAGGAAAGCCTCTGAATATAAACCCTGAGTTTAAAGCCCTTCTCTGCCCTTGGCCGGCTTAGGATATAGCCCTGTGTTATATGACCATTCTGTCTGATGCTGTCCCCTCTGTTTAGGTGGTCCCTCAAGAATGATCAATATGTTCTGGTTTTCTCTTTGCCATGGAGGAGATCAACAAGAAGCCTCACTTCCTCCCCAACCTGACCTTGGGTTATAATCTCTACAGTGCCTTTGAAAGTGATCACAGCACTCTGGAAAATGCCCTGCTTTGGCTCTCTGGAGGGAATCAGACTGTCCCTAACTACAACTGCCAGAGACAGAGGAAATCTCTGGCCATAGTTACAGGGACCACGTCAGCATTTTCAGCCGAGACTGAACCCCTTCTGGAGCTGTACAAAATCCCACAGGTGAGAGAGTCTGATTTTTGGTGAGAGACACTGCTCTTCCCCTATGCCTTTCCCTCTCATCCCATCAAAAGACAAGGTGGAAGCTGTGTGTATGCATGCCTCAGAATTGTAAGCACATTCCAGAGACTTCCTCAGATTGTGAGATTGTTCCTTTGGTTGGGAAGTAGGACAGGTATGAGCAGTCAGCACTTTGAAACCCAAGTACCTGCTCAGGGTCAAGGCATGAATCTCACAGTTAAGGGGGCACTGAGTGACGATGGCTCACAGCTCTTTACATCATAGGAAATACCTCAAAGCACAGGGAACTCCCTCACCCAAGGACAGGAAGCTCACAGGTGTCTTGGAGACAGTGATATGAAGCCTGGTTCCCTCCTCTCAGTTTTGACAATACTGAAGAATCATCCCAGCTCCAGAGGACTGACAGTCAGTTGTAACCATTCTGTTGTTCAGCTGTTCTGAACCACACACAGTTCAGAAGGTTAGTTTTCTCTCCCCATTTCTGCCTTGCTACATCCCACTGGCATAATGGAGGATGCTGCCATAAATTTTCTACTCGGGTCTCTCCATCTCAGATATCTTTCCAAGGACCAACCTGACCAGCGGCCAGCAAGAGACATTACTTACGAACACAACAGCGTAATATAGGAGATTTCTATTCTGGAATTTTTTTTTTCAAGAAAATCTGAGAGGATAAGTCATTGTAATCTCCAGAATATCAGGTAATGCTGTGGTAATACACTGAATCCATCAGGAAGACTTTAATGAGACAAGATTTATTTATTCTCAGCATTTACATGAAACCCTGATTGCTAGGTAGAAGGAATTTCTTCTTCACAAGCCACACAGAGCAAGGTTGATGGAGACACTGCAGTCTTCTTGGGTACATGATCTGAAAATCATGCTTTCTTCAAACACCATCAAAGGAGATTAAAATTGCATAGAGATCTTCACATTGTCTTTTATTTTTTGTAACCTAGTGATTAAAAATTGTCTGAAGAAACCACATGTCCTTTCTAAAAGTGAGGAGTCTAGAAAACAGTCTGTGTGCCCAGAATGAAATGAAAACTGTGAAATGTCCACTGAGATCTCTTTCTTTTCTCCCCATTACAGAGAGAATCAGCTCACTCTCTGCCCAAGAAAGATAGCCTCAAGCCCACGAAACTCAGAATCATACTTTTCTTTTCTCACTGAGTGAGAAAGACCAGTTTCCATCTCTTTATCAGCTGGCCAGCGAGGACAGCTATCTTGTCTGTGGTATTATTAGGCTGTTGCTGCATTTTGACTGGACATGGGTGGCTCTGGTTTTGTCTGAAAATGGGGGAAAGGAGCAGTTTGTCTTGGACCTGGAAGCAGAGATGGTAAAGAATGTTTACTAAAAAGCCTCCTAGCACTAGGGAATTGTATATATTAAGAAAGATGCATTCAGTGATCATACCCATAATTTCATCTGCAAATGTGTATATAATACATGATGATGCAGGAAGCTTCATTTCTGTGGACAGAATAGCAGTGTACGGATTATGGTAGCGAGGGGAGATTTTCTTTTGAATGAGGCATACCACGTACTGCACTCTTTCTATGGAAGGCTCTCCTTTTCACACCAGAAGAGGGAAATCCCAGGTTTTAAACACTTCCTCAAGATAGTTAATCCTTCCCAATACCCAGAAAACTTTTACTTCAGGAGTTTGTGGCATCAAATTTTTGGATGTTCACTGATTGGATCACACTGTGAAAAAACTGGGGACTGCCCACTCAGTTCTTCTTTAGAGTTTATGCATAAAATTACTGATGTGATGAGGTTGTCTCAGTCCACTTATTTTACCTATTATGCTGTGTATGCAGTGGCCCATGCCCTCCACGAAATACTTTTGGTGAAAACAGAAATGGAATCTTCAGGAGATGCATGCTTCTTCCCTGGAAGGTAAATGTCCTTCAGATGCAGGTCATGAATGGACAAGCAAAGGCTATCTGGTTGTATTTTATTGAGATGCAGCATTGTGACCACATTTCTGTCTCAAGTCCACAGGATTCAGCAAATTGGATGTAGAGTTCTTTCGCACTGGTTATATATGTATCTATAATTTCTAGAGAAAGACATGGAAACCCACTCCAGTATTCTTGCCTGGAGAATCCCATGGATGGAGGAGCCTGGTGGGCTACAGTCCATGGGGTCACGAAGAGTCTGACACTACTGAGCGACTAGGTCTATTTAAAGAATTCTACCATGGAGTGGTCTTTACTTTCTGATTATTTGTATTAGAATGTATGCTGGAAAAAATTCCTTGTTTAGGATGTAATATAGTAAAATATCCAAAGGAGACTTAACAAAACATATGAAAACCATAAAGTTGTAAAATTCTATACATTTCCTTAAAGTGTACTTAATTTCACAAAGTATTGACACAACTATCATAACAGAATCCAACCCTTTCATCTATGGTGGCATATATGCTGTTGTTCAAATATTCCTTGAAATGATTGTTGTGACAAAGAGAAATGAAGCCTCCCTGATATTCTACAGACTCTGGAAAGTGAATTATTTTTAGATATAACTGCTTCTATGAAAGCTGAAAACAATTTAAAATGTGAGAACACTGATGTTTATAAACTTAACATAAGTTACATAATTTAGTAGTGAATTCACTGGATTTTAATGCAGGCTTTTATGAATCTATGAATCCATTTCAGAATATATTTATAAATTTCTGTCCTCATACACAAGAGACAAATACATATTTTCAAGTTGTTGATAAAATAAAATAATCAGATCCAATAAAGCACTTATCCTTTTAATAGCTTTTAATATATATTTAAAGGAAACATGCCACAATCTTGGTATCCAAAGTACGGTTTCCAACAGGCAGAATTTTTAATAAAGAGTAAAAAGACACAGCTCAATTTTGGTATAAACCTTTAAGATATTTTAATTTACACTGGTATCATTTGTTAGTTTCCTGCTGAAAAGTGATCTATTAAATAATATCCCACATTCTTCATATAGGTTACTAGTACCAGAAGGAGTTCTATGAAACTTATTAAAAAATAATTGTAATTGTTTGTTTTGACCTACCTGGTGGTTATCTGGTGGACTAATATAAGACTTCCTTTATTTCCTGTATCTTTGAAACTTCCTAGGGCTGAGGTGGTAACCTGAAGTGTGTTTGTTGAATATATAAAAGTAAATGAATTAGCTTTACCTGGGGTCAGATATTACGGTTGGGAAACACTATATAAAACCTCTATAGCATTGGAGGATGGGCTGGGGAAAGAGATGCTTTAGATAATAAAGACTTTAAAAAGCTCCCAAATAACTGACACTTGGTTCATAATTGGAAAGAAACTCTTGAGAACACCCTGAGCCCCACTTCTGACTGATGTTCAGGTCTCAATCAAGTGGAAGTGAAGACTAAGCTAGAGCTGTTAACTGCCAGATGGAATGTTCACGGTTTGCTCTAAAACACAAGAGAACATACCTACAGAGACACAGAAACAGTTCTTTGGTTTTCTATTTTATCTTTGTTTGTGGTATAAAAATAATTTGATGTGTCATTACTAGCTGGCCACTAGGCGACTGGAACAAAGACTTCAGTGACCATATATGAGAAAGAATGTGGAATATACAAGATTGGCTCAGACAACATGCTAAACTAAATGACAACAAGTGTTTCCATCAGCAGCAACTATAATTGCTAGGTAGTGGGGAGAACCTGATTTCTGTAGTTTTTCCATTAGAATTTGGACAAATACTCTGAATATCAAGTTTTTATCAAAAATACAGAAACAAGTTGTTGTTGTTCAGTCACTCAGTTGTGTCTGACTCTTTGCAACCCCATGGACTGTAGGACGTCAGGCTTCCATATCCTTCACTGTCTCCCAGAGTTTGCTCAAACTCACGTCCATTGAGTCCATGATGCCATCCAACCATCTCATCCTCTGTCACCCTCTTCTCCTGTTGCCCTCAATCTTTGCCAGCATCAGGGTCTTTTCCAAAGAGTCAGCTCTTTGTGTCAAGTGGCCAAAGTCTTGGTGCTTCAGCTTCAGCATCAGTCCTTCCAATGAATATTCAGGTTTAATTTCCTTTAGGATTAACTGATTTGATCTCCTTGCTGTCCAAGGGACTCTCAAGAGTCTTCTCCAACACCACAGTTAGAAAGCATCAATTCTTTGGCACTCAACCTTCTTTATGGTCCAACTCACATCTGAACATGATTACTAGAAAAACCATAGCCATGAATAGATGGACATTTGTCGGCAAAGTAATGTTCCTGCTTTTTAATATGCTGTCTAGGTTGGTCATAACTTTTCTCCCAAGGATAAGCATCTTTTAATTTTATAGCTGCAGTCACCATCTGCAGTGATTTTGGAATCCAGTAAAATGAAATCTGTCATTGTTTCCATTTTCCCCCCATCCATTTGACATGCAATGATGGGACCAGATGTCATGATCTTAGCTTTTTGAATGTTGAGTTTTAAGCCAGCCATTTCACTCTCTTTCACCTTCATCAGGAGGCCCTTTAGTTCCTCTTCACTTTTTTCCATTAGAGTGGTGTCATCTAGGCAAAATAAATGAATGGAAATGGTGCCTGAAACATCCCTCAGGAATTATTGCTCAAATATTCTATCTGGGGATTGCTGTGTATGTTCCTTTGTTGAGCCTACATCTTCATAAGCTTTTGAGGAGTCATATTGAATACATCTATTTAATGGTTGAAGAAAAATCAGTGATCATGAATATTTACAATTTAATTGTACATTTTCTTGTGTGTTTTCACATGACTATATTTACTGCCTCATCAAAATTTAAATGCAAAACCTGGAGAACTTATCAAAATAAGTATTTTGTGGTCTATCTAGGAATAATATAGACATTTTCTCTTGTATTTAGGGAAGAAAAATTTTGTGTGGAAAATTTCAAGGTTAAAAACATGAATTAAACAAAAATAAGCATAGTATTTTCTAATGACACTGCATTTGCACTCCTACATATGTAGTCCCCCAAATGGGACACAAATATTTAACTCAAATTTTATATATGAATAGTCATATCAATGTGCATAATAGGCAAAAGTGGAAACAACCCCAATACCCATCAACTGATGAATGATAAAATGTGACTAATGCAAGCAATGGAATAAGATTCATCCATTAACAGAAATAAATTTCTGATACGCTTATAAACTTAGAAAATAGTATGCTAAGTGAAAGAAGCCAGACAGTAAAGGACTCCATTTGCATGAAATGTGCAGAATAGATTTATCTATAAGCAAAAAGTAAATTATTGGTTCTAAGATGCTGATTTAGGGGAAATGAATGATTCTTAATTTGTGTGGGGTTTCCTTTCAGATGAGGAAATGTTTTTGACATCAAGCAGTGGTGATGATTGCGCAATATGTGAATTTACTAAAACTAACTCAATTATGCTTAAAATGGTGAATTATACCCTATGCAAATTTTACCTAAATCTAAGGCAAACAATATATATTTATTATCTCCTACAAAACAGTGTCAAAAGCTCTGAGTTTCAAGGATTAAAGGCTAGATCCAGTTTCAGCAACACTCTACAAGCTGTAAGTTTTAGTTTCCTTTCATAGGGAAAATTTTCCCTGTTTTCACCAGCCATTGTGGAGTAAAAGGTAAGAGAAAAAATCCCATGTTATACTGATTTACAGTACAGACACTTCTTTCTAGAAGCCCCAAGAAAAATTTGTCTGGGATTGGGATGCACCTAAACCCATGACTGAAGCATCCTTTGATTGTTTCATGAATGTGTCGACACATTCATTGAATGTGTCATTGAGTTAAATTCCTTCCCTCTTTGTTTTCACAGTGAGAGGTAAATTCCATGTCACTAGAGTCCTAGAGATGGTAAGCACACATGCACAACTACCAACAAGAACTTGAAGCTGGGGAGGTAGAAAAGGATGGTTCCTTTGTAAGAATGGGCCTTCCATCTTTAATTTGAATGCACTATTTATTTTAAAGTTTCTTCTTTTATAGCTTCACCTATTCCTAAGAAAACTCCAATTTAGAAACACTGCCAGGGAGCACATGTTGTTAGGTGAGAAAAGAAGCCACTTGATGCAGTATGATATCCTGAATGCTGTGAGTTTTCCAGGTGGTCTTTGGCTTCAGGTTAAAGTGGGAGAGTTTGGCTTCAGTGGTCTATATGATGAAGGCTTGGTGATCAATAGTAGAATGGCCTATTGGGTTCAAAGAGGTATGAGACCGTTTCAAGATTAGATATATAGACTAAAGATATTAGAGCTGATGCTTCATATGAAATGAAGAGTACACACATTTCCCTGAGCACCAAATTCACTCTTTGAATTCAACATCTTCACTCATATTGTAGAATCTTACATTCTTTCTGAGGCAACGTCTAGAAGGAGTAGTTGTATAGGTGAATATTTTTAGTTTGAGTGTATCTATTTTTGCTACAGTTGGGTGAATGCAAAAAATAATGTTAATGGATATATTGAATACCCTGACTTTATTCACTTATGGGTAAGATTCAGGTGGTGATTGTAGCCATGAAATTAAAAGACGCTTACTCCTTGGAAGGAAAGTTATGACCAACCTGCTGCTGCTGCTGCTAAGTCGCTTCAGTCGTGGCCGACTCTGTGCGACCCCAGAGACGGCAGCCCACCAGGCTTCCCCGTCCCTGGGGATTCTCCAGGCAAGAACACTGGAGTGGATTGCCATTTCCTTCTCCAGTGCATGAAAGTGAAAGGTGAAAGTGAAGTCGCTCAGTCGTGTTTGACTCTTAGCGACCCCATGGACTACAGCCCACCAGGCTCCTCCATCCATAGGATTTTCCAGGCAAGAGTACTGGAGTGGGGTGCCATTGCCTTCTCTGCTAACCTCCCTACTCAGCTGCAATGGGAAATTCTCAATCCCAGCCCTCCAAATCTACTCCTCTAGGATGCCTTCTCTGAAACCTAAAAGCCTTGGGCTTCCAGGGTGAGATAAGACCAAAAAGAATTATTTACTATTCTAACACTGCCTGGCCACAATATATATTTGATAACAGGTACCAATGGCCAGAAAACAGTACTCTTGATTATAATACTCTACGGGACCTCAATCACTTCTGCTGCTGCAATGGCAAGTGGTTAGAAATCCCTTATGTTCAGGCTTTCTTTGCTCTTCACTTTCGACCCTCTCTCTGTGAATCCTGTTCTACTTCTCAGATACTCATAGCCCACTCTGGGCTACATCCTCCTGATACAATGTCTCCTGATCCCTGTTCAGACTTTTCTTCTTCTTCCTTCGACCCTTTGGACCACAGCCCACCCCCTATCGCTCCCAATTCCTTCGCAGCCTCTCAAGGTCCAGTTCCACAGCCTCCACCTTACATCCCTTCCTCCTTCCCTCCTTCTCAAGTGCAGGCCTCTGCCACCACCGCAGCTCCCAACTCCCCTCCCCAGTCTGTGCCTGAGATAAGCTCTGAGCTCCGCCCCCCCGCCCCCGCTCCCCCAAGGGTCCCAAGGGTTTTTACCCTGACCTCCCTAGATCCCCTCCCTTTACCCAGTCCCCCAAAACTGTAAAACAGGAAACTTCACTACTGGACCCCGCTCCTTCCGCTGCCCCATTCTTCCCTTTACAGAAAGCAGCTGGAGCAGAAGGCATTGTTCAGTTCATGTCCCGTTCTCTCTCACCAACCTATCTCAGATTAAAAAGCATCTTGGCTCCTCCTCAGATCAGGATAATTATCTAAAAGAATTCAAGTATCTTACTCAGTCTTACTGATTCCCTGGTGGCTCAGAGGATAAAGTGTCCACTTGCAATGCCAGAGACCCAGGTTTGATCCCTGGGTTGGGAAGATCCCCTGGAGAAGAAAGTGGCAACCCACTTCAGTACTCTTGCCTAGAAAATTCCATGGATGGAGGAGCCTAGTGGGCTACAGTCCATGGGGTCACCAAGAGTCAGACACGACTGAGCGACTTCACTTCCGTCAGTCTTACAACTTAACCTGGCATGATATTTACCTCATACTTTCCTCCACACTTCTCCCAGAAGAGAAGGAATGAGTACGGCAGACCTCTCAGGTGCAAGCTGATGAGATACGCAGGACTGACAACACGAAGCCTGTAGGGGCAATAGCTGTCCCCTGTGCAGCTCCCAACTGGGATTATCAGGCAGGGAGACTAGGATGAGCAGCCCGAAATCACATGGTTGCTTGTCTCATTGTGGGCCTTCAAAAGGCAGGGCATAAAGCCGTCAACTTTGATAAACTCTGGGAAATAACTCAAGGGCTAGACAAAAACCCAGTACAATTTCTAGCCAGGTTAACGGAAGCAAGGCAAACTAGAGAAGGCCCAATGAGATCAGGCCAAATGCCATGTTTTAGCCACTGCCCTACTTGGACTTCCCTGGTGGCTCAGACGGTAAAGCGTCTGTCTACAATGCGGGAGACCTGGGTTCGAGCCCTGGGTTGGGAAGATCCCCTGGAGAAGGAAATGGCAATCCACTCCAGTACTATTGCCTGGAAAATCCCATGGACAGAGGAGCTTGGTAGGCTACAGTCTACGGGGTTGCAAAGAGCAGGACACGACTTCACTTTCACTTTCACTTCACTACTTGGCTCCAAGCCTCCATCAACCAACAAAGAAAGGAGGCCACCTGAGTCCTGCTTCAAATGTGGCAAAGAAGGCCCCTGGGCCACTCATGCCTAAAGCCAAGGTCCCCTCCAGGTCCATGTTCCAGCTGTGGCATAAAGGGACATTGGAAGATCGACTGCCCAAATCCCCCTCTGGGGATCCAGACATCCCCTCCTGGTCCAAGCAGGAGTACTCCAACCCAGCTCTGCCCAGCCTCCTCGGACTCGCCGCTGAAGACTGAAGGTGTCCAGGGCCCCAGGCCCCGACTCTCATCACTTCTATGGAGCCCAGGGTAACTTTTACAATGGCAGGTAAGCTGACCTTTCTCATTGACACGGGGGCCACTTACTCTGCTGTGCCTGCCTACTCCGGAAAAACCAAGGTCTCTCAGGTCTCTGTTAGGGGGTTTGATGGTTTAATATCTACACCATGAATAAGTGAGCCTCTAACTTGCACACTTCAAGATACCCCATTTTCCCATTCTTTTCTCATTCTCCCAAAATGCTCCACTCCTCAAAATTCAAAGCCTCTATTACTATCCCAAGCCCACCGTCTGATCTAGCCTGGTTACTGCTCCTTAACAGCCACCACCTCCGATGTTCATCTACAACAACAGGCTCCTTTCTGTTTTTCCAGACAGTTCAGTTCAGTTCAGTTGCTCAGTCGTGTCTGACTCTTTGCAACTCCATGAATCGCAGCACACCAGGCCTCCCTGTCCATCACCAACTCCCGGAGTTCACTCAGACTCACGGCCATCGAGTCAGTGATGCCATCCAGCCATCTCATCCTCTGTCATCCCCTTCTCCTCCTGCCCCCAATCCCTCCCAGCATCAGAGTCTTTCCCAATGAGTCAATTCTTTGCATGAGGTGGCCAAAGTACTGGAGTTTCAGCTTTAGCATCATTCCTTCCAAAGAAATCCCAGGGTTGATCTCCTTCAGAATGGACTGGTTGGATTTCCTTGCAGTCCAAGGGACTCTCAAGAGTCTTCTCCAATACCACAGTTCAAAAGCATCAATTCTTCAGCGCTCAGCCTTCTTCACAGTCCAACTCTCACATCCATAACTCTATAAACAATTCTTACTCCCAACTAGGAACCATACCGCCACACCTCTGTAATCACACTTCACATCTCAGCTTCCCGTCAGGCCAGGCTGTCTATCATGTCTCAGGAACTGCATGACATTCTCTTACTTCCTCAGGGAGACTCCCTTCTGCATTTGGTATAAATACTCCTCTTGTAGGGGCTACACTGGTGAGTTCACTGTCAGTTTCAGAGACTACTAACAAGTTCCCAAAAAGACTCCTATTTGCTATTGATTTCAGCTGTTTCTTTTTACTCCTGGAATATTTTTCTTATGTGGAACTACTATTTATTTATGTCTTCCCACTAACTGGACAGGAACATGCACCCTGGTATATCTGGCCCCAGATATTTCTATTGCTCCTAACGATCAGACCATTCCTATCCCACTAACTCATAATTGACCCAGACGGGCAATTCAGTTCATTCCTCTATTAATCAGTTGGAATAGATGCTAGGATTGGGACAGGGACTGCAGGACTCACAATTTCTTTAAATTACTATCGAAGCCTTTCTAAAGACCTCACTGACGGCCTACAAGAAATAGCTAACAGCCTTATCACTATCCAAAACCAGCTAGATTCCTTGGCAGCTGTGGTCCTCGAAAACAAAGGAGGCCTATGCCTATTTTTGGAGGAAGCCTGCTGTTTCTACACCAGTCAATCAGGCATTGTAAAGGAAGCAGCAAGAAATCTGACAAACAGGGCCTGGAGAATATGCCAACAGCTCAGTTATTCGTGGGAAAACTGGTTAGGCAATTGGAATTGGATGCCCCGGGCCCTACCTTTTCTAGGCCCTCTCCTTCTGCGTACCCTTATTCTAACTTTCGGCCTACGTTTAATGTGTCTTTTCCCAAAATTTCTTCAGGACCGCTTACAAGCCTCCACTAACCAAACTATCCACGAGCTGCTTCTAACTCACCCAGATTATCAAAAACTTCGACCTCACACACATCCCCTTGACCCGCATTCCAGTCTTTTCTTATTTTACCCCCACAACGCCCCTGCCCCGCAGGAAGCTGTTACAAAAGATTGACCTTCAGCCCTTACCCTAAACCAAAAGGCTGGAATGATAGGGCCCGCATGGGGACTCATTGATAAGATGGCTCATTATGTCGACCTCGCAAACAAAGAGTAAACCACAGTGATCTGTGAGACTGGCCAAATTGCCCAAATGGCATCCTGTTATCTCACTGGTGCCTATCTTCTCAAAGCTGCCAGACCACCAGATTCCAGACCTCTGGCTACGTCACCTTCCCTTCAGAGAATTTTTCATTTGTGGGGCATAAGAAGGACTCCGTCAGAAAGGGAGGACCCTGGTTCTCCTTAAGAGCGAGTCACCCTCTTTTTTCCCTCTAATAAATTTCCTTTTCTTGCCTGACTGCCCGGCCCGCTCCCTTTTCCTCTGCACTCACCTTACAATAGGCAGTATCGTATGATATTCTCTTTCTGTGTCTGACTATCTTCAGTCAATGTGGCAATCTCTAAGCCCAACCATGGTGCTGCAAATGGCAATATTTCATCTTCTGTATGGCTAACTTTCCACTGTGTATGTGTACCACACGTTCTCTATCCATTCCTCTATTGATGGACGTTTAGATTGCTTCCGTGTCCTATGTATTGTAAATAGTGCTGCAACGGACGTTGGTGTGTACATATCTTTTTGAATTATGGGGGTTTTTTGGTATATGATTGAGCCTTGGTTTTAATAATAAAGTGTGAATTTAGTA